>NC_135236.1:134671977-135309477 GCF_051348905.1 Ranitomeya variabilis
TGCAGAGCACTATATGGCACAGCTATGGGGCAATAATGAACGGTGCAGAGCACTATATGGCACAGCTATGGGGCAATTATGAACGGTGCAGAGCACTATGGGGCAATTATGAACGGTGCACAGCTTTCTATGGCACAGCTATGGGGCAATTATGAACGGTGTAGAGCACTATATGGCACAGCTATGGGGCAATAATGAACGGTGCAGAGCACTATATGGCACAGCTATGGGGCAATTATGAACGGTGCAGAGCACTATGGGGCAATTATGAACGGTGCACAGCTTTCTATGGCACAGCTATGGGGCAATTATGAACGGTGCAGAGCACTATATGGCACAGCTATGGGGCAATTATGAACGGTGCAGAGCACTATGGGGCAATTATGAACGGTGCACAGCTTTCTATGGCACAGCTATGGGGCAATTATGAACAGTGCAGAGCACTATATGGCACAGCTATGGGGCAATAATGAACGGTGCAGAGCACTATATGGCACAGCTATGGGGCCATAATGAACGGTATGGAGCATCTATTTTTATTTTTGAAATTCACCGGTAGCTGCTGTATTTTCCACCCTAGGCTTATACTTGAGTCAATAAGTTTTCCCAGTTTTTTGTGGCAAAATTAGGGGGGTCGGCTTATACTCGGGTCGGCTTATACTCGAGTATATACGGTATGTTTCATTTTTCCGTCTGTGAACATAGAGCTGATGTGCCTTGCCAAAAAGTTCCATTTTTTTCTCATCTGTCCATAGGACATTCTCCAAGAAGCTTTGTGGCTTGTCAACATGTAGTTTGGCAAATTCAAGTCTGGCTTTTTTATGATTTTTTTCAACAATGGTGTCCTCCTTGGTCGTCTCCCATGAAGTCCACTTTGGATCATACAACGACGGATGGTGTGATCTGACACTAATGTTCCTTGAGCTTGAAGTTCACCTTTAATCTGTTTAGAAGTTTTTCTGGGCTCTTTTGTTACCATTCGTATTTTCCGTCTCTTTGATTTGTCATCAATTTTCCTCCTGCAGCCACGTCCAGATAGGTTGGCTACACTCCCATGGATCTTAAATTTCTGAATAATATGTGCAACTGTAGTCACAGGAACATCAAGCTGCTTGGAGATGGTCTTATAACTTTTACTTTTAATTTGTTTGTCTATAATTTTATTTCTAATCTCCGGAGACAACTCTTTCCTTCACTTCCTCTGGTCCATGTTAAAGGCCCCGTCACACATAGCGATTTACCAACGATCACGACCAGCGATACGACCTGGCCGTGATCGTTGGTAAGTCGCTGTATGGTCGCTGGGGAGCTGTCACACAGACAGCTCTCTCCAGCGACCAACGATCAGGGGAACGACTTCGGCATCGTTGAAACTGTCTTCAACGATGCCGAAGTCCCCCTGCAGCACCCGGGTAACCAGGGTAAACATCGGGTTACTAAGCGCAGGGCCGCGCTTAGTAACCCGATGTTTACCCTAGTTACCAAAAAAAACAAACAGTACATACTCACCATCTGATGTCCGTCAGGTCCCTTGCCGTCTGCTTCCTGCTCGGACTGAGCCGCCGTACAGTGAGAGCAGAGCGCAGCGGTGACGTCACCGCTGTGCTGTACTTTCACTTTCACTTTGCGGCGCTCAGTCAGTGTGGGAAGCAGACGGCAAGGGACCTGACGGACATCAGATGGTGAGTATGTACTGTTTGTTTTTTTTTACATTTACGCTGGTAACCAGGGTAAACATCGGGTTACTAAGCGCGGCCCTGCGCTTAGTAACCCGATGCTTACCCTGGTTACCAGTGAAGACATCACTGGATCGGTGTCACACACACCGATTCAGCGATGTCAGCGGGACCTCAACGACCAAAAAACGGCCCAGGCCATTCCGACACGACCAGCGATCTCACAGCAGGGGCCTGGTCGCTGGTACGTGTCACACATAGCGAGATCGCTACTGAGGTCGCTGTTGCGTCACAAAACTTGTGACTCAGCAGCGATCTCGCTAGCGATCTCGCTATGTGTGACGGGGCATAGGTGTCATACACACCATGTCACCAAACAGCACAGTGAGTATCTGTAGCCCTATATAAAGGCCCACTCACTGATTCCAAGACACCTGTGATGCTGGTTAGTGGACACACCTTGATTTAACATGTCCCTTTTGTCACATTATTTTCAGGAGTATCATCATTTCTGTCCAGGCCTATTTCAGGAGTTTTTTGTTTTTTTTTAATTCTGTGGAATCATGGTTGAAAAGCAATGTCTGACTTTCATTTGTTCATTTTCATAGATCTTTTATTTATTATTATGGCAGGGACTTATCACATGCACTGCTGGATCCCAGCACAGGTCCAACAGCTGATCAATTACTATAGTTCTGAAGATTTGTGATACAGCAGTGTGAAGAAAGCCGTTAGACAGCAATAGTAACAGCTTTGTGGGATGTCGAGCTTTCACTTCCTGAACATCTGCTCAACCACCATTTTTCATTCATTCCCCCCCCCCCCCCCCCAACAAAAATCTAACAATTTGTAAATTGCATTAAATAATTCATTAAATTAAATAATAAATAATTCATTCAGCATTCTGTGGTTGGAATAATAAAACAGTCCTTAAATAATAATAATAATGTACTTGTACCTGGCAAGGAATCAAGTAATAGTATAACAGCTTCTCCGTGACCGTAGTGAGCCGCCATAACAACTGGATTGTCGTCGCTGGGGTCAGTTGGTAAAACCACTTTGGCCTCATGGATCAGATACCGTACGGAGGGCACATCCCCATAAGCGGCTGCGATTCGTAGGAGCTGGAGCTGTGCAAGAAGAGAAAAATATTCACATTTAGAGGGGTTATCCCACAAGGTTTATTTTAAAAAGAAGCAGTCCCATCAAAGCTTTTATTCTCTTAATACATTGCAGTCATCATATTATATAGCACTAGCACTGTGTACCTACAATTGCTAATTTTCCCTTCTCCCAAGTTAATTTTTCGGTTTTCCATAAGGTCAATGACCTCACATGATTGACAACTGACTAGCTGAATACTTCCAAGCTCTTTGTAGAAACAGGAGAACCATTTTCCCTGTACAAGTCATGAGTCATCACTGCAAACGTCCTGGATGGGAGGAGGGAGAACCTGGATCAAGAGTTCAAGAGGGGAATGATTTCTGCAGGAAAAAGAGACTTCTTGTTCCTACATAGGAGTAGAGAAAAGAGAAGCATTACCTGGGTAGAAAGGCAAAATTAGCAATTGCACGTACACAGTGCTTCAGTATATAATATGAGGATTAGGAGGGCTTCATTAATCAATACGTTTTGACATAAAAGATATGTTCCACAATTGGATGACTTAAAAAAATGTTCCTGTGCTGAAATAATCTTATAAATGTGCCTCTGCTTGTGTAACGGCCCTGTCTGACCGTACAAGAACATGGTTTGATCATAACACAGCTCCTGGGCAGGGGAGGAAACAAAAAAAATGACTGCAAACATTGTAGACCAGAAATCCTTCTAAGTGACATTGTATACATCTTATTAGGTGTCAGAGCTCATGTGCATAGGGAGGTCAGAGGCCTCATTCTGGTATTGAATTTTGGTAGCTAGTTTCCCATCATTTAGTGACTGCAGACCTCTTTGTCTCTACTCCTGAGGGGCAGCACAGTGGCTCAGTGGTTAGCACTGCAGCCTTGCAGCGCTGGGGTCCTGGCTTCTAATCCCACCTTGGACAACATCTGCAAGGAGTTTGTATGCTCTCCCTGTGTTTGCGTGGGTTTCCTCTGGGTTCTCCGGTTTCCTCCCACATTCCAAAGACATACTGATAGGGAATTTAGATTGTGAGCCCCAATGAGAACAGTGATGATAATGTGTGCAAACTGTAAAGCGCTGCAGAATATGTTAGCGCTATATAAAAATAAAGATTATTATTATTATAGGTCATACTCCTTTCTATTGGTACAAGAGTTTGCTCAATACAAAAGTTGTAAATTTCAGTTTTTAACTTTCATTTTTTGGAGCTTAAATTTTACATTTCCTACTTTAATGGCCCTTCATTTTTTTTTTTTTCTTACAAATCATTTTTAATTTTCCAAAAATAAAAGTGCATTTCCACAGTTTTTCTTCACATGGATTGGATTTTGGCACGCATCCCATGCGTTGCATTTGAAATATACCTACCATGATTGCCTCGCTAGGGAAGAAATGGTTTAAAAAAAAAAAAAAAAAAAATGGAGCTAGCTTCATTTGTTTACACCTCTGGATGCCATGTTTGATATAAACTGCAACAACTAAGGGGGTAATCAACCAGGAGTGTTCTTTATGCCAATTATATAACTTATAGGGGTTGTCTCATCATAACATATTCCTGAACTACCTATAGGACTATTCATCATTATTAAGATCGGTGGTGGGTCCAACACCCGGCATCCCCCCAATCAACTGCTATTTGCTGCATTGCCACCGAATGTAATCACTTTGAATGGATTTGCGACGTGCGGCTCAATTCAATGTGTCACACCACTCACCTGCCAAGTCCAGCACCGCCACACTAGTAGGCCCGACTAGTCTCAGTTTGTTTTGCTACATTGATCACGTGCCAAACAAACATTCCCGTGACCAATATGGCCAATCACTGGCCTCAGAGGTGATGCCCATTTGAATGGCACAAAACCACTGAGACCAGTGATTGGTGGCAGCAGTCTCAATGATGTCCAGCAAATGATCACTGTAGTTAACTAAACAAAGACCAGCTAAGTTGCAGCACTGGAAAGGAAAAGTGTTTTATTTTTCTTTTATTACTTTTAGGAAATAAACATTTTATACCCTGGACACCAGCTTTCATTTTCAATGCAACGTTCACAAATACCGGTGACAATTTATACCTTTTCGGGCCGTGGAAGGTTTTCCTCACAGGCAGCTTTTACTAGGTCCTGTGCTTTGTCACTCTCCCCTTCAGAGTAAGCAGCCTGGATCTCCGCGATCACTGGGCTCTGGGTCACCACTAGCTCCCCGGGAATGGACTGCTTGTTTCCCATACCTGTGGAGCCTGAGGAGAAAATAAAAATGTATCTAAATGGTTCAGTACCATGAAGGCTCAGCACGTGTTAACTCCTATTATAGTGTAATGTCCTAAGATTAGGACAAACATAGAGCTGTCCATCATCCACAATACAAGTCATTATACACTAGATGTGGCCTGCAGAGGTATCACCTTGTCTGCTGGCCCCATAGGGAGATGAAAACTATAGAACTTGGACCATTACATCTAAACAACCTGGTCAGGGATACAGAACATGGACTTTTATATGCACACAACCTGGTCAAGGTGCATATGCTGGAACATTTTATCTACAGAATGCAGTTAGATCATTGCCGGACCATTCTATTTACAGGATCAGTCAACATGAAGATGTGGACTCTGGACCAATATCCACTCCTCAACATTTTCCGAGAAGGAAAAGTCATGGAATTATGGAAATCACAGGATGGATAGACAAGAGGATGATATGGAAAGGATGGAAAAGTGGAAACAAACGTTCAAAGCACCATGATTTACTCAGCATCAAGTACGAGAGCCACAAGTAGCAATCCCAGCACTTACACGCCTTGGCTACCATCTGCACGGATTTTAATTGTTCTCCGAGTAATGTGCAGGCACACTGAATGCACTTGTACGCTCAGATCATCAAGATCTGCTGCTGGCAGCTCCTTTTACAGTTGCTGACCAATAGTGTCCCAGATATGCTCGACGGGAGTCAAGTCTGAGGATGCACCAGGAAGAGACATAAGGGAATATGACAATGTCCTAAAAGCCGTTTTTAAACATGACAACCCCAGGCTGCATAGTGCTCATACTATTGTGAGCAGCTTTCGCGTCCTAAACGTGGTACCATGGCCTGCAGTGTCTTTGGACTTGTCTCCCATTGCTTGGCAATTGCAAAAGACGCTTCCAGCAGTGGATCTTGATGGTTTGCTTGCCCATTTTTCAAACAACCATTAATAACCTCATTAACAGCATGCCAAGGCACACGAGTGCGTATATTTCCGTGTATGGTGCTCATACTTAATACATCAACATTTTTTTTTTTCATCATTTGCATTTCACCAACATGTTTTTCGCTCCTGTGAGATCCATAACTCCATGGCTTTTTCTTCGTGTTGTCAGGATACTGACACCAGACGATTATATGTACAGAACCCGGTCAAGATACGGACACTAGGCCATTATCTGTACAGAACTCGGTCAGGATACTGACACTAGGCTATTAAATGTACAGAACCCAGTCAGGATACTGACATTAGGACACTATATGTACAGAATGCAGTCAAGATATGGACACTAGGCCATTATATGTACAGCATACAGACACCATTTTGTACACGGAACCCGGACAATAGACCATTATATTTTTCCAAACCCGGTCAGGGTACGGACACTAGGCCACTGTATGCACAGAACCCGGTCAGGGTACGGACACTAGCCCTTTATGTGTACAGGACCCGGTTAGGATACGGACAGTAGGCCATTATGTGTACAGAACCTAGTCAGGATATGAACAGACCAATATACGTACAGAACCTGGTCAGGATACGGACACTAGACCATTATGTGTATAGAACCTAGCCTGGATACAGACATTAAGCCGTTGTATGTATAGAACCCGGTCAGGATACGAACAGACCATTATATGTACAGAAACTGGTCAGGATGCATATGCCGGTCAAGATGCAGAAGAAGGATATCTATATGTAAAAAATGTGGTTAGGATGAGGATGCTGGACATTTGTCAGGTCATAATAAACTGATCATGTTTTTAATTTACAATTATTAATAATTATAAAAATTATCAGGTAATATCGGACAGTACACACACAGTTGGTTACCAGCACTTTTCATTATTGACAGCGTGCATATAAGTGCATATAAAAGGCATTTTTGCCTTTCAGCTAATCTGTGATATGGCCATTAGTATATTTGCACACCGCCTACTGGGATCATCTGTGTGTTTTGGTAACTGATCTTTGCCATCTGAGGGCATCACAGAATAGAAGGGCAGGAGTTAAGGTACCTTCACACGAAGCGACGCTGCAGCGATAGCGACAACGATGTCGATCGCTGCAGCGTCGCTGTTTGGTCGCTGGAGAGCTGTCACACAGACCGCTCTCCAGCGATCAACTATGCCGAGGTCCCCTGGTAACCAGGGTAAACATCGGGTAACTAAGCGCAGGGCCGCGCTTAGTAACCCGATGTTTACCCTGGTTACCAGCGTAAAATCTAAAAAAAACAAACAGCACATACTTACATTCACGTCCCCCTGCGTCCACTTCCTGACTGACTGAGCGCCGTACAGTGAGAGCAGAGCGGTGACGTCACCGCTGTGCTGCTTTCACTTTCACTTTGCGGCGCTGAGTCAGAGGAGGAAGCAGACTGCAGGGGACGCAATGTGAGTATGTGCTGTTTGTTTTTTTTACATTTTACGCTAGTAACCAGGGTAAACATCGGGTAACTAAGCGCGGCCCTGCGCTTAGTAACCCGATGTTTACCCTGGTTACCAGTGTAAAATATCGCTGGTATCGTTGCTTTTGCTTTCAAACACAACGATACACAGCGATCGGACGACCAAATAAAGTTCTGGACTTTATTCAGCGACCAGCGACATCACAGCAGTATCCTGATCGCTGCTGCGTGTCAAACGAAACGATATCGCTAGCGAGGACGCTGCAACGTCACGGATTGCTAGCGATATCGTTATAATGTCGTTTCGTGTGAAGGTACCAAGGTACCTTCACACGAAACGACATTATAACGATATCGCTAGCAATCCGTGACGTTGCAGCGTCCTCGCTAGCGATATCGTTTCGTTTGACACGCAGCAGCGATCAGGATCCTGCTGTGATGTCGCTGGTCGCTGAATAAAGTCCAGAACTTTATTTGGTCGTCCGATCGCTGTGTATCGTTGTGTTTGAAAGCAAAAGCAACGATACCAGCGATATTTTACACTGGTAACCAGGGTAAACATCGGGTTACTAAGCGCAGGGCCGCGCTTAGTTACCCGATGTTTACCCTGGTTACTAGCGTAAAATGTAAAAAAAACAAACAGCACATACTCACATTGCGTCCCCTGCAGTCTGCTTCCTCCTCTGACTCAGCGCCGCAAAGTGAAAGTGAAAGCAGCACAGCGGTGACGTCACCGCTCTGCTCTCACTGTACGGCGCTCAGTCAGTCAGGAAGTGGACGCAGGGGGACGTGAATGTAAGTATGTGCTGTTTGTTTTTTTTAGATTTTACGCTGGTAACCAGGGTAAACATCGGGTTACTAAGCGCGGCCCTGCGCTTAGTTACCCGATGTTTACCCTGGTTACCAGGGGACCTCGGCATAGTTGATCGCTGGAGAGCGGTCTGTGTGACAGCTCTCCAGCGACCAAACAGCGACGCTGCAGCGATCGACATCGTTGTCGCTATCGCTGCAGCGTCGCTTCGTGTGAAGGTACCTTTAAGCTCTGCATATAGAACTTTATTATTTTGGGGTAGAAAGCCTTGTAATTGCTGCCTGGCCCTGTAGCATAAGCCCATCTCCCTCCAAGATGGCAGGCACTATGGTAAACCCACTTTATCTGTGGAGGTGCAGAGGGTCTCATCTGGCCCAGAGGAGACTTAAACACTTGTCCAACACATAGAAAGGCAGCAAATATCCCATTATGATAATGGGGTGACCTGAAGCAGATGTTGCCAAGCAGCTTGAGGCGCCTCCTGTGTGCAGAGCTCCACTTTTTGGTATGTTGCGCAGGCTGTGCGCACAAGACGTGGCAGCGATGTAAACAGATTTTGGAGAAAACAAGGTTTCTGACAGATGGAGTTTTCCTTACTGCTCGTTATACTAGATAAATATAGAAGCTAATAAGCCACAAGAATGTGAAACACGTCTTCTTATCGAAGACAAAGGACAACTGGAAAACACTGACAAGACAAATGAAAAAAAATTAAATTTGTTTCAGAAAGGATCATCCTTTAGAAGCTGCTGAACACTGAATTCATTAAAAGGGTCCCAGGACTTCAAGTTCTGGATGTGCGACGGCTGAAATGTCAGGGGAAAAAAAAAAAGCTTTCTTCTAATTCTCCGGTTTACATAATGCTGACAGATTCTGACTATTGCTGCTTGTTAATTATTCAGAAAATTTCGAGTCACCAAGACATCTGAGAGCACTCCTGAGGTTTACAGCAATAGCATGGCGGCTTCTTCTAGCTCAAGGACAAATTCATTCTTAACTCTTTTCACACCCAAGAACAAAAAATGTGGAAATTAGAAAAAGAAAAAAAAAGAAATTCTGCAAATATTAGAACAAATATTACTGAATAAATACAAATAAACAAGGTACTTTTTTACAGCCAGAAATAAACATAATTAAACCTTGAATATTAATGTAACTTGAATTCCCAGTGATTGCCCAAGCTGAAAGATCCAGAAAATATAAACCCAGCAAAAAACAAGTCCTACATACATTTGGTTCAGATTGAGCATTCCCTAAGCAACAAAATAAATGGCACCTACGGTTACCCGTATGTTACCAAGGCCTGTGGCCGAATTAACACATCCGTGCTTCAGTGTGAGTGCGGACCTCAATGCATGGATCCGCCGTCTTCTGACCCAGTCTCAACAACCTCATAGATAGAGTTGAGCGAATTTGCTCGGATTCGGTCTCTGAATCCGAATTTGCCATATTCGTGCCATATTGGTACCCTATTCGTGCCGAATTTATGTTTGATGATCGGTTCCGAACATATTCGGCAATTTCTACTCCCATTGACTCTAATGACGTTCAGCTGTGCTCGACGAATATTGCAAAAACAATATTCGATGCAGATCGCAATCGGAACCGAATTTTGAAAAATTTGCTCAACTCTACAATAGACAGCCTCAATTTATAGATATCCTCAATTTATCTTAGGTGACCAGTTTATGGATCGTGGTCCATACTTGGACCGTGAAGCACAGCTCTGTGAATCCGACCTTAACGCTAATTGAACGCCACATTTTTTATCCACTAAAGCTATGGATTAAATTGTATTGAAATACAAGCTGATCCACGATGAAACCAATGCAGCTTAAAGCAAGCATATCAGTCTGCACCCATAAAAGGGAAACAAAAAAAGCTTTCTTCAAGGATAAGAATCTCACTAAACACTATAACCTGGTAATAATTCATATAAAGAAAATAGATCCAAACAAGAAAATACGCACAATCACGCCAAGCGGAGACCAGTTTGCTGTGCGTTAGCATTTTTTATATCTGTGCAAAACAGACTGTTTTCTCTCATGTGTCATTGGTTTTACCTCCGTGATGCTTCCGTTTTTTTGCTCATTCGTTTTTAAAAACTGAAGGCGGTGGAGTCTCTGACTTTTTATTTATCAACCGACTCTTAATAATGGATCATTTAAAAATGAATAAACTTCAAATGGAACTATGAATTAAAAAGGACGGAGTTTGATTCTGATCCATTTTTAATGGCTCTCCATAGATTTTAATGGCAGAGTCCGATCCGCAAAAAGGAAGAGAACAGGACATGCTTCGAGTCTCATGGATCAGAGACACAAGGATCAGTTTTTATAACGAATGTGTGTTTAGGTCCATGAAACTATGGGTTGGCGTGCGAACTGTTAAAAAAAACCAAAAAATGGAACGCACAGCAGAGGGCACACGCACAGCGGACGGCACGTGCAGACTACAGCCAATGTGTGATTGTAACCTTCATACTAGTGTTTGGCATTTCATTTTTCTGTTCCATTGTAACAAAAATCTGAACTTCTGTAATAAACGTCAGTCCGAACACACAAACTGTGCCTGACGGGCACCATTAACTACACCGGGGATCTTTATGGTCTCCGTTTGGGCATCTGTCATTTTAATGGGGAAAAGGCTCAGCGTACTGCACTATTTCTTCCAGTAAAGATTGAGGAACTTGTGATGGAGGCTCTGAGGCGCGAGTCCACATACCCTTAGCCTTGTAACCATGGAGTCCCAGCAAGCGGTATAGTCAATAACAGGTAAAGAATAAAACAGATCTTGACCACAAGGATGGATTCCTGCACTAAACCGGTAAAAAAAAAAAAATACAGGAGACGGGAAGCTGCACATCGTAGACATCACATTTCATTTCTTGTACCACCTCCAGATCATCATACAGTCTAAGGATTATATACCCTCATCCCTCACCTTTAGGCTAAAAGAGAGAAGTCACGGCTATGGCACATACAAGGAAGATTACAAGGAGTGAAGTCAGGACACCTCCGCCGTCTCTGCGGCAATCCATGGGAAGAAGCCGAGTGCAGTTACACAGCGTTCATGCAGAAATCCTCTGCTTCTTCCACGAGAGCATGTGATGAATACCATGTAACACAGGTAGGACAGAAACAGAATAAAACAACTGACCTGTTCATCATTGGGAAGCATCAGCTGGATGCCATGAGCTGGCTACATGAAAACGAGCATCTTCCACAATGCACCAGCATATTCCCAGTATGGATGGAAATGACCTTCCTGCAATGAAAGCATCTCTGGATACAAGGACCTTGTGTGGAGGCTCGCTCACCTCAGACAGACGGAGATAACAGAGAGGGAGGAGGGAGAGACGGCTTCGTCTGAAACCTTCCTGGCAATTTTCAATTCCCTGTCCCATTAGCGTAGTGTAACATAAGCTTCCGACTCTTCAGAGAGGTTTTAGCAAGAATAGATGTAAGGATAGTGCTGCGGGTACTGCTGTAATGGCATCTGCCGAAATGTAAAGATCTGATCCACGTTCACGATTTGCTGCGATTTTGACGCTGCGTATTTATGCAGAGTCAGAACCGCTGCATCCAGATGTTACAGCACTGTGGATGGGAATTCAAGAAATCGCATGTCCACTGTGCGTCTATGTACCCCCGCAGATCACCCGTGGAAAATGACACACAACACATCTTTCAGGGCCACAGAATGTCAATTTCTCTTGTGGGTATGGATGCGACTTTTCCCCATAGATTTGTATTAATGAGGAAAATCCGCATGTGTAAAAAACGTAAATGCATGTCCGCTAACTTGAATAAAAGGCGCGGAAATTCTGCAGCATCAAAACCACAGCAGATCCTGAACGTGGGAACGTACCCTAAAACTGTACCCCAATCAGGGCTGTGGAGTCAGTGCCCATTTTGGTGGAGTCGGTATAAAAAGGACCGACTCCTAAAATATATAATGAATTGGGTACAGTAGTTCAATACAGTTTGTGGGGAATATTTTTTTCATAAGAATTTGGGAAAGTTATGAAATGTCCTATAAATGTCTGTCCTATCCCTGATCTAAGGTCTAGACTTTTAGCTGAGATGAATCTGTGCTGCAGTTTATGTTTATGATAAGTAGTGAAGCTCCTCCGCTACAGATAAGGGGAAAAAAATAAACACACAGGGAAGGAAAGCTTACATTCATCTCAGAATTTCTGGAGTGAACAGAAAAGCAGGATTAAAGAAGGTAAGTACTTCCTAAAGCATATCTAAAATAAACTGTGCATAAATCAATAGTCCAGTATACGGTAAGTTGTCTCTGTATGCTTAATGTTTTAGTTTGTTTTTCCTCTTAGCTCATGCTTGCAGAAATTAGCTGCTCTGCTGACTTATATACACTATACATAGAATATAAGGGGAAAAATGTTTCCTAACAGCTCAAGATCGGAAATACAGTAACAGGATCGATGAGGACATATATATTTGTGTGTGTGTGTGTGTGTGTGTGTTCTGGATTCAGCACAAACATGCTCCCTCCCTCCTCCCCTCTTCATAGACTGTGAAGAAATATTATGTGAAGCATTTAGTGAGCTGTACCCTGCTGAGTCAAGCCTTGACATTGAAAGTTCAGAGTAAAGATATTTTAAAGGGAACCTGTCACCCCCAAAACTAAAGATGAGCTAAGCCCACCATCATCAGGGGCTTATCTACAGCATTCTGTAATGCTGTAGATAAGCCCCCGATGTACCCTGAAAGATGAGCAAAAGAGGTTATATTATACTCACCCAGGGGCGGTCCCGCTGCGGTCCGGTCCGATGGGCGTTGCGGTTCGATCCAGCGCCTCCTATCTTCATAGGATGACGTCTTCTTCTTGTCTTCACGCTGCGGCTCCTATGCAGGTCAGAGAGGCCCGGCACCTGCACACTGCAGTACTTTGTCCTGCCCTCAACAGGGCAGACAAAGTACGCCTGCGCCGGAGACGCAGCGTGAAGACAAGAAGAGGACATCATTGTAAGAAGATGGGAGGCCCCGGACCGCGATGCCCATCTGATCGGACCGCCCCTGGGTGAGTATAATCTACCCTCTTTTTCTCATCTTTGAGGATACATCGGGGACTTATCTACAGCATTACAGAATGCTGTAGATAAGCCCCTGATGCCGATGGGCTTACCTCATATACGATTTTGGGGGTGGCAGGTTCCCTTTAACAACACATTTTACAAACTTTATCCTTATCTCTCCTATTGATTTATGCAAAGATTGTTTTATTTCTATCCCAAACTATACAGAGCATGATTCCCTATTCTTGCAAGAATTACAATATACTGTATTTTTTTTTACAGGACAAAATTATTTTGAGAGCGAACTTACAGAATTACCAAATGTCTAAGAAGCATCTTATGAAGTTAGCTGTATTTGAGCATTTCACAGTGACTCAAGATAATAAACATTTTGTGTGTCAGTGTATAAATGACCAAGATGTAAACAAATGCTGTGATGCCAAAATGATGCATACTCAGGCAGTGGTAAAAATGCTCCTTCAAGAGCTTCCAATCTAAAAAGACATTTACAACGCTGCCGCCCAGAAGTTTACAAAGCTGTGACTGAAAAAGATCACAGCAGCACCAAGAAACCAGAGACCAGCACTTCCCGTCAGGCAAAGGAGGAGGAAAGAGCGTCTCAAACATCAGTTACAAGATATTTTGTTAGTGACAATGTTACTGTAACAATGACAGCAGATGTGTTTAAAAGACAGCCCATCGAGCTTGTTGAGAAGGACAGTGTACCATTATCATTATTTGCACGATCAGTTTTTACAGCTCTTAATGGTGAAATAACTCGCAAATTTGGTGTTTCTCTGGAAAGAGAAAGTATTAGAAAATTAGTGATTGAAGAAGCCCTTAACCAAAAGGAAGATCTTAAAAAGACTCAAGAGATGCTCTGCATTTCTTAAAATGGATGCCTGCACATGTCACAGAGTGAACTACCGTATATAGTCGAGCATAAGCCGACCCGAGTATATATGCCGAGACCCCCAATTTTGCCACAAGAAACTGGGAAAACTTAATGACTCGAGTATAAGCCTAGGGTGGAAAATGCAGCAGCTACTGGTAAATTTCAGAAATAAAAATAGATACCAATAAAAGTAAAATTAATTGAGACATCAGTAGTTTAAGTGTTTTTGAATATCCATATTGAATCAGGAGCTCCATATAATGCTCCATACAGTTTATGATGGGCCCCATAAGATGCTCCATATTAAAATATGCCCCATATAATGCTGAACAAATGTTGATTATGACCCCATAAGATGCTCCATACAGACATTTGCCCTATATAATACTCTACAAATGCTGATTTTGGCCCCATAAGATGCTCCATAGAGATATTTGCCCCATATAATGCTGCACAAATGCTGATTATGGCCCCATAAGATGCTCCATAGAGATATCTGCCCCCATATAATGCTGCACACGGCCCCATAGAGATATTTGCCCCATATAATGCTGCACATGGCCCCATAAGATGCTCCATAGAGATATTTGCCCCATATAATGCTGCACATGGCCCCCTACAGATATTTGCCCCATATAATCCTGCACATGGCCCTATAAGATGCTCCATACAGATATTTGCCCCATATAACCCTGCACATGGCCCCATAGAGATATTTGCCCCATATAATGCTGCACATGGCCCCATACAGATATTTGCCCCATATAATGCTGCACATGGCCCCATAAGATGCTCCATAGAGACATTTGCCCCATATGCTGTTGCTGCGATTAAAAAAAAAGAATGACATACTCACCTCTGAGGCCCCCGGCACTTGCTATATTCACCGGTCCGCGTTCCACTGACGGCCGCCGCTGTGTGTTCTCACTCCTGTGCACTGACGCTCAGGCAGAGGGCGGCGCACACACTAATCGTGTCACCGCGCCCTCTGACCTGAGCGTCATTGCAGAGGACGGGGAAGTCGCAGCTGCGGCCGTCGGTGGAACGGGGAACAGGTGAATATCGCACACTGCATTATACTCAACTGCTCCTGGAACGGTGCAGTCCCTGGTTCTCCGGCAGCTTCTTCCTGTATTGAGCGGTCACATGGTACCGCTCATTACAGTAATGAATATGCGGCTCCACCCCTATGGGAGTGGAGTCGGGTCCATATTCATTACTGCAGGGACCGCACCAGGAGCAGGTGAGTATGATTAGACAGCTGCCGCTCTCCCTCCCCTGCCGACCCCTGGATATGACTCTAGTATAAGCCGAGAGGGGCAATTTCAGCCTAAAAAAATGGGCTGAAATTCTCGGCTTATACTCGAGTATATACGGTATTTTGCTATCAATGTTCGATATGCTTGTGACAACAAAACAATTGTTACTAAGACACTGGCAAAAGATACTAAAGCTCATCACAGCAGCCAGTTTCTCCAGAGCTTAGTGGAAAAATTTCTGCAAGATTATGAACTCAAAAAACAACAGTTTCTTGCTATTGTAACTGATAACGCTTCAAACAAGATAAGTACAATTGAACTGATGAATGAGAATAATGATAGTGAACAGCAGCTAGAAGAACATTTCACCTTCAGTATGTTGGCGATGGAAGGCCACAGTTCTGTTCCTATAACGGAGGAACAAACAGATATTACTACAGAAGAACAGCAAAATGATTCTTAGGCTACGTTCACATTTGCGGTCCTCGCCGCAGCGTCGGGCGCCGCAGCGGCGCCGCATGCATCATGCGCCCCTATATTTAACATGGGGGCGCATGTACATGCGGTGCACTTGCGTTTGGCGCCGCATGCGTCCCTGCGGCGCCCGCGTCGGGGCGCAGAGGACGCAGCAAGTTGCATTTTTGCTGCGTCCGAAATCAATGAAAAAAAGGACGCATGCGGCGCAAAACGCAGCGTTGTGCATGCGTTTTGCCGCGTTTTTGTTTGCGTTGTGCGCTGCGGCGCCGACGCTGCGGCGCACAACGCAAATGTGAACGTAGCCTAAGACGATCTTGTTGAAGCTGCTTCACACCGCTTTCCTATTCATCACATGCGCTGTGTTATGCACACGCTGCAGCTGGCAATAAGAGATAGTTTGCAAGAGTGACATGCTGGAACTCTGATTAGCAAAGTGGGAAAATTGGCTATTGCTGCCAGAACCCCTAAAATTTATTCCATCTTGAAGAAACGTGCTGGAAAAGGGGCAATAGTGGATCAAGCCACTTGGTGGGGCAGCACCTATTTAATGATTGAGCGATTGCTTGAGCTGAAACCCTACCTTGTAGATATGGCCACCCCTCAGATAACATTACATAAAGGTCAATGGACACAGGTGGCTGAATTGAAGGAATTGCTTCATCAACCATTTACAGTGACTAAAAAGTTACAAGATGAGGACTTACCTCCAGGCATTTTTATAAAGGAGTGGAAGAACTTGTTGTTTTGCCTATCCCAAAGAGAAGGTTTAATCGCAGATGGCATTGTTGCTTCAATGAAACGGAGAGAGACACTGCTATTAGAAAATAAACTTCTTCTGGCAGCTCTTTTTGTGGACCCGAGTCATCGTACATTGCTGGATGATCAACAGCTTACTAAAGGAAAAGAAGCTTTGATTGAGGTAGAAGTTAGGATGAGTGGGCTACAGGACGGCCAAGAGCAAGAGGACTCGGGTCCTACCAGTGCTGCTGCTGCTGTTCCTTCATCCTCATCAGATCAGGAGTTTGAATTCGACAAGTATTTGGATGACATGGAGTAGGCAAAGCATTGCCGCAGGGAAAAAGATTCCACTCCCATAGAAAACTGATTGACCATATTTCAGCAAAATTTTTTACTTGCTCGCAAAGAAGTAGAAGAGTTTAATCATTCATCAAAACTGACTGTGAACGAGGCAATTCCGTTATACCCTGAAATTGTTAGAGATGTTGCCCATATGGTTACTGCTTTGCCCCCAACCCAAGTTAGTGTAGAGAGGTTGTTCTCTAGCTTTAAAATAATTAGGTCAGATTTGTCCAGGGTTGCAGAGCGGCGTTGGAAGAAAACACACTCGCAAGATGACTTCACTGTATTCAAACAAGCAACACTCGCTTTTAAATCTGCTCTCACCTCTGCTAAACAGGCCTACTTCACAACCCTCGTATCTTCCCTATCCTTCAACCCCAAACAGTTATTCAAAACCTTTAACTCCCTCCTCCGTCCCCCACTGCCCCCTCCAACCTCCCTCATCTTTGCTGAGGACTTTGCCACACACTTTAAAAATAAGATCAACCAGACAAGGCAAATCTTCATAGTTCAACCACCACAACCCTTTTGTATACCAGACCAGTGCCCAAACCCCATTACCTCCCTATCCAACATCACTGAAGGGGGGCTTAATTGTCTCCTCTCCAAATCGCACCTCACCACCTGTGCGCTCGACCCCATAGATGAAAACCCATCTCTTCAGGAAAGCCTACAGCCTGCACTGACCCTGCTGCCTCCTCACCACGACCGGAGGTACCGCCTCACCAACACCGGAGCTCCTACAACCCCCAACCTATTGTCTCCTTCCCCACCATCCTGTAGAATGTAAGCCCGCAAGGGCAGGGTCCTCACCCCTCTGTATCAGTCTGTCATTGTTAGTTTGTTTACTGTAAGTGATATCTGTAACTTGTATGTAACCCATTCTCATGTACAGCACCATGGAATCAATGGTGCTATATAAATAAATAATAATAATAATAATAATAATAATAATTTGAGGTCATCTATAAAGGAGGATCTGATGGAGGCGATACTATTTCTCAGAACAAATTCAAAGACTGCACAAATGCTATTCAGTAGGTTTTTGTTGAAAACTGTTTTTTCCCCACTTACTGTAGAGTGTATAATAAATTGTAAATATGCAAAACATTTTTTGTTCTAAAGTTGTATTCCAGTAAATATATTTTATGTTCTATCTAAATGGCTTGATTATTGTATCATTATAAAGATTGAAAGCCTGATGTTACCATTTTACTACAGTAAATGTATCACTTAAACATGAGCCATGTATGAGGGAGTCGGAGTCGTAGAGTCGGAGTTGGTGTCATGGGAATTGAGGAGTCGGAGGTTTGGCTTACCGACTCCACAGCCCTGACACCAATGCTAGAGCCAGTCGGCAACAAGGGGCATTGATTATGGGTGGAGGTAAAGAGATTCCGGAAGCTAAATAGGAAAGGGTTCTTCACAGTTAGAGCAGTCAGACTGCAATGCCATCCCACAAGAAGTAGTCATGTAAAAACAGCTGGATGATTTCCCCAGTACACAACATGTTTGAGTATAAATGCCGTAATCTAGTGATACAAAATGTATAACTGGCGAGGAACGGTTGCACTTGATGGACCATATATGACTATGTAACTAGGTATGGCAAGAGGAGGCATCATTTATCTGCACAATTATTTTTCCCCCATCTTTTTCAATTAATACATACGTACGTAATGGATTACATACGTTCTTTCGCCATAATTTCACTGTTACTTATTTGCATAGGAGAATTAGGATTTTCCCTATATTTCTCATAAGAATAGAAGTCCTATGGATTTCTACAGATTTCAAATGTGCGCAAGACAAAGGCCCACATCAGCCGTGCATTAGTACAGGTATAATAGCGGTCTACTCAGTGATTGACAGTCTTCCAAGTATGAATGCACATGCAGCGACAGCTGTCAATCACTAGTAGTACCGCCCACTGGACTGCTATGCATACGAACACCCGATATAAGAAAAGATATACTGAATCTGTTCCCACAAACCTTTATCTCATGCTGCTCAGCCTCATCTTCTCTTTATACTGTGCTCTCCACAGATCAGACTGCATGTACAATGGGACAGGTTCCCTAGATTCATATAAAGCACTCAGGCTAGCCTCCGTAAACTCAATGGACAGCCAGGCCATCAGCCACATACAGGGACTATAAAAAGTCTTCAGAAATAGTTTTCCCATGATTCTTCTTTGTATGATTTGTTGATTTTTTTTTTTACATACTTACAAAGTGAGTGAGATCCTTGAAGTCCCAGACACACGCGGCTTATTTTGTCCTTGTAGATTTGCAGCAGAATCGAATCTGCAGCATTTCAATTCTTGAGTTTTTGTAGCAGATTTCACTCATACTAATGAATGGGAAAGATCCGCAACAAAAACGGATGCAAGCAATGCAGCAAAAATATGAATATTAATATTTTACGCAACATTTTTCCTTCCAACACATGAGAATTTGCGGAAGAATTTTCTGCTGTAAGTCCTGATCGTGTGCACATACCCCAGAGGTGTGTAGACATTTTCTATCCACTGTAGCCACTTACCTCCCAGAGCTGCCTATATAATGGACACAATGCCAATAAGCCCCCACGCCAGCTTCCAGGAACCAGATACAGGCCACGTAACACAAAGATGTGGTGCTCCGAGGCCAAAGAGCCAGTGAGCTCACAGACCTGTCTGTACAAGGCTGCCATGCATACAGGCCATTCAGTAACACTAAACACCTCAACTTTCTCATGTTTGCATACATAAGTAAAGAAACAAAGAAGAATGATTTCTGACGTCCTCAAGTGCTGGTCTACTGTCAGCTCTGCCATACACGAATAATCACGCCTATCAGTGACCCGCCGTACAGAACCTTCAACACAAAGTCTTTCATTCACCTTCTAAACAGTAAAACCAACAGAGAAACAAGTCTGTCAGTAATCACCTCCATGGAGCAGACCGCAAACTCCAGGACGGAGACAGAAGTCATTTCTCACTACTGCTGGCACAAACAAATGTTTTCCATGCCAGGATGTGTTTCTGTCTCCATGACAGAGCCCCTCATGCTGGGCAGCACTGCGCCATTTATCAATAAATGAGAAATAACGAGGTAAGTGATTGTATCCTGCATCACGCTCCATCCAGGGACATTTTATTCCCCTCGCTCTCCGTGTACATGAACACCATGATCCAAAGCATCATCCTCACAGCGGACCAAAATGTTTTACCAACAGAATCGCCGTATCACTGAAGGCGTTGTCCATCATAATACATTTTCTGATTATTGTTCAGAACTTTGACAATGTGCTGGGAAAAGCATCTGTACCTTCATATTGCAACCCTGTAAGACCCTCATCTAGATGCTGCAAAGTACAGTGCCTTGCGAAAGAATTCGGCCCCCTGGAACTTTTCAACCTTTTCCCACATTTCATGCTTCAAACAAAGATACCAAATGTAAATTTTTGGTGAAGAATCAACAAGTGGAACACAATTGTGAAGTTGAACAAAATTTATTGGTCATTTTAAATTTTTGTGGAAATTCAAAAACTGAAAAGTGGGGCGTGCAATATTATTCGTCCCCTTTAACTTAATACTTTGTTGCACCACCTTTTGCTGCGATTACAGCTGCAAGTCGCTTGGGGTATGTCTGTATCAGTTTTGTACATCGAGAGACTGAAATTCTTGCCCATTCTTCCTTGGCAAACAGCTCGAGCTCAGTGAGGTTTGATGGAGATCGTTTGTGAACAGAAGTTTTCAGCTTTTTCCACAGATTCTCGATTGGATTGAGGTCTGGACTTTGACTTGGCCATTCTAACACCTGGATACATTTATTTGTGAACCATTCCATTGTATATTTTGCTTTATGTTTGGGATTATTGTCTTGTTCGAAGTCAAATCTCCGTCCCAGTCTCAGGTCTTTTGCAGACTCCAACAGGTTTTCTTCAAGAATGGTCCGGTATTTGGCTCCATCCATCTTCCCATCAATTTTAACCATCTTCCCTGTCCCTGCTGAAGAAAAGCAGGCCCAAACCATGATGCTGCCACCACCATGTTTGACAGTGGGGATGGTGTGTTCAGAGTGATGAGCTGTGTTGCCTTTACGCCAAACATATCGTTTGGCATTGTTGCCAAAAAGTTCGATTTTGGTTTCATCTGACCAGAGCACCTTCTTCCACATGTTTGGTGTGTCTCCCAGGTGGCTTGTTCCAAACTTTAAACAACACTTTTCATGGATATCTTTGAGAAATGGCTTTCTTCTTGCCACTCTTCCATAAAGGCCAGATTTTTGCAGTGTACGACAGATTTTTGTCCTAAGGACAGACTGTCCCACCTCAGCTGTAGATCTCTGCAGTTCATCCAGAGTGATCATGGGACTCTTGGTGGCATCTCTGATCAGTCTTCTCCTTGTTTGAGATGAAAGTTTAGAGGGACGGCCTGGTCTTGGTAGATTTGCAGTGGTATGATACTCGTTCCATTTCAATATGATCGCTTGGACAGTGCTCCTTGGGAAGTTTAAAGCTTTGGAAATCATTTTGTACCCAAATCCGGCTTTAAATTTCTCCACAACAGTATCACGGACCTGCCTGTTGTGTTCCTTGGTCTTCATGATGCTCTCTGTGCTTCAAACAGAACCCTGAGACTATCACAGAGCAGGTTCATTTATACGGAGATTTGATTACATACAGGTGGATTATACTTATCATCATTAGGCATTTAGGACAACATTGGATCATTCAGAGATCCACAATGAACTTCTGGAGTGAGTTTGCTGCACTGAAAGTAAAGAGGCCAAATAATATTGCACGCCCCTCTTTTCAGTTTTTGAATTTCCACAAAAATTTAAAATAACCAATAAATTTCGTTCAACTACACAATTGTGTTCCACTCAGGGTGGATAAAAATCAATGTTTTTTTAAAAAAATAAAAAAAATCGGATTTTTTTGATTTAAATCGGATTTTTTTGATTTAAATCGGATTTTTTTCAATAAACTGCTTTTTGAGGAAAATATTTTACCATCCAAAGGTTCTTCCATCATGAGATAAAGCTGAGTTGTTTAACTCAGTAGAATAAAGGCTGTATATGTGTAACATTCACAATGCCATGCTCTTCCAGAGGTTTCTGTAGGATGCTGACTATCCAACAAGTTTGGGCATGTCAACTGAATGGAAAAAGAAACTAAACCAAAAGTGAAACCAAGCTAGAAGTGTGGAATTAAAGGGGCAGTATGAACAAAATGTGGAGGCTATTAATAGTTTATACAATTAAGACATGCTGCTTTTAAACACCTACCTATTGCCATATAGTAAAACAAAAAAGATTTTTACTTACTTTGGGGTCCCCCCCTCACCCTGGCGTTAGATCGTTGCCCCTAGTTTCGTCCGTGTAACTATGGGCGCACATGCGCACTGCTCTCACTTCTCATTTTAATCGTGATTTATATTTAAAAAACCTTTTGATTTAAATCAGTGATTTAAATCATGATTAAAATCATGATTTAAATCGATCCGATTTAAATAGAAAAAAATCTTTTGATTTAAATCGTGATTTAAATCATGATTTAAATCGGCGTGATTTAAATCAATCCACCCTGGTTCCACTTGTTGATTCTTCACCAAAAATTTACATTTGGTATCTTTATGTTTGAAGCATGATATGTGGGAAAAGGTTGAAAAGTTCTAGGGGGCAGAATACTTTCGCAAGGCACTGTATATGTCTCCTTCTGGAGGACTCCATATGTCTCTATCACACTCAGCCCAATGTCTCATTCATCCTGTGGGGGTGAAGGACGCTTTCACATTGCCACTTGTAAGACCCGGCCTGGAGGGAGTGAACTCCCCATTACCATCCTGTAGTTCACTCCAAAAACAAAAGCCAATGCCGAGTTTTCTTAAATCTGCCTTGGACAAATAGCTTGCCAAAGAGCAAACTTACTTTTATTTTGCACTGCAATCACAGCTATATCCGTGACTGCAATGCACTCCAGCAGTCTTAATACATTTCTATGCGCATCCTGGGGGACACAGTGACCCTCGCATATAACACCGGTCACTGCCTCACACTACTTTGTTAATGGTAAAATCACTTTTAGTTGCTCTTCTGACAAGTGAGAATTGTCTGACTCACTTGTTGGCCCGTGTAACTGCAATCACTATTAGTACATAGGGGGAGTGAAGCTTGGCTGGCATTGGAAACTTTTCTTTGTAAAGCCTTCTTCACATATCCATTTTTTTAAGGACTGCAAATACGGACAATGTAATAGGCGTAAGGTAAGAATAACTTTATTTTTTAATAAATGTGTCAAACAGGGTGTTTCGCATTATTTCAAATAAAGGACTTTATTCTGGATGTGTCTTTTTTACAATATGACTATGGGTTCTTATAGATGCCTCTCCATTACTAACCCCTGGGCTTGATGTCACCAGACAGTACAAAGGTGACATCAACCCCCCAACCCTATCGCCCCATTGCCACCGCCACAGGGTAAGTGGGAAGAGCAAGGCTGATCACCAGATTTGGCGCATCTTATGGATGCTTCCATTCTGGGGCAGCAAAGCACTTATGTTGGTAGTCTAGGGGGGGCAATATCTCTGACCCCTTCCCAGGCTATTAATATCAACCCACAGCTGTCGGTGTAGCCTTTGCTGGTGTGAATTTACAGGAAGACCCTAGGTCATTTTTTTCTTGTTTCCCCCGTAAATTCAACAGGAAAGGCTAAGCAAACAGCTGCAAGTTGTTGTTAATATCCTGGGAATCTTATGGGTATTGTCCCTTGTCTAAAATTATTAACATCAGCTCCAAGTCGTGGGCATTCCCTCTGCTGGTTATGAAAATTGTGCGGGAACCCACGCCATTTTTATTTTTTTTTTAAATTTAATTATTTATTCAACACAAGAGCGAAACAGCGGGTGCTGAATATAACTCCCATCATTGTCTCCTGGTCGCACTGATCTCAGCGTGAGCAGGAGACAATGATGAGAGCTGCTTTCATAAGGCAGCTCCTGGGATCAGCGTGAACTGTACCTCTTCTTCCCAGGCGCCGGTACACATCACACAGATGTGAAATACGGACATACAGACCACGGACAGCACACAGACATCACATATGTACACGGATGATGGATCTCACCAGTACTGGTTTTTCCTGTACAGGAATCACCAGGACGTGTGAAAGAGGCTTAAATGGCAGGCGGCACCAAAGAATATGTTCCTCAGGGTAAATATGTTCACGTAACAATATCCTGGAATTTAAACCAGCAGAATAAATATTCCTCGTATTGTTTTACAAGGTTGGTCTGTTTGTTCAGAAAACAAAACTTGACATTTTTCTGTCCCAGAGGATTATGGTAATGATGCCTTACAGCATCAAGTCCCCTGCATTCATATACAGTGGGGCAAAAAAGTATTTAGTCAGTCAGCAATAGTGCAAGTTCCACCACTTAAAAAGATGAGAGGCATCTGTAATTTACATCATAGGTAGACCTCAACTATGGGAGACAAACTGAGAAAAAAAATTCCAGAAAATCACATTGTCTGTTTTTTTATCATTTTATTTGCATATTATGGTGGAAAATAAGTATTTGGTCAGAAACAAAATTTCATCTCAATACTTTGTAAAATATCCTTTGTTGGCAATGATAGAGGTCAAACGTTTTCTGTAAGTCATCACAAGGTTGCCACACACTGTTGTTGGTATGTTGGCCCATTCCTCCATGCAGATCTCCTCTAGAGCAGTGATGTTTTTGGCTTTTCGCTTGGCAACACGGACTTTCAACTCCCTCCTAAGGTTTTCTATAGGGTTGAGATCTGGAGACTGGCTAGGCCACTCCAGGACCTTGAAATGCTTCTTACGAAGCCACTCCTTCGTTGCCCTGGCGGTGTGCTTTGGATCATTGTCATGTTGAAAGACCCAGCCACGTTTCATCTTCAATGCCCTTGCTGATGGAAGGAGGTTTGCACTCAAAATCTCACGATACATGGCCCCATTCATTCTTTCATGTACCCGGATCAGTCGTCCTGGCCCCTTGCCGAGAAACAGCCCCAAAGCATGATATTTCCACCACCATGCTTTACAGTAGGTATGGTGTTTGATGGATGCAACTCAGTATTCTTTTTCCTCCAAACACGACAAGTTGTGTTTCTACCAAACAGTTCCAGTTTGGTTTCATCAGACCATAGGACATTCTCCCAAAACTCCTCTGGATCATCCAAATGCTCTCTAGCAAACTTCAGACGGGCCCGGACATGTTCTGGCTTAAGCAGTGGGACACGTCTGGCACTGCAGGATCTGAGTCCATGGTGGCGTAGTGTGTTACTTATGGTAGGCCTTGTTACATTGGTCCCAGCTCTCTGCAGTTCATTCACTAGGTCCCCCCGCGTGGTTCTGGGATTTTTGCTCACCGTTCTTGTGATCATTCTGACCCAACGGGGTGGGATTTTGCGTGGAGCCCCAGATCGAGGGAGATTATCAGTGGTCTTGTATGTCTTCCATTTTCTAATTATTGCTCCCACTGTTGATTTCTTCACTCCAAGCTGGTTGGCTATTGCAGATTCAGTCTTCCCAGCCTGGTGCAGGGCTACAATTTTGTTTCTGGTGTCCTTTGACAGCTCTTTGGTCTTCACCATAGTGGAGTTTGGAGTCAGACTGTTTGAGGGTGTGCACAGGTGTCTTTTTATACTGATAACAAGTTTAAACAGGTGCCATTACTACAGGTAATGAGTGGAGGAAAGAGGAGACTCTTAAAGAAGAAGTTACAGGTCTGTGAGAGCCAGAAATCTTGATTGTTTGTTTCTGACCAAATACTTATTTTCCACCATAATATGCAAATAAAATGATAAAAAAACAGACAATGTGATTTTTTGGAATTTTTTTTCTCAGTATGTCTCCCATAGTTGAGGTCTACCTATGATGTAAATTACAGACGCCTCTCATCTTTTTAAATGGTGGAACTTGCACTATTGCTGACTGACTAAATACTTTTTTGCACCACTGTACATATATTACACACACACACACACGACTGAATACAATGCCTTTATAAACATGAGCAAAATACATTTATAAAAAAAGAAAATCAATTTTACAAATCAGAAGAAGAGCGCCCATAGCTACATCTCACAAGGGACCAAGTAACTGCCAGACACCAGACAATGAAATTCCTAATGTTTGATCTTTTTTACCCCTCTAAATGTACGTGCCCATTATCAGGAATTACTGCGGTTCTGACGAAACGTATTTATGCAGCGTCAAACACGCAGCGGGCAGATGTTACAGCAAAGCGCATGGGATTTCTAGAAATCCCATATCCACTATGTGTCCATGTGTGCCTGCGGATCACCCACGGATGCGGACATGCGGCGCGTCTTTCAGGACTGCAGTATGGGAATTTCTATTGCGGAGACGCCAGTTTATGCAACAGAAATTTAATCAATAGAATGTATTGGATGAAGTAAATCCGAACGGTTCAGTGACCACACATAGATTTACCTGCGTTCAACAGATAGCAGCATTTTGGACACAGCAAAAATATGCTGCGTTCAAATAGCTGTTCCTTCCTGATCGTGGGAACGTGGCCCAACATGACCTGTCAAGTTAAAGTCAGGAGGCCCCATACGCACTCATGATCGGTGGGTTGGCTGACTTTTCCCCGATGTGTATGAGGCATTTGCACCTTATGTAAGATACGGAAGATGGTTATATCCAACTAAATCTCTCCAGTATATAGCGTTTTAGAATAAAAAATAACTTTTAATGAAGCAAAATATAAAAACAATGTGGTACACGCGAAAAAATGCTTGTCTGAATAAATAAGACCTGGGGGACTCAGAATCCTCTCTCAAATATATGAAAATTACAATTGCTGGTATCCTCCAACAACAATGTCCTCAATTCGAGCATACAGAGGTCCACCTGCTTTACTCATCCAAGAAGGAAGGGAAATCCAGGGGAATCATGGGTTTAACCCACAATATGCACAAACAAAAGGACTGAAATCAATACAGCAAGTTAAGTAGGACAAGCACAAGAGGTGGCTTATCTTATGTCCGACCTAAATCACTGCATCAGTTAAACAAGTTTGCGCACTGAGTAGCATATCGCAGATATTGCCAATATGGCTCACTAGCTGTTTCCAGCCAGCTAACGCTCGGCACGCTCATTGCTATCTAATTAACGCTGCTAGTGATTAAACTAAAGTAAATAATGACAACATTTAATAGCGCTTACGCAGGTGGTAAATTAACTTAAAATGAAGTTAATAACAATAGTGTGGTGATGTGTTGGGGGCGGGATTATGTGTGGTGATGGGGTGGGGGGGCGGTATTATGTGTGGTGATGGGGTGGGGGGGCGGGCTTGTGTGTGGTGATGGGGTGGGGGGCGGGATTATGTGTGGTGATGGGGTGGGGGGCGGGATTATGTGTGGTGAGGTGGTGGGGGGCTGGATTATGTGTGGTAATGTCGTGGGGGGCGGGATTATGTGTGGTGATGTGGTAGGGGGGCGATATGTGTGGTGATGATTATGTGTGGTGATGGGGTGGGGAGGCGGGATTATGTGTGGTGATGGGGTGGGGAGGCGGGATTATGTGTGGTGATGGGGTGGGGAGGCGGGATTATGTGTGGTGATGTGGTGGGCGGGCGGGATTATTTGTGGTGATGTGGTGGGGAGGCGGGATTATCTGTAGTAATGTGGTGGGGGGGCGGGATTATGTGTGGTAATGTGGTGGGGCGGGATTATGCGTGGTAATGTGGTGGGGGGTGGGATTATCTGTGGTAATGTGGCGGGGGGGCGGGATTCTGTGTGGTAATGTGGTGGGGGGGTGGGATTATCTGTGGTAATGTGGTGGGGGGCGGGATTATCTGTGGTAATGTGGTGGGGGGCGGGATTATGTGTGGTAATGTGGTGGGGGGCGGTATTATGTGTGGTAATGTGGTGGGGGGCGGGATAATGTGTGGTAATGTGGTGGGGGGTGGGATTATGTGTGGTAATGTGGTGGGGGGGTGGGATTTTCTGTGGTAATGTGGTGGGGGTGGGATTGTGTGTGGTAATGTGGTGGGGGGCGGGATTATGTGTAGTAATGTGGGGTGGCGGGATTATGTGTGGTAATGTGGTGGGGGGCGGGATTATCTGTGGTAATGTGGGGGGGGCGGGATTATGTGTAGTAATGTGGGGGGGCGGGATTATGTGTGGTAATGTGGTGGGGGGCAGGATTATGTGTGGTGATGTGGGGGGGCGGGATTGTGTGTGGTGATGGGGGGCGGAGCTACTTTGCAGGGGGCGGGATTAGCGAGTAATCACGATGCCTCATATGTAGATGACGCACAGATCTTGTGCCGAAACACTCTGGACTGAGTAACAGCAGTTGATAGGTGATTTTTCCACATCACACACACATCAGTATTTCCCTCCCTTGTGATCCGGCCTGGTCTATCAATCCATAGCTGAGTTTCCATTGCACAATAAGGCTATGTTCACATGTTGCGTTTTTTTTTCCTGCAGGCAAAGCCTGCTCTCTTGGCAGTAAAGAAGCTGCTTACAAAAATTAGGTTTTGCGGAGTTTTTGCACTTACTCATTGGGTGAAAAAGCACTGCAAAAACACTTAAAAAGACGCTGAAAGAAGTGACATGTTGCAGTTTTCAAAAACACAGCAGCTTTCCAATTCAGCCAGGAAGAAGAAAAAAAAAAAAAAAAAACACAATGAGTGCGTGAGATTTCTGAAATCTAATAGGCTTTGGTGGTACTGTAGAAAATGCAGCTTAAAATTTGTATAAATAAAAACAAGCAAAAACGTAACTTATAAACATAGCCTTAGGACATGTGCAAACGCGGAGGATATTTGTGCAAGTGAAGCTGCATTTTGTACAGTTCAAGATATGATCATATTGTGTTCGGGCCACACGTCAGTGGCTCCGTCAGGGCTTCCATCTACAGTGCTGACAAACAGGATTCAGGTGGAAACCCCGATTGGGCCAATGACTTTAATGAAGCAGCTGGAGCCACTTTGCACTCTGACTGGCATACTTTCGGCAGTGTCTGAGGGGCACACATGCGAGATCAACTGCACTTCTGTGCCCGTCTCAAGAAGGCAGTCAACAGCCACAATGGCAGTCTCAACCAATTCACGTTTTTCAAGGCTTTAAAGCCCCAATAAAGCCACGGACATGTAGCCAAACACAATATGACCACAGTGTAAGGCTATGTGCACACGTTGCAGATTTGGGTGCAGAATTTTCTGCACAAAATCTGCATCTCCTGGCAGAAAACGTAGCTGCGTTTTTGATGCGTTTTTTGCGCGGTTTTGATGCGTTTTTTGCATGGATTTTCTGCAGATTTTACCACTGCAGATTTCTATTAATGGAGGGGTGCAGAAATGCTGCAGAAATGCACAAAAGAAGTGACATGCACTTCTTTGAAATCTGCAGCATTTCTGCGCGGATTTTTCTGCACCATGTGCATAGATTTTTTTTTTTTACATTGATTTACATTGTACTGTAAATCACAGTGCAGATCTGCAGCGTTTCTGCAGCAGAAAAAAACGCTGCAGATTGCACTAAATCTGCATCGTGTGCACACAGCTAAGTGTTCATGAACATGAGACTTTATTATTTTTAGAGCAGTTTGTTGTGACTCCACTATGCAGATTCTACAGGTGAAACATTTATTTTACAGTACAGACCAAAAGTTTGGACACACCTTCTCATTTAAAGATTTTTCTGTATTTTCATGACTATGAAAATTGTACATTCACACTGAAGGCATCAAAACTATGAATTAACACATGTGGAATTATATACCATATATAATTCGAGTATAAGCCGACCCCGCTAATTTTGCAACAAAAAAGGAGATTTTTGTGTACTCACCGTAAAATCTCTTTATCTTAGCCTCTAATTGGGGGACACAGGACCATGGGTGTTATGCTGCTGTCAACTAGGAGGTGACACTATGCATAATCTGAAAAAGATTAACCGTGGCTCCTCCTCTGCAGTATACACCCCTGGACGGCGTCAGCCTTCTCCAGTTTTGTGCAAAAGCAGTAGGAGGAACTTAACATGAATAACATAGACATGCCTATAAGAAGGCCACAATGTACGAGCTCAAAGAACAATATGAGAACTCAACAGTAACAACGGCCTGAAAAGGGCAACAGGGTGGGAGCTGTGTCCCCCAATTAGAGGCTAAGAGAAAGAGATTTTATGGTGAATACACAAAAATCTCCTTTACTCTGTCGTCTCATTGGGGGACACAGGACCATGGGATGTCCCAAAGCAGTCCCTGGGTGGGAAGCAATGGACGAATATTGTGCAGACAGGCCCCTATACTTGGGGCACTGCCGCCTGCAGAACACATCTACCCAGGCTCGCTTCCGCTGAGGACTGGGTATGAACCCTGTAGTGTTTAGTAAACGAGTGTGGGCTAGTCCAAGTGGCCGCCTTACACACTTGTTGTGCTGAAGCCTGGAGCCAAATGGCCCAGGAGGCCCCTACCGCCCGTGTAGAGTGTGCCGTAATACTGGCTGGAAGTGGAGAATTCTTAAGGCGGTAGGCCTCTTGTATGGTGGATGTGATCTACCTGGCAAGGGTAGCTTTGGAAGCTGGCAGACCCTTGCGGCCGCCTTCCGGAAGAAAGAAAAAGGATCAGACCTCCGGAAGGACGCAGTCCTAGACACATATATACGCAATGCCCTGACAAGGTCAAGCGCATGCAGAGCCTTCTCCGCTCTATGAACCGGGACCGGACAAAGGGAAGGCAGAGAAATATCGTCATTGAGGTGAAAGTTGGACACAACCTTCGGAAGGAAGGATGGGACCGTACGGAGAACTACCTTATCCTGGTGAAAAGCCAGGAAGAGCCGTCTGCATGAGAGTGCTGTCAGTTCAGACACCCTGCGTAGCGAGAAGATTGCCACCAGGAAAATAACACCTTCTGGGAGAAGAGGCGGAACGGGACCTCCTTAAGGGGTTCGAAGGGTGGTTCCTCCAATGCTGTCAGGACCAGGTTGAGGTCCCACATTTCTAGTGGTCGTCTGTAGGGGGAACCAATCGGGAAACCCCCTGAAGAAAAAGTCCTTACTCGAGGCTTCGTAGCAATGCGCCTTCGAAAAAAAAGCACAGAGAGCTGACACCTGACTCTTAGGCGAGCCCAGGGACAGCCTGGCCTCCAGACCCGATTGGAGAAAACCCAAGTACTTTGGGAAGGGAATAAGGGAGTGGGGTCTGGCCACGAGATTCGCACCAGGTAAAGAAAGCTTTCCAGGTACGGTAATAAATCTTGTCAGAGGCTGGCTTCCGTGCCCTGATCATGGTTCCAATTACGTCCATCGTGAGCCCTGCCTGGGTTAGAACCCAGGTTTCAAGGGCCACGCTGTCAAATTGAGAGCCCCTGAGTTCTGATGGTAGAACGGGCCTTGTGATAGAATATCCGGGCGGCCGGGGAGTCGCCAGGGGGCGTCTGCTGAAAGTTGTACGACGTCGGCGTACCATGTACGTCTGGGCCAGACCGGTGCGGTTAAGATGGTTGGAACTCCATCTTGCTTGATCTTCCTCACCACTCTGGATAACAGGGGGAGAGGCGGAAAAATGTACAGAAGCTGGAACTGGGTCCAGTCCTGAACCAGAGCGTCTGCTCCGAGCGACCGCGGATCGTGTGTTCTGGCCATGAAGTTGGAGACCTTGGCATTAAAGTGGGATGCCATTAGGTCCACATCTGGGGTCCCCCAGCGATGGCAGATCTGGCGAGAAAATTTTGGGATGGAGAGACCACTCTCCCGAATCTATTCCTTGTCGTCTGAGGAAGTCTGCTTCCCAGTTGTCCACACCCGGAATGTGGACCGCCGAGAGAACCGAGCCTGTGTCCTCCACCCAATGGAGGATGTGTGACACTTCTCGCATCGCCTGGGTACTGCGGGTCCCCCCTTGGTGATTCACATATGCCACAGTCGTGGCATTGTCCAATTGTATTCTGATGCGAGAGGCTGCCAGTAAGTGATGGAAGGCCCTCAATGCCAGGAGGATGGCATGAATTTCCAGGATGTTGATGGGCATGGTCGCTTCCACTGGGGACCACTTGCCCTGTGCCCTGGGGTGTAGGTACCCCAACCCGTCAGGCTCGCATCGGTGGTCAGAACCTTCCATTGACCTGTGAGAAAGGATTTCCCCTCTGCTAGCGAGGTTGGCTTAAGCAACCAGTGCAGGGACCTCCTGGTTGACGACATTAGCTGGAATTCCCTGTCGAGAGAAAAAAAGGATTCCTGTCCCAGGACTTGAGAATGGCTAGTTGGAGAGGCCTGAGGTGAAACTGGGCAAATGGGACCGCTTCTATTGCTGCCCCATCCTGCCGAGGACTCTCATGGCAAACCGGAGAGATCGAGGGGGTTTGCGGAGCAGGATGCGAACTCCTAGGCGGTGAGCCAGTGCCTTGTCCCTGGGAAAGAGCACTAGACCCCTGAAGGTGTTGTATAGCATTCCCAGGAAGGTCAGAGACTGACTCGGGGTTGGTGATGACCTTTGTAGGTTGACTAACCAGCCCATGTGACTCAGAGTGTCGGTTGTAATTGAGACGCTGAGCTCGCAGTCCTTGAAGGTAGGAGCCTTGATCGTCCAGTTATGGAACGACTACTATGCCTCTGGAGTGCAGGACGTCCATGGTGGCTGTCATGACGTTGGCAAACACTCTGGGAACCATGCGAATCCGAACGGGAGAGCCACGAACTGGTAGTGGTCCTGGTCGATTGCAAACCTGAGAAAACTCTAATGAGCAGGTGCAATCGGTATATGCAGGTATGCGTCTTGTATATCTATGAAGGCGAGATATTCTCCCTTCTTCATGGACGCAATGATGGACCGAAGGCACTCCAGCGGAAGTGACGAACCCATACGTATTTGTTGAGTTGGTTTAGGTCCAGTATGGGCCGTACTCTGCCTCCTTTCTTGGGGACTACTAATAGACTGGAGTGGAACCCTCGGAAGCGCCTGGCCACGGGAACTGGTACTATGACTCCTGCTTGAAGAAGCGAGGAAACAGCTTGGTGGAAGGCACGAGCCTTGGCTGGCGGTTTTGAGGGAAAAGAGAGGAAGAATCGGTTCAGTGGGTTGGAAGTTGAACTCTATCTTGTATCCAGAAGACACTAGTTCCCTGACCCACCTGTCTTCTGTAGTAGGCATCCAGACTTGCTGAAAGAGCAAAGTCGCCTACGGGTGGGATGTCTTCCGGGGTCCGTGAGTCATGAGGAGGAAAAAGTCTGAGGTTTTCCTCCTTTGGGCTTTGACTGGCGTGCTTTTAACTGCCAGGTCTTGTCCGACCTTTGCGACGACCTTGAGTTGTCCCTGTGGGGAACGTTACGATTTTGTGCTGGACGCGAGACGGACCAGCCCGATGAATTCCAAAAGGATCGGAATCGGGTTTGTTACACTTCTTGTAAGTGCTTATAGGTTTCAGTTGAGGGAGAGAGGTACTCTTACCCCCGGTGGCGTTGGATATCATTGTGTCCAACTTTTCACCGAAAAAAAATCACCCACTGAGATATGGGAGGTCCGTGAGGGACTTGTTTGAGGCTGCGTCCGCTTTCCATTCCGCAGCCAGAGGATACGCCGAATCATGATGGCGTTTGATGCTATCCCCGCTACGCCCCTTGCTGAATCCAGAGCTGCATGAAGCATGTAATCTGCTACAACTGCTATTTGAACCGCTTGGTCCAACAGCTCAGGAGCAGATGCTTGGGGGCCAGCTTGTAAATTTTTGGCCCAAGCCAGGATGGCCTTGGCAGCCCAAACTGAAGCAAACGCGGGAGCCAGGGAGGCCCCTGCCGCCTCAAAAATTGAACAAGCCATGCGTTCTACCTGCCGGTCTGCTGCGTCCCTGATGGTTGAGCTATCTGGCAGTGAAAAGAGGGTCTGTGCTGCTAGTCTAGAGACTGGGGGGTCCACTTCGGGTGGATCTGTCCGTTCCTTGTTGTCCTTCTGTGGGAAAAAAGGTACGTTGCCTCCAGATATTTGCGACTAGCGAATTTTTTCTCAGGCTGTGAGAGCTGCTTTTTTAAGGATCGCTTTAAACTCTGGGTGGTTAGAGAAAACCTTAGGCGGCTTCAGAGGTCCTTCAAAGGAAATCTTATGTTCTGGGGCCTCTGGTGGCAGATTAGAAATGTCCAGCACCCGATGGATGGAAGAGATTATGTCCTCGACTAGCGCTGTATTGCTAGGGGGGGATTGGGATCAGGGACCCCTCCGTATCCCTGTCTGAGTCGGAATCACAGATGCCTTCCGAATCCTGTGTATCACTGAGGCGTGCCCTGCTGGGTGAGCTGGGGAGGAGGCCTTCTCTGGTCGGGGACTGCTATCTGCATTGTCTGCCCCTGGAAGGGGATGGTCTAGATGACCTGGAACTACGGTGTCTCTTCCTAGAAGGGGATGACCGTGTGCTATGGGATGACGCCGATGGACTTGACCTATGGGTCCGCTTGCGTCCTGACCTAGACGTGGATGTGCCAGGTCGTTCTGTTCCTGAGTCAAGCTCTCCCTTTGCTGCGTAACGGTCATAGCCGAGGCATGACTCTGCAGAGCCTGAAGCAATGTGGAGGTTTGTTATCTATAGACTGCGTCATAGATTGCGACCTCTGAGTGACCCATTCCGGCATGGCATTAGACACCGAGGCAGTGGCAGGGGCTTCTTGGGGCTGACGCAGTAGTCTGGATGCAGTCCTGGCAGTGTGCCACTGGGGAGAGCGGTCCTGCAGGCTGTGCAGAATGCATAATAGCAGTCTTGCCTGGTTCTCCTGGACCTTGAGCACAGAGTGCAGAAGGGCTGACTATGCAGAGGACCTTACAGGGGTAGCTATGCAGAGGACCCTATAGGGGAGCCTTATAGGGACTATGGATTCACAGCCGAGTAAAACAACCCAGCTGTGATCTTACCCCACCAGTTTGCCCCTAGGTCCTGCGCCGAAGATCCACAGTCCTGTGCCCCCAGACTGGCTGGCCTGGTCCTGCTGACCGGGAGATGCAGGGTTAATCCTTGCTGCAGTAGAAATGGCCGCTGAGGAGAAGAGGCAGGGGGAGAAGGGGGCGGAGAGCTGAGAAAAAGGCGGCAAAGCTGTGTAAAAACGCACCCTTTCTGTCTCGATCCACCCCCTCTATGACACTGTAGAGTGTCATATTTGTCATCCGAGGGGCGGGCCGGGGGGCGACAGCTACAGCTAGGCCGAAGCCGGGGCCTAAATTAGATGCCTGATGCCCAGAAAGGCTCCAGGCCGGCGCGGAAGTCCGGGATGGGGTCGGATCTGAACCAGACCCCCTCGGATTTAAAGGCAGGATAGCGGTGGGGCTATAAGCGGAAGGGGGGGCCCGGTGAGGGGTCCCCCTGAGGCAGTATAGCTGGTGCTGCCGCAGAGACAGGGGCGCAGGGAGCCCTTGTTTCTATTGTTCCATGCCTGCCTGCACTCCCCCCAGCCCGACAGGAGCCCGCAGCTGGGCTGGGGTCCCTGGATGCAGGCGCAGTGTGCTGGCCCATTGCTGGGAGCTACAGAATGCTGCCTGTACAGGCCCTACCTGAGGCGTCTCAACCTAATGCCCGCAGAGGGGGATTAGGGAGGGTGCTGTTGTCACCTTCAGGGGACTTTATCCTCGCCTCGACCTCAACCCAGAAACCTAGAGGAATTGGGGATGGAGGGGGGGTCTCGACTTTGAACCAGCACCCGAGGGACTGGGGAAGAAGCGACATGGGGAATAGCCATCTCTACTTCAACCGGGCACCCCGTAATGGGGGTCGAGGAAGGAGCCATGCCGGGAGTCTCACAGGATACCCACTTTTCTTCATCTGTAATCCGTCGGAAAAAAAAACTAAAAAAATCTTAGGTGTGCCTCCTATGCGACACTAAGCAAAAACTAGAGAAGGCTGACGCCGTCCAGGGGTGTATACTGCAGAGGAGGAGCCACGGTTAATCTTTTTCAGATTATGCATAGTGTCGCCTCCTAGTGGACAGCAGCATAACACCCATGGTCCTGTGTCCCCCAATGAGGCGACAGAGTAAACTGGGAAAACTTATTGACTCGAGTATAAGCCTAGGGTGGAAAATGCAGCAGCTACCGGTAAATGTCAAAAATAAAAATAGATACCAATAAAAGTAAAATTAATTGAGGAGCCCCATATAATGCTCCATACAGTTCATGGTGGGCCCCATAAGAAGCTGCATACAAAATATGCCCCATATAATGCTCCATAAAATTTATGATGGGCCCCATAAGATGCTCCATATTAAAATATGCCCCATATAATGCTGCACAAATGCTGATTATGGCCCCACAACATGCTCCATATAACAATGTGCCACATGTAATGCTCCATATAACAATGTGCCACATGTAATGCTCCATACAGTTCATTATGGCCCCATAGATGCTCCATATAACAATGTGCCACATGTAATGCTCCATGCAGTTCATTATGGGCCCCATAAGATGCTCCATATAGCAATGTGCCATATATAATGCTGCTGCAATAAAAAAAAAAAAAATGACATACTCACCTCTCGTTGCTGCCCGCTGCTCCACAGCGTCTCGTCTCTCTGCAGTGACTGTTCAGGCAGAGGGCAGCGCGCACACTAATACGTCATCGCGCCCTCTGACCTGAACAGTCACTGCAGGGGACGCAGAAGACGGGGTGGCGGTGGAACGAGGGAAGGTGAATATGAAGTACTCACCTGCTCCCGGCGCAGTCCCGGCAGCTTCTCCCGGACACATGGTCTCCGGGCACAGCAGCTTCTTCCTCTGTTCGGTGGTCACTGGTACCGCTCATTACAGGAATGAATATGCGGCTCCACCCCTATGGGAGTGGATTCCATATTCATTACTTTAATTAGCGGTACCAGGTGACCGCTGAACAGGGGAAGAAGCTGCCAGCGCAGGAGACCATGGGACGTGCAGGGACCGCGTCAGGAGCGCCAGGAGCAGGTGAGTATGTGACAGTCGTCGCTCCCCCTCACCCGCCGACCCACCCGCCTTCCATGACTCGAGTATAAGCCGAGAGGGGCACTTTCAGCCCATTTTTTTGGGCTGAAAATTTCGGCTTATACTCCAGTATATACGGTACTTAACAAAAAAGTGTGAAACAACTGAAATTATGTCTTATACTCTAGGTTCTTCAAAGTAGCCACCTTTTGCTTTGATTACTGCTTTGCACACTCTTGGCATTCTCTTGATGAGCTTCAAGAGGTAGTCACCGTGAATGGTTTTCACTTCACAGGTGTGCCCTGTCAGGTTTAATAAGTGGGATTTCTTGCCTTATAAATGGGGTTGGGACCATCAGTTGTGTTGTGCAGAAGTCTGGTGGATACACAGCTGATAGTCCTACTGAATAGACTGTTAGAATTTGTATTATGGCAAGAAAAAAGCAGCTAAGTAAAGAAAAACGAGTGGCCATCATTACTTTAAAAAATTAAGGTCAGTCAGTTTGAAAAATTGGGAAAACTTTGAAAGTGTTCCCAAGTGCAGTGGCAAAACCATCAAGCGCTACAAAGAAACTGGCTCACATGAGGACCACCCCAGGAAAGGAAGACCAAGAGTCACTTCTGCTTCTGAGGATAAGTATATCCGAGTCACCAGCCTCAGAAATCGCAGGTTAACAGCAGCTCAGATTGGAGACCAGGTCAATGCCCATAGAGTTCCAGCAGCAGACACATCTCTACAACAACTGTTAGGCCGGTGTCACACTGGCGTTTTAAATGGCCGAGTGCAATACGATAAAAAAAATAAATAAATCGCATTGCACTCGGGACCAATGTTAAGCTATGGGGCAGCTCCCCCAGCCGACTTTTCGAAGATTGTCTCGGACTGAGGAAAACTCTCGGCTCACTTGCACCCATATAAGCCTATGGGTGCGAGTGAGACAACGCACATCACTTGGATATCATCTGAGTGATGTGCGTTATAAGCGGACCCCAGCAATGGAGGAGATGGAGAAATTCATTTCTCCGCCTCCTCCGCAGCTGTGCTCCGATCCTCCCTGGGCGAGAGAATCGGAGCACAGACGCATGACACTCGGCTCCTGCTCTGCTGCGAGCAGGAGCCGAGTGTCATTAGCATATCGCATCCGATGCGCTCGCATCGGATGCAATATGCCAGTGTGACGCTGGCCTTAAGAGGAGACTTTGTGCAGCAGGCCTTCATGGTAAAATAGCTGCTAGGAAACCACTGCTAAGGACAGGCAACAAGCAGAAGAGACTTGTTTGGGCTAAAGAACACAAGGAATGGACATTAGACCAGTGGAAATATGTGCTTTGGTCTGATGAGTCCAAATTTGAGATCTTTGGTTCCAACCACCGTGTCTTTGTGCGAGGCAGAAAAGGTTAACAGATGGACTCTACATGCGTGGTTCCCACCGTGAAGCATGGAGGAGGAGGTGTGATGGTGTGGGGGTGCTTTGCTGGTGACACTGTTGGGGATTTATTCAAAATTGAAGGCATACTGAACCAGCATGGCTACCACACCATCTTGCAGTGGCATGCTATTCCATCCGGTTTGAGTTTAGTTGGACCATAATTTATTTTTCACCAGGACAATGACCCCAAACACACCTCCAGGCTGTGTAAGGGCTATTTGATCAAGGGGGAGAGTGATGGGTTGCTAAGCCAGATAACCTGGCCTCCACAGTCACCAGACCTGAACCCAATCGAGATGGTTTGGGGTGAGCTGGACCGCATAGTGAAGGCAAAAGGGTCAACAAGTGCTAAGCATCTCTGGGAACTCCTTCAAGATTTTTGGAAGACCATTCCCGGTGACTACCTCTTGAAGCTCATCAAGAGAATGCCAAGAGTGTGCAAAGCAGTCATCAAAGCAAAAGGTGGCTACTTTGAAGAACCTAGAATATAAGACATATTTTCAGTTGTTTCACACTTTTTTTGTTAAGTATATAATTCCCCATGTGTTAATTCATAGTTTTGATGCCTTCAGTGTGAATGTACAATTTTCATAGTCATGAAAATACAGAAAAACCTTTAAAATGAGAAGCTGTGTCCAAACTTTTGGTCTGTACTGTACATGCATCACGTGTAACATAAGGGAAAAATCACATTCAGTTTTGTTGTGGTTCTTGATATGTTTTTGATCACAAAGTACTCTAAAAAAAGCTGCTCTGTCATTCGTCATCTCTTTTTACTGTTTGTCGGTCTCAAGTTTCACCTAAAAATGGGTAAAGCATTTAAAAAAAAAAAAAAAAAGAAAAAGGAGAGTGCAGTTACCATTGTGAGAATCCATGCTTCCACCTCGGCTTCCAGCACATGCCTCCGCACCCACACACCAGTACATCTTCAGTCACCAGCTTGTAGGCGCTGGAAGGCTTCAATTCCAAACCACTCAGAAGCTTTCTTGCTAAAAATGTCCATCTGTCAGAAAAGAAGAGAATTTCTGTTAATAATATGCCCAAATTTATAAAAGTGGCACGTGTCCTTCTAGTTACCGCAGCCACAAACAAGAGCTAAAAAGTCTCAAAGGATCAAAAAAAAAAACATGCAAAGATGGCAAAAAGTAAGACAAATGTAAGAGTAATGAATCATGGAGCAAATATGATGAGACATGTCTACTTCACAGGGAGGAACAGATCTAATTATTAGCAAGGAACGTGCCTAATGGCTATAGATTGCAGCTTCCAGGAGCACGCCAATCAATTATTCATGACCGTAGTTCTAGCTGGTTGGGAGCAGAGAAAAGCTGGTCACGTTCAAGGTTAAGTGCTCAATCACCTACATTTACCCTATTTAATAAGCAAACTCAGTCAATTCATATTTATCGCAAAATCATTAAAAGGGGCAACCCGTCTCCGTTCACTTCCGCAGCGGTACAGCAAGAAATGTCCTATTCTGATAAAATGGGACAGGTACACTTGCCGGCCGATATGAGGTCACTGACCCAGCTCACTTCTTCAAGTGCAAGTGAGCAGAAAAGGACTACCACTTTAATGCCAACCCCCCAAAAAGTGAACAGTACCTTCCATGAAAGGCTGTATGATAGACTGAGGCTTTGACACAAAAAGGGTCAGGGGCTTGACCCCTTCTTTGCACTGTCCTATACAGCAAAGTGCTGGATAGCGGTGGCAACGTCCTCAAATCAGGAGGACCCCAGTGAAAGTCCTGAAATGAAAACAGCTGAGCCATCGGATATAATGCTGCAGGCGACAAACCATTCTGTAATGGACGCCCACTGCACTGTTAATCGTCTGGTGATAAATACTTAAGACCCCCATGTATATTAGATTAAAGTCTACCAAAACTGTCTTTTTCAGTGCGATGGACGACCATCTAATGTGTGTTGGGCCTCGGGAAAGAAAAGGTTTGGACCCATTCAATTATTTTCATAAAAGATAAGTCCCCCCAGAGGGGTCTCATAGCAGCTTACTTCTCTCTTCCTACTGAAAACATGGCGCACATCCTGAATAAAACCATGCATATGTGTGTGGTTCGGGGTGATCGCCTATGCCCAAATACCAGCTGTCTGAAGTGTATGCGTACAATTACTCAGTTTTGAGTGTCCATGTACCCCATTACTTGTCAGATGCATACACACTCATTGAAGAAGGGGATAAGCCAGAACAAAGGTTCAGGCATGTTGAATACTAACATGTCCAATCCCTCACCCAACATGTGCTGCAGTTAGGACACCCTCACACCCATTAAATGGTCAGCTAATCGCAGCAATTATCAGTTGATGTTCATCTACAGGCGAGTTCACACACGCATGCTTTAGTTCTGTGTGCTGTCTGTGCGAGTCAGAACATCACAGAGACCAATGCAAGTCAAGGGCACAACTCAGATGAACAACTGTCCATACGGACGTGAGGTTTGTGTGGGATAAATGCAGAGTGCAAAAAAAAAAAAAAGAACAAAGGATATGGAGGACATGTGACATTTGTTTTTTTATGGACCCATTCTGAAAATAACACTGAGAAAATGGATATCAAGATATCAATCAGATGGCAAAAACAAAAATACAGACTACATGTGGCTATTTTCGGACATATGTAACACACTCACAAATGAACCCCTTTTTTGGGACCCAAAAAGTTTTTTTTTTTTTTTTTATATATGCTCCTCTGAACTTGGCCAGATATACTTACTCCCTCATACAAGCAAATGCACAGCTCAGAGGAGTCCGACTCCTTCAGTACTGCATATGTCTGCCGCACCCAAGCTGAGGCCAATTCTTTTCCCCACGCCAACATACACAAGTAGCTGTCTCGACATATTAGACTGTGGGCTGCTGAGGGTGTACGCTGTGCTTTCCTTTACTATTGTTAGTTGTGACAGAAGAGCACACATGGCGCCTCACCGCACACTCAGAAAGCAGCCATGCTTCCTCATACCTTGGTTTCAGATTCCACAATGAGGCAACGGAGGACGATTCTGCAGCGCGCAGCACAAGGACGGGGCCGTTTAGTGAAGCACCCTTAGAATAGTAACTTTACACGTTATTTTTCTAATGTTATTGCTGAGCCACTAAGAAGGTCGACCTGTCTATCTAGATCCGTCAGAATTTTAGACTTTGCTTTACAATGTATGAAACTCATGGTAGACATCTAGCACAAATACAAAAGGATTTATTTCACGGGGAATGGCAGCCGCTGCAGGGTTCTGCAGATCAGCTGCTATCGAAATTAATCTTGTATACCTGGCAGCGACAGCTACACACTGAATGAAGCAGCGCAGGGCAGCCCCACTCAACATTCACATCCGGACACTGGGAGAGCTAGTAACAGCCGATGGGTGGGGTTGCCAGGAGTAGGACCCCCACTGATCTGGTATTCATGACTTTAATTAAAGGCTAGGCCATCAATGTTATATGCCCTAATAACCCCCTTAAACAATATGCTCACAAGGGTCGTTGGACAGCAATATTTCAGAAATGACTAGTGATGAGCGAATATACTCGTTGCTCGGGTTTTCCTGAGCACGCTCTGGTGTCCTCCGAGTATTTTTTAGTGCTCGGAGATTTAGTTTTCTTCGCCACAGCTGGATGATTTACATCTCTTAGCCAGCTTGATTACATGTGGGGATTCCCTAGCAACCAGGCAACCCCCACATGTACTTATGCTGGCTCAAAGTTGTAAATCATTCAGCTGAGGCGATGAAATCGAAATCTCAGAGCACTAAAAAATACTCGGAGGACACCAGAGCGTGCTCAGGAAAACCCGAGCAACGAGTATATTCGCTCATCACTAGTAATGACATAACCTGTCATCTGAAAAATGCTTTTAACCTGCAGATATGGAGTTAACCTACAGGTTAAAGGAAACCTGTCAGGCTCCCTGTGCCCCCAGAACCATCAGCAGTTGGGTCCGTGTATATACCGTAATTCCCCTGCTAACAGTCCCTGTACTACATGGTAACACAAAACCCAAAGAATACATTAAATAAAAACACATCACACAATATTGTGGAAGAATAATGGCCGTGGTGTTTATTTAGGGTAACCAAATAGTCTTTATAATATTTTAATAAATTAATAGCCAACATAGCAATAAAGTAAACTTCAAATAATCCAATCCACCCAGAGACCTGGGCAATTTTCCCCTCAAATAAAACATGACAATAGGGAACAATAAATATTGGGGGAGGGAGGGTGGGATCTTTTTTTCTTAAGAGATGAATGGCATAACTGGCCAAAAACAGGGCTTTTATATATAAAATCTTTCCTTTTTTTTTATGAAGCAGCCAATCAAAATCCATAAAAATGCGCCAAAAGCAACTAGTTATAACTGGAATAAATCTGCTTGTGACTCCACAGCTTACTGTAATGACCTTTTGATGCAGTACAAACACAAACACCATGGCAAATTGTTTAATTAGGGTCTGTGTTGCCATGAGACCCCCATCTATATTTATTTTTGGGGGAGGGCTACCATTACACATAAACAGCTCTTTAGAAAGAGTATTTCCAAAGTCCATTTATGATATTAGTTAGTTGCCCCAGACTAGTCAGCCCACTTAGGCTACGTTCACATTAGAATTGTGCGACGCAGCGTCGGGCGCCGCTGCATGCGTCATGCACCCCTATATTTAACATGGGGGCGCATGGACATGCGTTGCATTTGCGTTTTGTGACGCATGCGTCGCACGCGTCAGGGCGCACAGGACGCAGCAAGTTGCATTTTTTGTGCGTCCAAAATCAAGCAAAAAAAGGACGCATGCGTCACAAAACGCTGCGTTGTGCATGCGTTCACATTTGGGTTGTGTGTTGCGTCGCCGACGCTGCGGCGCACAACGCAAATGTGAACGTAGCCTTAGATGTTATCACGCCCCTGTGGGTGTGATAACATAACAAGCGCTGGCATCATCGCAAGTGCCATACTTATCTCACACATGCGCACGGCTTCTTCCCCTCGAATCATTGATCATCTGAAGTCCGGCGTACGCATCGCGGCATCAGAGAGATGCACTGCGCATGATCACAAGTCTCCTGCACTGCCGATCATGTGCAGTGCGCCTCTATAAACCCGGGACACGTACACCCGTCCTCAGAGGATCAATAATGAGCGGTGAAGAAGCCTCGTGCATGCATGAGGTAAGTATAGTGCTTGCGATGACGCCGGCGCTTGTAAGTTATGTTATCACACCCACAGGGGCGTGATAACATCTAAGTGGGCCGACTAGTCTGGGGACACTAACGCCACATTGACTAGTCAAAGATCTGTTTGTGTGTAACATAACACAGGGACTGTCTGCAGGGAAATTAGATATGCAGACCCAACTGCTGGTGGTTCTGGGGGCACGGGGGACCAGACAGGTTCCCTTTATTAGCATTGTGAAAATGCCTGGTGCCAGCAGAGTTCCAGTTTCAGTCACCGCTCTGTGTATAGACTATGGCTGCTGTAACCGCGTCTCTGGCACTGACTGACTGCAGCTCAGACCCATTACTTTCAGACTCTCCCTTCACTGAGATAGGATATGGTGGCTACTGGTAAGATGCTGTGTATAAGGCTACTTTCTCACATCAGGTTTTTGCCGTCAGGCACAATCCGGCAAGTTTTGTAAAAAACAGATCCGTTTTTTTTTCCTGACGTTTTTTTTTTTTTCATAGAGTTGAATTAGCGCCAGATTGCGCCTGATGGCCACACGCTTCACCCGTTTTTTTGCCGGATCCCTCTAAAATTAGTTTTCCGGCAGCCGGAGAAAACGTTCTTTGGTATCGTTTTTTCATGTCCGGCGAAAAAACGCCAGTCAACGGTTCCAGCGATAAACGGATGAAACGGACATGTGAAATGATGAATCCGGCCTCCAAATCTCCATACAATCATGCACAATCTCTCTCTCTCATCCATCACATCAGTTTGTCACTATTTGCGACGGATCCGTTTTTTCAAAAATTTGCCGAATTATGCCTGAAAGTAGCCTAAGATGGAGGCGGAGGCAGCATCTGTCTCTAGCTGCTCCCATCCTACACAGAATCCTATCTGCAGCCGCTGCCATCTCCTCTCTCAGTGATGGGAAGGTCCTAACCGAATACAGATTTTACCTCAGAATTGAGAATAATGATAATGACTGATCAATTTTGGCAGAAAAAGAAGCGAATCTCTGATCAGATGTATTACAAGGTTGCTTATTTTTACGTGTACTATTGATTTAGAAGATAAAAATTAAAACAACGGTTACTCTTTAACCGATGGCGTGGTATCTCTAATGCATGTTCCCTTCCACCAGTATTATAGTTACCAGCTGCCGTCTTCAGCTCTTCCTGGTTCTGCGCCGATCCCAATCCGCCATCTTCTGGCAGCTCCCGACTGACCAGAAGTCAGAGGTAACGGTCACATGTCAGTGTCAGTCTATGGGACCCTCGTTCTGGCCTCATTCTAGCTCTCATAGACTTACACTGAGGAGAGACTTCCGGCTCATCCAGCAAACAATGGAGAGATCCAGCAGTGACTGACCGCGAAGAAAAGGAAAAAATGGTGGCTGGTATTTTACTACGTGTAGGGAACTTACATTAGTGATGCCAATCCAACGGTGAAATAAAAAAATTAAAGTAAAAAAGCAGGAGAGGTGCTTTAGAAAGAAAGATGCATGTAGTTAGGGCCAAAATCATTTTTGCAATTTGCTTTCATGATAAATCATGCACCATTAGCTTTCTGTAACCAATTTGTTGCACTCTTGCTGGCTGCAGAGTGAGCTGAGAATCCATCAGTAAGCCCCCTATGCCAGTCTGATGGGGATTTTGAGACTCTCTTATCTGTCTTTTTCGGAGCGCCTCTCATTTGATTTATAACCATAGACAATATCAAGGTTTACTGTACTACAATTCAAAGCAACTCCCCCTGAAAGTGATCTAAAATACAAAAACATCACAGAAAATAAAAAAAGTCAGATTTACCAACACCTCACACATTTTATAACGCTTCATCCCCTTTGTTGCACACTTTATGCCTTAATCATGGGGGCTGTGTTGTGAATTCTGCTTTTGGGCTCCCTCCGGTGGTTGTAGGTGGTAATGCAGTTGCCCCTGAGTTGCAGTCCTGGTCAGGTGTATCTGCTGATTGCAGTTCTGACTGGGGTATTTAGGCTTGCAGGATTCATTAGTCCTTGCCAGTTGTCAATTGTTGTTGGGAGGTGTAGGACCTCTGCCTGGTTCCTCCTGCCTTTCTGCCAAATCAGCAAAGATAAGTGTCTGGTTTTTTTTTCCTGTGGCACACATGTTGTGTGCTTCACAATTCAGTGCTATTCTTTGTGTTTTCTTGTCCAGCTTAGATTGTGTCAGTATTTTCTCAGTCTTGTTGGATTCTCTGGAGTGGCAGATATACATTCCATGTCTTTAGTTAAGATTGTGGAACTTTTTGTATTATCTGCTGTGGATATTTTTGGAAGGGTTTTAATACTGACCGCCTAGTAATCTGTCCTATCCTTTCCTATTTAGCTAGAGTGGCCTCTTTTGCTAAATCCTGTTTTCTACCTGCGTGTGTCTATTCTTCTCCTACTCACAGTCATTATTCGTGGGGGGCTGCCTATCCTTTGGGGGTCTGCTCTGAGGCAAGGTAGCATTCCTATTTCCATCTATAGGGGTTTTTAGTCCTCCGGCTGTGTCGAGGTGTCTAGGGTATGTTAGGCACACCCCACGGCTACTTCTAGTTGCGGTGTTAGTTCAGGATTTGCGGTCAGTACAGGTTCCACCGACTCCAGAGAAAGTTTCATGCGGCTCCAAGGTCACCAGATCATAACAGGGCTGCTGCATCCTGTAGTGCATTGGCACTGGTCTTAGTGCTGGCAAGTACACCTGGCACCAGGAGAAAAAAATACAGCTGACTGGGTCCCCATAAAACCAGTGGCCTGAAAATGAGCAGGAGTCTGTTCTGGACTGTGCCTCCTCTGTTCACCACCCACATACTCCGCTGTTTGTTACATTTACGCCTCACTGATGGAAACCATTTGCATGTTATACTGCAATAAGCTGCAACGCTTCGTAGTAAGAAAGTTGATGTAACCTCTGTTTTCTACGTTTTTCTTTGCCTGCTCGAATCGATATGATCATGTTGCTTCCCGATTCATTCCTTCATTAAGGAAACACATGAAAACATTATTGCACTTAAAAGACAAACGCCCTGAACCTAAAGTCCAGCAGGACGGTGAAAGCAGCAAAAAAGACCCCTGCTAAGCAGAACACAAAGCATAGCAAAGAAGCAGATTTAGTAATACTAAAGGTTTATTGCAAATTCTTATTTTATCCTTCAGGCCTCATTCAGACATCAGTGATTTTTCGTTGATGCAAAAAAAAAAAAAAAATTAATCAATATTCTTAATCAGATTTTCTTCGGTTTTTCCCATAATAGTGAAAGAATATTTATGCTTGCTTAAAAATTATCATTGCTGAGAAAGGACTGAAGTAAACGGATAAAAAATATAATCTAATCTTTATTGGAGCAATTATTGGAGAGTAAATGTCCAACATGACAAGAACAAAAGGGGTGGGTGAGTCAATGAGGATAAACTACCCCAAAAAGAACAAAACAACGCAAAACGACACCTGAGCAAAAAAATAAATAAATAAAATTATAAATATATATATATATATACTTACACCATGGTGATTGTTACAGAATAAATCAGTAGCAAGTAATGGATTGGTCCCAAAGTAAAGTGACAAATACAATAAAGGTGCAATCAAATAAAGACATGGTTATTGCAAATATGGGAAGAATAAAAAAGGTATAAACTAGTGGTCCAAACAATGGTCAAGTCACATACAATAAATGACATAGCGCAAATAATGCATATGATGATAATGACAAGTAGAGGCTCAGCCACCAAACACCCGACGCACGCTTAAACAATGCTTAGTCAGTGGCTCACCCACCCGTTCTGTATGTTCTTCAGTCATTGCACTTTTAGGGTATGTGCACACGTTGCGGATTCTGTGCTGATCCGCAGCGTTTTTTGAGGTGCAGAAACGCTGCAGATCCGCAATTGATTTACAGTACAATGTAAATCAATGAGAAAAAAAAAATGCTGTGCACACGTTGCGGAAAATCCGCTGCGGAAACGCTGCGGTTTAAAAGAAGTAGCATGTCACTTATTTTTTGTGACTCTGCAGCGTTTTTGTACCCATTCCATTATAGAAAACCGCAGGGGTAAAAAACGCAGCAAATCCGCAAGAAAACCGCAGCAAAAACGCACAAAAAAACGCAGGTGCGTTTTCTGCCAGGAGAGGCAGAATCCGCACCAGAAATTCCTAAGCCTGATCCGCAACGTGAGCACATAGCCTTATCTTGGTTCTACTAGAAATTACCAGTTTCACACTAGACAATTTCCACTTAATAAAGCATTTGTATAGGTCTTTGCGTGTGTTCAGGTTATGTACACTGTGTTCCAAATTATTATGCACAAAGAGTTTAGGAGTGATAAGGTTAGAATTTTTTTGTTTGTCATTTAAACTCATTGATGGTGATGTGTGTCAGGGCTCTTTATATCACTGAAAGCAATTGCAGATACCTGTGCAAATTAGTTTGGCAGGTGTGTCCAAATAAAGGCAAGACTACTTAAGAAGGCTGTTCCACATTATTAAGCAGCCTACATTTTTGGCCAAAATGGGAAAGAAAATGGATGTGTCGGCTGCTGAAAAGCAACAAATTGAGGAGTATTTAGGTCAAGGCATGACTACAATCAAGATTGCCAAGACACTTCATCGTGATCATCGCACAATCAAGAAGAATGTAGCTGATTCCCGGCACACACGTGTGCGTGCTGATAAGGAAAAATTGAGGACCCTTTCCAACAGGCAATTGTGTAAGGTTAAAAGAGCAGCTGCAAAAATGTCTGGTCATAGCAGCAGACAAGTTTTTGAAGCTGCTGGTGCCTCCAACGTCCCCAGAACAACAAGATGCAGGGTCCATCAGAGGTGTGTAAGCCATCCTGTCGACCACCTCTATCCACTGCACACAAGCAGAAACAGCCCCAGTGGGCCAAACGATACATGAAGACTGACTTCCAAACTGTTTTGTTCACCGATGAGTGCCGTGCAACGCTCGATGGTCCAGATGGATGGAGTGGAGGATGGCTGGTTGATGGACACCCCATGAAAACACGGCTAAGGCGCCAACAAGGAGAAGGTGGAGTAATGTTTTGGGTTGGAATCATGGGGAGAGAGATTGTCGGCCCCTTTATGATCCCTGAAGGGGTAAAGATGAACTCCATAATCTATGTGGAGTTTCTAAAAACACTTCCTGCCATGGTTCAAGAGGAAGAACCGTGCTTTCCGCAGCAAGATCATTTTCATGCATGATAATGCACCGTCTCATGCTGCAAAAAACACATCTGCATCTCTGGCTGCTATGGGCACAAAAGAGGACAAACTTATGGTGCGGCCACCATCTTCCCCTGACCTCAACCCCATTGAGAACCTCTGGAGCATCATCAAAAGGAGTGTCTATGATGGCAGGAGGCAGTTCACATCTAAGCAACAGCTCTGGGAGGGGATTCTGTCCACATGCAAAACAATTGAAGCAGAAACCATCCAAAAACTGACAAATTCAATGGACGAGAGAGTTCAGAAGCTTCTTTCGAACAAGGGGTCCTATGTGAAAATGTAGCATCACCTAGAATAAAGTTTTCACTTGAAAACTGTTTGATTTCATTTTGTAATAAGCTGATAATGCTTATAACTTCACAATTGACCATTTTTTTGTTCAAAATAAAATAAAAAAGGTTGAAAACTCTGCTGTGCATAATAATTTGGAACATTCATTTTGAGTGTTTATTTTTTTTTAAAAGATACTGTTTTCATAGGCAGTTTGTTCCAAAACATTGCAATTATACTAGAATAGTAGATGACTGGAAAATAACAATGACTGCAATTCAGATAGGTAATTTAGAGAAAATATGAGGAAATATTATTTGCATAATAATTTGGAACACAGTGTATATTTTTTTTCATGTTTTAGCATGATAACCTAAAGCATTCCTGCTATAAAGTGTTTCCTAAATCTTCGTGGGATCGTGGTATATTAGTGGTTGTATTATAATTACCGTATGTTATCAACTGTGCACGTATCTCTTGAATTTACTTCATCTTGTATAGCTCCCCAAAAGAAAAAGTCCATCTAGGTAAGGTCTAGTACAGGTGCTTTTCACAAAATTAGATCAAAAAGTTAAATTTCAGTTCTTCAATACAAAAAGTGAAACTCATTATTAGAGTCATTACAAATAGAGTGATGTATTTCAAGTGTTTATTTCTGTTAATGTTGATGATTATGGCTTACAGCCAATGAAAACCCAAAAGTCATTATCTCAGTAAATTAGAAAACTTTATAACACCAGCTTGAAAAATTATTTTAAAATCTGAAATGTATGTTCAGTAAATTCACTCAGTGCTTTGTTGGGGCTCCTTTGGCATCAATTACTGCATCAATGCAGCGTGGCATGGAGGCGAACGGTCTGTGGCACTGCTGAGGTGTTATGGAAGCCCAGGTTTAGGCAGCCTTAGGCTGCCGTCACAGTAGCAGTCTTTGGTCAGTATTTGTAAGTAAAAACCAGGAGTGAGTGATAAATACAGAAGTGGTGCATATGTTTCTATTATACTTTTCCTCTAATTGTTCCACTCCTGGTTTTAGCTTACAAATACTGATGTAAAATACTGACCAAATACTGCTAGTGTGACGGCAGCCTTAGGCCATGTTCACACTTTGTGGTTTTTACCGCGGAACCGCGGCGATTTTGATGCTGCGGGTCCGCAGCAGTTTCCATAGCGTTTCCATTTACATGTAAACCCTATGGAAACCGCAAACCGCTGTGCACATGCTGCGGGAAAAACCGCGCAGAAACGCAGCGGTTTAAAACCCGCAGCATGTCACTTCTTTGTGCAGAATCGCTGCGATTCTGCACCCATAGGAATGCTTTGAACCGCTTACTTCCCGCATGGGGCTGTGCCCACGTTGCGGGAAGTAAGCGGCTAATGTGCGGGTGGTACCCGGGGTGGAGGAGAGGAGACTCTCCTCCAGGCCCTGGGAACCATATTTGGGGTAAAAAAAAAGAATAAAAATAAAAAATCATGTTATACTCACCTCAGCACTGCACGCGGCCGGTCAGAGTTGCTGTGCGAACAGGACCTGCGGTGACGTCGCGGTCACATGACCGTGATGACGCCCGGGTCACATGACCGTGACGTCACGAAGGTCCTTCTCGGCACAGCATCTTTGGAACCGGAGCGCCGCGTGCAGCGCCGAGGAGATCCGGACATCAGAGGGTGAGTATAACCAATTTTTATTATTTTTAACATTACTATTGATGCTGCATATTGCTGCATATGCAGCATCAATAGTATAGGAGTAATCCTGCAGCGGAAACCGCGGAACAAACCGCGATAAATCTGCAGGGATAACCGCAGCGGTTTTGCCCTGCAGATTTATCAATTCCGCTGTGGGAGAACCCGCAGAGGGACGCCGCAAAGTGTGAACGCGGCCTTAGAGTTATGCAGGGGGCAGTGCACTGGCATAAAAGGAGAGGGAGGGGCAGTGCACTGGCATAAAAAAAGGGGGGGGGGGGGGGGGGGAAGTGCACCGGCATAAAAGGAGGGGGGTAGTGCACCGGCATAAAAAGAGGGGGGGCAATGCACCCGCATAAAAGGAGGGTGGGCAGTGCACCCGCATAAAAGGAGGGGGGAGCGCACCCGCATAAAAGGAGGAGCAGCGCACCCGCATAAAAGGAGGAGCAGCGCACCCGCATAAAAGGAGGAGCAGCGCACCCGCATAAAAGGAGGAGCAGCGCACCCGCATAAAAGGAGGGGCAGCGCACCCGCATAAAAGGAGGGGCAGCGCATCCGCATAAAAGGAGGGTGAGGGGCAGTGCACTGACATAATGGAAGGGGGAGTGAGGTGAATGCGCTGGCTTGTGGAGGTGGCAGTATGCTGGCATGTGGAGGTGGGAGTGAGGGGGGCAGTGCACTGGCATGTGGAGGTGAGAGTGGGGGGGCAGTACACAAGCATAAAGGTGGGGAGCAGTGCACTGGCATGCGGAGGTGAGAGTGGGTGGGACAGTGCACTGGCATGCAGAGGTGAGTGGGGGCAGTGAACTGGCATGCAGAGGTGAGTGGGGGCAGTGCACTGGCATGCAGAGGTGAGTGGGGGGGCAGTGCACTGGCATGCAGAGGTGAGAGTAGAGGGGCAGTGCACTGGAATGCAGAGGTGAGAGTGGGGGGGCAGTGCATTGGCATGCGGAGGTGAGAGTGGGGGGCAGTGCACTGGCATGCAGAGGTGAGAGTGGGGGGGCAGTGCACTGGCATGCCGAGGTGAGAGTGGAGGGGCAGTGCACTCGCATGCAGAGGTGAGAGTGGGGGGGCAGTGCACTGGAATGCAGAGGTGAGAGTGGGGGGGCAGTGCATTGGCATGCGGAGGTGAGAGTGGGGGGGCAGTGCACTGGCATGCGGAGGTGAGAGTGGGGGGGGCAGTGCACTGGCATGCAGAGGTGAGAGTGGGGGGGCAGTGCACTGGCATGCAGAGGTGAGAGTGGGGGGGCAGTGCACTGGCATGCAGAGGTGAGAGTGGGGGGGCAGTGCACTGGCATGCAGAGGTGAGAGTGGGGGGGCAGTGCACTGGCATGCGGAGGTGAGAGTGGGGGGCAGTGCACTGGCATGCAGAGGTGAGAGTGGAGGGGCAGAGCACTGGCATGCAGAGGTGAGAGTGGAGGGGCAGAGCACTCGCATGCGGAGGTGAGAGTGGAGGGGCAGTGCACTGGAATGCAGAGGTGAGAGTGGGGGGGCAGTGCACTCGCATGCGGAGGTGAGAGTGGAGGGGCAGTGCACTGGAATGCAGAGGTGAGAGTGGGGGGGCAGTGCATTGGCATGCGGAGGTGAGAGTGGGGGGCAGTGCACTGGCATGCAGAGGTGAGAGTGGGGGGGCAGTGCACTGGCATGCGGAGGTGAGAGTGGGGGGCAGAGCATTGGCATGCGGAGGTGAGAGTGGGGGGCAGTGCACTGGCATGCAGAGGTGAGAGTGGAGGGGCAGTGCACTGACGTAGAGGCGAGAGTGGGGGGGCAGTGCACTGGCATGCAGAGGTGAGTGGGGGCTGTGCACTGCCATAAAGGAGGGGAGGGGGTCAGTGTGCTAGAATAAAGGATGGGGGGGTAAAAGGGAGAGGGAGTGTGCCAACATAAAAAATGGGAGAGAGGGGGCACAGTCTTCTTTATGAGCCACTGTGTTCTCGGAAGTTCCCGGAGCCATAGTCCGGCACAGTCCATGCGCCCTGCATCTGCCGGAGGGTCTCACCCCGTGTGACCCCAGAAGAGGCTGTGACCTGTCTGTGACCCGTGCACTGTGTCTCCCGGGCACTGACCTGCCATTGCTGCACCGCTCCGGCCTCTCGTCCTCCCCTGCAGCCGGTCGGGCACTCACTATGAGCGGCTATGTGGCCCCATTATCGCTGGGCACAGCTTCTTCTTACTTCCTTAATCCTTCTGGGAGGAGCGAGTGTCGCGATTTCCTAGAGATGAGGAGGCGGGAGCCGGAGAGTCGCTCCCTGCCGGCCGCCGGGGCTACACATCATGGAAATCGCGACACTCGTGACAGCTGTGTCATGTACCAGGACAGCAGGCGACACATGACGATCAGAGCAGACATACAGAGTAGCTCGGAGGATTTAAATCTGCATCTGCAGATTTGATGCAGTTTCTGCGCAGATTCTATGCAGTTTCTGTGCAGTTTCTATGCAGTTTCTATGCAGATTCTATGCAGATTCTATGCAGTTTCTGCGCAGTTTCTATGCAGTTTCTATGCAGTTTCTGTGCAGTTTCTGTGCAGTACAATGTAAATCAATGGGGAAAAAAAAAAGCTATGCACATGGTGCAGAAAAATCTGCAGCAGAAACGCTGCAGAACTGCACAAAAGAAGCGACGTGCACTTCTTTGAAATCTGCAGCGTTTCTGCGCAGATTTTTCTGCACCATGTGCACAGCTTTTTTTTTTCCCATTGATTTACATTGTACTGTAAATCACAGTGCAGTTCTGCAGCGTTTCTGCAACAGAAAAATCTGCTGCAGTTCTGCACCAATTCTGCACTAAATCTGCATCGTGTGCACATACCCTAATGGTGCAGTGTTCATGTGCACACGTAGGAAATGTGGTGCAGAATTTTCTGCACTATAATGTGTGCGGCCAATAGTCACTTAGCTTAATATTCATTTAGGATAAGATGCATTTTTTCTGCATGAATGACGCAGACAACTTCTATGTTCATATGAAGCTTTTTTTCTGCATGAAAACCATAAGCTAAACTACACTCACTGGCCACTTTATTAGGTACACCTGTCCAACTTCTTGTTAACACTTAATTTCTAATCAGCCAATCACATGGCGGCAACTCAGTGCATTTAGGCATGTAGACATGGTCAAGACAATCTCCTGCAGTTCAAACCGAGCATCAGTATGGGGAAGAAAGGTGATTTGAGTGCCTTTGAACGTGGCATGGTTGTTGGTGCCAGAAGGGCTGGTCTGAGTATTTCAGAAACTGCTGATCTACTGGGATTTTCACGCACAACCATCTCTAGGGTTTACAGAGAATGGCCCGAAAAAGAAAAAAAATCCAGTGAGCGGCAGTTCTGTGGGCGGAAATGCCTTGTTGATGCCAGAGGTCAGAGGAGAATGGGCAGACTGGTTCGAGCTGATAGAAAGGCAACAGTGACTCAAATCGCCACCCGTTACAACCAAGGTAGGCCTAAGAGCATCTCTGAACGCACAGTGCGTCGAACTTTGAGGCAGATGGGCTACAGCAGCAGAAGACCACACCGGGTACCACTCCTTTCAGCTAAGAACAGGAAACTGAGGCTACAATTTGCACAAGCTCATCGAAATTGGACAGTAGAAGATTGGAAAAACGTTGCTTGGTCTGATGAGTCTCGATTTCTGCTGCGACATTCGGATGGTAGGGTCAGAATTTGGCGTAAACAACATGAAAGCATGGATCCATCCTGCCTTGTATGGAGCATCTTTGGGATGTGCAGCCGACAAATCTGCGGCAACTGTGTGATGCCATCATGTCAATATGGACCAAAATCTCTGAGGAATGCTTCCAGCACCTTGTTGAATCTATGCCACGAAGAATTGAGGCAGTTCTGAAGGCAAAAGGGGTCCAACCCGTTACTAGCATGGTGTACCTAATAAAGTGGCCGGTGAGTGTATAGCCAGAAAGCTGCAGCTGACATCATTCATGTTTCAGGCAGTTTTTGCTGCCTATTCGTTTCGATATCAATGTGGTAAAAGTGCTAAAAAATGACTGCACCAGAGGAAAAAAAAAAGTGTGACTAAGATTTTAGAAATCTGTTACTGTAATGCTTTTTATGCAAAATGGAAAGCGATGAGATTTTAGAAATCTTATGCATACAGTTTGTATTTTCCAAGGGTATGTTCCCACAATCAGTATAGGGCTCATACTTATTTGCAAGAAAAATGGACGAGTGCATTCCGATTAAAAATCGGGTCTTATTCAGTGATTCCCTACTCATCATTTTTCTTCCGCTCAGATCAGACTAAGAAAAAAAATCGCAGCCTGCTGTGATTGTCATCGTATATCGGACGATACTCACCAATGCAAGTGAATGGGCACAAGAAAGTTCTCATGCTAGCGGTGACGTCATTGAGGTGAGCGGAGTTCCCAGCCAATGAACTCCGCTCACCTTTCTCATGATACTGCGAGGTTCTGATGCTGCTGTGATGTGCAGCGCAGTCTCTGCTGGCTGCCAGGCTAAACACTTGCATTATGCCAGCGTTTAGACGGGTAACTAGATGTAGCAGAGCTAGACTCATCAAGGAACAAATGGATTTTTTTTCCCGCGGAAGAGGTGAGAGATATTGTTGTTTTTTTGGGGGGGGGTTTTACTCTTTTACAAGGAACATGGGCATTGGAGGATTATCTTCTCATCGGACAGGGGGAGGGATATGGCTGTTTATTACTTTAATTCTTTTATAGAGGACATGGGCTGCAGTGGATTAGGTGGTGAATATGAGGCCGGCCTCACACTAGCGAGTTTTATGGACGTATGAGCGCATAAACTACGTCCGTAAAATACGCATTACACACGGCCCAATGATTCTCTATGGCCCAGCTCCTATCTGCCGTATACTACGCATCCATAATATACAGTATTGTACGGCCGTAGAAAATCGCAGCATGCTGCGTTTGTAACCGTATTGCGCAAAAAAATCACCAATGAAAGTCTATGGGGACGAGAAAAATACAGATTCCACACGGACCAGCAGTGTGACTTGTGAGAAATACGCAGCGGTGTTAGTGAAAAGCCGGTAATTCAATTACCGGCTTTTCATTTCTCCTTCCCAAACCCGACAGGACATGAGACATGGTTTACATACAGTAAACCATCTCATATCCCTTTTTTTTTTTGCATATTCCACACCACTAAAGTTAGTAGTGTGTATGTGCAAAATTTGGGCGCTGTAGCTTGTAAAATAAAGGGTTAAATCGCGGAAAAAATTGGCGTGGGCTCCCGTGCAATTTTATCCGCCAGAGTGGTAAAGCCAGTACCATGTGACCTCTCACACAGGAAGAAGCTTCGGCACCGGCAGTCGGGACAGAGGTGCAGGAGGAAGAGTCCGTTCAGCGCGCTGTGAGGAGGGTGAGTATCACGCGTACAAGGATGGGAGGAGGGGAGGAACGGAGCCACGCATACAAGGATGGGAGGAGGGGAGGAACAGAGCCACGCGTACAAGAATGGGAGGGGGGGGACGGAGCCACGCATACAAGGATGGGAGGAGGGGGGGAACGGAGCCACGCATACAAGGATGGGAGGAGGGGGGGAACGGAGCCACGCATACAAGGATGGGAGGAGGGGGGAGCAGAGCCACGCATACAAGGATGGGAGGAGGGGGGTAACGGAGCCACGCATACAAGGAGGAAAGGAGGGAGGGGAACAGAGCCACGCATACAAGGAGGGGGGGAAGGGAGCCACGCATACAAGGATGGGAGGAGGGGGAGCATAGCCACGCATACAAAGATGGAAAGAGGGGGGAGCAGAGCCATGCATACAAAGATGGGAGGAGGGGAACGGAGCCACACATGCAAACATGGGAGGAGGGGGAGCAGAGCCACGCATACAAAGATGAGCGGAGGGGGAGCAGAGCCACACATACAAAGATGGGAGGAGGGGAGCGGAGCCATGCATGCAAAGATGGGAGGAGGGGGGAGCAGAGCCATGCATACAAAGATGGGAGGAGGAGAGCAGAGCCACGCATACAAAGATGGGAGGGGGGAGCCATGCATACAAGGAAGGAAGGAGGGGGGAGCAGAGCCATGCATACAAAGAAGGGAGGAGGGGGAAGCAGAGCCACGCATACAAAGATGGGAGGGGAGTGCCATGCATACAAGGATGGGAGGAGGCGGAGCAGAGCCACGCATACAAAGATGGGAGGGGGGAGCCATGCATACAAGGAAGGGAGGAGGGGGGAGCAGAGCCATGCATACAGGATGGGAGGCGGGGAGCCATGCATACAAGGATGGGACAATGGAGCCATGCATACAACAGGGGGAGCCACACAGAGCAGAACAGGATGGGTGGAACCACACATACCAGGATAGGAATGAGGGGACAATGCATACCTGGCTTATACTCGAGTCAATAAGCTTACCCAGTGGAGCTGAAGACACCGAAGATTAAGTGCACGGGGATGGGGGATTTATTATGTGTGGAGAATTTGAGTGGGGATGGGGTGAGATTTGAGGACACAAAATGAATAGCAAAGGGGGAGATGGGGAAACAGTACAGGGGAACGGGGGGCATGTATGATGAAACAGTACTGGGGAATGGGGGGCATGTATGAGGAAATAGTACTGGGGAATGGGGGGCATGTATGAGGAAACAGTACTGGGGAATGGGGGGCATGTATGAGGAAACAGTACTGGGGAATGGGGGCATGTATGAGGAAACAGTACTGGGGAATGGGGGGCATGTATGAGGAAACAGTACTGGGGAATGGGGGGCATGTATGAGGAAACAGTACTGGGGAATGGGGGGCATGTATGAGGAAACAGTACTGGGGAATGGGGGGCATGTATGAGGAAACAGTACTGGGGGAATGAGGGGCATGTATGAGGAAACAGTATGGGGGATGGGTGCAGACATGGGGAGCGACGGGAATGAATGTGGACACAGTATGAGTAGTGATGTGAAAAATGTATGTGGACAGTGTACAGGGAGTAAGGGTGATGGGATGTGTGCAGACACAGTATGGGGAGTCAGGTGAGCAGGCAGTATAGAAAAAAGTGAGGAGGTAAATATGTGAGGAGACAGTATGGTGAACAGGGGGATGTGAGAGGAGACAGTATGAGGAGGGAGGAGAATAGTGTGAGGAGACAGTATGGGGGGAGAAAAGTGAGTGGGCACAGAATAGAAACTGAGTAGTGAGGGCGTAGCAAGGAGGGACAGTGTAAGGGCACAGCCAGGAGGGGACAGTATACCAAGGAGGGGGAGTGTGATGAGAGAGTACAGTATAAATACTGGGCCCTATAGGGGGGCATTGTGAGGGGACAACGTGAAGAGGGGGCCGGTATGGAAAGGAGAGGTCAGTGTGAAGAGCATGTACCATAAGAGGGACAGTGTGGGGGTCATATTTTGTGCAAACAATATAGTTAGGGGCAATTTTTTATTCAGGAGCATTATAATGACACTTGTATCTTTAAGGGCGTCATGTGGAGATATTCTGCAAAAGAATGGAGAAGATAGAAGTCGAAAGCTTGCAATTTGTTACCATCTTTTCAGTTAGCCATTAAAAGGTATCAACCACTGAGGACTCTCAATTCTAAATATTCATGCTTTTGTTAGTGAGCAAAAGCTTACAAAATCAGCAAGGGATGAAATACTTGCTTCCCCTACTATATATATACTAGCTATTGAACCCGTTCTACGCCCGGGTGGCGAGCATTTATATTGGTATATGGTCTCCATCCTGGTATGTGCTGCTCCCATCTTGCTCTCCCATCCTGTCATGTGCTGCTCCATCCTGCGCCCCCATCCTATCATGTGCTGCTCCATCCTGCGCCCCCATCAGTGCGGGCGGCTGTGCTGAGTGCGGGCGGCTGTGCTGAGTGCGGGCGGCTGTATGTGGCTGTGCTGTGCGTGGGCGGCTGCGCGTGGCTGTGCTGGGTTTGGGCGGCTGGGCGTGGCTGTGCTGGGTTTGGGCGGCTGGGCGTGGCTGTGCTGGGTTCGGGCGGCTGTGCTGGGTGCGGGTGGCTGTGCGTGGCGGTACTGAGTGCAGGCGGCTGTGCGTGGCTGCGGGCGGCTGTGCGTGGCTGTGCTGGGTGCGGCGGCTCTGCGTGGCTGTGCTAGGTGCGGTGGCTGTGCTGGGTGCGGCGGCTGTGCGTGGCTGTGCTGGGTGCGGTGGCTGTGCTGGGTGCGGTGGCTGTGCTGCTCCATCCTGCGCCCCCATCCTGTCATGTGCTGCTCCACCCTATCATGTGCTGCTCCATCCTGCGCCCCCATTAGTGTGGGCGGCTGTGCTAAGTGCGGGCGGCTGTGCTGAGTGCGGGCGGATGTATGTGGCTGTGCTGTGCGTGGGCGGCTGTGCGTGGCGGTGCTGAGTGTGGGCAGCTGTGCGTGGCGGTGCTGAGTGCAGGCGGCTGTGCGTTGCTGTGGGCGGCTGTGCTGGGTGTGGACGGCTGTGCGTGGCTGTGCTGAGTGCAGGCGGCTGTGCTGGGTGCGGGCAGCTGTGCGTGGATGTGCTGAGTGCGGGCGGCTGTGCATGGCGGTGCTGAGTGCAGGCGGCTGTGCGTGGCTGTGCTGGGTGCGGCGGCTGTGCTGGGTGCGGCAGCTGTGCGTGGCGGTGCTGGGTGCGGTGGCTGTGCGTGGCTATGCTGGGTGCGGCGGCTGTATATGGCTGTGCTGTGCGTGGCGGTGCTGAGTGCGGGCGGCTGTGCATGGCGGTGCTAAGTGCAGGCGGCTGTGCGTGGCTGTGCTGGGTGCGGTGGCTGTGCTGGGTGCGGTGGCTGTGCTGCTCCATCCTGCGCCCCCATCCTGTCATGTGCTGCTCCACCCTATCATGTGCTGCTCCATCCTGCGCCCCCATTAGTGTGGGCGGCTGTGCTAAGTGCGGGCGGCTGTGCTGAGTGCGGGCGGATGTATGTGGCTGTGCTGTGCGTGGGCGGCTGTGCGTGGCGGTGCTGAGTGTGGGCAGCTGTGCGTGGCGGTGCTGAGTGCAGGCGGCTGTGCGTGGCTGTGCTGGGTGCGGCGGCTGTGCTGGGTGCGGCAGCTGTGCGTGGCGGTGCTGGGTGCGGTGGCTGTGCGTGGCTATGCTGGGTGCGGCGGCTGTATATGGCTGTGCTGTGCGTGGCGGTGCTGAGTGCGGGCGGCTGTGCATGGCGGTGCTAAGTGCAGGCGGCTGTGCGTGGCTTTGGGCGGCTGTGCTGGGTGTGGGCGGCTGTGCGTGGCGGTGCTGAGTGCAGGCGGCTGTGGGTGGGTGTGCGTGGCTGTGCTGGGTGCGGTGGCTGTGCTGGGTGCGGCGGCTGTGTGTGGCTGTGCTGGGCGCGGTGGCTGTGCTGGGTGCGGTGGCTCTGCTGGGTGCGGTGGCTCAGGCTGTGCTGGGTGCGGGCGGCTGTGCTGGGTGTGGTGGTTGTGCTGCTCCATCCTGCGCCCCCATCCTGTCATGTGCTGCTCCACCCTATCATGTGCTGCTCCATCCTGCGCCCCCATCAGTGCGGGCGGCTGTGCTAAGTGCGGGCGGCTGTGCTGAGTGCGGGCGGATGTATGTGGCTGTGCTGTGCGTGGGCGGCTGTGCGTGGCGGTGCTGAGTGTGGGCAGCTGTGCGTGGCGGTGCTGAGTGCAGGCGGCTGTGCGTGGCTGTGGGCGGCTGCGCATGGCTGTGCTGAGTGCAGGCGGCTGTGCTGGGTGCGGGCGGCTGTGCGTGGCTGTGCTGGGTGTGGGCGGCTGTGCGTGGCCGTGCTGGGTGCGGCGGCTGTGCGTGGCGGTGCGTGGCTATGCTGGGTGCGGCGGCTGTATGTGGCTGTGCTGTGCGTGGGCGGCTGTGCGTGGCGGTGCTGAGTGCGGGCGGCTGTGCATGGCGGTGCTGAGTGCGGGCGGCTGTGCGTGGCTGTGCTGAGTGCAGGCGGCTGTGCTGGGTGCGGGCGGCTGTGCGTGGGTGTGCGTGGCTGTGCTGGGTGCGGTGGCTGTGCTGGGTGCGGCGGCTGTGCGTGGCTGTGCTGGGTGCGGTGGCTCAGGCTGTGCTGGGTGCGGGCGGCTGTGCTGGGTGCGGTGGCTGTGCTGGGTGCGGTGGCTGTGCTGGGTGCGGTGGCTGTGCTTGGTGCGGTGGCTGTGCTGCTCCATCCTGCGCCCCCATCCTGTCATGTGCTGCTCCACCCTGTCATGTGCTGCTCCATCCTGCGCCCCCCATCCTGTCATGTGCTGCTCCACCCTATCATGTGCTGCTCCATCCTGCGCCCCCATCAGTGCGGGCGGCTGTGCTAAGTGCAGGCGGCTGTGCTGAGTGCGGGTATGTATGTGGCTGTGCTGTGCGTGCAGCTGTGCGTGGCGGTGCTGAGTGCAGGCGGCTGTGCGTGGCTGTGCTGGGTGCGGGCGGCTGTGCGTGGCTGTGCTGAGTGCAGGCGGCTGTGCGTGGCTGTGCTGGGTGCGGGCGGCTGTGCGTGGCTGTGCTGAGTGCAGGCGGCTGTGCGTGGCTGTGCTGGGTGCGGTGGCTCAGGCTGTCCTGGGTGCGGTGGCTCAGGCTGTCCTGGGTGCGGTGGCTCAGGCTGTCCTGGGTGCGGTGGCTCAGGCTGTCCTGGGTGCGGTGGCTCAGGCTGTGCTGGCTGCCGTGGCTCAGGCTGTGCTGGCTGCCGTGGCTCAGGCTGTGCTGGCTGCCGTGGCTCAGGCTGTGCTGGCTGCCGTGGCTCAGGCTGTGCTGGCTGCCGTGGCTCAGGCTGTGCTGGCTGCCGTGGCTCAGGCTGTGCTGGCTGCCGTGGCTCAGGCTGTGCTGGCTGCCGTGGCTCAGGCTGTGCTGGCTGCCGTGGCTCAGGCTGTGCTGGCTGCCGTGGCTCAGGCTGTGCTGGCTGCGGTGGCTGTGCGCGGCGGTGCTGGGGGCCTGAGCAGGCGGGGACACCGGCGCACTGTGGGGGTCAGGTGCCGGAGTCGCCGCTAGCTCAGGCCCCCGGCACTTGCTATAGTTACCTGGGCCTGATCCAGCGCTGCGCTCCGGTCTGTCTTTCCGGGTCCTCTGGCTGTGACTGTTCAGTCAGAGGGCGGCGCGGCATTAAGCGCGTCATCGCGCCCTCTGAACTGTGAACGTCACAGGCAGAGGATGTGGACCGGAGGACGGAGGAGCAGCGCGCAACGGAGGAACGGGACAGGTAAATATATCATACTTACCCTCCTGGTGGTCCCTGCTTCTCCGTTGGAGATCGCGGTGTGCGTTCAGTGTTTACGCATACCGCGATCTCCTGGGAGCGTCGCTCTGTGGGGTCTAGACTGCGCCGGCGCGTGCGCTTGCGCAGTCTATAGAGGCTTCGGACAGAGTGACGCTCCCAGCGTTATATTATAGATATATACACTAGCTGAAGAGCCCGGCGTTGCCCGGGCACAGCAACTGTGTTTAGTTACAACAAATTATAATGATTATCCTCCATCCCATAGTCCCGTGCCCATGTACCAATCATACATAACCTCCATTCCATAGTCCCGTGCCAATATACCCATCATACAAATCCTCCATCCCATAGTCCCATGCCCTTATACCAATCATACACATCCTCCATCCCATAGTCCCGTGCCCATATTCCCATCTATCTATATAATCGTCTAAGGGGTACTTCCGTCTGTTTGACTGTAACGGAAATCCCTCGTTGCTGATTGGTCACAGCCAGCAGGCCGCGACCAATCAGCGACAGGCTTAGTCCGGCCGCGAATTGGCCCCTCCCTACTCTCAAGTCTGTGCCCCCTCCCTACTCCCCTCCAGTCAGTGACAGTGTGTCGCCCCTTCCTGGACCAACTTTTTACTATTGATGCTGCCTATGCAGCATCAGTAGTAAAAAGATATAATGTTAAAAATAATTAAAAAAATAAAAAATTGTGCTATTCTCACCTTCCGACGTCCACCGATGCGCGCAATGCTGCCGCCAGCTTCCGTTCTCAGTGATGCATTGCGAAATTAACCAGATAACTTAGCGGTCTCGAGAGACTGCTAAGTCATCTGGGTAATTTCGCAATGCATCACTGGGAATGGAAGCTGGCGGCGTAGCCTTGCGCGAGTCGGGACAGCTTAATTGGACGCCGGAGGGTGAGCATATAACTATTTTTTTTTTTTTTTTTTTTTTAACAGGGATATGGTGCCCACACTGCTATATACTACATGGGCTGTGTTATATACTGCGTGGGCTGTGTTATATACTGCGTGGGCTGTGTTATATACTACGTGGGCTGTGCTATATATTACGTGGGCTGTGTTATATACTGCCTGGCTACTATATACTACGTGGGCAGTGTTATATACTGCCTGGCTGCTATATACTACGTGGGCAGTGTTATATACTGCGTGGGCTGTGTTATATACTACGTGGCCTGTGTTATATACTGCACGGGCTGTGCTATATACTGCGTGGGCTGTATTATATACTGCGTGGGCTGTGTTATATACTACGTGGCTGCTATATACTACATGGCTGCTATATACTACGTAGCTGTGCTATATACTATGGCTGCTATATACTACATGGCTGTCCTACATACTACGTGGCTGTGCTATATACTACGTGCCTGTGCTATATATTCCATGGCTGTCTGTGTTACATACTACATGGCTGTGTTATATACTGCATGGCTGTGCTATATACTACGTGGCTGTGCTATATACTATGTGGCTGTGCTAAGCGCGACGTACATACATACATATTCTAGAATACCCGAAGCGTTAGAATCGGGCCTCCATCTAGTCATACATATCCTCCATCCCATAGTCCCGTGCCCAAATACCCATCACAAATCCTCCATCCCATAGTTCTGTGCCGATATTCCCATTATGACATCATCTTTTCCATGGCAACCATTCTGACATCGTCGCCATGGCAACCTATTATGACATCATCGTCACCATTGGCAACCACTATGAAATAACCATCACCATTACAACCTATTATGACATCATTGTTGCCATGGCAACCATTATGACATAACTGTCACCATTGCAACCTATTATGACATCATCTTCTCCATGGCAACCTTTATGATATCATCATTGCTATGGCAACCATTATGACATCATCATCGATACACACACACACACACACACACACACACACACATACACTTGTTTTTATATATATATTTTAGGGATACACCTAAATAAAATTGGAATGTTAGTCCTCCCCCGTCCATAATAAAGAATTATAGGGGGGGTCTCATGGACACACAGGAACTGAATAGTGGTGGTTTTCACCTCATGACAGGGTTTATGAGGTAAATTAATAAATTGAGGTTAGCTATGGCAAAAGGGCCATGAGCAATTTTAACCGGTTTTTCCAGCTGTTTTTGCGCCCTTATTTAACATTTCTTATTGGTGGGCTGTAGTTGCCGGGCTGTTGCTGGGCTAGAAATAGCCCTGTCTGAGTGGATTTACCTCATTCACCGGTTACCTGAAGAAACCGAAGATCCCCTGACAAGAATGGAGAGCCTGTTACAGCAGATTCTGGCCAGGGCAGGCCGTGAAGATGGGGCAGAATGGCTTAAGCATTGCCTCACTATTAATCCCATACCTGCAGCTTCGGTCGCTGCCTCCTCTAGTCAGGCGCCGGGGCCTGCGGTCCGGTCGGCGAGTCAGGAGGCTGACGCAGCAGTGAACCTTTCCAGCTGGGGTAGGAAGAAGACACCACGGAGGGCGTACTCGCCGCCATCTCAGCCGGCGAGATCCTGCAGCCGCGCACCGGATGTGCGCAAGAGGTCTCGCCGCCCTTCTCCCATGCAGTACGGCAGCCCGGCGCGAGGTCCTCGGCGCGGCCACCAGGTGGCGCCATCGGAGCCTGAGTACAGGTTGCCTGCCGCTTGCGGCCGTAAAAGCGCTGCGGCGGCGGCAGCGACCTGTCAGGCCGAAGTTGCCGCCTCACCCCTGGTTCCCAGCGGCCAGAAGCGATCATCAGCAGCTGTCCCTCAGGATGAAGATTCGGACGTCGGGCCAAGCTCTCCGCCGCAGAATATCCCACAGCTGTACTCGCCCTCCCCTCAGGGCTTGAGTACTGGCTGCCCAGATGACCGGACCTCCGGAGGACACTCTTCAGGAAGGGGTGAGATTTTTAATGTGCCCCTGTCAGTGCCTCATCACCAACTAAAAGATATTATTAGAAGTGTTTTATCTGAATCTTTAGGGGAATTAGTTACCCCTACTCCATCCCCCTGTATTAGTCCTTTAGCAGTATGCGAGCCCCCTCAAAACCCCTTTAAGGAAGCTTTAACTTGCGATCTGTCGCCCCTGGGCTTCCACTTGAGCTCAGTCATTAAGGAGCACATTTGGAATAACAATTATATTGATTTATTTTCACTTCTCCCCCGTAAGGACTACATGAGTAAACCAGAAAAGAAAGATGACAAATCTGATGTGGATGATTCTAGAAGAGGTTCTCTTAAAACATTTAACAATTGGTTGCAGGCTTTTTCGATTTACTCTGCAGTCTTGGGTGAGAAGTCCCCTAATTTATGCAGTAAATTATTTCAACACATTGATATCATCTTGGAGGCCTACCATAACTTTGGTGGCCTAGCCTGGCTTCATTATGATGAGGCCTTTAGACAGAAATTGGCGGTCCACCCTGACGTTCATTGGGGGGCTAAGGATGTGGGGCTATGGATCAACCTCATGTTGCCGCAGAGGCATTACACGAGTAGACAACCAGCTCCAATTCAGACAAAAAAGGGATTATGCTTTGCATTCAATGAGTCGGTATGCAAATGGGGTAACTCATGCAGATTTCGCCACGAATGCTCCTGCTGCGGTAACCTTCACCCAATGTCAAAATGCTTCCGTAAGCAAGCCTCTCAGCCAACAACCAGAGAGCTTGCTTCAAAGGGCTCGGACCCCAGTGAGAATAACAGAGATGCTTTGGTGGCTAAGCATATATCCAAAGCAAGAGAGCAGTAAGCTCTTACTTAATGGCTTTTCTGTTGGTTTTGAAATCCCTCATTTTAAAGGCCCTGGTTGCGTCCGAGTTAAAAATTTGGCTTCACTAAATTATCACATGGAAGTGGCTAGAAAGAAAATAAACGAGGAGCTGCAAACCGTCAGGATAGCAGGCCCTTTTTCTTCTCCCCCCTTTTTAAATTTCCGTATTTCCCCATTGGGTATTGTTCCAAAGAAAGAGCCCGGTAGCTTCCGTATGATTCACCATTTATCTTATCCCTTTGGCTCCTCCCTCAATGATGAGGTTGACAAGTCCCTATGTTCAGTTACTTATGCTTCCTTTGATATAGCTGTAGATCTCCTCCGTACCTTTGGCAGAAACGCATTGATGGCGAAATCTGACATCAAGTCGGCATTCAGACTCCTACCTGTTAATCCATCAGGTTTTAACTCTTTAGGCTTCCATTTTGAGAATCAATTTTACTTTGACAAATGTTTACCCATGGGGTTTGCTTTATCTTGCTTTTATTTCGAAACCTTTTCGTCCTTTCTACACTGGGTTTTAGAGTACAGCGTTCAGGGTGCAGGTGTGTTACATTACCTGGACGACTTCCTTTTCATCGGCCCCCCCTCTTCGGGTGATTGTCTCAAATCACTTAATAGCTTCATTGCGATGTGCGACACTTTTGGCGTACCGCTAGCGCATGAGAAAACCTGCTTCCCCACAGAAGTCATCGATTTTTTTGGGCATTACTTTAGATTCCATCAAAATGGAATGTAGATTACCCGAGTAAAAAATTTTTAAATTACGTGAATCTTTGGAAAAATTTTTATCAAAAAAGAAAGTGACCTTGAAGGAGATGCAGTCTCTTCTCGGTCTTTTAAATTTTGCCTTACGTGTCATCCCCATGGGTAGGGTTTTTTCAAGACGGCTCTACGATGCCACAATCGGTTTTTCTTCACCCGAGTCTCACATTAGGGTATCGTCGGATTTGAGAGAAGATGTGAAAACCTGGTTATCTTTCTTATCGGGTTTCAATGGCAAATCCTGTTTGCAGTCCTCTTTTGTCTCTGCTGATGAATTGAATTTTGCTTTTTCAGCCATTGGTGATTGCGGCTGTGGAGTTCTGTTTTCTTCACACTGGTTTTCTCACCCATGGCCTGAAGCTTGGAGGTCCGAACTGTTGGCATTAAACCCGATGGTTTTGGAGATTTTTGCTATTCTCATAGGCCTACAGCTATGGGGTCATCTTATGCAGAATGCCAGGTTAATGATTTTTTCGGTTAATAAAGGGGTTGTCTTTTCCATCAACACCCTGCCTTCCAAGAATCCTAGGGCGGCGAAGATTTTGAGGAAGGTAGTTCTGACTTGCCTGAATTTTAACATATGGCTAAAAGCCAGACTCGGCTCTAGTAGATTGACGTCGATTACGGACCTTCTGTGTTGTCAACAATGGGAAATGTTTCGCCAACAGGTGCCCAACGCAGACGTGGACGCGACGCCCTGCCCTCAGGAAATTTGGGACATGATTTTGACCTGATACCTCACTGTATTGAAAATTCCCTGTCTGCACGAACTTGGGCTGACTACTCAGCCGCTTGGCAACAGTGGATCGCCTTTTGTAATGCGAATAATTTTGATTTTAATTTATCTAGCCCGATTGCTGGTTTGAGATTTGTCGAGTTTTTATGTCACAAGGGTCTTTCCTATTCGGCAGTGGCCAAGTCACTTGCCGGAGTTTCTTTCTTTTTAAAGTTGTTTGGCAAGACCCCTTTGATGGGTTTATTCCCGATTAAACAATTTTTAAAGGGGTTTAAAAGATCCAGTTTCAAACTGGATTCTAGACGCCCTGTGTCGCTTCCCCTTTTGAAAGACTTATGCTTATCTCTGCAGTCGGTTTGTAACAATTCCTTCGAGACTCTTTTGTTTTTATCCGCGTTTTCATTAGCCTTTTTTGGAGCACTGAGGGTGGGTGAACTAGTTTCCTTAAAAAAATCGGATCCATCAGGCCTTATGGCATCGGATGTGTCCATCTGCGATTCCCATTTATTTTTATTCATCAGACGATCAAAAACTGATCAGCTAGGCAGAGGTATTAGACTAAAAATCAACGCCATGCCTGATCAAAACTTTTGTCCAGTGCTCAATACCAAGAATTGGTTATGCAGAAGACCGTGTGTCCCCGGTCCGCTATTTGTACATGAGGATGGCTCCCATGCAACGGTCTTTCAATTCAATTCGGTTTTCAAAAAGTGTCTGCAATTGCTAGGTAAAGGGCATTTAAGGTTTACCTCTCATTCTTTTAGAATAGGAGCAGCAACCGAGGCAGCAAGGTCTGGCCTTCATGATTCGGAAATAATGAAATTGGGCCGCTGGGACTCGGGAAGATTTAAGCTTTATGTCCGTCATGATTTATATGAGCATTAACTGTCGAATTTACTTTCAGGTCCCAGAGTGGTTTGGATTTTAGGACATTCCTTTATATTCTGGGCACAGAAGAGAGCCTTTCATCGTTCCTATTCTGAAAATCTTTCATTCAGCCAGGAGTCAGTGCAAATTTTTTGGCATAGCGTTCGCGGCATGTCCTGGAACAGGCTAGTGGCGGAATTTAACAAGTGTTATGCTAAACTTCCTCACCCGAACTTAGTCATCATACATTTAGCCGGCAACGATCTCGGAAAAGTCAAAACACTAGATTTACTAGCTACCTTGAGAGCTGATATTATTTTTCTGAAGCAAAGTTTTCCTTTCACGTCTTTTGCCTTTTCAGAGATCGTTCCTAGATTGCTTTGGAATAGAAGAACTCTTTCCTTTTTGGAGAAGATAAGGAAGAGAGTAAACAGAGAGATGTCTAAGTTCTTTCCTATGATTAATGGTTTCTCTTATAGGCATGAAGATCTAGAGGGTTTTTTACCCGGTCTTTACAGGAATGATTTAATTCATCTTTCTGATATGGGCCTGGATATATTTAATTTGAATCTCCAGACAATGGTGGAAGATTGGCTGTGGCGCGGTGGGGTGGCCAGGTCTCTCTGAGCCCTGGCGTTTGGGAAATCGCCCTTGCTGGGTGGATTGGTCATTTTACGGTGGTTAAAATCTGGTGGTTAACTTAAAGAGTTAAGTTTAAGTTAAACTGTTTGGAGTTTGGTTTTTCAAGTAACTCAAAAATAAATGACACGGCCATTTACTTCCAAACATTGTCTGGAGTCTTTATTTATTTTGTATGAATGGGCCTTGTGTGGCCATGTTAGTCCTCCCCCGTCCATAATAAAGAATTATAGGGGGGGTCTCATGGACACACAGGAACTGAATAGTGGTGGTTTTCACCTCATGACAGGGTTTATGAGGTAAATTAATAAATTGAGGTTAGCTATGGCAAAAGGGCCATGAGCAATTTAAGGGTACGTTCACACAGGACTTTTTTGCTGCTTTTTTTTGCTGCTTTTTTTTATGCTAATTTAGGTGCGTTTTTTTGGTGCGTTTTTGGTGCGTTTTTTGGGTATGTTCACACAGGACTTTTTTGCTGCAGATTTTTGCTGCAGATTTTTGCTGCTTTTTTTTATGCCAATTTTCAGCTGCTAGGACACCTCATAATGGCTCTTTACACCTTACTACCAGGAACTCCCTCACAATAGATCACAATCAGGACACCTCACAATGGCTCTTCACACCTCACAATGGCTCACAATGGCTCTTCACACCTCACTACCAGGAACTCCCTCACAATAGATCACAATCAGGACACCTCACAATGGCTCTTCACACCTGACAATGGCTCACAATGGCTCTTCACACCTCACTACCAGGAACTCCCTCACAATAGATCACAATCAGGACACCTCACAATGGCTCTTCACACCTCACAATGGCTCACAATGGCTCTTCACACCTCACTAACCACACCCCTAAGCTCTTGGCTGTGAGATCCCTTCCTGCTGGCCATGATTTTCTGCACAAAAAAAGCAGCAAATAATGCTACATGCGTTTTTTCAGCGTTTTTGCAGCGTTTTTTTCATCACCCATTCAAGTCAATGGGTGAAAAAACGCTGCAAAAACGCTGCAAAAACGCTGAAAGAAGTGACATGCCCTATGTCCAAAAAAAGCAGCAAAGCAGAAAAAACTGATCAAACAAAAAACCAACGTGTGTGCATGAGATTTCTGAAATCTCATAGGCTTTACTGGTACTGTAAAAAGCAGCTGAAAATTAGCATAAAAAAAAGCAGCAAAAAAAAGCAGCAAAAAAGTCCTGTGTGAACGTACCCTTAACCGGTTTTTCCAGCTGTTTTTGCGCCCTTATTTAACATTTCTTATTGGTGGGCTGTAGTTGCCGGGCTGTTGCTGGGCTATAAATAGCCCTGTCTGAGTGGATTTACCTCATTCACCGGTTACCTGAAGAAACCGAAGATCCCACCCTCCCTCCCTTAATTTATGTATTCCCTGTCGTGCTCATTTATTTTGTGGGGAAATCGCCCTTGCTGGGTGGATTGGTCATTTTACGGTGGTTAAAATCTGGTGGTTAACTTAAAGAGTTAAGTTTAAGTTAAACTGTTTGGAGTTTGGTTTTTCAAGTAACTCAAAAATAAATGACACGGCCATTTACTTCCAAACATTGTCTGGAGTCTTTATTTATTTTGTATGAATGGGCCTTGTGTGGCCATGGTTGGTGATATTAACTTCCTGTTTGTGGCATATTAGTATGTGGGAGGGGGAAAACTTTTCAAGATTGGTGGTGACTAGTGTTGAGCGATACTTTCCGATATCGGAAAGTATCGGTATCGGAAAGTATCGGCCGATACCGTCAAAATATCGGATCTAATCCGATACCGATACCCGATCCCAATGCAAGTCAATGGGACGAAAATATCGGAATTAAAATAAACCCTTTATAAACTTGTAGGTTCATTCTACATGAAGGAAAACAACTAAGAATAATGTAGGATGTATTGGGGGACGTGGCGGAGACATTAAAGGCACAGAGGTTTAGCCCAATGTAATAGAATAGCAGGATTTTGTTTTTTTTTATGACGTTCGGCGGTAGAAAGATTTTGACTATGTTAATTTTTTTTTAATTTTGTCAGATATTGATGTTTCACTACTTCCACGCCCTTCACCTTCTTTTTTACTTCTCCCACACTTTCTTCTTCATTATCCTCATCATCAGCTTCTTTGACATCAACTTCTTCACCTTATTCATCTTCTTCATCTTCTACCCATTATTTTTTTGGTTACATTGTTCATATTCTTTTTATTTTACTATTATCTTCATCATATTCTACTTCTTCATCATATTCTTATTTGTGACAGGCATTCCCGTAGTTGTTATCTATAAAAGTTTGAAGATTACACCTTCCGTTCTGCCTGTCACAAAAGAGTTACATTTGTCCGCGTTCAGTTTGGCCTGCAGCATCAGGCTTTATCCAGGTGCACCACGAGGAGGAACGGACTCACCCCCATACACTGCTTAGTCTTCTTCTGCTTATAATTTAGATAATATTTTTTGCTCTGATATTTAGTGTTATGCTTAATGTTCTTCTGCTCTTTGTTCTGCAGCCTCTTGTTCTTCTGCTTCTCGGTCTTCCAGGTCGTCGTCGTCTCCAGGGTCGTCGTCTCCGGGGTCGTCGTCGTCGGGGTGGTCTTCAGGGTCATCGTCTCCAGGGTCGTCGTCATCACGGTGGTTGTCGTCTCTGGTGTCGTCGTCATCTTAGGGGTGGTCTTCCGGGTCATCGTGTTTAGTCTCTTGAACTTGGAAATGTAGCAGAAGGTACAAGAAGGCTGAGAAAATGCCGAGAACCAGCTGATGGAACTGGAACTCGGATGGCTACCCGAAGGTCCAAGAGCCAATGGAACTACCGAGGACCAGCTGACGTTACTGGAACCCGGTTACTAAGCAGGAGGTACCCGTACCTGAAAGCACTACCAAGGACCACCTGACGTTGGTGGAACTCGGATACCCAGAGGGAGGCACCTAAGCCAAAGGCTCTGCCCGGAACCAGCTGACGGTACTGGAACCAGGATGGGGAGCAGAAGGTACAAGAGCAAAAGACACTGCCGAGAACCAGCTGACGGTGCTGGAACCCGGATGGGTAGCCGAAGGTCCAAGAGCCAATGGAACTACCGAGGACCAGCTGACGTTACTGGAACCCGGTTACTAAGCAGGAGGTACCCGTGCCTGAAAGCACTACCAAGGACCACCTGACGTTGGTGGAACTCGGATACCCAGAGGGAGGCACCTAAGCCAAAGGCTCTGCCCGGAACCAGCTGACGGTACTGGAACCAGGATGGGGAGCAGAAGGTACAAGAGCAAGTGTCTGCGTGGCTTTTGCAGGACACGATGCCGGCTGCACAGCAGGGGAACAGCTGGCGGTGCTGAACCCCACTGACACATTGGCTGGTGTTTTTCTCTGTGCAGCTAGCAGTACCGGGCCCCAACTGGCGGTGTTAGAGCCCGGGGTCAGCAGGAGGAGGAGAGTGTAGGCCGAAGCCTGCACTGGCGGCAGCTTTGGGTCTGTTGTGCCTGCGTGGCAGTTGCAGGACACGTTGCCGGCTGCACAGCAGGGGAACAGCTGGCGGTGCTGAACCCCACTGACACATTGGCTGGTGTTTGGCTCTGTGCAGCTAGCAGTACCGGGCCCCAACTGGCGGTGTTGGAGCCCGGGCTCTGCAGGGGGAGCAGAGTGTAGGCCGAAGCCTACTTGAACCAATTTCAAAGGTAACCTTTAACCCCCCCTCAGGGATTACAAAGTAGAAGAGCCACAGCTTATGCAGCAGTAGTGCTGCACAAGTCAAAGGTTGCTCTTTTAATTTTGCTCCTTGCACACGCTGAATGAAACACGTATAACATTTAGCCCTTTATACAGTCAAACTGTGTTGGAGGCGCGAGTTCCCTTTGTAATGAGACGCAGCACAGATGTCAAGAATCCCACCTTGGTGCTGGGTGCAGCCTCCTGAGCGTTGTTTTTTGCTGTACAGGAGTCTGCGCTGTCGTGTTATCCCCCGGCCTAGCGCTGTTGGCGCTGCCCATCTTCTGACCTCATTTAATGTCGGCCAGTGCGGTTCGCGATGACCATGAATCCCAGCCCCGCAGTGTCTTAACATTGTTAAAACACTGCGGGGCTGGGATTCATGGCCTGGCGCAGCACATATGTTCGCCTCTCGCACTCGGGTCCTTACACCCGCTTCAGACTGTGCGGCGTCAGCTGATCCCTTATCGCATGCCGCGGCCATGAAGCCGCACAGTCTGAAGAAGGCGGAAGGAGATGAGGGACAGGCGAACTGATGCACTGATCATGCCCATCAATCACACCCTCGCAGTCCCAATAAATAAGACACCGAGGGGCGTTGTGTGGGTCAGGGCGGCCGCAGAGGCGCAGGCAGCCAAACAATGATGCCAGAAGACGGGCAGCGCTACCAAGGGGGTTGCAGCGTGTCATTACAAAGGAAAGTCACACCACCGGGACGGTTAAATGGTCACACAGAGGACACATTTTAGACGTGTTTTCAGTTCCACATGTGCGAGGAGAATACGTTTATGAGCCACCTTGCACACATGCAGCATTACCGCTGTACAAGGTGGCCTTAAAAACGTACAAACGCCTGGGGGAGGGGGGACAGGTTCCCTTCAATTTCAGTTCTTGTGTCTGCGTGGCTTTTGCAGGACACGATGCCGGCTGCACAGCAGGGGAACAGCTGGCGGTGCTGAACCCCACTGACACATTGGCTGGTGTTTTTCTCTGTGCAGCTAGCAGTACCGGGCCCCAACTGGCAGTGTTAGAGCCCGGGGTCAGCAGGAGGAGGAGAGGGAGCAGAGTGTAGGCCGAAGCCTGCACTGGAGCAAGTTGAAAGGGAAACTTTAACCCCCCCCCCCCCAGGCGTTTGTAGCTGAAAGAGCCATCGTGTACAGCACTAATGCTGGAAAAGGTAAACTTAGCTCTTTTAATTATGGTCCTTGCACATGCTGAACCTAACACTTATAAAAAGTGTCCCCTCCTACCGTGATACCGTCCGGTAGGTGGAACTTTCCTTTGTGATGTGACGCAGCACAGCCGTCATTCTTACCCCCTTGGCACCGTGCGCCGCCTCCTCAGCGTTGTTTGAATCAGTCCCGGAGCCTGCGCTGTTAGGTTAGCCCTTGGCCATGCACACATTTTGCGCTGCCCGTCTTCTGACATCATTTGGTGTCAGGCTGGCTGCGCCTGTGCGGCCGCGCTGGCCGAGAGCCCGCCTCGTACTGTCTTCTGATTTAATCCCACTGGGGGCCTGAGATCCATGGACATGCGCAGTGCATATCTGAACCTCCACCTCTCACTCATCTCCCTACGGCTTCTTCAGACTGTGCGGTGTCACGGCCGTGGCATGCTATTAGGGACCAGCTGACACCGAACAGTCTGAAGAAGCCATAGGGAGATGAGTGAGAGGTGGAGGTTCAGATATGCACTGCGCATGTCCATGGATCTCAGGCCCCCAGTGGGATTAAATCAGAAGACAGTACGAGGCGGGCTCTCGGCCAGCGCGGCCGCACAGGCGCAGCCAGCCTGACACCAAATGATGTCAGAAGACGGGCAGCGCAAAATGTGTGCATGGCCAAGGGCTAACCTAACAGCGCAGGCTCCGGGACTGATTCAAACAACGCTGAGGAGGCGGCGCACGGCTCCAAGGGGGTAAGAATGACGGCTGTGCTGCGTCACATCACAAAGGAAAGTTCCACCAACCGTACGGTATCACGGTAGGAGGGGGCACTTTTCATAAGTGTTAGGATCAGCATGTGCAAGGAGCACCACGAAAAGAGGCACTTTTTCCCTTTGCATCATTACTGCTGCACAAGGTGGCTCCTTCAGTAACAAACGTCTGGGGGGGGGGGGGCAGGTTCCCTTAAATTTAACTTGTTGTGCCTGCGTGGCGGTCGCAGTACACGTTGCCGGCTGCACAGCAGGGGAACAGCTGGCGGTGCTGAACCCCACTAACACATTGGCGAGGTGTTTGGCTCTGTGCGGACAGCACTTCTGGACGGCAACTAGCGGTGTTGGAGCCCAGGGACAGGTGGAGGAGGTGGAGGAGGTAGGAGGGATTGCCACACACACAGCAGGGGAACAGCTGACGTTACTGAACCCCAATAACAGAGGAGGGACTGTTGGGACTGTGCGTACAGCACTACCAGGCAACAACTAGCGGTGTTGGAGCCCAGGGACAGGTGGAGGAGGAGGAGGAGGTGGAGGAGGTAGGAGGGATTGCCACACACACAGCAGGGGAACAGCTGACATTACTGAACCCCAATAACAGAGGAGGGACTGTTGGGACTGTGCGTACAGCACTACCAGGCAACAACTAGCGGTGTTGGAGCCCAGGGACAGGTGGAGGAGGAGGAGGAGGTGGAGGAGGTAGGAGGGATTGCCACACACACAGCAGGGGAACAGCTGACGTTACTGAACCCCAATAACAGAGGAGGGACTGTTGGGACTGTGCGTACAGCACTACCAGGCAACAACTAGCGGTGTTGGAGCCCAGGGACAGGTGGAGGAGGTGGAGGAGGTAGGAGGGATTGCCACACACACAGCAGGGGAACAGCTGACGTTACTGAACCCCAATAACAGAGGAGCGACTGTTGGGACTAGGGTTGAGCGAAACGGGTCGATCATTTTCAAAAGTCGCCGACTTTTGGCTAAGTCGGCGTCTCATGAAACCCGATCCGACCCCTGTGCTTGTCGGCCATGCGGTACGCGACTTTCGTGCCAAAGTCGCGTTTCAATGACGCGAAAAGCGCCATTTCTCAGCCAATGAAGGTGAACGCAGAGTGTGGGCAGCGTGATGACATAGATCCTGGTCCCCACCATCTTAGAGAAGGGCATTGCAGTGATTGGCTTGCTGTCTGCGGCGTCACAGGGGCTATAAAGGGGCGTTCCCGCCGACCGCCATCTTACTGCTGCTGATCTGAGCTTAGGGAGAGGTTGCTGCCGCTTCGTCAGAAGCAGGGAGAGCGTTAGGCAGGGTCCACTAACCACCAAACCGCTTGTGCTGTAGCGATTTCCACTGTCCAACACCACCTTCGGTGTGCAGGAACAGTGGAAGCTATTTTTTTTTTTTTTTTCCTCAGCGCTGTAGCTCATTGGGCTGCCCTAGAAGGCTCCGTGATAGCTGTATTGCTGTGTGTACGCCACTGTGGAAACCAACTGCTTTTTTCAAAGCACATATCCTCTTGTTCCTTTCTGCACAGCTATCTTTTTTGTTTGTCCACACTTTTTATTTAATTTGTGCATCAGTCCACTCCTATTGCTGCCTGCCATACCTGGCTTAGATTACTGCAGGGAGATAGTAATTGTAGGACAGTCCCTGTTTTTTTTTTTGTTTTTTTTGTGGGAGATTAAGATTGGCATTTCTGCTACAGTGCCATCCCTGTGTGTGCCATCTCTCACTGAGTGGGCCATAGAAAGCCTATTTATTTTTTCCGTGATTTGTGTTCTAAAATCTACCTCAACACAAAAACACTACATCAATCAGTGGGAGAAAAATATTGGCCTCAGTCAGGGCTTGTGTGCCACTGCTGTGTGTGCTATCTCTCATTCAGTGGGCTATAGAAAGCCTATTTATTTATTTATTTATTTTCTTATTATTTGGTTTCTAAAGTCTCCCTGAAAAAAAAAAAAAAAAAAAAAAAACAGTGGGAGAGTAATATTGCCCTTTCAGCTTGTGTGCCAGTCTTGACTCCTGGGTGTGCCACCTCTCTCTCATTCAGTGGGCCATAGAAAGCCTATTTATTTTTTTGGTTTTTTTTAATATTATTTGGTTTCTAAAGTCTCCCTGAAAATAAAAAAAAAAAAACTTAAAAAAACAGTGGGAGAGTAATATTGCCCTTTCAGCTTGTGTGCCAGTCTTGACTCCTGGGTGTGCCACCTCTCTCATTCAGTGGGCCATAGAAAGCCTATTTATTTTTTTTTTTAAATATTATTGGGTTTCTAAAGTCTCCCTTAAAAAACAAAAAATACATAAAAAAACAGTGGGAGAGTAATATTGCCCTTTCAGCTTGTGTGCCAGTCTTGACTCCTGGGTGTGCCACCTCTCTCATTCAGTGGGCCATAGAAAGTCTATTTTTTTTTTTTTTTAAATATTATTGGGATTCTAAAGTCTCCCTTAAAAAACAAAAAATACATAAAAAAACAGTGGGAGAGTAATATTGCCCTTTCAGCTTGTGTGCCAGTCTTGACTCCTGGGTGTGCCACCTCTCTCATTCAGTGGGCCATAGAAAGCATTTTTTTTTTCCTTGATTTGTGTTCTAAAATCTACCTCAACACAAAAACACTACATCAATCAGTGGTAGAAAAATATTGGCCTCAGTCAGGGCTTGTGTGCCACTGCTGTGTGTGCTATCTCTCATTCAGTGGGCTATAGAAAGCCTATTTATTTATTTATTTATTTTCTTATTATTTGGTTTCTAAAGTCTCCCTGAAAAAAAAAAAAAAAAAAAAAACAGTGGGAGAGTAATATTGCCCTTTCAGCTTGTGTGCCAGTCTTGACTCCTGGGTGTGCCACCTCTCTCTCATTCAGTGGGCCATAGAAAGCCTATTTATTTTTTTGGTTTTTTTAATATTATTTGGTTTCTAAAGTCTCCCTGAAAATAAAAAAAAAAAAACTTAAAAAAACAGTGGGAGAGTAATATTGCCCTTTCAGCTTGTGTGCCAGTCTTGACTCCTGGGTGTGCCACCTCTCTCATTCAGTGGGCCATAGAAAGTCTATTTATTTTTTTTAAAAAATATTATTGGGATTCTAAAGTCTCCCTTAAAAAACAAAAAATACATAAAAAAAACAGTGGGAGAGTAATATTGCCCTTTCAGCTTGTGTGCCAGTCTTGACTCCTGGGTGTGCCACCTCTCTCATTCAGTGGGCCATAGAAAGCATTTTTTTTTTTTTCCTTGATTTGTGTTCTAAAATCTACCTCAACACAAAAACACTACATCAATCAGTGGGAGAAAAATATTGGCCTCAGTCAGGGCTTGTGTGCCACTGCTGTGTGTGCTATCTCTCATTCAGTGGGCTATAGAAAGCCTATTTATTTATTTTTTTTTTTTCTTATTATTTGGTTTCTAAAGTCTCCCTGAAAAAAAAAAAAAAAAAAAAAAACAGTGGGAGAGTAATATTGCCCTTTCAGCTTGTGTGCCAGTCTTGACTCCTGGGTGTGCCACCTCTCTCTCATTCAGTGGGCCATAGAAAGCCTATTTATTTTTTTGGTTTTTTTAATATTATTTGGTTTCTAAAGTCTCCCTGAAAATAATAAAAAAAAAACTTAAAAAAACAGTGGGAGAGTAATATTGCCCTTTCAGCTTGTGTGCCAGTCTTGACTCCTGGGTGTGCCACCTCTCTCATTCAGTGGGCCATAGAAAGTCTATTTTTTTTTTTTTTTAAATATTATTGGGATTCTAAAGTCTCCCTTAAAAAACAAAAAATACATAAAAAAACAGTGGGAGAGTAATATTGCCCTTTCAGCTTGTGTGCCAGTCTTGACTCCTGGGTGTGCCACCTCTCTCATTCAGTGGGCCATAGAAAGCATTTTTTTTTTCCTTGATTTGTGTTCTAAAATCTACCTCAACACAAAAACACTACATCAATCAGTGGTAGAAAAATATTGGCCTCAGTCAGGGCTTGTGTGCCACTGCTGTGTGTGCTATCTCTCATTCAGTGGGCTATAGAAAGCCTATTTATTTATTTATTTATTTTCTTATTATTTGGTTTCTAAAGTCTCCCTGAAAAAAAAAAAAAAAAAAAAAACAGTGGGAGAGTAATATTGCCCTTTCAGCTTGTGTGCCAGTCTTGACTCCTGGGTGTGCCACCTCTCTCTCATTCAGTGGGCCATAGAAAGCCTATTTATTTTTTTGGTTTTTTTAATATTATTTGGTTTCTAAAGTCTCCCTGAAAATAAAAAAAAAAAAACTTAAAAAAACAGTGGGAGAGTAATATTGCCCTTTCAGCTTGTGTGCCAGTCTTGACTCCTGGGTGTGCCACCTCTCTCATTCAGTGGGCCATAGAAAGTCTATTTATTTTTTTTAAAAAATATTATTGGGATTCTAAAGTCTCCCTTAAAAAACAAAAAATACATAAAAAAAACAGTGGGAGAGTAATATTGCCCTTTCAGCTTGTGTGCCAGTCTTGACTCCTGGGTGTGCCACCTCTCTCATTCAGTGGGCCATAGAAAGCATTTTTTTTTTTTTCCTTGATTTGTGTTCTAAAATCTACCTCAACACAAAAACACTACATCAATCAGTGGGAGAAAAATATTGGCCTCAGTCAGGGCTTGTGTGCCACTGCTGTGTGTGCTATCTCTCATTCAGTGGGCTATAGAAAGCCTATTTATTTATTTTTTTTTTTTCTTATTATTTGGTTTCTAAAGTCTCCCTGAAAAAAAAAAAAAAAAAAAAAAACAGTGGGAGAGTAATATTGCCCTTTCAGCTTGTGTGCCAGTCTTGACTCCTGGGTGTGCCACCTCTCTCTCATTCAGTGGGCCATAGAAAGCCTATTTATTTTTTTGGTTTTTTTAATATTATTTGGTTTCTAAAGTCTCCCTGAAAATAATAAAAAAAAAACTTAAAAAAACAGTGGGAGAGTAATATTGCCCTTTCAGCTTGTGCGCCAGTCTTGACTCCTGGGTGTGCCACCTCTCTCTCTCTAATTGTGGGCCATAGAAAGCCTTTTTTTTGTTGTTTTTTTTTTTGTTTATTTTTTAATATTATTTGGTTTCTAAAGTCTCCCTGAGAAAAAAAAAAAAATAAATTAGGTGGGAGATTAATATTGACATTAGTGCTTGAGTGACAGTCCTGCGTGTGTGTCATCTCTGTGATTTTGTGCCACAGAAAACAGAGTGTGTAACATTGTGCCTGATTTTCCTTGTGGTCTCACCAACCTGTTAAGGGATATTGAAATCATACTGAAGTTATAGCTCACCGTGTAAGTTGTTTGACAGCAACAAATAAAGTTACTTTGGTTAAGATTTTAAAACAATGAGGAAGTCTGGTGCAAGAGGTCGTCGTGGGCGTTCATTGTCAGCTGGTAATGATGGTAGTGGTAGTGGAGCATCAGGTGGTCGTGGGGATAAAAATATTCCACCTAAGTCTGGAGCTGTGGAGCCAGTTTCGTCGTCAGGCTACACAAGGCCTCGAACGCTCTCTTTTCTGGGAGTAGGAAAACCGCTTTTAAAGGCGGAGCAGCAACAGCAAGTTTTGGCTTACATTGCAGACTCAGCCTCTAGCTCTTTTGCCTCCTCTTCCGAAACTGGTAAATGTAAAAGCAGCGCGTCGCTTGTGGATGTTCACGGTCAGGGACAAGTCGCTTCCTTGTCCTCCTCAGCAAAAACTACAACAAGAGAGAAGGATGCAGCAGGCGACACAACGGGTCACTCCATGGAGCTCTTTACACATACCGTCCCTGGCTTAGAAAGTGAAACATTTAACAGGCCATGCCCATTACAAGTATATTCTGACATGGAGTGCACTGATGCACAGCCACAGCCAGAGTACTATGCTGCTCCTTTGACTCAGACCACCACATTGCCCTCTCAGGGTACAGATCCACAATCAGACCCTGATGAGACTATGTTGCCCCGCCACGAACGCTATACCACCGACCGACACAGTGACACAGACGAAGTTGCACACGAGCTCGAAGAGGAGGTAATAGATGACCCAGTTATTGACCCCGATTGGCAGCCATTGGGGGAACAGGGTGCAGGCGGCAGTAGTTCAGAAGCGGAGGTGGAGGAGGGGCCGCAGCAGGCATCAACATTGCAACAGGTTCCATCTGCCGGGCCCGTATCTGGCCCAAAACGCGTGTCAAAGCCAAAACCTGTTGGAGGACAGCGTGGCCATCCGGTTAAAGCTCAGTCTGCAATCCCTGAAAAGGGATCCGAGTCTAGGAAGAGTGCAGTCTGGCATTTTTTTAAACAACATCCAACTGATCAGCGCAAAGTCATCTGTCAAAAATGTTCAACTAGCTTAAGCAGAGGTCAGAATCTGAAAAGTCTAAATACTAGTTGCATGCATAGACCCTTAACCACCATGCATTTTCAAGCCTGGACTAACTACCAAACGTCCCTTAAGGTTGTAGCACCCTCGGCCAATGAAGCTAGTCAGCAACGCAACATCCCTTCCGTCACTGTAAGGCCACCATTTTCCGCACCACCGGCAGTATCTGTGCAGGTTTCTTTGCCAGCCAAAAGCAGTCAGGGTCAGGGAACCACCAGTTTTGTAGGAGGAAATATTGCATCTAGGGCACCGGCGGAAACAATACCGTCTCCAACCGTCTCTCAGTCTGCCATGTACACCGGCACACCCGAAAGTTCCACGATCTCCAGCTCTCCAGTCCAGCTCACCCTACATGAGACTCTGGTTAGAAAAAGGAAGTACTTATCCTCGCATCCGCGTACACAGGGTTTTAACGCCCACATAGCTAGACTAATCTCGTTAGAGATGATGCCCTACCGGTTAGTTGAAAGCGAAGCTTTCAAAGCCCTGATGGAGTACGCTGAACCACGATACGAGCTACCCAGTCGACACTTTTTTTCCAGAAAAGCCATCCCAGCCCTGCACCAGCATGTTAAACAGCGCATCGTCCATGCACTCAGGCAATCTGTGAGTACAAAGGTGCACCTGACTACAGATGCATGGACCAGTAGGCATGGCCAGGGACGTTATGTGTCCATCACGGCACACTGGGTGAATGTGGTGGATGCAGGGTCCACAGGCGACATCAATTTAGGGACAGTTGTGCCTAGCCCACGGTCTAGGAAACAGTTGGCTGTAGGCGTTCGCACCCCCTCCTCCTCCTCCTCCTCCTCGTCCTCCTGCAGAAGCTACAGCTCTTCCACAGAACGCAGTCTGCCAACCACTCCATCGGCAGATGACACTGTTGCACACCAGTTGTCCCATTATGGGCCAGCTACTGCCAAGCGTCAGCAGGCTGTATTGGCTATGAAGTGTTTGGGCGACAACAGACACACCGCGGAAGTTCTATCCGAGTTCTTGCAACAAGAAACGCAGTCGTGGCTGGGCACAGTAGATCTTGAGGCAGGCAAGGTAGTGAGTGATAACGGAAGGAATTTCATGGCTGCCATCTCCCTTTCCCAACTGAAACACATTCCTTGCCTGGCTCACACCTTAAACCTGGTGGTGCAGTGCTTATTGAAAACTTATCCTGGGTTCTCCGACCTGCTCCTCAAAGTGCGTGCACTTTGCTCACATATCCGACATTCGCCTGTACACGCCAGCCGTATGCAGACCTATCAGCGGTCTTTGAACCTTCCCCAGCATCGCCTAATCATAGACGTTGCAACAAGGTGGAACTCAACACTGCACATGCTTCAGAGACTGTGCGAACAGAGGCGTGCTGTTATTTATTTGTGGGAGGATACACGGGCAGGCAGTAGGATGGCAGACATGGAGTTGTCAGGTGTGCAGTGGTCTAAGATACAAGACATGTGTCAAGTCCTTCAGTGTTTTGAGGAATGCACACGGCTGGTTAGTGCAGACAACGCCGTAATAAGCATGAGCATCCCCCTAATGCGTCTGCTGATGCAAAGTTTGACGCACATAAAGGAGCAGGCGTCTGCACCAGAGGAAGAGGAAAGCCTTGATGACAGTCAGCCATTGTCTGGTCAGGGCAGTGTACAGGATGAGGTAGCGGGCGAAGAGGAGGTGGAGGAGGACGAGGAGGATGATGGGGATGAGTATATTTTTAATGCCGAACCTTTCCCGGGGGCACAGGAAATTGGTTGCGTGTCACGGCCGGGTTCTGGTTTTTTGAGGGACACAAGTGACGTAGATTTGCCTGCAACTGCCCCTCAACCAATCACAACCGGAGATTTGACAACTGGAACTTTGGCCCACATGGCGGATTATGCCTTACGTATCCTAAAAAGGGACACACGCATTACGAAAATGATGAACGATGACGATTACTGGTTGGCCTGCCTCCTTGATCCACGCTATAAAGGCAAATTGCAAAATATTATGCCACATGAGAACTTGGAACTAATATTAGCAACTAAACAATCAACTCTTGTTGACCGTTTGCTTCAGGCATTCCCAGCACACAGCGCACGTGATCGTTCTCACACGAGCTCCAGGGGGCAGCAGACTAGGAGTGTTAGGGGTGCACACATCAGAAGTGGCGTTGGACAGAGGGGTTTTCTGACCAGGTTGTGGAGTGATTTTGCTATGACCGCAGACAGGACAGGTACTGCTGCATCAATTGAAAGTGACAGGAGACAACATTTGTCCAGTATGGTTACTAACTATTTTTCATCCCTTATCGATGTTCTCCCTCAACCGTCATTCCCATTTGATTACTGGGCCTCCAAATTAGACACCTGGCCAGAATTGGCAGAATATGCATTGCAGGAGCTTGCTTGCCCGGCAGCAAGTGTCCTATCAGAAAGAGTATTCAGTGCTGCAGGTTCAATATTAACCGAAAAAAGGACTCGTCTGGCTACCCAAAATGTTGACGATCTAACATTCATTAAAATGAACCACAACTGGATTTCGAAATCTTTTGCCCCACCTTGCCCGGCCGACACCTAGCTTTCCTATGAAAAGCTCTTGCCTGTGAATTACTTTTCTAATGTCTAATTTGCTGCAGCTGATTGTACAGCATACGACATGTTTACACCTCCCTAAATGGCAAAACTCCCCACACGGGGCCGTGGTATCGCGACTTGGCGCAAGCACCCGTGAGACGCTGTTTGTCTGAAGAGGTGGGTGTGCTCGCTTTTGGTTGACGGCATTGCTACTGGGTCCCTCATAGTACAATGTAGTGTCTCTGGCGGTGGTGGTGCGCACCCAACGTCAGACACACCGTTGTAACATGAGGGGCCCTGGGGCGGTCCCGCCGGCCTCAAGAGAGTTCCCCCCTACCCCAGCTCAAAATGTGCTCTACCACGTGCAAAATTATGTCGCACAGCTCCACCAATCTTTAGTCTATTCGCTGACATCATTCAATGTCTGGCACTGACAATACAAATTTGTAGACATCTATGATGCAACTTAAAGTAGTCTGTGTCTGTGTCCTATATTGGCACCATTAAATAGTTACTGCCAAATTACTATGTCAGAAACTCAGTAGATGAGCCCACCCCTGTACCTAAGTATGCCACCTTTTTTTTTGTTTTGGTTGTTTTGCGAGACATTAACATCTATTTATATTTTGGGAGTACTGGGACAGACACTCCTTGCACTACTCCTCCACTCACCACCAAGCTGCCTGTGTATCCATGTAACCGCTGTAAAGCTGCCATGAGCCTATTGTTTGTTATTTTAGGCCTTTGATAGCCTGTCTGCGGTCCCTACTTTAAATACTCCTCCACTGACCACCAAGCTGCCTGCCCGTGTATCCATGTAACCGCTGTAAAACTGCCATGAGCCTATTGTTTGTTATTTTAGGCCTTTGATAGCCTGTCTGCGGTCCCTACTTTAAATACTCCTCCACTGACCACCAAGCTGCCTGCCCGTGTATCCATGTAACCGCTGTAAAGCTGCCATGAGCCTATTGTTTGTTATTTTAGGCCTTTGATAGCCTGTCTGCGGTCCCTACTTTAAATACTCCTCCACTGACCACCAAGCTGCCTGTGTATCCATGTAACCGCTGTAAAGCTGCCATGAGCCTATTGTTTGTTATTTTAGGCCTTTGATAGCCTGTCTGCGGTCCCTACTTTAAATACTCCTCCACTGACCACCAAGCTGCCTGCCCGTGTATCCATGTAACCGCTGTAAAACTGCCATGAGCCTATTGTTTGTTATTTTAGGCCTTTGATAGCCTGTCTGCGGTCCCTACTTTAAATACTCCTCCACTGACCACCAAGCTGCCTGCCCGTGTATCCATGTAACCGCTGTAAAACTGCCATAAGCCTATTGTTTGTTATTTTAGGCCTTTGATAGCCTGTCTGCGGTCCCTACTTTAAATACTCCTCCACTGACCACCAAGCTGCCTGTGTATCCATGTAACCGCTGTAAAGCTGCCATGAGCCTATTGTTTGTTATTTTAGGCCTTTGATAGCCTGTCTGCGGTCCCTACTTTAAATACTCCTCCACTGACCACCAAGCTGCCTGCCCGTGTATCCATGTAACCGCTGTAAAGCTGCCATGAGCCTATTGTTTGTTATTTTAGGCCTTTGATAGCCTGTCTGCGGTCCCTACTTTAAATACTCCTCCACTGACCACCAAGCTGCCTGCCCGTGTATCCATGTAACCGCTGTAAAACTGCCATAAGCCTATTGTTTGTTATTTTAGGCCTTTGATAGCCTGTCTGCGGTCCCTACTTTAAATACTCCTCCACTGACCACCAAGCTGCCTGCCCGTGTATCCATGTAACCGCTGTAAAGCTGCCATGAGCCTATTGTTTGTTATTTTAGGCCTTTGATAGCCTGTCTGCGGTCCCTACTTTAAATACTCCTCCACTGACCACCAAGCTGCCTGCCCGTGTATCCATGTAACCGCTGTAAAACTGCCATGAGCCTATTGTTTGTTATTTTAGGCCTTTGATAGCCTGTCTGCGGTCCCTACTTTAAATACTCCTCCACTCACCACCAAGCTGCCTGCCCGTGTATCCATGTAACCGCTGTAAAACTGCCATGAGCCTATTGTTTGTTATTTTAGGCCTTTGATAGCCTGTCTGCGGTCCCTACTTTAAATACTCCTCCACTGACCACCAAGCTGCCTGCCCGTGTATCCATGTAACCGCTGTAAAGCTGCCATGAGCCTATTGTTTGTTATTTTAGGCCTTTGATAGCCTGTCTGCGGTCCCTACTTTAAATACTCCTCCACTGACCACCAAGCTGCCTGCCCGTGTATCCATGTAACCGCTGTAAAACTGCCATGAGCCTATTGTTTGTTATTTTAGGCCTTTGATAGCCTGTCTGCGGTCCCTACTTTAAATACTCCTCCACTCACCACCAAGCTGCCTGTGTATCCATGTAACCGCTGTAAAGCTGCCATGAGCCTATTGTTTGTTATTTTAGGCCTTTGATAGCCTGTCTGCGGTCCCTACTTTAAATACTCCTCCACTCACCACCAAGCTGCCCGTGTATCCATGTAACCGCTGTAAAACTGCCATGAGCCTATTGTTTGTTATTTTAGGCCTTTGATAGCCTGTCTGCGGTCCCTACTTTAAATACTCCTCCACTCACCACCAAGCTGCCCGTGTATCCATGTAACCGCTGTAAAACTGCCATGAGCCTATTGTTTGTTATTTTAGGCCTTCGAAGCCTGTCTGCGGTCCCTCCTTCCACTAGGCCTCCACTGACCAGACCACTGCTGCCCGTGTACCCCTGGAACCAATTTTAAAGTGCCTACAGCCAGCCCATTTTATTGTGTTAGGCCTTCGAAGCCTGTCTGCGGTCCCTCCTTCCACTAGGCCTCCACTGACCAGACCACTGCTGCCCGTGTACCCCTGGAACCAATTTTAAAGTGCCTACAGCCAGCCCATTTTATTGTGTTAGGCCTTCGAAGCCTGTCTGCGGTCCCTCCTTCCACTAGGCCTCCACTCACCTGACCACTGCTGCCCGTGTACCCCTGGAACCAATAATAAAGTGCCTACAGCCAGCCCATTTTATTATGTTAGGCCTTTGAAGCCTGTCTGCGGTCCCTCCTTCCACTAGGCCTCCACTGACCAGACCACTGCTGCCCGTGTACCCCTGGAACCAATTTTAAAGTGCCTACAGCCAGCCCATTTTATTGTGTTAGGCCTTCGAAGCCTGTCTGCGGTCCCTCCTTCCACTAGGCCTCCACTCACCTGACCACTGCTGCCCGTGTACCCCTGGAACCAATAATAAAGTGCCTACAGCCAGCCCATTTTATTATGTTAGGCCTTTGAAGCCTGTCTGCGGTCCCTCCTTCCACTAGGCCTCCACTGACCAGACCACTGCTGCCCGTGTACCCCTGGAACCAATAATAAAGTGCCTACCGCCAGCCCATTTTATTATGTTAGGCCTTCGAAGCCTGTCTAAGGTCCCTCCTTCCACTAGGCCTCCACTCACCTGACCACTGCTGCCCGTGTACCCCTGGAACCAATAATAAAGTGCCTAGAGCCTATTTTTTTATTTAATTTAATATTAATAAAGCCAGGATGAACTACGATATACCACGCTATGAGCTACCCAGTTGACAATTCTTTTGCGAGAAAAGCCATCCCACCCCTCCACCTGCATGTTAAAGACCACATTGTCCTTGCATTCTGTCAATTTGTCAGTCCAAAGGTATACCTGACAACAGACACATGGACCTGTAGGCCTGGCCACGGAAGGTTACGTGTCCTTTGTGGCTAAATGGGTTAATGTATTGGATGCATGGTCCACACAGGGGACAGCCTGCAAAGTCTGTCTGCAGTCCCTAATTCAAGTTGTCCTCAACTGAATAAAGCTGAGCTTCTACCTTCTGGCTCTGATTAACTGCTGTTTTTAAAAAAATTGGCTGTTCCGTCCTTCTAAAGGTGTCTGCCCCTGCCTGGTGTTGTCCTCAACTGAATAAAGCTGAGCTTCAACCTTCAGTTCCAAACATACAACAGAAAACTGGTACAATACAAAAAGTGGCCTCCAGCTACAAAAACTTTCTCCTACAAGTAGTTAACTGACAGTTTTTTTTCCAGTGAAAACACAGATATGGCATCCAACGAGTGTTGTCCTGTCTCGTCTTCTTTATATTATTGCCAAGAAGCTGCAACTGAATAAAGCTGAGCTTCAACCTTCAGTTCCAAATTACCATTTTTAAAAAAGCAATTGGCTGTTCCGGCCTACTAAAGGTGTCTGTCTGCCCCTGCCTGGTGTTGTCCTCAACTGAATAAAGCTGAGCTTCAACCTTCTGTTCCAAATTACCATTTTTAAAAAAGCAATTGGCTGTTCCGGCCTACTAAAGGTGTCTGTCTGCCCCTGCCTGGTGTTGTCCTCAAATGAATAAAGCTGAGCTTCTACCTTCTGTTCCAAATTACCATTTTTAAAAATGCAATTGGCTGTTCCGGCCTACTAAAGGTGAATGTCTGCCCCTGCCTGGTGTTGTCCTCAACTGAATAAAGCTGAGCTTCTACCTTCTGCCTCTTACTAACTGCTGTTTTTTTTAAAAATTGGCTGTTCCGGCCTACTAAAGGTGTCTGTCTGCCCCTGCCTGGTGTTGTCCTCAACTGAATAAAGCTGAGCTTCTACCTTCTGTTCCAAATTACCATTTTTAAAAATGCAATTGGCTGTTCCGGCCTACTAAAGGTGTCTGTCTGCCCCTGCCTGGTGTTGTCCTCAACTGAATAAAGCTGAGCTTCTACCTTCTGCCTCTTACTAACTGCTGTTTTTTTTAAAAATTGGCTGTTCCGGCCTACTAAAGGTGTCTGTCTGCCCCTGCCTGGTGTTGTCCTCAACTGAATAAAGCTGAGCTTCTACCTTCTGTTCCAAATTACCATTTTTAAAAATGCAATTGGCTGTTCCGGCCTACTAAAGGTGAATGTCTGCCCCTGCCTGGTGTTGTCCTCAACTGAATAAAGCTGAGCTTCAACCTTCTGTTCCAAATTACCATTTTTAAAAATGCAATTGGCTGTTCCGGCCTACTAAAGGTGAATGTCTGCCCCTGCCTGGTGTTGTCCTCAACTGAATAAAGCTGAGCTTCAACCTTCAGTTCCAAATTACCATTTTTAAAAATGCAATTGGCTGTTCCGGCCTACTAAAGGTGTCTGTCTGCCCCTGCCTGGTGTTGTCCTCAACTGAATAAAGCTGAGCTTCTACCTTCTGCCTCTTACTAACTGCTGTTTTTTTAAAAAATTGGCTGTTCCGGCCTACTAAAGGTGTCTGTCTGCCCCTGCCTGGTGTTGTCCTCAACTGAATAAAGCTGAGCTTCTACCTTCTGTTCCAAATTACCATTTTTAAAAAAGCAATTGGCTGTTCCGGCCTACTAAAGGTGTCTGTCTGCCCCTGCCTGGTGTTGTCCTCAACTGAATAAAGCTGAGCTTCAACCTTCTGTTCCAAATTACCATTTTTAAAAATGCAATTGGCTGTTCCGGCCTACTAAAGGTGTCTGTCTGCCCCTGCCTGGTGTTGTCCTCAACTGAATAAAGCTGAGCTTCTACCTTCTGCCTCTTACTAACTGCTGTTTTTTTAAAAAATTGGCTGTTCCGGCCTACTAAAGGTGTCTGTCTGCCCCTGCCTGGTGTTGTCCTCAACTGAATAAAGCTGAGCTTCAACCTTCTGTTCCAAATTACCATTTTTAAAAAAGCAATTGGCTGTTCCGGCCTACTAAAGGTGTCTGTCTGCCCCTGCCTGGTGTTGTCCTCAACTGAATAAAGCTGAGCTTCAACCTTCTGTTCCAAATTACCATTTTTAAAAATGCAATTGGCTGTTCCGGCCTACTAAAGGTGTCTGTCTGCCCCTGCCTGGTGTTGTCCTCAACTGAATAAAGCTGAGCTTCAACCTTCAGTTCCAAATTACCATTTTTAAAAATGCAATTGGCTGTTCCGGCCTACTAAAGGTGTCTGTCTGCCCCTGCCTGGTGTTGTCCTCAACTGAATAAAGCTGAGCTTCAACCTTCTGTTCCAAATTACCATTTTTAAAAATGCAATTGGCTGTTCCGGCCTACTAAAGGTGTCTGTCTGCCCCTGCCTGGTGTTGTCCTCAACTGAATAAAGCTGAGCTTCTACCTTCTGCCTCTTACTAACTGCTGTTTTTTTAAAAAATTGGCTGTTCCGGCCTACTAAAGGTGTCTGTCTGCCCCTGCCTGGTGTTGTCCTCAACTGAATAAAGCTGAGCTTCAACCTTCTGTTCCAAATTACCATTTTTAAAAATGCAATTGGCTGTTCCGGCCTACTAAAGGTGTCTGTCTGCCCCTGCCTGGTGTTGTCCTCAACTGAATAAAGCTGAGCTTCAACCTTCTGTTCCAAATTACCATTTTTAAAAAAGCAATTGGCTGTTCCGGCCTACTAAAGGTGTCTGTCTGCCCCTGCCTGGTGTTGTCCTCAACTGAATAAAGCTGAGCTTCTACCTTCTGTTCCAAATTACCATTTTTAAAAAAGCAATTGGCTGTTCCGGCCTACTAAAGGTGTCTGTCTGCCCCTGCCTGGTGTTGTCCTCAACTGAATAAAGCTGAGCTTCAACCTTCTGTTCCAAATTACCATTTTTAAAAATGCAATTGGCTGTTCCGGCCTACTAAAGGTGTCTGTCTGCCCCTGCCTGGTGTTGTCCTCAACTGAATAAAGCTGAGCTTCTACCTTCTGCCTCTTACTAACTGCTGTTTTTTTAAAAAATTGGCTGTTCCGGCCTACTAAAGGTGTCTGTCTGCCCCTGCCTGGTGTTGTCCTCAACTGAATAAAGCTGAGCTTCTACCTTCTGCCTCTTACTAACTGCTGTTTTTTTAAAAAATTGGCTGTTCCGGCCTACTAAAGGTGTCTGTCTGCCCCTGCCTGGTGTTGTCCTCAACTGAATAAAGCTGAGCTTCAACCTTCTGTTCCAAATTACCATTTTTAAAAATGCAATTGGCTGTTCCGGCCTACTAAAGGTGTCTGTCTGCCCCTGCCTGGTGTTGTCCTCAACTGAATAAAGCTGAGCTTCAACCTTCTGTTCCAAATTACCATTTTTAAAAAAGCAATTGGCTGTTCCGGCCTACTAAAGGTGTCTGTCTGCCCCTGCCTGGTGTTGTCCTCAACTGAATAAAGCTGAGCTTCTACCTTCTGTTCCAAATTACCATTTTTAAAAAAGCAATTGGCTGTTCCGGCCTACTAAAGGTGTCTGTCTGCCCCTGCCTGGTGTTGTCCTCAACTGAATAAAGCTGAGCTTCAACCTTCTGTTCCAAATTACCATTTTTAAAAATGCAATTGGCTGTTCCGGCCTACTAAAGGTGTCTGTCTGCCCCTGCCTGGTGTTGTCCTCAACTGAATAAAGCTGAGCTTCTACCTTCTGCCTCTTACTAACTGCTGTTTTTTTAAAAAATTGGCTGTTCCGGCCTACTAAAGGTGTCTGTCTGCCCCTGCCTGGTGTTGTCCTCAACTGAATAAAGCTGAGCTTCTACCTTCTGCCTCTTACTAACTGCTGTTTTTTTAAAAAATTGGCTGTTCCGGCCTACTAAAGGTGTCTGTCTGCCCCTGCCTGGTGTTGTCCTCAACTGAATAAAGCTGAGCTTCAACCTTCTGTTCCAAATTACCATTTTTAAAAATGCAATTGGCTGTTCCGGCCTACTAAAGGTGTCTGTCTGCCCCTGCCTGGTGTTGTCCTCAACTGAATAAAGCTGAGCTTCTACCTTCTGTTCCAAATTACCATTTTTAAAAATGCAATTGGCTGTTCCGGCCTACTAAAGGTGAATGTCTGCCCCTGCCTGGTGTTGTCCTCAACTGAATAAAGCTGAGCTTCTACCTTCTGCCTCTTACTAACTGCTGTTTTTTAAAAAAATTGGCTGTTCCGGCCTACTAAAGGTGTCTGTCTGCCCCTGCCTGGTGTTGTCCTCAACTGAATAAAGCTGAGCTTCTACCTTCTGTTCCAAATTACCATTTTTAAAAATGCAATTGGCTGTTCCGGCCTACTAAAGGTGTCTGTCTGCCCCTGCCTGGTGTTGTCCTCAACTGAATAAAGCTGAGCTTCTACCTTCTGCCTCTTACTAACTGCTGTTTTTTTAAAAAATTGGCTGTTCCGGCCTACTAAAGGTGTCTGTCTGCCCCTGCCTGGTGTTGTCCTCAACTGAATAAAGCTGAGCTTCTACCTTCTGTTCCAAATTACCATTTTTAAAAATGCAATTGGCTGTTCCGGCCTACTAAAGGTGAATGTCTGCCCCTGCCTGGTGTTGTCCTCAACTGAATAAAGCTGAGCTTCAACCTTCTGTTCCAAATTACCATTTTTAAAAATGCAATTGGCTGTTCCGGCCTACTAAAGGTGAATGTCTGCCCCTGCCTGGTGTTGTCCTCAACTGAATAAAGCTGAGCTTCAACCTTCAGTTCCAAATTACCATTTTTAAAAATGCAATTGGCTGTTCCGGCCTACTAAAGGTGTCTGTCTGCCCCTGCCTGGTGTTGTCCTCAACTGAATAAAGCTGAGCTTCTACCTTCTGCCTCTTACTAACTGCTGTTTTTTTAAAAAATTGGCTGTTCCGGCCTACTAAAGGTGTCTGTCTGCCCCTGCCTGGTGTTGTCCTCAACTGAATAAAGCTGAGCTTCTACCTTCTGTTCCAAATTACCATTTTTAAAAAAGCAATTGGCTGTTCCGGCCTACTAAAGGTGTCTGTCTGCCCCTGCCTGGTGTTGTCCTCAACTGAATAAAGCTGAGCTTCAACCTTCTGTTCCAAATTACCATTTTTAAAAATGCAATTGGCTGTTCCGGCCTACTAAAGGTGTCTGTCTGCCCCTGCCTGGTGTTGTCCTCAACTGAATAAAGCTGAGCTTCTACCTTCTGCCTCTTACTAACTGCTGTTTTTTTAAAAAATTGGCTGTTCCGGCCTACTAAAGGTGTCTGTCTGCCCCTGCCTGGTGTTGTCCTCAACTGAATAAAGCTGAGCTTCAACCTTCTGTTCCAAATTACCATTTTTAAAAAAGCAATTGGCTGTTCCGGCCTACTAAAGGTGTCTGTCTGCCCCTGCCTGGTGTTGTCCTCAACTGAATAAAGCTGAGCTTCTACCTTCTGCCTCTTACTAACTGCTGTTTTTTTAAAAAATTGGCTGTTCCGGCCTACTAAAGGTGTCTGTCTGCCCCTGCCTGGTGTTGTCCTCAACTGAATAAAGCTGAGCTTCTACCTTCTGCCTCTTACTAACTGCTGTTTTTTTAAAAAATTGGCTGTTCCGGCCTACTAAAGGTGTCTGTCTGCCCCTGCCTGGTGTTGTCCTCAACTGAATAAAGCTGAGCTTCAACCTTCAGTTCCAATTTACCATTTTTAAAAATGCAATTGGCTGTTCCGGCCTACTAAAGGTGTCTGTCTGCCCCTGCCTGGTGTTGTCCTCAACTGAATAAAGCTGAGCTTCAACCTTCTGTTCCAAATTACCATTTTTAAAAATGCAATTGGCTGTTCCGGCCTACTAAAGGTGTCTGTCTGCCCCTGCCTGGTGTTGTCCTCAACTGAATAAAGCTGAGCTTCTACCTTCTGCCTCTTACTAACTGCTGTTTTTTTAAAAAATTGGCTGTTCCGGCCTACTAAAGGTGTCTGTCTGCCCCTGCCTGGTGTTGTCCTCAACTGAATAAAGCTGAGCTTCAACCTTCTGTTCCAAATTACCATTTTTAAAAATGCAATTGGCTGTTCCGGCCTACTAAAGGTGTCTGTCTGCCCCTGCCTGGTGTTGTCCTCAACTGAATAAAGCTGAGCTTCAACCTTCTGTTCCAAATTACCATTTTTAAAAAAGCAATTGGCTGTTCCGGCCTACTAAAGGTGTCTGTCTGCCCCTGCCTGGTGTTGTCCTCAACTGAATAAAGCTGAGCTTCTACCTTCTGTTCCAAATTACCATTTTTAAAAAAGCAATTGGCTGTTCCGGCCTACTAAAGGTGTCTGTCTGCCCCTGCCTGGTGTTGTCCTCAACTGAATAAAGCTGATCTTCAACCTTCTGTTCCAAATTACCATTTTTAAAAATGCAATTGGCTGTTCCGGCCTACTAAAGGTGTCTGTCTGCCCCTGCCTGGTGTTGTCCTCAACTGAATAAAGCTGAGCTTCTACCTTCTGCCTCTTACTAACTGCTGTTTTTTTAAAAAATTGGCTGTTCCGGCCTACTAAAGGTGTCTGTCTGCCCCTGCCTGGTGTTGTCCTCAACTGAATAAAGCTGAGCTTCTACCTTCTGCCTCTTACTAACTGCTGTTTTTTTTAAAAATTGGCTGTTCCGGCCTACTAAAGGTGTCTGTCTGCCCCTGCCTGGTGTTGTCCTCAACTGAATAAAGCTGAGCTTCAACCTTCTGTTCCAAATTACCATTTTTAAAAAAGCAATTGGCTGTTCCGGCCTACTAAAGGTGTCTGTCTGCCCCTGCCTGGTGTTGTCCTCAACTGAATAAAGCTGAGCTTCAACCTTCTGTTCCAAATTACCATTTTTAAAAAAGCAATTGGCTGTTCCGGCCTACTAAAGGTGTCTGTCTGCCCCTGCCTGGTGTTGTCCTCAACTGAATAAAGCTGAGCTTCTACCTTCTGCCTCTTACTAACTGCTGTTTTTTTAAAAAATTGGCTGTTCCGGCCTACTAAAGGTGTCTGTCTGCCCCTGCCTGGTGTTGTCCTCAACTGAATAAAGCTGAGCTTCAACCTTCTGTTCCAAATTACCATTTTTAAAAATGCAATTGGCTGTTCCGGCCTACTAAAGGTGTCTGTCTGCCCCTGCCTGGTGTTGTCCTCAACTGAATAAAGCTGAGCTTCAACCTTCAGTTCCAAATTACCATTTTTAAAAATGCAATTGGCTGTTCCGGCCTACTAAAGGTGTCTGTCTGCCCCTGCCTGGTGTTGTCCTCAACTGAATAAAGCTGAGCTTCAACCTTCTGTTCCAAATTACCATTTTTAAAAATGCAATTGGCTGTTCCGGCCTACTAAAGGTGTCTGTCTGCCCCTGCCTGGTGTTGTCCTCAACTGAATAAAGCTGAGCTTCTACCTTCTGCCTCTTACTAACTGCTGTTTTTTTAAAAAATTGGCTGTTCCGGCCTACTAAAGGTGTCTGTCTGCCCCTGCCTGGTGTTGTCCTCAACTGAATAAAGCTGAGCTTCAACCTTCTGTTCCAAATTACCATTTTTAAAAATGCAATTGGCTGTTCCGGCCTACTAAAGGTGTCTGTCTGCCCCTGCCTGGTGTTGTCCTCAACTGAATAAAGCTGAGCTTCAACCTTCTGTTCCAAATTACCATTTTTAAAAAAGCAATTGGCTGTTCCGGCCTACTAAAGGTGTCTGTCTGCCCCTGCCTGGTGTTGTCCTCAACTGAATAAAGCTGAGCTTCTACCTTCTGTTCCAAATTACCATTTTTAAAAAAGCAATTGGCTGTTCCGGCCTACTAAAGGTGTCTGTCTGCCCCTGCCTGGTGTTGTCCTCAACTGAATAAAGCTGAGCTTCAACCTTCTGTTCCAAATTACCATTTTTAAAAATGCAATTGGCTGTTCCGGCCTACTAAAGGTGTCTGTCTGCCCCTGCCTGGTGTTGTCCTCAACTGAATAAAGCTGAGCTTCTACCTTCTGCCTCTTACTAACTGCTGTTTTTTTAAAAAATTGGCTGTTCCGGCCTACTAAAGGTGTCTGTCTGCCCCTGCCTGGTGTTGTCCTCAACTGAATAAAGCTGAGCTTCTACCTTCTGCCTCTTACTAACTGCTGTTTTTTTAAAAAATTGGCTGTTCCGGCCTACTAAAGGTGTCTGTCTGCCCCTGCCTGGTGTTGTCCTCAACTGAATAAAGCTGAGCTTCAACCTTCTGTTCCAAATTACCATTTTTAAAAATGCAATTGGCTGTTCCGGCCTACTAATGGTGTCTGTCTGCCCCTGCCTGGTGTTGTCCTCAACTGAATAAAGCTGAGCTTCAACCTTCTGTTCCAAATTACCATTTTTAAAAAAGCAATTGGCTGTTCCGGCCTACTAAAGGTGTCTGTCTGCCCCTGCCTGGTGTTGTCCTCAACTGAATAAAGCTGAGCTTCTACCTTCTGTTCCAAATTACCATTTTTAAAAAAGCAATTGGCTGTTCCGGCCTACTAAAGGTGTCTGTCTGCCCCTGCCTGGTGTTGTCCTCAACTGAATAAAGCTGAGCTTCAACCTTCTGTTCCAAATTACCATTTTTAAAAATGCAATTGGCTGTTCCGGCCTACTAAAGGTGTCTGTCTGCCCCTGCCTGGTGTTGTCCTCAACTGAATAAAGCTGAGCTTCTACCTTCTGCCTCTTACTAACTGCTGTTTTTTTAAAAAATTGGCTGTTCCGGCCTACTAAAGGTGTCTGTCTGCCCCTGCCTGGTGTTGTCCTCAACTGAATAAAGCTGAGCTTCAACCTTCTGTTCCAAATTACCATTTTTAAAAAAGCAATTGGCTGTTCCGGCCTACTAAAGGTGTCTGTCTGCCCCTGCCTGGTGTTGTCCTCAACTGAATAAAGCTGAGCTTCTACCTTCTGTTCCAAATTACCATTTTTAAAAATGCAATTGGCTGTTCCGGCCTACTAAAGGTGTCTGTCTGCCCCTGCCTGGTGTTGTCCTCAACTGAATAAAGCTGAGCTTCTACCTTCTGCCTCTTACTAACTGCTGTTTTTTTAAAAAATTGGCTGTTCCGGCCTACTAAAGGTGTCTGTCTGCCCCTGCCTGGTGTTGTCCTCAACTGAATAAAGCTGAGCTTCAACCTTCTGTTCCAAATTACCATTTTTAAAAATGCAATTGGCTGTTCCGGCCTACTAAAGGTGAATGTCTGCCCCTGCCTGGTGTTGTCCTCAACTGAATAAAGCTGAGCTTCAACCTTCAGTTCCAAATTACCATTTTTAAAAATGCAATTGGCTGTTCCGGCCTACTAAAGGTGTCTGTCTGCCCCTGCCTGGTGTTGTCCTCAACTGAATAAAGCTGAGCTTCAACCTTCAGTTCCAAATTACCATTTTTAAAAATGCAATTGGCTGTTCCGGCCTACTAAAGGTGTCTGTCTGCCCCTGCCTGGTGTTGTCCTCAACTGAACAAAGCTGAGCTTCCACATTCTGGCTTTCGCCCTATACTATCAGATATTAAACTGCATTTGGCCTACTAGTGTGGTTATGCCCTTGAAACAGTGTCTGCTGCTCTTGGGTTTGCTACTCCACTGAACAAAGCAATGCCGCCTGTTTAGTCCTGTTACCAATTTTGAACTGCATTTAGCCTACTTTATTCTTTGGCCCTATATCTGTTTCCTCCTCATCCTGCCCATTGCCCAGCCACTGCTAGATGAGTCTGCTGGTACATTGACCTAGACCACTACATTCCCCTTATACTCTACACAGCCAGAATCTGACCCTGCTGAAAGTAAGGTTCCCCTTCCCGCATGTTATACCACCTTACACAGGGACAGAGAGGAAGGTGCAGATGAAAGTGCAGGTTCCTTCATCAGGTGGGGGGGCATACTCGTTGGCGACGTCACTGGCACAGGGCCCCTCAGAGTACGCAAAAGTGTCGCTGCTGGTGGGAGGCGCCCCCGCCATGCAAACACACATCGCTGTACTTTGAGGGGCCCTGTGCCAGTGCCAATGCGAACGAGTGGGCCCCCCCTGCTTGCTCAGGATCACAGCACTTGCAACGTTGAAATACTTACCTTTCCCTGCAACACCGCCGTGACGTAGTCCGCATTTCCTGGGCCCACGAAAAACTTGAGCCGGCCCTACTCCCCCCACAACTTTTGCCAAATGACCCCCAATTCCCTATGCCCAACTATTATTGTAAAGTTAATTAAGATTGACAAGCTTCAGAAACAAGAATGGATGTTTTTGGCATTAAAATGGGCACTGTAGGTGTTTTCCTGGCCTCCACTCACTGCCGACTATGCTTCCCCATTGACTTGCATTGGGTTTCGTGTTTCGGTCGATCCCCGACTTTTAGCGATAATCGGCCGACTGCACTCGACTCGACTCTGGACAAAATCGGGTTTCACAAAACCCGACTCGATCTTAAAAAAATGAAAGTCGCTCAACTCTAGTTGGGACTGTGCGGACAGCACTTCTGGACGGCAACTAGCGGTGTTGGAGCCCAGGGACAGGTGGAAAAGCAGAGGAACACAATGTAGGCCGAAGCCTGAGAAAGTTGAAAGGGAACCTTTAACCCCCCCCCCAAGGCGTTTGTAGCTGAAAGAGCCAGCTTGTGCAGCACAAAAGATGCAAAAGGAAAAGGTGGCTCTTTTCATCATGCTCCTTGCAAACACAGAACTAAACACTTATAAAATGTGTCCCCTGAAACCGTGAAACCGTCCCGGAGGTGGGACTTTCCTTCGTAATATGACGCAGCACAGCCGTCATTCCTCCCCCCCGGGCGCTGCGCCCCGGCTCCTCAGCGTAGTTTGATTCCGTCCCGGAGCCTGCGCTGTTATGTTATCCCTTGGCCAGGCACACTTAGCGCTGCCCATCTTCTGACATCATTTGGTGTCAGGCTGGCTGCGCCTGTGCGGCCGCGCTGGCCGAGAGCCCGCCTCACAGTGTCTTCTGATTTTATCCCACTGGGGGCCTGGGATCCATGGCCATGCGCAGTGCATATCCTCGCCTCTCACTCCCCTCCCTACGGCTTCTTAAGACTGTGCGGTGTCACGGCCGCGGCATGCTATTAGGGACCAGCTGACACCGAACAGTCTGAAGAAGCCATAGGGAGATGAGTGAGAGGTGGAGGTTCAGATATGCACTGCGCATGTCCATGGATCCCAGGCCCCCAGTGGGATTAAATCAGAAGACACTGCGAGACGGGCTCTCGGCCAGCGCGGCCGCACAGGCGCAGCCATCCTGACACCAAATGATGCCAGAAGACGGGCAGCGCTAAGTGTGCCTGGCCACGGGATAACATAACAGCGCAGGCTCCGGGACGGAATCAAACAACGCTGAGGAGCCGGGGCGCGGCGCCGGGGGGGGAGGAATGACGGCTGTGCTGCGTCATATTACGAAGGAAAGTCCCACCTCCGGGACGGTTTTGCGGTATCAGTGGACACATTTTATAAGTGTTAAGTTCTGCGTGTGCAAGGAGCTAAACCAAAATAGCTACCTTTTCCTTGTGCAGCATTACTGCTGCACAAGGAGGCTCTTTCAGTAACAAACGCCTTGGGGGGGGGGGGGGGACAGATTCCCTTACATTTCAGTTGTTGTGTCAGCGTGGCGGTCGCATGACACATTGCCGGCTACACAGCTGGGGATCAGCTGACGTTACTGAAACCCAATAACACTGGGTCGTATGTTTTGACTGTGCAGACGGCACTTCTGAGCCTCAACTGGCGGTGTTGGAGCCCAGGAATTTAAGTTCAGGTGGTAGAAAGATGAACACAACAGGAGACCTGGATAACGTATACAGTGACCTAATTATTTAATCAGGAGGAGGAGTGGCAAATTCCTGCGAGATCCAGGCCTTGTTCATTTTCAGGAAAGTAAGCCGGTCAACGTTATCGGAGGATAGTCGCATGCGACGGTCAGTTAGTACACCACCTGCAGCACTAAAGACACGTTCCGATAATACACTGGCCGCAGGGCAAGACAGCACCTCCAATGCATACTGGCTTAGCTCTGGCCATGTATCCAGCTTTGAGACCCAAAACTTGAAAGGGGAAGAGCCGTCTGGGAGTACAGCAAGAGGGCAAGACATGTAGTCTGTCACCATCTGACGGAACCGTTGCCTCCTGCTGACTGGAGCCGTCTGTGATGGTGTAGACTTTTGTGGGGGGCACAGAAAACTGTGCCACAGTTGGGCCATACTGGTCTTGCCTTGGGCAGAGGCACTGCTTCTGCTCCCTCTTTGTGCAGAGCCTCCACCACTGCCTGGACGCACTGAGCTGCTTTGGAATGCACTAGCAGCACTTCTCTCAGTTGGAATGGAGAAGATGATGGAATTGACCAGTGTGTCTTGGTACTCCCGCATTTTTCGCTCCCGGTTCAACGGTGTGATGAGGCTTTCTACGTTGTCCCGGTAGCGAGGATCGAGGAGGGTGAACACCCAATAATCAGACATGTTGAGAATGTGGGCGATGCGGCGGTCGTTTCTCAGGCACTGCAGCATGTAATCCACCATGTGCTGCAGACTGCTAACTGCCCAAGAAACGCTGTCCCCTGCTGGAGGCGTGATATCTGCCCGCTCGTCATCACCCCACCCTCGCTGTACACACTGAGTACTGGACAATTCGGTAACTCCCTCCTCTGGACGGATGTCTTCCTCCTCCATTGACTCCTCCTCATCCTCCTCACAAACTGTCCCCTGCCTACGCGTTTGTGAGGAACCACGTGGCGCTGACTGTCCAGAAGATGATGGAAATGCTGAATCCTCATCCTCCACCTCTTCCACAACATCATCCCTTAGCGCTTGCAGTGATTTTTCAAGCAGGCAGATAAGGGGGACAGTCATGCTGACTAGTGCATCATCTGCACTCGCCATCCGCGTGGAATAATCAAAGGGACGCAAAACCTGGCAGACGTCATTCATAGTGGCCCACTCTGTGGTTGTGAAGTCTGTACGGCGCTGACTGCGACTTCTTTGCGCCTGAAGCAGCTGGTACTCCATTACAGCTTGCTGCTGCTCACACAACCGCTCCAACATATGTAACGTGGAATTCCACCTGGTAGGTAGGTCACATATGATGCGATGTTCCGGCAGGCGGTGTCGGCGCTGCAGAGCCGCAATGCGCGCTTTTGCCGTGCTGGAACGCCGCAAGTGAGCACACTCTAGGCGGACCTTGTGCAGCAGTGCATCAAGATCCGGATAGTCCCTCAAAAAGCTCTGCACGACCAAATTGAGCACATGTGCCAGACATGGGATGTGAGTGAGGTTGCCGAGGCCCAGAGCTGCCACCAGATTTCGGCCATTATCACACACTACCATGCCTGGCTGGAGATTCGCTGGCACAAACCACACATCGCTCTCCTGCTTGATGGCATTCCAGAGCTCCTGCGATGATTCTGAGGAACTGGTGTAAGAGGAGGAGTCAATGCGTACTGTCATGATCTCTGCAGGCAGAGATCATAGCAAGCCTATAGAGGGACAAGCTCTCGGAAGATGGAACTATACTGACCATGAACTAAGCCTGCCGCGCAACTAGAAATAGCCAGGTAGCATTTCCTATTTATCGCTAGATGCCCAGCTCTGGCCTAAGACCTAAATAGCTAGCAGAGGGAAATATAAGACCTGGCTCACCTCTAGAGAAATATTCCAAAGAAGACAGTAGCCCCCCACATATAATGACGGTGAGTTCAGATGAAACGACAAACGCAGCAGGAAAATAGTCTTAGCAAATTTGAGGTCCGCTTACTAGATAGCAGAAGACAGATAGCATACTTTCATGGTCAGCAGAAAAACACTAACAAAACACCATCCAGAGATTACCTTAAACTCTGGCATTAACTCATAACGCCAGAGTAGCAATCCCTGATCAACGAGAGCTTTCCAGACACAGTAACAAAACTTCAGCTGTGAACTGGAACAAAAAGGCAAAACAAAACATGGACAAAAGTCCAACTTATCTAGTAGTAGTCTAGAAGCAGGAACAAGCACTGAGAGGCATCAGATAACATTGTTGACCGGCAAGAAACCACCAGAGAAATGAGCTTAAATAGCGACACCCACTACTGATGGAATCAGGTGAAACAGGAAAGAGGATGACAAGTCCAATTCCACAAGCGGCCACCGGGGGAGCCCAGAATCCAAATTCACAACAGTACCCCCCCCTCAAGGAGGGGGCACCGAACCCTCACCAGATCCACCAGGGCGACCAGGATGAGCCCTATGGAAGGCACGAACAAGATCAGAAGCATGAACATCAGATGCATTGACCCAAGAATTATCCTCCTGGCCGTAACCCTTCCAGTTGACCAGATACTGGAGTTTCCGTCTGGAAACACGAGAGTCCAAAATTTTCTCCACAACGTACTCCAACTCACCCTCAACCAACACCGGAGCAGGAGGCTCAACTGAAGGTACAACAGGTACCTCATACCTGCGCAATAACGACCGATGAAAAACGTTATGAATGGAAAAGGACGCAGGGAGGTCCAAACGGAAAGAAACAGGATTAAGAATCTCCAATATTCTATAAGGGCCGATGAACCGAGGTTTAAACTTAGGAGAAGAGACCCTCATAGGGACAAAACGAGAAGACAACCACACTAAATCTCCAACACAAAGCCGAGAACCAACACGACGATGACGGTTGGCAAAACGCTGAGTCTTCTCCTGGGACAACTTCAAATTGTCCATAACCTGCCCCCAAATGTGATGCAATCTCTCTACCACCGCATCCACTCCAGGACAATCCGAGGATTCCACCTGACCGGAGGAAAATCGAGGGTGAAACCCCGAATTACAGAAAAACGGGGACACCAAGGTGGAAGAACTGGCCCGATTATTGAGGGCGAACTCTGCCAATGGCAAAAAAGCAACCCAATCATCCTGGTCAGCAGAGACAAAACACCTCAGATATGTCTCAAGGGTCTGATTAGTCCGCTCGGTCTGGCCATTAGTCTGAGGGTGAAAAGCAGACGAAAAAGACAAATCTATGCCCATCCTAGCACAGAATGCCCGCCAAAATCTAGACACAAATTGGGTACCTCTGTCAGAAACAATATTCTCAGGAATACCGTGCAATCGGACAACATTCTGAAAAAACAGAGGAACCAACTCAGAAGAAGAAGGCAACTTGGGCAGAGGAACCAAATGGACCATTTTAGAGAAACGGTCACAGACCACCCAGATGACAGACATCTTCTGGGAAACAGGCAGATCTGAAATAAAATCCATCGAGATGTGTGTCCAAGGCCTCTTAGGAATAGGCAAGGGCAACAGCAGTCCGCTAGCCCGAGAACTACAAGACTTGGCCCGAGCACAAACGTCACATGACTGCACAAAGACTCGCACATCTCGTGACAGAGAAGGCCACCAGAAGGATCTTGCCACCAAATCCCTGGTACCAAAAATTCCGGGATGACCTGCCAATGCAGAAGAATGTACCTCAGAGATGACTCTGCTGGTCCAATCATCCGGAACAAACAGTCTATCAGGCGGACAACGATCCGGTCTATCCGCCTGAAACTCCTGCAAGGACCGCCGCAGATCAGGAGAAACGGCCGACAAAATTACTCCCTCCCTAAGGATACCTGTGGGTTCAGAATTACCAGGAGAGTCCGGGTCAAAACTCCTAGAAAGGGCATCTGCCTTAACATTCTTAGAACCCGGTAGGTATGACACCACAAAATTAAAGCGAGAAAAAAATAAAGACCAGCGCGCCTGTCTAGGATTCAGGCGTCTGGCAGTCTCAAGATAAATCAAATTTTTGTGGTCAGTCAATACCACCACCTGATGTCTAGCCCCCTCGAGCCAATGGCGCCACTCCTCAAACGCCCACTTCATGGCCAAAAGCTCCCGATTCCCAACATCATAATTCCGCTCTGCGGGCGAAAATTTGCGAGAAAAGAAGGCACAAGGCCTAATGACGGAGCAGTCGGAACCTTTCTGCGACAACACTGCCCCAGCTCCGATCTCCGAAGCGTCAACCTCAACCTGAAAAGGCAGATTCACATCAGGCTGACGCAACACAGGGGCAGAGGCAAAACGGCGCTTAAGCTCCTGAAAGGCCTCTACAGCATGAGGGGACCAATTAGCAACATCAGCGCCTTGTCTGGTCAAATCAGTCAGTGGTTTAACGACATCCGAAAAACCAGCAATAAATCGGCGGTAAAAGTTGGCAAAGCCCAAAAATCTCTGAAGACCCTTAAGAGAGGAGGGCTGAGTCCAGTCACAAATAGCTTGCACCTTGACGGGATCCATCTCAATGGAAGAGGGAGAAAAAATATACCCCAAAAAGGAAATTTTCTGGACCCCAAAAACGCACTTAGACCCCTTCACACATAAAGAATTAGACCGCAGAACCTGAAAAACTCTCCTGACCTGCTGGACATGAGAGTCCCAGTCATCAGAAAAAATCAGAATATCATCCAGATATATTATCATAAATTTATCCAGAAAATCGCGGAAAATATCATGCATAAAAGACTGGAAAACTGAAGGGGCATTAGAAAGACCAAAAGGCATGACCAAATACTCAAAGTGGCCCTCGGGCGTATTAAATGCGGTCTTCCACTCATCCCCCTGCCTGATCCGCACCAAATTATACGCCCCACGAAGATCAATTTTAGAGAACCACTTAGCACCCTCTATACGAGCAAACAAATCAGTAAGCAATGGCAATGGGTATTGATACTTAACAGTGATCTTATTCAGAAGCCGATAATCAATACATGGTCTCAAAGAGCCGTCTTTTTTTGAGACAAAGAAAAACCCAGCTCCCAAGGGAGAAGAAGATGGACGAATATGTCCCTTTTCCAAAGACTCCTTTATATATTCCCGCATAGCAGCATGTTCCGGCACAGACAAATTAAACAAACGACCCTTTGGATATTTACAACCCGGTATCAAATCTATGGCACAATCGCACTCACGGTGCGGAGGTAACGACCCAAGCTTGGGTTCGTCAAAGACGTCTTGATAATCAGAGAGGAACTCAGGGACTTCAGAGGGAATGGACGACGAAATAGAAACCAAAGGTACGTCCCCATGAATACCCTTACATCCCCAGCTCAACACAGACATTGCTCTCCAGTCCAAGACTGGGTTGTGAGACTGCAACCATGGCAATCCCAGTACCAAATCGTCATGTAAATTATACAGCACCAGGAAACGAATAATCTCCTGGTGATCCGGATTGATACGCATGGTTACTTGTGTCCAGTATTGTGGTTTATTATTAGCCAATGGGGTGGAGTCAATCCCCTTCAGAGGAATAAGAGTCTCCAAAGGCTCTAAATCAAAACCACAACGATTGGCAAAGGACCAATCCATAAGACTCAGAGCGGCGCCAGAGTCAACATAGGCGTCCGTGGCAATGGATGACAAAGAGCAAATCAGGGTTACAGACAAAATAAACTTAGACTGAATGGTGCTAATGGAAACAGACTTATCAAGCTTCTTTGTACGCCTAGAGCATGCTGATATAACATGAGTAGAATCCCCACAATAGAAACACAATCCATTCTTCCGTCTAAAATTCTGTCGCTCGCTCCTGGACAGAATTCTATCACACTGCATACTTTCTGGCGTCTTTTCCATAGACACCGCCAGATGGTGCACCGGTTTGCGCTCCCGCAGACGCCTATCAATCTGAATAGCCATTGTCATGGACTCATTCAGACCTGCAGGCAAAGGGAACCCCACCATAACATCCTTAACGGCATCAGAGAGACCTTCTCTGAAAGTTGCCGCCAAGGCGCACTCATTCCACTGAGTAAGCACAGACCATTTACGGAATTTTTGGCAGAAAACTTCAGCTTCGTCTTGCCCCTGAGATAGTGCCATCAAAGTTTTTTCTGCCTGAAGTTCCAAATGAGGTTCCTCATAAAGCAAGCCCAAGGCCAGAAAAAACGCATCCACATCGCGTAACGCAGGATCCCCTGCTGGCAATGAGAAGGCCCAATCTTGAGGGTCACCCCTGAGCAAGGAAATCACAATCCTAACCTGCTGAGCAGGGTCTCCAGCTGAACGAGACTTCAGGGACAAATAAAGCTTACAATTATTTCGGAAATTCTGGAAGCTAGCTCTATTCCCTGTGAAGAACTCCGGCAAAGGAATTCTCGGCTCAGATACCGGAGCATGTACCACAAAATCTTGTAAATTTTGTACTTTCGTGATGAGATTATTCAAACCCGCAGTTACACTCTGGAGATCCATTATTGTCAGGTGCACACAGAGCATACAGAGATTAGGAGGAGAGAGAGAGAAAAGACTGCAGCAAGGCAGACTGGAGGAAAAAAAAAAAAAAAAAAAAAATTTCAGCAGACTTCTTATAGCTCTCCTTTCTCAACCTGGGTCTTTAACACTTTTTGGCCGGTCAAACTGTCATGATCTCTGCAGGCAGAGATCATAGCAAGCCTATAGAGGGACAAGCTCTCGGAAGATGGAACTATACTGACCATGAACTAAGCCTGCCGCGCAACTAGAAATAGCCAGGTAGCATTTCCTATTTATCGCTAGATGCCCAGCTCTGGCCTAAGACCTAAATAGCTAGCAGAGGGAAATATAAGACCTGGCTCACCTCTAGAGAAATATTCCAAAGAAGACAGTAGCCCCCCACATATAATGACGGTGAGTTCAGATGAAACGACAAACGCAGCAGGAAAATAGTCTTAGCAAATTTGAGGTCCGCTTACTAGATAGCAGAAGACAGATAGCATACTTTCATGGTCAGCAGAAAAACACTAACAAAACACCATCCAGAGATTACCTTAAACTCTGGCATTAACTCATAACGCCAGAGTAGCAATCCCTGATCAACGAGAGCTTTCCAGACACAGTAACAAAACTTCAGCTGTGAACTGGAACAAAAAGGCAAAACAAAACATGGACAAAAGTCCAACTTATCTAGTAGTAGTCTAGAAGCAGGAACAAGCACTGAGAGGCATCAGATAACATTGTTGACCGGCAAGAAACCACCAGAGAAATGAGCTTAAATAGCGACACCCACTACTGATGGAATCAGGTGAAACAGGAAAGAGGATGACAAGTCCAATTCCACAAGCGGCCACCGGGGGAGCCCAGAATCCAAATTCACAACAGCGTACAGAATGGATTCCTGCAATCCTTGGAGTGGGCAGGACACGTCCTGCGCCACTCGCACGGTCTGTACCCGGCTCAACGACATTAACCCAATGGGCAGTGAGGGAAAGGTATCGCCCCTGTCCATGTTGACTGGTCCACGCATCGGTGGTGAGGTGGACCTTGCTACTGACGGCGTTCAGTAGCGCGTGTTTTATGTGTCCCTCCACATGCTTGTGCAGGGCAGGGACGGCTTGCCTGCTGAAGTAAAAGCGGCTGGGCACATTGTACTGTGGGACTGCCAATGACATCAAGTCACGGAAGCTGTCAGTCTCCACCAGCCTGAATGACAGCATTTCCAGTGACAGAAGTTTGGCAATGCCTGCAGTCAGAGCCTGTGCTCATGGGTGGTTTGACGAGAAAGGCCGCCTTTTCTCCCATGCCTGTACTACCGATGGCTGTAGACTGGGCTGGGAGTGTGTGGATGACTGGGAAAGTGGTGCTGCGGGTGGAATTACAGCGGGTCTCTGGACAACAGGGCCAGAGGTTCTTCCACGGCGATCCTGGGAGGAAGCCGAACCAGCTGCGTGTGAGCTAGAGGAAGAGGCAACACGAGCTGAAGAGGTGGTAGCTGCCGCTGTTGGTTGGCCTAGCTCTTCAGTGTGTTTTTCTAACTCCGCCGGGTGCCTGTTGCGCACATGTTTCCACATGTTGGAGGTATTGAGGTTGCTGACATTTCAACCTCTTTTGACTTTTTGATGACACACCTTGCATCTGACATAGCAAATGTCATCTGCAACTGTGTCAAAAAAGGACCAGGCACTGCAAGTCTTGGGAGCGCCCTTTTTGGCTTTTGGAAGAGACATGCTCCTAACGGGTGCCAAAGCGGAGGCTGCAGGATCCGCAGTCTTCCCCCTCCCTCTCCCTCTTTGGGCCGTACGGGGAATCTCTTCCTCAGAGCTGCTCCCACCACCTTCCTGTCCCTCACGCCAAGATGGGTCAAGGACCTCATCATCTACACTACCCTCTGCCCCCAACTGCTCCTCCTGGGTAGTCTCAGCAGCAGAGCACGCACCAGTAAGTGGCACCTGAGTGTCATCATCAGCTGATGCGGCCTGCGATGTGGTGACCGGAGCCACTGGCCCACCCGCCTCTTCAGAGGAAGAGAGAAAAAGCTGTTGGGCATCACTGCACCCTGCCTCTTCTTCCATTTCTCCAATGCTGCTTGGCTGGCCCCCTGTTTCCAAGCCAAGAGATTCAGAGAACAGAAGTAGAGACGGCTCCTGTCCTGGGCTCTCTGTCTGCCTGGGCAATTTGGCAGGTGGTGAAGAGACAGATGGCTGCTCTCCAGTGCTCTGTGTCTGAGAGGATGTGGCACTAATTGAAGTTGATGCATTAGCTGCCATCCATCCGACAACGGCTTCAATTTGTTCTTCACGCAGCAGCGGTGTACGGCGCTCTGACACAAAGCTGCGCATGAATGACTGTTGCCTGGTGAAAGTGGGTGCTGATGAGTAACCGGTGCCCGCAGCAGGCACAGAATCCCCACGTCCCCTCCCTGCTCCGCGCCCACGCCCACGCCCACGCCCACGTGCCTTACTCACTGCCTTCTTCATCTTGGTTGACTGATAAAGATAAGCAGAAAAGTACTAACGGCTTTGTGTGCTTATTCCTGAGCAACTCCTCCTAACAGGTATAAGAAACACTAATTTTCTAAAGTGTGGACTAGACTTTAATATGAGCTAATGTGGCCTACACAAATGTAAAGTGGTGTAACTGGTGTGTTTGGTGAACTTTATTATTTATTTATTTTTTGGGGGCTGAACTGACAACGGATAGAGCTGCAGTCACACGGAGACCGTGCAGACAGACGTAAACGGCGCTGCAAGGCCCAAAAACCCTCCTCTACGTTATCCTATGTAGTGTTTTTCCACAAGTTAGCTGGAGACGGGTGGAAAGACACTAATAGGAATTTTTTGAAAAAATGTGCAGCAGCCTGCACTACTTAAAACAAAATGAAAATTGATTTGGCGGTATGACGCAGTGAACAACCCTGAGCTGGAGACAACCAGGCTATGGCTGCTCACAGACTACAGGGCGAGCTGCAGTCACACGGAGACCGTGCAGACAGCCGTAAACGGCGCTGCAAGGCCCAAAAACCCTCCTCTACGTTATCCTATGTAGTGTTTTTCCACAAATTAGCTGGAGACGGGTGGAAAGACACTAATAGGAATTTTTGGAAAAAATGTGCAGCAGCCTGCACTACTTAAAACAAAATGAAAATTGATTTGGCGGTATGACGCAGTGAACAACCCTGAGCTGGAGACAACCAGGCTATGGCTGCTCACAGACTACAGGGCGAGCTGCAGTCACACAGAGACCGTGCAGACAGCCGTAAACGGCGCTGCAAGGCCCAAAAACCCTCCTCTACGTTATCCTATGTAGTGTTTTTCCACAAATTAGCTGGAGACGGGTGGAAAGACACTAATAGGAATTTTTTGAAAAAATGTGCAGCAGCCTGCACTACTTAAAACAAAATGAAAATTGATTTGGCGGTATGACGCAGTGAACAACCCTGAGCTGGAGACAACCAGGCTATGGCTGCTCACAGACTACAGGGCGAGCTGCAATCACACGGAGACCGTGCAGACAGCCGTAAACGGCGCTGCAAGGCCCAAAAACCCTCCTCTACGTTATCCTATGTAGTGTTTTTCCACAAATTAGCTGGAGACGGGTGGAAAGACACTAATAGGATTTTTTTGAATAAATTAGCAGCAGACTACACTACTTGAAAAAAAAAAAAAAAAAAGAACAGTATGAGGCAATGAACCACCCTCCCTGAACTGAATACAATCAGCTATGGATGGCCTATGTGGCTGCACTCAGACTAGAGAGTGGGCTGCACTCACACACACACACACACAGACCTTGCAGATCGCTGTGAAAACAGCGCTACAAGGCAAAAGCAAGGTGAATAGTAGGTGAACACAGCGGTTGCTAAATTAGCCTTTGGAAAGCACAAAGAAGCAAATCGCTATCTCTAAACTGTCCCTCAGTCAGCAAACAGCGTCCTGTCACTAACTGAATTCACAGCAGAGTGATCGCAAAATGGCGCCAGCGACTTTTAAACTGCATCATGACATCATTTCAGCAGCCAATCACAGCCTTGCCAGTAGTTTCATGCCCTCCATGCTAAACAGGATGTGCCCACACTTGGAATCATTCTCATTGGCTGAATTTCTGCATTTTGAATCTTGGAACTTCCGATTCCGGTATCCGATACGCGGCAAGTATCGGAATCCCGGTATCGGAATTCCGATACCGCAAGTATCGGCCGATACCCGATACTTGCGGTATCGGAATGCTCAACACTAGTGGTGACTATAGCGGCCTTTTTGAAGTCGGCCATTTTGGATCCAACTTTATTTTTTTCAATGGGAAGAGGGTCATGTGACACATCAAACGTATTGAGAATTTCACAAGAAAAACAATGGTATGCTTTGTTTTAACGTAACTTTGTTCTTTCATGAGTTATTTACATGTTTATTACCACTTATAAAATGTGTTCAAAGTGCTGCCCATTGTGTTGGATTGTCAATGCAACCCTCTTCTCCCACTCTTGACACACTGATAGCAACACCGCAGAAGAAATGCTAGCACAGGCTTCCAGTATCCGTTGTTTCAGATGCTGCCCATCTTGTATCTTCACAGCATAGACAATTGCCTTCAGATGACCCCAAAGATAAAAGTCTAAGGGGGTCAGATCGGGAGCCCTTGGTGGCTATTCAACTGACCCACGAGGACCAATCCACTTTCCAGGAAACAGTTCATGTAGGAATGCTCGGACCTGACACCCATAATGTGGTGGTGCACCATCTTGGGTGTCATGTCCGAGCATTCCTACATGAATAGTTTCCTGGAAAGTGAATTGGTCATCGTGGGCCTGTTGGATGGCCACCAAGGTCTCCCGATCTGAACTAGATGGACTTAAAGTCTTCCTTCAACCTTAATAACTATGTAACTATAATTTCAGTTGTTTCACACTTTTTTGTTAAGTATATAATTCCACATGTGTTAATTCATAGTTTTGATGCCTTCAGTGTGAATTTACAATTTCATAGTCATGAAAATACAGAAAAATCTTTAAATGAGAAGGTATGTCCAAACTTTTGGTCTATACTGTATATATGTAATTGACACACACGCACACGCACACACACAAGCACACACACACATACATATATTTATATTTAATACAGAGCTAGATAGCTTAAAAGCCGGTAATTCAATTGCAAGCTTTTGCTATCTCCTTATCAAATATCCGACAGTATATGAGACATGGTTTACATACCGTAAACCATATCATATCCGTTATATTTTTACATATTCCTCACTAATAATGTTAGTAGTGTGTTTGTGTGCAAATTTGCGAGCTCTAGGTGTTAAAATAAAGGGTTAAATCACAGAAAAAACTGGTGTGGGCTCCCGCGCAATTTTCTCTGCCAGAGTGGGAAAGCCAGTGACTGAGGGATGATATTAATAGCCTAGAGAGGGATCTTGGTTATTGGCCCTCCTGGCTAAAAACATCTGCCCCCAGCCACCCCAGAAAAGGCACATCTGTAAGATGTCACATGACCCTATTCCCATTGAAAAAAAGTTGGATCCAAAATGTCTGACTTCAAAATGGTCACCACCCATCTTGAAAAGTTTTCCCCCTCCCATATACTAATGTGCCACAAACAGGAATTTAATATCACCAACCATTCCCATTTTATTTAGGTGTATCCATATAAATGGCCCACCCTGTATAGTGGGTATGGAAAGTATTAACCCCTTTCTGACATTAGACGTACTATCCCGTCGAGGTGGGGTGGGCCCGTATGACCACCGACGGGATAGTACGTCATAGCGATCGGCCGCGCTCACGGGGGGAGCGCGGTTGATCGCAGTCGGGTGTCAGCTGACTATCGCAGCTGACATCCGGCACTATGTGCCAAGAGCAGTCAAGGACTGCCCCGGCACATTAACCCCCGGCACACTGCGATCAAACATGATCGCAGTGTTCCGGCGGTATAGGGAAGCATCGCGCAGGGAGGGGGCTCCCTGCGTGCTTCCCGGAGCAACGCAATGTGATCGCGTTGCTCCGAGGGTCTCTTACCTCCTCCTCCCTGCAGCAGGCCCGGATCCAAAATGGCCGTGGCATCCGGGTCCTGCAGGGAGGTGGCTTCACAGCGCCTGCTCAGAGCAGGCGCCGGGAAGCCTCCAGGAGCTGTGCACGTCAGATCGCCGATCTGACACAGTGCACAGCAAAGTGTCAGATTGGCGATCTTAAGCTACTTTCACACTAGCGTTAACTGCATTACGTCTCAAAACGTCTTTTTTTCGAAAAAACGCATCCAGCAAAAGTTTTTGCTGGATGCATTTTTTCCCCATAGACTTGTATTGGCGACGTATTGCGACGGATTGACATACGTCGTGTACGTTTTACGACGGATGCGTCGAAATTTGGCGATACGTCGTTGGCAAAAAACGTTGCTTGTAGCGTTTTTTGTCTCCGACTAAAAAACGTGTCGCGACGCATCCTGCGGCATGCGTCGTTGGCTACAATGGAAGCCTATGAGCGACAGATGCGTCGGGACACGTCGTACAACGCAATGCAGCGCTGCAATACGTTTTTTTACACTGAGCATGCTCAGAAGCTGGATTTTGTTGCCAATTGGCCAGACACCCCCAAATCTATATAAACCTGGCCTGGGCCTTCAACCCCACATATATGGCCACGTATATAAGTGCCACGTATATAAGTGCCACGTATATAAGTGCCACGTATATAAGTGCCACGATATTTCAGTGCCACGTATAACCACGTAGTTATAGTATTTATAGTACGTGGCACTGAAATACGTGGCACTATGACTGTCAGAAAATGTTCATTAAACGGTTACGTGTGAGGTTAGGGGTAGGGTTAGGGTTTGGATCCCTTTATCATCATCCGTAGTTCATTAATCGGATGAATCCACAGTCGTCTCCGTCTCCGTTGCAGCAGAAGCATCCTACGTCTTTCCGCTGCCGCCTCCTTCTCCCGCACTATGATATCCAGGCGATTCGTCTCAAAGATAACGTCGGTAACCAAACTAGCATTCCTCACAAGAACACCTTCCATCGCTGCCACAAAACTAAAACCCTCAAAGATGGGCTGTAAAAACAGTAACTATATAGTTTTCCATATTTTCCAGTAGCCAATCAAATTTGGGAGCCTCCCATTTTAAAAACGGATCCGTCGTAAAAACGGATGCAACGGATGGTAAAAACGTATGCAACGTATGCAACGCATCCAGTATTTTCGACGGAAACATTTAGCGGATTTGCGACGGATCCGTCGAAATGCTGTATGCGTTGCATACGTTTTTCACTTTTTTTGACGCATCCGTTTTTTCGGCAAAAAACGGATTTGCGACGTAATGCAGTTAACGCTAGTGTGAAAGTAGCCTTACACTATAACATGATGACCCTCTGGGGCAATGTTATGGTGTAAAAAAAAAAATATTCACATGTGTAAAAACAATTTAAAAAAAATCCCCCCCAAAATTAAAAAAAAAATATATATATATTGTTCCTATAAATACATTTCTTTATCTAAATAAAAAAAAACAATAAAAGTACACATATTTAGTATCACCGCGACCCGACCCGACCTATAAAACTGTCCCACAAGTTAACCCCTTCAGTGAACACCGTAAAAAAAAAAAAAAAAAACGAGACAAAAAACAACGCTTTATTATCATACCGCCTAACAAAAAGTGGAATAACACGCGATCAAAAAGAGGGATATAAATAACCATGGTACCGCTGAAAACGTCATCTTGTCCCTCAAGAAATGACTCACCATACAGCATCATCAAAGAAAAAATAAAAAAGTTATAGTCCTCAGAATAAAGCGATGCAAAAATAATAATTTTTTCTATAAAATAGTTTTTATCGTATAAAAGCGCCAAAACATAAAAAAATGATATAAATGAAGTATCGCTGTAATCATACTGACCCAAAGAATAAAACTGCTTTATCCATTTTACCAAACGCGGAACGGTATAAATGCCTCCCCCAAAAGAAATTCATGAATAGCTGGTTTTTGGTCATTCTGCCTCACAAAAATCAGAATAAAAAGCGATCAAAAAATGTCACGTGCCTGAAAATGTCACCAATAAAAACGTCAACTCGTCCTGCAAAATACAAGACCTCACATGTGGACCAAAATATGGAAAAATTATAGCTCTCAAAATGTGGTAATGCAAAAAATATTTTTTGCAATAAAAAGCGTCTTTCAGTGTGTGACAGCTGCCAATAATAAAAATCCGCTAAAAAACCCGCTATAAAAGTAAATCAAACCCCCCCTTCATCAAAAATGTATTTATTTCCATTTTTACATTAGGGTTAGAGTTAGGGTTAGGGCTAGGGTTAGGGCTAGGGTTAGGACTAGGGTTAGGGTTAAGGCAAGGGTTAGGGTTAGGGCTAGGGTTAGGGCAAGGGTTAGGGCTAGGGTAAGGACTAGGGTTAAGGTTAGGGTTGGGGCTAGGGCTAAGGTTAGGGCTGGGGCTAGGGTTAAGGCTACAGTTAGGGTTGGGGCTAAAGTTAGGGTTAGGGTTGGGGCTAAAGTTAGGGTTAGGGTTTGGATTACATTTACGGTTGGGATTAGGGTTAGGGGTGTGTCAGGGTTAGGGGTGTGGTTAGGGTTACCGTTGGGATTAGGGTTAGGGATGTGTTTGGAATAGGGATTCAGTTATAAATGGGGGGTTTCCACTGTTTAGGCACATCAGGTGCTCTCCAAATGCGACATGGTGTCCAATCTCAATTCCAGCCAATTCTGCGTTGAAAAAGTAAAACAGTGCTCCTTCAATTCCGAGCTCTCCCGTGCGCCCAAACAGGGGTTTACCCCAATATATGGGGTATCAGCGTACTCAGGACACATTGGACAACAACTTTCGGGGTCCAATTTCTCCTGTTACCCTTGGGAAAATACAAAACTGGGGGCTAAAAAATAATTTTTGTGGAAAAAAAAAGATTTTTTATTTTCACGGCTCTGCGTTATAAACTGTAGTGAAACACTTGGGGGTTCAAAGTTCTCACAACACATCTAGATAAGTTCCTTGGGGGGGTCTAGTTTCCAATATGGGGTCACTTGTGGGTGGTTTCTGCTGTTTAGGTACATTAGGGGCTCTGCAAACGCAATGTGACGCCTGCAGACCAATCCATCTAAGTCTGCATTCCAAATGACGCTCCTTCCCTTCCGAGCTCTGCCATGCGCTCAAACGGTGGTTCCCCCCTCATATGGGGTATCAGCGTACTCAGGACAAATTGGACAACTTTTGGGGTCCAATTTCAACTGTTACCCTTGGAAAAATACAAAACTGGGGGCTAAAAAATAATTTTTGTGGAAAAAAGTTATTTTATTTTCACTGCTCTGCGTTATAAACTGTAGTGAAACACTTGGGGGTTCAAAGCTCTCACAACACATCTAGATGAGTTCCTTAGGGGGTCTACTTTCCAAAATGGTGTCACTTGTGGGGGGTTTCGATGTTTAGGCACATCAGGGGCTCTCCAAACGCAACATGGCGTTCCATCTCAATTCCTGTCAATTTTGCATTGAAAAGTCAAACTGCGCTCCTTCCCTTCCGAGCTCTCCCATGCGCCCAAACAGTGGTTTACCCCCACATATGGGGTATCAGCGTACTCAGGACAAATTGTACAACAACTTTTGATGTCCAATTTCTTCTCTTACCCTTGGGAAAATAAAAAATTGGGGGGCGAAAAGATCATTTTTGTGAAAAAATATGATTTTTTATTTTTACGGCTCTGCATTATAAACTTCTGTGAATCACTTAATGGGTCAAAGTGCTCACCACCCCTGTAGATAAGTTCCTTAGGAGGTCTACTTTCAAAAATGGTGTCACTTGTGGGGGGTTTCAATGTTTAGGCACATCAGTGGCTCTCCAAACGCAACATGGCGTCCCATCTCAATTCCTGTCAATTTTGCATTGAAAAGTCAAACTGCGCTCCTTCCCTTCCGAGCTCTCCCATGCGCCCAAACAGTGGTTTACCCCCACATATGGGGTATCAGCGTACTCAGGACAAATTGTACAACAACTTTTGAGGTCCAATTTCTTCTCTTACCCTTGGGAAAATAAAAAATTGGGGGGCGAAAAGATCATTTTTGTGAAAAAATATGATTTTTTATTTTTACGGCTCTGCATTATAAACTTCTGTGAAGCACTTAATGGGTCAAAGTGCTCTCCACTCATCTAGATAAGTTCCTTAGGGGGTTTACTTTCCAAAATGGTGTCACTTGTGGGGGGTTTCAATGTTTAGGCACATCAGTGGCTCTCCAAACGCAACATGGCGTGCCATCTCAATTCCTGTCAATTTTGTATTGAAAAGTCAAATGGTGCTCCTTCGCTTCCGAGCTCTGCCATGCGCCCAAACAGTGGTTTACCCCCACATATGGGGTATCGGCGTACTCAGGACAAATTGTACAACAACTTTTTGGGTCCATTTTCTCCTGTTACCCTTCATAAAATAAAACAAATTGGATCATATCATATAGACCCCTCAAAATGACTTCAAATGAGATGTGGTCCCTAAAAAAAATGTTGTAAAACTGAGAAATTGCTGGTCAACTTTTAACCCTTATAACTCCCTAACAAAAAAAAATTTTGGTTCCAAAATTGTGCTGATGTAAAGTAGACATGTGGGAAATGTTACTTATTAAGTATTTTGTGTGACATATCTCTGTGATTTAATTGCATAAAAATTCAAAGTTGGAAAATTGCAAAATTTTCAAACTTTTCGCCAAATTTCCATTTTTTCACAAATAAACACAGGTAATATCAAAGAAATTTTACCACTATGTCATGAGAAATCCTTGTCAGAATCACCGGGATCCGTTGAGGCGTTCCATAGTTATAACCTCATAAAGGGACAGTGGTCAGAATTGTAAAAATTGGCCTGGTCATTAATGTGCAAACCACCCTTGGGGATAGACGGGTTAAGACCCCTTTACATTTTTCACTCTTTGTTTCACTGCAGCCATTTGGTAAATTCTAAAAATTTCATTTTTTTCTCATTAATGTTCACTCTCCACCCCATCTTGACTGAATAAAACTGAAATGTAGAATTTTTTGCAAATTAAATTAAAAAAAACTGAAATATCACATGGTCACATGCTCAGACACTCTTTAAGTCACATGCTGTCCATTTCCTTGTGAACCTCCTTGAGATGGTTCTACTCCTTCATTGGACTTGATTTGGAAAGGCAAACACCTGTCTATATAAGACCTCACAGCTCACAGTGCATGTCAGACCAAATGAGAATCATGAGGTCAAAGGAACTGGCCAAAGAGCTCAGAGACAGAATTTGTGGCAAGGCTCAGATCTGGCCAAGGATACAAAAGAATTTCTGCAGTACTCAAGGTTCCTAAGAGCACAGTGGCCTCCATAATTCTTAAATGGAAGAAGTTTGGAACCACCAGAAGTCTTCTTAGGCCTGGCCATCCAGCCAAACTGAGCAGTCGTGGGAGAAGAGCCTTTGTGAGAGAGGTAAAGAAGAACCCCAAGATCACTGTGGCTGAGCTCCAGAGATGCAGTAGGAAGATGGTAGAAAGTTCCACAAAAGTCAACTATCACTGCGGCCCTCCACCAGTCAGGCCATTTTTGCAGAGTGGCCTGACAGAAGCCTCTCCTCAGTACAAGACATATGAAAGCCTGCATAGAGTTTGCTAAAAAACACATGAAGGACACTCACACTATGAGAAATAAGATTCTGTGGTCTGATGAGACAAAGATAGACCTTTTTGGTAATAATTCTAAGCGGTATGTGTGGGGAAAACCAGGCACTGCTCATCACCTGCCCAATACAATCCCAACTGTGAAACATGGTGGTGGCAGCATCATGCTATGGGGGTGTTTTTCAGCTGCAGGGACAGGACGACTGGTTGTCATTGAAGGAAACATAAATGCGGCCAAGTACAGAGATATCCTAGATGAAAACCTCTTCCAGAGTGCTCTGGACCTCAGACTTGGCTCATCTTCCAACAAGACAATGACCCTAAGCACACAGCTAAAATAACAAAGGAGTGGCTTCAGTACAACTCTGTGACCATTCTTGACTGGCCCAGCCAGAACCCTGACCTAAACCCAATTGAGCATCTCTGGAGAGACCTGAAAATGGCTATCCACCAACATTCACAATCCAACCTGATGGAACTGGAGAGGATCTGCAAGGAAAAATCGCAGAGGATCCCCAAATCCAGGTGTGAAAAACTTGTATCATTCCCCAAAAGACTCATGGCTGTACTAGCTCAAAACGGTGCTTCTACTCAATACTGAGCAATGGGTCTCAATACTTGTGACCATGCGATATTTCATTTTTGTCTTTTTTAATAAATTTGCAAAAATTACTACATTTCTGGGTTTTTTTCAGTCAAGAGGGGGTGCAGAGTGTACATTAATGAGATAAAAATGAACTTTTTTGAATTTACCAAATGGCTGCAATGAAACAAAGAGTGAAAAATTTAAAGGGGTCAGAATACTTTCCGTACCCACTGTGTGTAGTCACATCCTGGGCCCCCATGTATCCCTACTATCCTTAGCCCCTATGCATCTCCCTCAACCTTGACCCCTATGTATCCCCCACCATCCTGGGTCTCTGTGTATCCCCCCCATCCTGGGCCTCTATGGTTACCTCCCTCATCCTGGGCCTTTATGTATCCCCCACATCCTGGGCCTCTATGTATTCCTCCCATCCTAGGCCTCTATGTATCCCCACCTTCCTAGACCTTTATGTAACCCCCCGTAACCCCCCACCCCCCATCTTGGATCTCTGTGCATTTCCCCCCCCCCCCCCATTCTGGGCCCCTATGTATCCCCCCATCCAGGGACCCTATGTATTTCCCCTGGGCCTTTATCTATCCACTCCATCCTGGACATCTATCTATGCCCCCATCCTAGGCCCCTATGCTGCACCATCCTGAGTCCACTATCCTGCCTATTCACAGTGCGAATAAAAAAATCTTCTTACCTACCTGTGCTACCCCTGTGTCCTCTTGCGGCTTCTTATCTGGCAGTCATGTTAACGATCATCAGAGGCCATGCGCTGATGTTAGTGTGCTGCGCATAGCAGTGACATTTATAGGCTGCTGGCGGCCATTTAACATCACTGCTATATGCTGTGCACTGATGTCAGGGTTCGTCGAAAGAAAGGGTCAGATGTGGTTTATATGGCTGTTGAACAGCGCTATGATTACAATGATGCCAGGTTGGAATGAAGTCGATGCCTGAGCATTGGCCAGGTGCCCTGAGTTGCTTGAGGTAGTGTTACCCTATAACTTTCCAAATCAGCCCACTCTCCAACACTTGTACAGCAGCATGTCATATGGTGCCGGACTATAATTCCCAGCAGATCATGTAAACTCATATCTAGCCTGTGCTATTTGAAGGGCTTTTCCACCTGGCAGCACTCTACCAGCCGCCAGCAGTAGAAATGAAAGGAGTACCAGTAGCATGTAATGGCCGAGGCGGCTGCTATGAGTCCGGTGGTGATAGGCTCCAGGGATACAGTGACATGAAGGAGCAGAGACACGAGCAACAAGAAGAGGAGCCACGTCCCTGGACAGAACCTCTTGACAGCAGCAGCCATGACTGCCAGGAGCAGCGCAGGTGCAGAAGAACTCTGTGGTCCTGTGAGGTGCCGGCCGGCGGTGGTTTAACTGACATCAGCACCCGATACACAGCAGTGACGTTCAATGACAGTGACGCGCACGAGCTTTGATTGGACGGTGAACTTTAAAGGCCACTGCTATGCACCGCATGATGATGTCAGCGCATGATGCATAGCAGTGACGTTCCCGGCGTCCATCTTGAGTTTAGTAGTATGAAGCGCGCGCCCTCTGATAGGCCTGTGGTCGTTCTAATGACCACAGTTACTGGCTGGCCCCCACTACATCTGGCACGTGGGCCCACCAAGGACCCGAGGCCCACTTGAGGATTGTCCGGTGGGCCAGTGGGACACGGTCTCGATCCATTAAGTAGGGATTGGAACGTGAACTGTCTCCCTATGTTCACTCTATGCTGTAATCCCTAGGCTGAATATCTGCCTAACAGCGGAGGTTGGCACCCTAAAACACAAAAAACGATAGATGGCGCCCCCGCTCCTCGGCGGCTCACCCTTCAAATCTCCTAGATACCCCTATGTTGGTGCTCCATCCATACAATCTTATATACCAACGCAGGGAAAAGGAGTAAAGTTTGCACAGCAGCCGAGGGTTAACAAAATATTTGGGTGTAATAAAAGAGTGAACAGACTAGCACTAATAAAGTGACGTGCATAAAACGTATCTATCTATACTGTTCAGTGGTTCTTTGATTACCTGCCTGGCAGTGAGGGTTGGCACCCTAAGTGTCAGCAGAGATGGTGCCCCCACTCAACGGCAGCTGACCCTATAGGTCCCTTACTACAAACAAATCCGATGCCGCAGCAAACTCACAAGAACAACAAATGCATCACAATTAGCTACACAGGTACCATATATATATGTTAGTTAGCAAGATGAGATCCCAAGCTGTGGGATACACATAACATAGCGGTATCTAGGAGATTTGAAGTGTGAGCCGCCAAGGAGCGGGGGCGCCATCTATCGTTTTTTGTGTTTTAGGGTGCCAACCTCCGCTGTTAGGCAGATATTCAGCCTAGGGATTACAGCATAGAGTGAACATAGGGAGCACTATATCTGCAAGGTGATTGTTGTCTGTCTTTTTTAGATAAGGTGTTCTCAATAAAAGTTATATTTTATTGTATCTACCATATATGAGGGTTTTCTTTTTTTGCTTTTTCTTGATTCATTAAAACCCCAGATATATAATTTTCTATAAAACGTGAACTGTCCAAGTCTGTGGGAATTGTCAGGGACAAGAGATTACACAGGGTGCCTTCGTCTATGGGGGTAGTCATCTTAGGGCCATTTGGAGTGAATTTTATGCAGGCTCCAATTTTCTACAACACGCCTTTCCCTAACAAATTAGAGGGTACATCAGGGGAAACTAAAACCTGGGTCACAATTGAAATTCAGTCAGATGGGCTGAGTCATTTGTAATTTAGTAGGTTGTCCCTCTTGCCCTTCCCAAGTTACATATTCGGGGGACAGTATGTCCTCCGAGATGTGTTCCTGCATTAATACTGTACAAGATGCTTCAGTGACTTTCCTGAATGAAACGGTTTGCAAATCCCATGAAAATGGATACAGTAAGTATGGGTCACTGGGGGTGACAACGGGGCACAGAGAGACATCTGGATTGCCAGTTTCCTATGGGGGTTCAGGATTGTAGCTATTGATTTTGTAAGACATTTAGCCAAAACATTTTCTTTTTGCCCACAAGACCAACATTCTACTTTGCTGCAGGCTCTTAATTACTTAGTTACTTCCCCTTCTCCCCCTCACTCTTCCCTTTTCTAGTCCGAATTAATTCTTTCTTTGAAACGCTTTCCAGTTTAGCACCCTGGGCTATTTTCTTCAGATGAATCCATTACATATAGCGCCACTCCGGGGGACTAGTACATACTGCGGTCTAGTTTATAGGTCTAAGGCCATTCACGAAGCACTGCAGCAAAAGTAAGATGTCATTCGAAAAAAAAAAGAAAGTAGAGTATAATTGGTTCAAAGAAGTAAATTTAATTAATAGACCTTCCTATTTGTTTTCTGTTGACAGCCTGAGCCTCTTCTGTGTATGGGTGAGATGACCCCCTATAATCATGATGTAAAACAATGCGTATTTTGCTTGAGACATTTTATTTTATACTGTTTTCAGGGCTCTCTTTACTCATATATCTATATATGTATGGTACAAATCTTTAAATACTCTTTGGATAAGCTATGGCTGTTATTTGTCTGTCTTTTCTACAAATTAAAAAAAATGCTCTATTATTAAAATTTACTGTTTGAACCATTTATACTCCACATTCTCCTTTTTTTCGAATTTTTGCTTGGAGTGGTCTTTTCTTTTCTACAACTGTCATGGTGTATCTTTTCACAAGTAAATATGCAACTGGGTTTTTCCTTGTTAAAAGTAAGGGGTCATTGTAAAATGACTGAGACTAGATCATCCCATGTGGGCCGATATACCTTCTCAAGACCCTGGAGATGCATTCTAAATGTTAGTTGGTCCAGGAGCTCGGCAACAAGAGTGATGAGCTCATCGGGGGACCAGGGCCAATGTGTTGTTATTAGCCAAGCGAGTGGTGACTCATGTACCAGGAGGTTAAAGGGAACCTGTAACCCCCCTGGCGTTTTTAACTAAAAGAGCCACCTTGTGCAGCACTAATGCTGCATTCTGTGAAGGTGGCTCTTCTTTTTGTGCTCCCTTCCAATGCTGCAATATTAATATTTATAATTTTCACGCCATACCTTTAGTCTGTCCGGGGGGCACGTCTTTTCCCCCAGACACAACCGCCTCCCAGCCATCAGTCAGCCCTCCGTGTGCCAGGCGTCGCCTCCTCTGTCTTCAGTAATGTACCTGGAGTGCCCCCAAGGGCTAGGGGAACTCGGTATCGGGTCCTTCGGTTCACAGGGGGATGTCACGGTGACTGACCCGGTCCATGGCCCTCTGGAGGTCCGTTGTGAAAGGGAAAGGTCTTTAAAGGGAATGTTCGTGACCCCACCTGTGGTATTTGGTCAGGATGACCGACGCTGCTTTAAGGGGTCTGCTGGGGTGATGTTATGGCAGCTAGATGGCATACCTTTCCACAGGTGAAGTATGTCCCCAGGGCTTCCCAGTGTGTAGATGGTGGATGGTGTGAGGCGCAGTGAAGAATGAGGACACAAGGTTGCAGTTTACCTTTTTACTGAAGGTTTCAGCATCCACAGTCTAGGGCACAGATCACAGGGCAGGCAGAGTCCGGCCGGTTTGGAGACAAATCCAGAGTCCCCTTATCCAGGTGGAAATCAGTAGCCTTCCTCTAGTGCCTTGATATTGTAGTACCTTAATGCTGAGTCTCTCATAAAGTCCTCACAGATGTCGTACATGTTATGTCTCTTTCTCTGTCCCCCAGATGGATAGGACAACCCGTATGACCGGTGGCTTGAGGCTTTTTACAGGGACTCTATCATGCCCCGGCCTCTCGGAGTGCCACCTTGCCTCCTGAGTATGGGGCGGATCAGTAACATGAAATTAGCTGTCCTGCCGGTCTCTGGAGCAAGGCATAAAGGACTGTTGCTCCCTCGGTGTTCCGGCTACCGGGATCCTGTGCCTCAGAAGGAGGCAGCCTGTGCAGGGCAGAACTCCTTCTGGTATCCACTCCTTTGCTATGACTTCTTTCTCACCCTCTCTACAATACAGTTCTCCTTGGTGTCCGTTCTTAGGAACTGCCGCACTTAGGGCAGGCGCAGCTCCGTGACCTTCTGTCTAGGCCTCTGACAGGCTCCCACCCCTGTCAGGCACCAACTACCTGAGCGGAGCTCAGACAGCAACTGCCTAACTTCCTCTCCAGGCCACCAGTTTTACCTAAGTGTGAAGAGTGCCCTAATAAATAGGAGCATAGCTCCCCCTGGTGGACTGGAGTATGAAATGTGTTTTATGTTTGTGATACCTGGTAAAGAGATCTCCTTCATAGCTTCCAAACTTAACATCACTCCCCCTAGTGGAGAATGATATCACTGCAACGACCAGGACCGTGGGACGCTGCACTCCCCCCGTTAAATCCAGTACTCTGGGACTGGGAAAAGAAAACAACAATACATTAGTAAAAGACATGCAATTTTTAAAATGCTATAAAACAAATTGATATAACTGTGCTTCCCTTTATGGGAGGTGAGGACACTTGAACGTTGCATAATAAAACATATTTACATTTTGCACGCGACTGTAAGTCAAGTAGAAAACAGTTATTAACTAGCTATGAAACACAATTACCCGTAAAGGTATGCTATCTGTTAAGTGCAAGTACCCTCTAAGGGTATACTAATGTAGAACCTCAAAGTGCAAATCAACATTTTGTTACTGTTATTCTTCTTCAAGTGCAAATTATCAAGCAACCCCCATGAGTTTATTAATTCAACTGTAGAACAATCTAGCAACCACCACGGGCTCACTGCATTTTCCTTCTTCAATTTATTCTAAAGTGCATCATATTAAATATTTTCTATCATTTATCTCAACCTCAATTTTATTATTATCATTCTTTATATTTTTGGCTGTACAGGTCCTTCTCAAAAAATTAGCATATAGTGTTAAATTTCATTATTTACCATAATGTAATGATTACAATTAAACTTTCATATATTATAGATTCATTATCCACCAACTGAAATTTGTCAGGTCTTTTATTGTTTTAATACTGATGATTTTGGCATACAACTCCTGATAACCCAAAAAACCTGTCTCAATAAATTAGCATATTTCACCCGTCCAATCAAATAAAAGTGTTTTTTAATAACAAACAAAAAAACCATCAAATAATAATGTTCAGTTATGCACTCAATACTTGGTCGGGAATCCTTTGGCAGAAATGACTGCTTCAATGCGGCGTGGCATGGAGGCAATCAGCCTGTGACACTGCTGAGATGTTATGGAGGCCCAGGATGCTTCAATAGCGGCCTTAAGCTCATCCAGAGTGTTGGGTCTTGCGTCTCTCAACTTTCTCTTCACAATATCCCACAGATTCTCTATGGGGTTCAGGTCAGGAGAGTTGGCAGGCCAATTGAGCACAGTAATACCATGGTCAGTAAACCATTTACCAGTGGTTTTGGCACTGTGAGCAGGTGCCAGGAAGCATGAAGTGCTCCAAAATCTCCTGATAGCTAGCTGCATTGACCCTGCCCTTGATGAAACACAGTGGACCAACACCAGCAGCTGACATGGCACCCCACACCACCGACTGTGGGTACTTGACACTGGACTTCAGGCATTTTGGCATTTCCTTCTCCCCAGTCTTCCTCCAGACTCTGGCACCTTGATTTCCGAATGACATGCAAAATTTGCTTTCATCAGAAAAAAGTACTTGGGACCACTTAGCAACAGTCCAGTGCTGCTTCTCTGTAGCCCAGGTCAGGCGCTTCTGCCGCTGTTTATGGTTCAAAAGTGGCTTTACCTGGGGAATGCGGCACCTGTAGCCCATTTCCTGCACACGCCTGTGCACGGTGGCTCTGGATGTTTCCACACCAGACTCAGTCCACTGCTTCCTCAGGTTCCCCAAGGCCTGGAATCGGTCCTTCTCCACAATCTTCCTCAGGGTCCGGTCACCTCTTCTCGTTGTACAGCGTTTTCTGCCACATTGTTTCCTTCCAACAGACTTACCATTGAGGTGCCTTGATACAGCACTCTGGGAACAGCCTATTTGTTGAGAAATTTCTTTCTGGGTCTTACCCTCTTGCTTGAGGGTGTCAATGATGGCCTTCTTGACATCTGTCAGGTCGCTAGTCTTACCCATGATGGGGGTTTTGAGTAATGAACCAGGCAGGGAGTTTTTAAAAGCCTCAGGTATCTTTTGCATGTGTTTAGAGTTAATTAGTTGATTCAGAAGATTAGGGTAATAGGTCGTTTAGAGAACCTTTTCTTGATATGCTAATTTATTGAGACAGGTTTTTTGGGTTATCAGGAGTTGTAGGCCAAAATCATCAGTATTAAAACAATAAAAGACCTGACAAATTTCAGTTGGTGGATAATGAATCTATAATATATGAAAGTTTAATTGTAATCATTACATTATGGTAAATAATGAAATTTAACACTATATGCTAATTTTTTGAGAAGGACCTGTATACTATCAACTATGTAAATACAATCCTATCGTATCAACTCTAATCTGGCAAAGTGCAACAATTAAACATTGAACCCTTTATGGGCTCAGATAACTCAATGAGGTAGTGCAATCTCAATCACATCAAGATTCACGTCAGCTTAGTAACAAAAGTGACGTGATGCGAGGGACCAGTTACGAAGCCCCAACGTTGGTCTTGGGCGAGCTACAAGATGTGTATCCTGACCCGGAATTCTGACACACCAACGGGTTTTTTTTCAGGTCCTGAAGAACAAAGCAGTTCTTACAACAAGATTAGTCGCAGTCTCCATTAGGGTTGAGTGAAACGGATCGGACAAATTGAAAAATCGCCGACTTTCGACAAAGTCGGGTTTCGTGAAACCCGACTCGATCCCAGCGTGGGATCGGCCATGAGGTCGGCGACCTTTGCGCCAAAGTCGCGTTTTGTATGACGCTTTCAGTGCCATTTCTCAGCCAATGAAGGAGGACGCAGAGTGTGGGCAGCGTGATGACATAGGTCTCGGTCCCCACCATCTTAGAGAAGGGCATGACAGTGATTGGCGTCACAGGGGCTATAAAGGGGCACGCACACAGACCGCCATCTTACTTCTGCCGATCTGAGCATAGGGAGAGGTTGCTGCAGCTTCGTCAGAAGCAGGGATATTGTTAGGGAGGAAAGATTAACCCCCAAACCGCTTGTGCTGTACTGATTTCCACTGTCCAACACCACTTTTTCTTTGCAGGGACAGTGGAGGCTAGTTTTTTGTGCATCAGCTCTGTAGCTTATAAGGCTCCCTGATAGCTGCATTGCTGTTTGTACGCCGCTGTGCAAACCAACTGCTTTTTTAAAAGCAAAAATCCTGTTGCTCCTTTCTGCACCGTTCTATTGTTTATTTGTCCACACTTTTGTGTGCAGCAGTCCTTTTTATTGCTGCCATACTTGTCCTGAGATCATTGTAGGGAGATTGTTATTGTAGTACGGTCCCTTTTTTTTAATATATCTTCCAGCCACGTTCTGCCACTTACATTGTGTAGTGTAATACAGCGGGCCTGATTTTTGCAGCAGTCTCCCACCCAAAAAAAGGGAGATTTCAATTGCCCCTAAGTGGATCTGCGTCAGTTCTGTTTGTCGTATATCTTCCAGCCACGTTCTGCCACTTACATTGTGTAGTGTAATACAGCGGGCCTGATTTTTGCAGCAGTCTCCCACAAAACAAAGGGAGATTTAAATTGCCCCTAAGTGGATCTGCGTCAGTTCTGTTTGTCGTATATCTGCCAGCCACTTTCTGCCACTTACATTGTGTAGTGTAATACAGTGGGCCTGGTTTTTGCAGCAGTATCCCACATAATAAATGAAGATTTAAATTGCCACTAAGTGGATCTGCGTCAGTTCTGTTTGTCGTATATCTGCCAGCCACTTTCTGCCACTTACATTGTGTAGTGTAATACAGTGGGCCTGGTTTTTGCAGCAGTATCCCACATAATAAAGGGAGATTTAAATTGCCACTAAGTGGATCTGCGTCAGTTCTGTTTGTCGTATATCTGCCTGCCACTTTCTGCCACTTACATTGTGTAGTGTAATACAGTGAGCCTGGTGTTTGCAGCAGTCTCCCACATAATAAAAGGAGATTTAAATTGCCCCTAAGTGGATCTGCGTCAGTTCTGTTTGTCGTATATCTGCCTTCCACTTTCTGCCACTTACATTGTGTAGTGTCATACAGCGGGCCTGATTTTTGCAGCAGTCTCCTACATAATAAAGGGAGATTTAAATTGCCACTAATTGGATCTGCGTCAGTTCTGTTTGTCGTATATCTGCCAGCCACTTTTTGCCACTTACATTGTGTAGTGTAATACAGTGGGCCTGGTTTTTGCAGCAGTCTCCCACATAATAAAGGGAGATTTCAATTTCCACTGAGTGGATCTGCGTCAGTTCTGTTTGTCGTATATCTGCCTGCCACTTTCTGCCACTTACATTGTGTAGTGTAATACAGTGGGCCTGTTTTTTTGCAGCAGTCTCCCACATAATAAAGGAAGATTTAAATTGCCCCTAAGTGGATCTGCGTCAGTTCTGTTTGTCGTATATCTGCCTTCCACTTTCTGCCACTTACATTGTGTAGTGTCATACAGCGGGCCTGATTTTTGCAGCAGTCTCCCACATAATAAAGGGAGATTTAAATTGCCCCTAAGTGGATCTGCGTCAGTTCTTTTTGTCGTATATCTGCCTGCCACTTTCTGCCACTTACATTGTGTAGTGTAATACAGCGGGCCTGGTTTTTTGCAGCAGTCTCCCACATAATAGAGATTTAAATTGCCCCTAAGTGGATCTGCATCAGTTCTGTTTGTCGTATATCTGCCTGCCACTTTCTGCCACTTACATTGTGTAGTGTAATACAGTGGGCCTGTTTTTTTGCAGCAGTCTCCCACATAATAAAGGGAGATTTAAATTGCCACTAAGTGGATCTGGGTCAGTTCCGTTTGTCGTATATCTGCCTGCCACTTTCTGCCACTTACATTGTGTAGTGTAATACAGTGGGCCTGATTTTTGCAGCAGTCTCCCACATAATAAAGGGAGATTTAAATTGCCCCTAAGTGGATCTGAGTCAGTTCTGTTTGTCGTATATCTGCCTGCCACTTTCTGCCACTTACATTGTGTAGTGCAATACAGTGGGCCTGGTTTTTGCAGCAGTCTCACACATATTAAAGGAAGATTTAAATTGCCCCTAAGTGGATCTGCATCAGTTCTGTTTGTCGTATATCTTCCATCCACGTTCTGCCACTTACATTGTGTAGTGTAATACAGCGGGCCTGATTTTTGCAGCAGTCTCCCACATAACAAAGGGATATTTAAATTGCTCCTAAGTGGATCTGCGTCAGTTCTGTTTGTCGTATATCTGCCTGCCACTTTCTGCCACCCACTTACATTGTGTAGTGTAATACAGTGGGCCTGGTTTTTGCAGCAGTATCCCACATAATAAACGGTGATTTAAATTTCCACTAAGTGGATCTGCGTCAGTTCTGTTTGTCGTATATCTGCCTTCCACTTTCTGCCACTTACATTGTGTAGTGTCATACAGCGGGCCTGATTTTTGCAGCAGTCTCCCACATAATAAACGGAGATTTAAATTGCCCCTAAGTGGATCTGCGTCAGTTCTGTTTGTCGTATATCTGCCTGCCACTTTCTGCCACTTACATTGTGTAGTGTAATACATCGGGCCTGGTTTTTTGCAGCAGTCTCCCACATAATAGAGATTTAAATTGCCCCTAAGTAGATCTGCATCAGTTCTGTTTGTCGTATATCTGCCTGCCACTTTCTGCCACTTACATTGTGTAGTGTAATACAGTGGGCCTGATTTTTGCAGCAGTCTCCCACATAATAAAGGGAGATTTAAATTGCCCCTAAGTGGATCTGAGTCAGTTCTGTTTGTCATATATCTGCCTGCCACTTTCTGCCACTTACATTGTGTAGTGCAATATGAAGCGCCCCCACACCGCCGCAGGGCCGAGGGATACCCGGAGCCGGGCCTCTGGGAGTCTCTGTTCAGTTCTGGGGATGTCACGGTGGCTAGGCCCGGTCCGTGGCCCTGTCTGTCAGCGGGGGACGTCCGGTAGAATAAGTGGTGGTGTAACGATGCAATTGTGAGGTGCAGGTCGCGGTAAATAACGAGGACACCAGGTTGCAGTCTCTTTACCTCTTTACTGAAGATCTCTGAGTCCTCAGTCCAGGATACGGTTTACCAGGCTGCGCAAGTCCGGCCGGTCCAATGGCACCTCCAGAGTTCTCTTCACAGGTGGAGATCTGTGCCTTCCTGCTTGCGCTATGTGTTGTGGTCCTTCCCTGCTGTGCTTACGGAAAGTCCCCACAACTGTTGTGTCTGTTTCTTAAGTTCCCTCACAACTCGACTAGATGATGTTCTGCTAATCCTCCGTCCCTCCCTGAGGTTCGGGTAGGAACGGCACCCGTTTGACGGGTAGGCTCGGAGCTCTTCCGGGACCCTAGAGATGCCCCTCTCCACAAGTTGCCCCCCAAGACTTCATAGGTGATTTGAGTTAGACAGCCCGCCTGAGACTGACTGTCCTGCCGCTGTTTAGAGTATTGCTTGAAGCTGGATATTATGATTCTCTCTCGGCGTTCCGGCCACCGGTTGTGTGCCTCAGTAGAATGTTGCCTCGGTCTTACAGCACGACTCCTACTGGTATTCTCCTATCGCTTTGATCTCGTTTCTCACTCAGCACAATCTATCTCTCTTCTAATCCTTTCTTGGGCACCGCCGCTACCCGGAGCAGGCACGGTCCCGTTACGTTCGTTCTCGTTGCCAAGCCTCTGTCAGGATCCCACCCCTAACAGAGACCCTACTGTCTCTTCCCCTACAACACCCTCTGCCACAAGGTGTTGCCTGGTTCCAACCCAGTCAGCTTTCTATCCTAACTTCCTGCCTGACCCCCAGTTTACCCACAATGGTGGGGAGTGGCCTAGTGAATAGCACCCTTAGCTCCCCCTGGTGGCCCGGCTGTGAAATGTATTGGTGACTGTGATACCTGGTCAGATGAACTCCTTCAGTGCCATCAGACGTACCATGGCTCCCCATAGTGGCGGGGCCACAGTACTGCAACGACCAGGACTCTGGGGCGCTGCACAATACAGTGGGCCTGGTTTTTGCAGCAGTCTCACACATAATAAAGGAAGATTTAAATTGCCCCTAAGTGGATCTGCGTCAGTTCTGTTTGTCGTATATCTGCCTGCCACTTTCTGTCACTTACATTGTGTAGTGTAATACAGTGGGCCTGTTTTTTTGCATCAGTCTCCCACATAATAAAGGGAGATTTAAATTGCCCCTAAGTGGATCTGCGTCAGTTCTGTTTGTCGTATATCTGCCAGCCACTTTCTGCCACTTACATTGTGTAGTGTAATACAGTGGGCCTGGTTTTTGCAGCAGTCTCCCACATAATAAAGGGAGATTTCAATTGCCACTAAGTGGATCTGCGTCATTTCTGTTTGTCGTATATCTGCCAGCCACTTTCTACCACTTACATTGTGTAGTGTAATACAGTGGGCCTGGTTTTTTTCAGCAGTCTCCCACATAATAAAGGGAGATTTAAATTGCCACTAAGTGGATCTGCGTCAGTTCTGTTTGTCGTATATCTGCCTGCCACTTTCTGCCACTTACATTGTGTAGTGTCACTTACATTGTGTAGTGTAATACAGCGGGCCTGATTTTTGCAGCAGTCTCCCACATAATAAAGGGAGATTTAAATTGCCCCTAAGTGGATCTGCGTCAGTTCTGTTTGTCGTATATCTGCCTGCCACTTTCTGCCACTTACATTGTGTAGTGTCACTTACATTGTGTAGTGTAATACAGCGGGCCTGATTTTTGCAGCAGTCTTCCACATAATAAAGGGAGATTTAAATTGCCCCTAAGTGGATCTGCGTCATTTCTGTTTGTCGTATATCTGCCAGCCACTTTCTGCCACTTACATTGTGTAGTGTAATACAGTGGGCCTGGTTTTTGCAGCAGTCTCCCACATAAAAAAGGGAGATTTAAATTCTCAACAAGTTTATATACACCTTCTTCCTTCATTTATACTACCATATAACGGTTGTTAGTTTGGTTACATTTTCCCAAAAATGAGGAAGTCCGGTGGAAGAGGCCGTGGGCGGTCATTGCCAGCTGGTAATGATGGTGGTGGTGGTGGAGCATCTGGTGGTAGTGGGAAAAGCAAAAGAGCACCTAAGGCTCGAGTTGTTCAGACAGCGTCATCGTCTGGCTACACAAGGCCTCGAAGGCTCCCTTATCTGGGAGTAGGAAAACCGCTTTTAAAGCCGGAGCAGCAGGAACAAGTTTTGGATTTCATTGCTGACTCAGCCTCTCGCTCTTTCGCCTCCTCTTCCGAAAGTTCAAAATATAAAAACAGTGAGTCGTCAGTGGATGCTCCCGGTCAGGAACAAGTTGCTTCCTTGTGTCCTTCACCCAAAGCAAAAGTGAAGGATGCGGCAGGCGACACTACAGTTTACTCCATGGAGCTCTTTACACATACCGTGCCAGGGTTAGAAAGGGAAATTGTTAACAGCCCATTACAAGATGAATCGGACATGGAGTGCACAGATGCACAGCCACAGCTGGATTATTATGCTGTTCCATTGACTCAGATCACTACATTGCCCTCAAGTGTACTGAGCCAGAATATGACCCTGATGAGACTATGGTGCCCCGTCCCGAACGCTATAGCACCTTACACGGTGACACAGAGGAAGGTGCACAGGATATTGAAGAGGAGGTGATAGATGACCCAGTTGTTGACCCAGATTGGCAGCCATTGGGGGAACAGGGTGCCGCTGGCAGTAGCTCTGAAGCAGAGGAGGATGATCCGCAGCAGGCATCAACATCGCAACAGCTTTCATCTGGCGGGCCCGTATCAGGCCCAAAACGTGTGCCTAAAACAAAAACAGTTTTAGGACAGCGTGGCCATCCGGTGAAAGTAGCACAGCGTGCAATGCCTGAAAAGGTATTCGATAGTAGGAAGAGTGCAGTGTGGCAATTTTTTAACCAAGATCCGAATGATCAGTGCAAAGTTATCTGTAAGAAATGCTCAAAGACCTTTAGCAGAGGGAAGAATCCCCTAAATTTAAATACAACGTGCATGTGTAGACATTTAACCAGCATGCACTTGCAAGTCTGGACTAACTACCAAACGTCCCGTAACGTTGGTGCACCCGCTCAGAATGAAGGTAGTCAGCAACGCTACATTGCTTCTGCAGCGCCCCAGAGTCCTGGTCGTTGCAGTACTGTAGCTCCGCCACTAAGGGGGGCTATGGTACGTCTGATGGCACTGAAGGAGTTCATCTGACCAGGTATCACAGACACCAATACATTTCACAGTCTGGCCTCCAGGGGGAGCTAAGGGTTCTATGTATTAGGCCACTCCTCACAATCTGGTAAAACTGGGGGTTAGGCAGGAAGTTAGAAGAGAAAGCTGACTGGGTTGGAACCAGGCAACACCTTGTGGCAGAGGGTGTTGTAGTGGAAGATTCGGAGGGGTCCCTAGCAACCAGAGAACGTTACGGGACCGCGCCTGCACGATATAGCGACGGTACCCCAAGAAAGGACAAGAAGCGAGGTTTATTGTGCTGAGTGAGAAACGAGATCAACGCAACAAGGAGAATACCAGTAGGAGTCGTGCTGTAAGACGAGGCAACATCCTATTGAGGCGCATAACCGGTGGCCGGAACGCCGAGGAAGTATAGAGCTCCAGGCCAAACTTCAAACCTACGGCAGGACAGTCAGTTATAGGCGGGCTATCTCACCCAATTGACCTAGGAAGACACAGGGGGGTAACAACAGGAGTGGGGCGACGCTAGAGTCCCAGAAGAGCTCTGAGCCTCCCCGTCATACTGGTGCGTCCTAACCATAAGATCTGGGGGACGTGGAAGAACATCAGAATCGAGTTGTGAGGGAACACGAGAAACAGACACAACAGTTGTGGGGACTATCCCGTAAGCACAGCAGGGGAGGACCACAACACACAAGCCCTAGAAGGTAGGCACAGATTTCCACCTGCAAAGGGAACTCTGGAGGTGCCATCGGACCGGTCAGGCTTGCGCAGCCTGGTTAACCGTATTCCGGATTGAGGACCCTGAAGCCTTCAGTAAAGAGGTAAAGAGACTGCAACCTGGTGTCCTCGTTATTTACTGCACCGCACTACCACCACCATCCACACCTTTCATTGGGCGCCCCTCAGCAGGGTCACGGACCGGGTCTAGCCACCGTGACAACCCCAGAGCAGAGACTCAGAGGCCCGGTACCGGGTACCCCTCGGCCCTGCGACAGTGGGGGCGCTGCAAATTTTGGCGTCACGAACAGGATCTACTTAAGCCTGAAGAATCGGGTCATGTGTGCCTTGGAACTGTGCTTTATTGTGCTTGGACTGTGACTTATTGCAAAGACTGTGCAGTGCCACTTGCCGCCAAAAACCGCCGCCATTACAGCGCTGAGGAGAGCGCAGGAGAAGAAGAGGGGCGTGGAGTAGGCGTGGACCAGCTGAAGAGCGCGAAAGACAATGGCCGCCCAGTCTAAATATTTCTGCACCGTGAGGACGTGTCCGTCAGCAGCCGAGATCCGCCTCCTAATCCTCAATGGTGGGCGGAAGCAGAGAAAACGAAACCGCCCACGAAGGAGAGAGCGGGAAAAGGACGAGGAAGAAGAAGCGAACCACGTGGGGGACGCCATGGCGAGCTGCCCGGAACTGGAGCGTGGGGTCGGAGCAGAGGACTCCCCCAGCTACCCGGAGAGGCACCGCAGCCAGACCTCCACAGTTGACGGTGACCTCCTGCAGACCGGAGCGGACGAGCTGATCCACCAACTCCTGCAGACGCAGCTGAGCACTGAGGCCGGGTGGAAGAAGACCATCATCGGGAGCCTCACCAGACATCTGTCGGCAGCCTCGTCTGGTCCAGAGCAAGAAAGAAGTTCCAGCGCTCCGAAGCCAGAAAGCAAGGCCCTACCGGAAAGCGAGGTGCTGCAAACTGAGATGACAACGCCGCAGCGCAAGGCCCTGCAACCATCGTTCCAGATCCCAGCGGAGACGGAGCAGATCGGCACCGGAGGGACCGCATCTGAAGCAGGTATGAAGAACGACCCTGCCTCGCCAGCAGAGGACTTGCTGATAGGCCCTGTCACGGTACCCCCTCTCCCTGGGACCTATAGACTCCGGTGCCTTACACCCTGGGATCGGCCCGAGGGTATGGAGCACTTCTTAAAGGCCCCGATCTCGCCGATCACCTTGCAGAGCGAGGTCTATGCGGAGCTACGGCCGCCAGAGCGAGAGTAAACCTCGATGCCATGGATATGTAAATAGTTAACTGTTTGTTTTCCTGCTCTTTGCTGCTTTAAACCCGACTAGGGTTATTCTTAAAGGGATCCCTTTGTTTACCCGGGATCCCTATTGCTTTTATTTTTGTTTTTGTTTTCCCTTTCTGCTCCTTTTAACCCCCTGTTTGGAAAAGAACTGCTGAATCATGAACAATGCATGATTACAAACTTTTTGTACATAGTTTGCACCTTCTTAAAGGTGCTCTCTACTGGTTTTACACAAGGAAAGGACTCTTTGCGAAGACACTGGTCTTAGAACCAGCACCGGAGTCCTTACTGCGAACAGACTTGCAGCTTGAGAAGTTGCACTACCTCATAGAGACTTGGTCCCCTCTTAAAGGGAAAGTTCACATATTGCACTTATGAACAGTGTTGCCTTAAGATGGTTAAATGGCAATAATGTCTTGAAAGAAGAAGTTAAATGTAGCTAACTAGTTGATTGTGAGAAATGTTTAATGATGTTAATAGAAGAATGAGGACAGAAAGTGAACCCGTACGGGGTTAGTCAGTGAGTCCTCCTAGGAGCCATACAGAGATGGCTCAGTGATCCGAACTGAAAGATGGATGATAAGTTCTATACCGTGTATAGTAGTAGAAAGACAGTAGGCCCGGGCGGAAAGGGGTGGTCCTGTAACAGAAAGGAGAGGCAGTAGGCCTGGAGCAGTTAGGACAGGCGGTCCTGCAGATGTAAAGAAGGAGAATGCAGAAACGTTGATTAGCCTTATAATGTTTTATAAGAAGGTCTTTAGTGGATTCAGCGAGTACGTCCTTAAAGGCAAAGTTAAATTATTGTTCAAAATTTTGCACTTAGTAGAATACCCGGTTGGGTAAGAAAAGTTATTTATAGTATGTTATTTAAAGTATTTAACCATGTTTGTAACGTTCAAGTGTCCTTACCTCCCATAAAGGGAAGCCCTGTTAAAAAGTTTACTTGTACTTGCACTTGTACTTGCATTTTCAAAATTGTATGTCTTTTTGCTGACATGTATTGTTGTTTTCTTCCCAGTCCAGGAGTACTGGATTTAACCGGGGGGGAGTGCAGTGCCCCAGAGTCCTGGTCGTTGCAGTACTGTAGCTCCGCCACTAAGGTGTTGTAGGGGAAGATTCGGAGGAGTCCCTGTCAGGGGTGGGATCCTGACAGAGGCCTAGCAACCAGAGAGAACGTTACGGGACCGCGCCTGCACGATATAGCGGCAGTACCCCAAGAAAGGACAAGAAGCAAGGTTTATTGTGCTGAGTGAGAAACGAGATCAACGCAACAAGGAGAATACCAGTAGGAGTCGTGCTGTAAGACGAGGCAACATCCTATTGAGGCGCATAACCGGTGGCCGGAACGCCGAGGAAGTATAGAGCTCCAGGCCAAACTTCAAACCTACGGCAGGACAGTCAGTTATAGGCGGGCTGTCTCACTCAATTGACCTAGGAAGACACAGGGGGGTAACAACAGGAGTGGGGCGACGCTAGAGTCCCGGAAGAGCTCCCAGCCTCCCCGTCATACGGGTGCGTCCTAACCATAAGATCTGGGGACGTGGAAGAACATCAGAATCGAGTTGTGAGGGAACACGAGAAACAGACACAACAGTTGTGGGGACTATCCCGTAAGCACAGCAGGGGAGGACCACAACACACAAGCGCTAGAAGGTAGGCACAGATTTCCACCTGCAAAGGGAACTCTGAAGGTGCCATCGGACCGGTCAGGCTTGCGCAGCCCGGTTAACCGTATTCCGGATTGAGGACCCTGAAGCCTTCAGTAAAGAGGTAAAGAGACTGCAACCTGGTGTCCTCGTTATTTACTGCACCGCATTACCACCACCATCCACACCTTTCATTGGGCGCCCCTCAGCAGGGTCACGGACCTGGTCTAGCCACCGTGACAACCCCAGAGCAGAGACTCAGAGGCCCGGTACCGGGTACCCCTCGGCCCTGCGACAGTGGGGGCGCTGCACTTCCCTCACTGTGAGCCCACCGTTTAGGACACCACCTGCAGCAAATGTGGAGGTATCGTTGCAAGGCCAAGGCAGTCAGGGAATCACCAGGTTCTTGGGAGGAAACACTGCATGTAGGCCAACATCAAGAATACCATCACCAACCCTCTCTCAATCTGCCATGTCCACCACCACCCCCGCTAGTTCCACCATATGCAGCTCTCCAGTCCAACTCACCCTACAAGAGACTCTCGTTAGGAAAAGGAAGTACTCATCCTCTCATCCTCGTACACAGGGTTTGAACGCCCACATTGCTAGACTAATCTCGTTAGATATGATGCCCTACCGGTAGGTTGAAAGCGAAGCTTTCAAAGCCCTGATGGCCTACGCAGTACCACTCTATGACCTACCCAGTCGACACTTCTTTGCGAGAAAAGCCATCCCAGCCCTCCACCAGCATGTCAAAGACCGCATTGTCCATGCACTCAGGCAATCAGTCAGTAGAAAGGTGCACCTCACAACAGATGCATGGACCAGTAGGCATGGCCAGGGACGTTACGTGTCCATCACGGCGCACTGGGTTAATGTGGTGGATGTAGGGTCCACAGGGGACAGCCATAGTGGGACAGTTCTGCCTAGCCCACGGTCTAGGAACAGTTGGCAGTAGGCGTTCGACACCCCTCCTCCTCCTCCAGAAGCGAAAGGTCGTCCACAGAGCGCAGTCGCCCTACCACTCCATTCGCAGCTGCCAGTGTTGCACACGAGGTGTCCCATTATGGAACAGCTAGTGGTAAGCGTCAGCAGGCTGTGTTGGAAATGAAGTGTTTGGGCGACAACAGACACACCGCGGAAGTACTGGCAGAGTACTTGCAGCAAGAAACTCAGTCATGGCTGGGCAGTGTACATCTTGAGGCAGGCAAGGTAGTCAGTGATAACGGAAGGAATTTTATGGCTGCCATAGCCCTTTCAGAACTGAAACACATGCCTTGCCTGGCTCACACCTTGAACCTGGTGGTGCAGTGCTTCCTGAAAAGTTATTCGGGGGTTACCAGCCCTGCTCCTGAAGGTGCGAAGACTTTGCTCGCACATCCGCCGGTCGCCTGTACACTCCAGCCGTATGCAGAACCATCAGCGGTCGATGAAGCTTCCCCGGCACCACCTAATAATCGACGTTGCAACAAGGTGAAACTCTACACTGCACATGCTTCAGAGGCTGTGCGAACAGAGGTGTGCTGTAATGTATTTGTGGAGGATACACATACACGGGCAGGCAGTTGGATGGCAGACATGGAGTTGTCAGGTGTGCAGTGGTCGAAGCTACAAGACCTCTGTCAAGTCCTTCAGTGTTTTGAGGAATGCACACGGCTGGTAAGTGCAGACGACGCCATCATAAGCATGAGCATCCCACTAATGCGTCTGCTGATGCAAAGTGTGACGCACATTAAGGAGCAGGCGTCTGCAGCCGAGGAGGAGGGAAGCCTTGATGACAGTCAGCTATTGTCTGCTCAGGGAACTCTCCTGGATGAGGTGGCGGACGAGGAGGAGGAGGATGATGGGGATGAATATTTATGGGAGGAGGATGCTTCTCAGGGGGCAATAGAAACTGGTGGCGTTGCATGGTCAGGTACAGGGTTTTTGCGGGAGACAAGTGATGTTGATTTGCAAGAAAGTGCTCCTCAGCCCAGCACAAGCATTGAATTGACACCTGGAACATTGGCCCACATGGCTGATTATGCCTTGCGTATCCTAAAAAGGGACCCCCGCATTATAAAAATGATGACCGATGACGATTACTGGTTGGCCTGCCTCCTGGATCCACGTTACAAAGGGAAATTACAAAATATCATGCCACATGAGAACCTTGAGCAAATATTGGCTACCAAACAAGCAACTCTTGTAGACCGTTTGGTTCAGGCATTCCCAGCACACAGCGGCGCTGATGGTTCTCACACGAGCTGCAGGGGGCAACATGGCAGAGGTGTTAGAGGTGCACAAATCAGAAGTGGCGTTGGACAGAGGGGTTTTATGACCAGGTTGTGGAGTGATTTTGCAATGACCGCAGAAACAACAGGTACTGCTGCATCGATTCAAAGTGACAGGAGACAGCATTTGTCCAGTATGGTTACCAACTATTTTTCCTCCCTTATCGATGTTCTCCCTCACAAGTCATTCCCCGTTGATTACTGGGCATCTAAAATAGACACCTGGCCTGAATTGGCAGAATATGCATTACAGGAGCTTGCTTGCCCAGCTGCTAGTGTGCTATCAGAAAGAGTCTTCAGTGCTGCTGGTTCAATACTGACCGAAAAAAGGACTCGACTGGCTACCCAAAATGTTGATGATCTAACCTTCATTAAAATGAACCAATCATGGATCTCTAATTATTTTGCACCACCTTCCCCTGCTGACACGTAGCTTGCCTGAAAAATGTCTTGCTTTTGGCCTCCTCTTACTGACTGCTCTAATTCCTCCATTGGCAGCTGCCGAATGTCCACCATAGGCCATTTTTTTACCTCCCTAAATGGGCTGACTCCCCCCACAGGGCCGTGGTCACCACCTAGCGCAAGCACCCGTGCGAGTGCCGTTTGCCTGGACAGGTGGGTGTACAATGAAGTGTCTCTGACGGTGGTGGTGCACAACCAAAGTCAGACACACCGTCGTAATATGAGGGGCCCTGTGTCAGTACCGCCGCCCACGAGAGAGTGTTCCCCCCCAGGTCAGTGCTCTACCACTTGCAATACTTACCTCTCCCTGCTCCACCACAGTGTAGTCTATGCTAATAAATCCTTCAATGGCACTGCCAATACAAATTTGTTGAAATGATAGATGATAGTTATCTTTGCTCCACCAGGGCACCAGCACATCTGGAGCACAGAACTATAGGTGTTCTTTCAAGTGCAGCTGCTGTTGTCTCTCACCTGGCCAGGTGAGGGCAGCGTTGGGCAATGTGGAGCCTCTGGTGACAACGGCTCCGAGTCTGGAGATGGCAACTTTCCTTCATCCAACTCGCGTTTATGCACATGGAGGGCATACCACCCCTTGTCTCCCCAGTGCCTGGTGTAGGTGACACGATCACCAGGGTAGAGGTCCTTACCAGGGTGACCCTCTATCAGATGGGACTCCACGTCACGCCGATTCACGAAAACCTCGGGATAGAGGTCTGGCTTCATAATGAAACCCCAGCCAGTATCAAGGCGGAACACTGCTACAGTCCCGCACCTCCATGGGCCCCGATCTCCATGGCTCATCTTTCGGGTCCGGGCTTTGGCCTGCAGATCCCGTTCATGCGCGGCCTGTCGCTTAAGTTGTTTCTTCTTCTCCCACTCCTCACGCTTCAGGGCCAGCTGCCGGCGGTACTCCTGCTGGGAGACAACCTCAATGCTCTCTCCCTCCTGCTGAGCCTCCCCAGGGAACCCGATCAGATCGGTGGTGGTGTGGGTCCAACTGAAGGTCACCCACTCTCCCTGTACGTTCACAGTCTGCTTAGTGGGCTGCAGCGGGGCGTCGGAGGTCCTCAGGGTCTCCCAGGGCCTTTCCCACTCGAGGTGGCTACACACATGGCCAGGTGGTAGTGGTGGAGGAGAGTCGACTGACACTAGCGGGGTAGTATCAAAATAAGCGTGTGCACAGCTCTATATAGTGGTGCCCAGGTAGGTTCAAAAACCTTAGTGATATATGTAATAAAACCTGGCACTCAACTTTTTGATATATGCAGGTGATTTTTTATTCTAAGCGGAAATGCAGTAACAGCAATACTGTTACTGCACTTCCGCTTGGAATAAAAAATCACCTGCATATATCAAAAAGTTGAGTGCCAGGTTTTATTACATATATCACTAGCGGGGTAGTGTCCTCAGCTACCGGGGCAGGGTTTGCAGGCTAAGGCTACGTTCACATTAGCGTTCGGCGCCGCAGCGTCGCCGCATGCGTCATGCGCCCCTATATTTAACATGGGGGGCGCATGGACATGCGTTGCACTTGCGTTTTGTGACGCATGCGTCACTGTGGTGCATGCGTCAGGGCGCAGAGGACGCAGCAAGTTGCAGTTTTTTCTGCGCCAAAAACCATGCAAAAAGGGACGCATGCGTCACAAAACGCTGTGTTGTGCATGCGTTTACATTTGCGTTGTGCGTTGCGTCGCCGAAGCTGCGGCGCACAACGCAAATGTGAACCTAGCCTTACCCGTGGCCATGGCATCGCTGGTGCTGGTCTCATCCACTGCACGCTGCAGCTCCGTCGGCTGGCTGTGTTGCTGCTCCTGGACGCTGGCAGCTGCGTGGTACCAAGACTTCCGGAGCAGGCGGCACAGTTCTTCCACTTCAACGCCAAGAACCTGCGGGTTCATACATTTCATACATGGCGGCAGAGCCTCCTCAGCTTCCGATTGGCAGACAGCGCTGCGGGTATTCTCCCCCTCCTCCTGGTGACCTCCGCTCGCCATCTTGCCAACCAGGGTAGTGTCTGCTTCCTCCTCCGGTTTCTGCTCCTCCTCTTCTGGAGGGCGGTTCCTTCTTTCTCCACTATCCCATACTAGGAGGCGGATGGGCATATCTTTCTGACATAGTAGTATCTGTGGGGGACGGCTTCCATTTTTGCGCCATTCTTCCAGGCTACACCCACGATGACACGCCCCACTCCTCCTGCACGCCGCATGGCGCTATAATGGTGGCGGTTTTGGCTGGAATTTTTGGAGGTCTTTTGCAATACACAGTCCTTTAGTAAATCACAGTTCAAGCACAATTCTGGCACAGTCTCTAGGCGAACATGACCCAATTTTCAGGCTTTAGTAGATCCTGTTCGTGACGCCAAAAGATTGGAGCGCCCCCAAGAGCTAGGGGAACTTGGTAACGGGTCCTTCGGTTCACAGAAGAATGTCACGGTGGCTGACCCGGTCCGTGGCCCTCGAGAGGTCCGTTGTGAAAGGGAAAGGTCTTTAAAGGGAATGTTCGTGACCCCACCTGTGGTATTTGGTCAGGATGACCGACGCTGCTTTAAGGGGTCCGCTGGGGTGATGTTATGGCAGCTAGATGGCATACCTTCCCACAGGTGAAGTATGTCCCCAGGGCTTCCCAGTGTGTAGATGGTGGATGGTGTGAGGCGCAGTGAAGAACGAGGACACAAGCTTGCAGTTTACCTTTTTACTGAAGGTTTCAGCATCCACAGTCCAGAGCACAGATCACAAGGCAGGCAGAGTCCGGCCAGTTTGGAGGCAAATCCAGAGTCCCCTTACCCAGGTGGAAATCAGTAGCCTTCCTCTAGTGCCTTGATGTTGTAGTACCTTATTTCTGAGCCTCTCATAAGGTCCTCACAGATGTCGTAGATGTTATGTCTCTCTCTCTGTCCCCCAGATGGATAGGACAACCCGTATGACCGGTGGCTTGAGGCTTTTTACAGGGACTCCATCATGCCCCGGCCTCTCGGAGTGCCACCTTGCCTCCTGAGTATGGGGCGGATCATTAACGTGAAATTAGCTGTCCTGCCGGTCTCTGGAGCAAGGCATAAAGGACTGTTGCTACCGGTATCCTGCGCCTCAGAAGGAGGCAGCCTGTGCAGGGCAGAACTCCTTCTGGTATCCACTTCTTTGCTATGACTTCTTTCTCACCCTATCTACAATACAGTTCTCCTTGGTGTCCGTTCTTAGAAACTGCCGCACTTAGGGCAGGCGCAGCTCCGTGACCTTCTGTCTAGGCCTCTGACAGGCTCCCACCCCTGTCAGGGACCAACTACCTGAGCGGAGCTCAGACAGCAACTGCCTAACTTTCTCTCCAGGCCACCAGTTTTACCTAAGTGTGAAGAGTGCCCTAATAAATAGGAGCATAGCTGCCCCTGGTGGACTGAAATATGAAATGTGTTGTATGTTTGTGATACCTGGTAAAGAGATCTCCTTCATTGCCTCCAAACGTCACATTACTCCCCCCTAGAGGAGAACGATGTTATTGCAATGACCAGGACCCTGGGATGCTGCATACCCGGCACCTGCACTGTGCTTACCTTTTTTGGGCATGCGCCGTTTGCGCTGCCCTTCGACTTACATCACCTGATGGAATTCATCTCGCCCCTGCGTGTACCCGAGGCCCGAGATCCTGCCCCGCAGTGTGTTCTGATTTATTCACACTGTGGGGCGGGATCTCGGGCCTCGGGTACAAGCAGGCACAAGATGAATTCCATCAGGTGATGTGAGTCGAAGGGCAGCGCAAACTGTGCATGCCCGAAAAAGGAAAGCACAGTGCAGTCGCCGGGTACGTTACTGAAGACAGAGGCGGCGCGCGGAGGGGCTGACTGATGGCTGGCAGGCAGTTGTGTCCGGGGGAAAAGACGTGCCCCCCGGACAGACTAGAGATATGGCATGAAAATTATAAGAAGTAACATTGCAGTGTTGGAAGGGAGCACAAAAAGAGGAGCCACCTTCACAGAATGCAGCATTAGTGCTGCACAAGATGGCTCCTTTAGTTAAAAACGCCGGGGAAGGGGGGGTGACAGGTTCCCCTTAATCTCTATCCTAGGAAATAGATACATGGTCTTCATGGGGAGCAGAGGCACCTTGGGCATCCATGGGTGTGGAGACCCACAAGATACCGTAGTTTATCCCCGGGGATTCTGTTGGCTTCAAAATCTGCAGTCTCATCCTTTTGTTCCTGCACAAGGTAAGGGTGTCAAAAAGAATGCAGGTTTTACATCAAGTAGAGAGACTAGCGGAGTATCTGCACTTTTATACTATCATAGATTATATACACAGTTCTGTGTCTATTTTCTCTGATTTATTTTTTCTCCTTGAGACACGCTTTGACTACTTCTAACCACATCCTAACCAGCTGAAGTCTGTTATCTATCTTTCAGCCATCCTTCCCAATTGCAAATACACTTCTCCCATTCATTCTTAGTCTTTCTACTATATCACATGCAGGAACAAGGGTAGTACCTCTGAAGTTGCTTATTTCCTTGCAGTTTCCAGTCCTTGTTACTGAAACTTTAATGCCCATAGCTATCCAAATAACACAATGGGCTCATAGAGTCTTAACCACGGAAGGCTCTATTCTTCTCCCAGCATCAATTTGTTCACAAGAGAAGGATTTCAAATCCCAGAACCAGTAAACACCAAATCATAAATATCTAAGTGAGGCCAAAATTAAACAATTACAACCATGAAAAGGAAATGATCCCTAAAAATGAACTTTTATTTATTTGTCTAAAAGCATAAAGGCACAAGACCAACAGTACATATAATGACAAACAGCACTAGGGTTTTTTTAGTGGTGACCTGGAACACCAAAATATTTTCAGGAGGTAGATATGTAGACCTAACAGATCCCTACCTCTCCCTAAAGATTTCTCCCTTCCTGACAGCAGAGGCTGGCACCTTTATTTTTACTCTTGGACCCTTGTCCATAGTCCTGACGCATTTCCCCCTGTAATATCAGGGTTCATCAGGGGATAGCATGTGAGATCTCAATCTATCTCCATGCAGGCAGGCATTTTTGTAAGGCTTTCACCTTGGGCTAGGGTGCAATAGTGTAATTAGGGACACCGACAGTGAGCGGGGGTGCCACGGAGCACAAATTAGGGTGCCAACCTCCACTATCAGCAAGGGAGAAAGGGAGAGGTAGGGATCTATTAGGTCTACATATCTATCTCCTGAAAATTTCAATGATCCCGGTCACCTCTTAATATACCCTAGTGCTGTTTGTCATTATATGTACTGTTGGTCATGTGCCTTTATGCTTTTAGATAAATCAATAGAAATCCCAGAACCACTATTCTCGCAAGAGAAGAATTTATAGGAAATATCAACTGTTACGTGTTATGGAACCACTCAGCACCCAGAATATGTTGTGCAGTTATATGTATGAATAATAGGTTCCATGTGAGATGCATCAGCCCACAGGCTGCGCCCCTGGGCAGAGGGGACAAGATATCCCCCTTCTGTCCTCCCCCCACCTTTGTAATTCCCACAGTAAATATCGGCAGGCTCCGGCCCCCTGCGGCTATTGTAATGTATGTCTGGCCTGCTGCTTTTCTATTGGCCTGTCCTCTGTATCTGTGTAATATATTTTGTGTCCTGTGAATAAAGTGTTGTGAGACTGGAAATACGTGGAGAAGCAGTCAGCTTTTATATGCTCTCTGTTGTGAATTCTGTTGTGGGTTCTGCTCTTAGGCTCCCTCCGGTGGTTATAAGTGGTAGTGCTGCTGTTTGTCCTTCACAACAGTCATCAGCTGCTTCCACTTTGGACGGGGCTATTTAGTCTGGCTCCTTCCTTTAGTGAGTGCCAGTTGTCCATTGTTTTCTAGGGATCCACATCTCTGCTTGGTTTCTCCTTCTGGATTGTCCAAATCATCAAAGATAAGTCCTGGCTCTGTTTTTGCAGTCCACATGCGGTGGACTTAATAGTTCTGTGAATTGCTATGTTTTTTCTTGTCCAGCTTTGTCTGTGTTAAGATTTACTCAGCCAAGTTGGAAGCTCTGAAGTCAGAGTTACCCTCCATGCCTTTAGTTAGGTGTGGAGATTTTTGTATTCTCTGTGGTGGATTTTGTAGTATTTTTTATACTGACCGCACAGTACTCTTTCCTGTCTTTTCTTTCTAGGTAGCGTGGCCTCCTTTGCTAAATTCTGTTTTCAGTCTGCGTTTGTAATTTCCCTCTCCTCTCACAGTCAATATTTGTGGGGGGCTGCCTTTCCTTTGGGAATTTTCTCTGAGGCAAGATAGTATTCCTGTTTCTTTCTTTAGGTGTAATTAGTCCTCCGGCCGTGATGAGGTGTCTAGGGAGTGACAGGAACATCCCACGGCTACTTCTAGTTGATGTGTTAAGTTCAGGGTCTGCGGTCAGTATAGAGGCCACCTACTCCAGAGCTCGTCCATGCTGCTCCTAGGCCACCAGTTCATAACAGCTCTCATGTAATCAAGGAATTCCAGCCAGCGTCCTTCATTCAGACTCTAGCCAAAGCAAAGTGGACCTCCTGAAACACGGGGTGGTACTGAAAGAGGTACCCCAGCTTGGTAGACCCCGTTACACTGGTTGCAGACAGCGGGATGTGATACCCCTTCTACAGGAGGAAAGGAATGAATGGAAAACAACTACCAGAAGTTAAAGAGGACTACAGTAAAAGATCTGGTGGAAGCCCGAGGGTTAATCGCCAGCAACAAAACAAAAGCGGATTTGATAGCAGCCATCATGGAACACGACAGTGCAGCGCCCCCTAATGTGAACGTGGAGGAGACTGAATTCCAGAGGGAGGTAAAGAACAGACTGGCGTTCTATGGCCCAAACTCTGCAGTAGAGATCATACGAGAGGTGATGGCTGATGTGCGTACTGATCTGAAGGAAAAGATGGCTGAGCAGACCAGGATAGGGCTAACCAAGATGGAGATGGCAGAGCGGACCAAAGTGGAGCTGGCCAAGATGGAGATGGCAGAGCGGAGAGAGGAGAGTCAACGAACAGAGGGAGCTCTGGCCTCTGACCAGGTAAATCAACAGTAAGCCACAAAAAGATCCAGTATAATGCCTTCCGACAGTTGGGGGAGGCAGAGGAAGACATTGATGGTTTTCTGCAGGACGTTGAGCGGCAGTGTGCCCTTCATCGAGTGAAGCCGGAGGAACGGGTTCAGATTCTGGCCAGCAAGCTGACAGGCCGGGCAGCGGACGCCTATCGCTCGGTACCTGATGAGCACTGTATGGACTTTGAGCGGATAAAAGTAGTGATCTTGGCCCGGTATGCGCTGACACCAGAGGCATACCGCCAAAAGTATTGCGGACTTATAAAACGAGTAACCGATACCCACGCTGAATGGGCCTGTAAATTATGGCGGTCACTGCTACAGTGGGTACAAGGGAGCCAAGCAACCACTAAGGAGGACGTCCTCCAGCTCTTCTTGTTAGAACGATTCTTTAATGGACTAACCTCCGAGACACAGGAATGGCTTTGGAACAGGCGGCCAATGACTCTTGAGGAAGCCGCTCGTCTGGCCGATGAACATCATGACGCCAGGAGGACTCAGTTGTCCGGATCAAAGATGGTCACTAAGGGTCCGCCCATGGACCTGGAGGGCCCCAAACCACCGAAGATTGTAGGGAGACCAGCTAGAAACCCAGCCTACCACAGTTCCCCTGGGGCGCGATGCCACACCTGCCGTCAGCTGGGCCACCTGCAAAGACAATGTCCCAACCGGACTCAGCATACCCAGTGGCCAAAGGCGGGAACAGCTACCTTCAGCCGGGCCGCTGTACACTGCTACCAAGGCGAAGCTGACCCGGCATTGGGGGCTACAACTAACCAAGGGGTGGAAGAAATGGAGGAAGTGCTGCATGAAGTAGACCCCGTGCAGGCAGCCCGGGCAGATAATCGACAACAGCATCGACAGGTCGTGTGGGTTAATGGGAAACGCATGCAGGGACTAAGAGATTCCGGAGCAACTTTGACCCTTGTGAAGCCTCATCTCGTCCGGGACCAAAAGAAGACGGACCGGACAGTGGCAGTCCGTGTAGCAGGGGGAGCCATACATCGACTGTCCACTGCCAGGATTCACCTGAACTGGGGAGTCGGGGATGGCCTTGTTGAAGTCGGCTTGATGGAGGACTTGCCTGCAGACGTCTTGCTGGGAAATGACTTGGGGCCCATGTTGTCTGCCTTCTCGGTTGCCCCTCTGACTGAGACATATCCTGTGACCACCCGGAGACAAGCTCGAGCTGCGGAGGCGGAATCACACTCAGAGGAGGCCCAGGTAAGACATCCCAGCCCTACACGTATTCCCATAGCCGGACACATTTCTTGGGCCACCCCAGATGAACTTAAGAGGGAGTTACTTGAGGATCCTTCATTGGAGGGATATCGTGGGAAGGCACAGGAGGGGAGAGGGGTACTGGAAGGGGAACAGTTTATATGGAAGCAGGGACTCCTCTACCGGATCATAGAGCAGCACCACACAGGGACGAGCCCCACTATAAAACGACAGCTGGTAGTTCCCAAGAAGTATAGGCAGGAGTTACTGCGAATCTCTCATGACATACCCTTGGCCGGGCACTTCGGCGTCAGTCGCACCAGGCATCGTCTGACACAAAACTTCTTTTGGCCGGGGGTAACCTATGATGTTCGTCAGTACTGCCAGACCTGTGACAGTTGCCAGCACATTGGCAAGAGGGGAGATCAATGCAAGGCCAAATTACGCCCCCTCCCCACTGTGGAGGAACCATTTAGCCGAGTAGCGGTCGATCTGATAGGGCCGTTAGCCAAACCCAGTCCGTCAGGGAAAAGGTATTTATTGACAGTGGTAGATTATGCCACACGGTATCCAGAGGCGGTTGCGTTACCTAACATACTGGCAGAGACGATGGCAGCTGCCCTGCTCCAGGTTTTCTAATGGGTTGGATTTCCCCGGGAGATTATCTTGGGCCGGGGTACCCAGTTTACAGCAGAGGTGACCAACCAACTGTGGAAGCTGTGCGGCGTAAAGTCCATTAGAAGCCCCCCGTACCACCCGCAAACCAATGGGTTGTGTAAAAGCTTTAACGGGACGTTAAAACAACTGATTGGGACTTTTACCAGCACCTACAGGGACTGGGAGAAATTCTTGCCTCACCTCCTGTTTGCCTATCGGGAGGTGCCCCAAGAATCCATGGGGTTCTCCCTGCTCAAACTGGTATACGGGAGACGGGTAAGGGGACCCCTAGACTTAGTGCTAGAACACTGGGAAGGGGAGGGCATCATAGAAGGGGTACCTATTGTACCCTATGTGCTGGAATTCCGGGACCGCCTACAGGAGCTGACACAGGCTTTACGTTGGAACATGCAGGTGGCCCAGCGGCGCCAGCGCATATGGTACGATCGGAGGGCCAGAGAGCGCACTTTGGAAATAGGGCAGAAGGTCCTGGTGTTAGAGCCCACTAGGCAGAACAAGTTCCAAGCTGCATGGCAGGGGCCCTACCAGGTAGTGGGGAAAATAGCCGACACCACCTATAATGTCGCCGATTGTGTTGACCCCAGGGTTATCCGCATGTTCCACGTGAATATGCTGAAACCCTACCGGGAGCGCCCTTAAGAGGTAGTGGCCATCTGTGCACCTGAAGCAGATGATTTATCCGGACTTCCCTTGCCTGATGTCTTAGGGGAAAAGACTCAGTCTAAAACATGGAACCAGGTACGCTGGGGTGAAGACCTAGGTCCCCGGGAAAGACAGCAGGTGGAGGAGTTGTTGAGTCAGCGACAGAGGATGTTTTCGGGGAGACCAGGGTACACTCGCCTGGCACAACACAAGGTTGAGACCCAGGATCAGACCCCCCTGCGACAACCCCCCTTCCACGTCCCTGAGTCTGTACGAGAAGGGATGCGACAAGAGATACAAGAGATGTTGCGTTTAGGGGTCATTGAATAGTCAGATAGTCCCTGGGCATCCCCTGTAGTGTTAGTGCCCAAGAAGGATGGGACTACACAGTTTTGTGTAGACTATCGTAAGCTGAATGAGAAAACAGTGACGGATGCGTATCCCATGCCGCGTGTGGATGAGTTGTTAGACCAGCTGGCGGGGGCAAAGTATTTGACCACCATCGATCTATGCAAAGGTTACTGGCAGATTCCCCTTAGTTCTGACGCGATTCCCAAGTCGGCATTTGTCACCCCGTTTGGCTTACTCCAGTTTTGAGTTATGCCATTCGGGATGAAGAATGCCCCTGCGACCTTCCAGAGGCTGGCTGACCGGCTTCTGGATGGTCTCCAGGACTATGCTTGTGCCTACCTCGACGACATCGCCATCTACAGCGCGACATGGGAAGAGCATCTAAATCACATAGAGACAGTATTGGACAGGATCCACAAGGCCGGAATCACCCTGAACCCAAACATGCGTCATGTGGGCAAAGCAGAGGTTCAGTATTTAGGGCATTGGGTGGGAAGTGGGAAACAGCGACCAGAACCAGCCAAGATTGAGGCCATAGCCAAATGGCCCATCCCACGCACTAAAACCCAGGTCATGGTGTTTCTAGGTACAGCAGGGTATTACAGGAAATTCGTTCCCAATTACAGCAGCGTAGCCAGGCCCCTCACTGATCTGACCCATAAGAACCAACCCTGCCAGGTAACCTGGACCTCAGAGTGTGAGGAAGCCTTCCGCCAGCTAAAGGACGCCCTCACCAATACCCCTGTATTGGCCGCACCCGATCCAACTAAACGTTTCCTTGTTCACACAGACGCTTCTCTGTTTGGATTGGGGGCAGTACTGAGCCAAGTCGGGCCGGACGGCCAAGAACACCCGGTAGCTTACCTGAGTCGGAAACTACTGCCCCGTGAAGTAAGCTATGCGGTCATCGAGAAGGACTGCCTGGCGGTAGTATGGGCACTCAAAAAGTTGCAACCATATTTGTATGGACGACAGTTTTCCCTCCTAACGGACCATAATCTCCTAGTCTGGCTTAATCGGGTCTCCGGAGACAATGCCAGATTCCTGCGGTGGAGTTTAGCCCTACAACCTCTGGACTTCACCATCCACTACAGACCCAGCAAACAAAACGGTAACGCCGATGGACTAAGTCGACAAACGGAACTTGTACCAACCCCATAAACTTCGGTCATCCCCAAACCGATCCGTTAAGGATCAGACTGTGTATGCCGATCGCGTCGCTGAAAAGGGGAGCCGTGTTACGTGTTACGAAACCACTCAGCACCCAGAATATGTTGTGCAGTTATATGTATGAATAATAGGTTCCATGTGAGATGCATCAGCCCACAGGCTGCGCCCCTGGGCAGAGGGGACAAGATATCCCCCTTCTGTCCTACCCCCACCTTTGTAATTCCCACAGTAAATATTGGCAGGCTCCAGCCCGCCCCCTGCAGCTATTGTAATGTATGTCTGGCCTGCTGCTTTTTTATTGGCCTGCCCTCTGTATCTGTGTAATATAGTTTGTGTCCTGTGAATAAAGTGTTGTGAGACTGGAAATACGTGGAGAAGCAGTCAACTTTTATATGCTCTCATGTAATCAAGGAATTCCAGCCAGTGTCCTTCATTCAGACTCCAGCCAAAGCAAAGTGGACCTCCTGAAACACGGGGTGGTACTGAAAGAGGTACCCCAGCTTGGTAGACCCCGTTACATCAACATCAGGCAATCAGCCTTTGTACTCATGCAGCTTTGATTCACAACAAATAACATTCCAAAAACTATATTATCAATAGTTAATGCAATTACTTCCACTTGTCAAAATAACATGTCATGGGAGAATAAATTATTTTTCTACAAATCCTTTATCAACCTCCTCTGATTCAAACTGATCATATCTAGCACAAAAGAGGAGGGGTTACCTACAGTAAGACCAAAAGTTTGGACACACCTCATTTAAAGATTTCTCTGTATTTTCATGACTATGAAAATTGTAAATTCACACTGAAGGTATCAAAACTATGAATTAACACATGTGGAATTATATACTTAACAAAAAAGTGTGAAACAACTGAAAATATGTCTTATATTCTGGGTTCTTCAAAGTAGCCAACTTTTGCCTTGATGACTGCTTTGCACACTCTTGGCATTCTCTTTATGAGCTTCAAGAGGTAGTCACAGGAAATAGTTTTCACTTCACAGGTGTGCCCTGTCAGGTTTAATAAGTGGGATTTCTTGCCTTATAATTGGGGTTGGGACCATCAGTTGTGTTGAGCAGAAGTTTGGTGGATACACAGCTGATCGTCGTACGGAATAGACTGTTAGAATTTGTATTATGGCAAGAAAAAAGCAGTTAAGTAAAGAAAAACGTATGGTCATCATTACTTTAAGAAATGAAGGTCAGTCAGTCTGAAAAATTGGGAAAACTTTGAAAGTGTCCCCAAGTGCAGTTGCAAAAACCATCAAGCGCTACAAAAAAACTGGCTAACATGAGGACCGCCCCAGGAAAGGAAGACCAAGAGTCACCTCTGCTTCTGAGGATAAGTTTATCTGAGTCACCATCCTCAGAAATTGCAGGTTAACAGCAGCTCAAATTAGAGACCAGGTCAATGCCACACAGAGTTCTAGCAGCAGACACATCTCTACAACAACTGTTAAGAGGAGACTTTGTGCAGCAGGCCTTCATGGTAAAATAGCTGCTAGGAAACCACTGCTAAGGACAGGCAACAAGCAGAAGAGACTTGTTTGGGCTAAAGAATACAAGGAATGGACATTAGACCAGTGGAAATCTGTGCTTTGGTCTGATGTGTCCAAATTTGAGATTTTTGGTTCCAACCACCGTGTCTTTGTGCGACGCAGAAAAGGTGAACGGATGGACTCTACATGCCTGGCTCCCACCGTGAAGCATGGAGGAGGAGGTGTGATGGTGTGGGGGTGCTTTGCTGGTGACACTGTTGGGGATTTATTCAAAATTGAAGGCATACTGAACCAGCATGGCTACCACAGGATCTTGCAGCGGCATGCTATTCTATCCGGTTTGCATTTAGTTGGACCATCATTTATTTTTCAACAGGACAATGACCCCAAACACACCTCCAGGCTGTGTAAGGGCTATTTGACCAAGAAGTAGAGTGATGGTGTGCTACGCCAGATGACCTGGCCTCCACAGTCACCAGACCTGAACCCAATCGAGATGATTTGGGGTGAGCTGGACTGCAGAGTGAAGGCAAAAGGGCCAACAAGTGCTAAGCAAGTGCAGCGCCCCAGAGTCCTGGTCGTTGCAGTAATGTTGTTCTTCCACCTGGGGGAGCAATATTACATCTGAAGGCAATAAAGGAGATCTTCTGTCCAGATATCACAGCCACACACAACACACTTCACACTCCAGTCCACCAGGGGGAGCAAAGGTTCTATCCACTAGGCCACTCCTCACATATAGGTAAAACTGGTGGGTTGGTTAGGAAGTGAGACAGAAGCTGCCTGGGCTTCACTCAGACAGTAAGAGCCCGACAGAGTTTGGCAGAAGCTGGCTGGAGTGAGTTCCAGCCAGATCCAGACTGCAGTCTGTGTAGTACGAGGGTCCACGGAGCTGCGCCTGCCCCACGTGTGGCAGCATCCAAAGAACGAGACATTGAAAGGAAGTGTATTGCAGTGAGTGACAAACGAAGGCATAGCAACAAGTGGATACCAGAGAGGATAGTGGCCAAGAGAAGCGACATCCTTCTGGTGCGCGATCCGGTAGTCAGAATAACGAGGGAGTAAAGTGCTCTACGCCTTGCTTCAGAGACTGTCAGGACAGTCAATTCCAAGTTGGCTGCCCGACCTTAATACCTAAGAAGACACGGTGGCAACTTGTGGGGGGTCGGGGCATCTCTAGAGTCCCTATAAACAAGCCTCAGGCCATCAGTCATACGGGTTTTGTTCTATCCGACCACGGGGAACAGTGAGAAGAGTAGCAACAGTCAGGACCTCATTAGAGCTTAAGCAAGTGGGAACCTACTGTGTTACTGTGCGCATAGGAAGGCTATTGAATTCCACCTGGACAAGGAGACTCTGGATTTGCCTTCAGACCGGCAGGACTCTGCCTACCCTGTGGTCCGGTGCCCTGCACTGTGGACACTGAAGCCTTCAGTAAAAGGTAAAGAGACTGCAACCTTGTGTCCTCATTCTTTGCTGTGCCTTGCACCATCCACCAACTACACCTCTGGGAAGCCCTGGGGATACACTTCACCTGTGGGAAGGTATACCATCTAGCTGCCATAACATCACCCCAGCGGACCCCTAAGCAGCGTTCGTCACCCTGACCGAATACCACAGGTGGTGTCACAAACACTTCCCCTTTAAAGACCTTTCCCAAAACCAGAAAAACTATATCCATTATTGGACGTCCCTCAAAGGGCCACGGACTGGGTCGGGCCACTGTGACATCCCCACTGAGAACCGAAGGACCCGGTGCCGAGTACCCCATTGCCCTTACGTGGGGGCGATCTACATCTCTGGGAACTCCTTCAAGATTGTTGGAAGACCATTCCCGGTGACTACCTCTTGAAGATCATCAAGAGTGTTCAAAGCAGTCATCAAAGCAAAAGGTGGCTACTTTGAAGAACCGAGAATATAAGACCTATTTTCAGTTGTTTCACACTTTTTTGTTAAGTATATAATTCCACATGTGTTAATTCATAGTTTTGATGCCTTCAGTGTGAATGTACAATTTTCATAGTCATGAAAATACAGAAAAATCTTTACATGAGAAGGTGTGTCCAAACTTTTGGTTTGTACTGTATATCAGAGCATAATGTAATGTTTTATCTACTCAAACAAGCTCAGTGTCTCTGCTGGCTGGCAGGCTGAATGCTCGCATCATGCCAGCCTGGCACCTAGATGTAGCAGAGCTGGACTCGTCAAGGAACAAATGGATTATCTTCTCACCAGAGAAATGAGGAATATGGTTGTTTATTTTTTTACTCTTTAACAGAGGACATGGGCATTGGAGGATTATCTTCACATTGGACATGTGAGGGATATGGTTGTCTGTTATTTTAATTATTTTACAGGGGACATGGGCTTTAGTGGATTAGGCATAAAGGTGAGTATAGCTTTGTTTTTTATTTTTTATTGAAAAAAAAGGTGTCAGTGTCTTTATTTCAATTAATGGACTTTATTCAGAGTGCTTTTTATTTACAATATGACTATGAGGTAAGTAATGGAATTGTCTTATAGACGCCTCTCCATTACTAACCCGTGGACTTGATGTCAGCTGCCACTACAAAGCTGACATCAATCCCAATAATATAACCCTGCTTTCCAATGCTCCAGGGTAAGTGGGAAAGGCAAGGCTAAGCACCAGAATTGGCGCATCTTAGGGATGCGCCATTTCTGGGGCGACTGAGAGCTGATGTTTTTAGTCTGTGAGGGGGCCAATATCCAAGGCCCCTTCCTAGCCTATTAATATCAGCCCACAGCTGTTTGCTTAGCCTTTTCTGCTTATTAATTTTAGGGTGGCCATGCATCATTTTTTTGGGGGGGTCCCCCATTTTAATTACCAGTAAAGGCTGCCCGTTTTCCCTCTGCTGGTTAACAAAGTTTCGGGGGACCCCACGCCATTCTTTTCTTTAATTTATTGATTTATTAATTAAATACATGTTCAGTAAGCTACACATGCACTGCGCTAATTGTCACTGACATCTTTTTATCTAGCTATTCTATGTACAGTGGGTAAAATAAGTATTTGATGCACTGCCAATTTTCCAAGTTTTCCCTCCTACAAGGAATGGAGAGGTCTATAATTTTTATCATAGATACACTTCAGCTGTGAGAGACAGAATCTAAATATAAATGCATTTCAGGGTCCTGGAGTGGCCTAGCCAGTCTCTAGACCTGAACCCAATAGAAAATCTTTGGAGGGAGCTGAAACTCAATGTTCCCCAGCAACAGCCCCAAAACTCTGAGAGATCTGGAGAAGATCTGTACGGAGGAGTGGGCCAAAACCCTGCTGCAGTGTATACAAACTTGGTCAAGAACTACGAGAAACATTTGATTAAGTTCTGCTTTTCTATTGTGTCAAATACTTATTTCATGCAAGTCATACAATGTGATTTTGTGGATTTTATTTTTCGATTCTGTCTTTCACAGCTGAAGTGTACCTACTATAAAATTTACAGGCCTCTCCATTCTTTATAAGTGGGAAAACTTGCAAAATCGGCAGTGTATCAAATACTTCTTTTCCCTCTGTATATATATATTCTATCTATTCAATTCTGACTTGTCAAGCTATGATTTTACTGTACTCGGCTGATGAAATGTCGGGTTTTCTAGGAGATGGTTGCGAAAAATCAGACTGCGCACGCATGATACGTGTGCTGTGAAATGTTTTTCTTGCACCCATTGACTTGCATTGGCGAGTCTTGTCCGATGTACAAAGACAATCATAGCATGCTGCGTTTTTTTTATCAGTCCGATCTGAGCCGAGCAAAAAAATTGCAGATGAGCAGGGAAACAGAATATTAGTCAGTGAAGTCTGATTTTTTTATCAGATTGTATTAATCCGTTTTTCTCGCAAATGAGTATGAGCCCCCTGTCAGTTTATTATTATTATTATTATTATTATTATTTATTATAGCGTCATTTATTCCATGGCGCTTTACATGTGAGGAGGGGTATACATAATAAAAACAAGTACAATAATCTTAAACAATACAGGTCACAACAACTGGTACAGGAGGAGAGAGGACCCTGCCCGCGAGGGCTCACAATCTACAAGGGATGGGTGAGGATATAGTAGGCGAGGGTAGAGCTGGTCGTGCAGCGGTTTGGTCGATCGGTAGTTACTGCAGGCTGTAGGCTTGTCGGAAGAGGTGGGTCTTCAGGTTCTTTTTGAAGGTTTCGATGGTAGGCGAGAGTCTGATGTGTTGTGGTAGAAAGTTCCAGAGTAGGGGTGATGCGCGAGAGAAATCTTGTATGCGATTGTGGGAAGAGGAGTTAAGACGGGAGTAGAGAAGGAGATCTTGTGAGGATCGGAGGTTGCGTGCAGGAAAGTACCGGGAGACGAGGTCACAGATGTATGTAGGAGACAGGTTGTGGATGGCTTTGTATGTCATGGTTAAGGTTTTGTACTGGAGTCTCTGGGTAATGGGGAGCCAGTGAAGGGATTGACAGAGGGAAGAGGCCGGGGAACAGTGGGGGACAGGTGGATTAGTCGGGTAGCAGAGTTTAGAATAGATTGGAGGGGTGCGAGAGTGTTAGAGGGGAGGCCACAGAGCAGGAGTTTACAGAAGTCGAGGTGGGAGATAATGAGGGCATGAACTAGGGCTTTTGCAGATTCTTGGTTTAGGATTGTACGGATCCGTGAAATATTGTTGAGTTAAAGGTGTTACGGCTGCAACCGCAGACGTGGCCGAGCCGACGCCTCCACGTTGCCAGACATAAAGACGTGGGGTGAGCGACCCTAGTGGGAACGGAATGTGGACCCACTGTACCACATAGAGTTACCTGGACCTACCCAGACTAGGGAAGGGCAGTGAGCAGGGTCTGTGGCAGCTGAGCATGTGGACATGATGGCGATATGCAGAACTAGATTACACCGCACAACTTCAGGTATGAAGAAACAAAGTTTACTCAAATGAAAACACTACACTCACCGGCCACTTTATTAGGTACACCATGCTAGTAACGGGTTGGACCCCTTTTGCCTTCAGAACTGCCTCAATTCTTCGTGGCATAGATTCAACAAGGTGCTGGAAGCATTCCTCAGAGATTTTGGTCCATATTGACATGATGGCATCACACAGTTGCCGCAGATTTGTCGGCTGCACATCCCAAAGATGCTCCATACAAGGCAGGATGGATCCATGCTTTCATGTTATTTATGCCAAATTCTGACCCTACCATCCGAATGTCGCAGCAGAAATCGAGACTCATCAGACCAAGCAACGTTTTTCCAATCTTCTACTGTCCAATTTCGATGAGCTTGTACAAATTGTAGCCTCAGTTTCCTGTTCTTAGCTGAAAGGAGTGGTACCCGGTGTGGTCTTCTGCTGCTGTAGCCCATTTGCCTCAAAGTTCGACGCACTGTGCGTTCAGAGATGCTCTTAGGCCTACCTTGGTTGTAACGGGTGGCGATTTGAGTCACTGTTGCCTTTCTATCAGCTCGAACCAGTCTGCCCATTCTCCTCTGACCTCTGGCATCAACAAGGCATTTCCGCCCACAGAACTGCCGCTCACTGGATTTTTTTTCTTTTTCGGACCATTCTCTGTAAACCCTAGAGATGGTTGTGCGTGAAAATCCCAGTAGATCAGCAGTTTCTGAAATACTCAGACCAGCCCTTCTGGCACCAACAACCATGCCACGTTCAAAGGCACTCAAATCACCTTTCTTCCCCATACTGATGCTCGGTTTGAACTGCAGGAGATTGTCTTGACCATGTCTACATGCCTAAATGCACTGAGTTGCCGCCATGTGATTGGCTGATTAGAAATTAAGTGTTAACAAGAAGTTGGACAGGTGTACCTAATAAAGTGGCCAGTGAGTGTATATAACAAAACATAATGTCAGGATCCCAATTCCACACATCAGAGTAGGATACACATCTCAGTATAACAGACGAAGGCAGGAGGACATCACGGGTTGATGAAGTCCAGGGTTATCTGGCACGGGCAAGCTTGGACGGCCTCTCTCTCAGGCCTCAGGCGCAGCACAGGCTCAGCAGGAGAACATCAGACATCGACCTCTGACGGACTTCTGATGATGGCAAGGGTCATCACGGGTTGATGCAGTCCAGGATCATCTGGCACGGACTTACTAGGACGGCCTCTCTCTCAGGCCTCAGGCGCAGCACAGGCTCAGCAGGAGAACATCAGACACCGACCTTGGACAGACTTCAGATGATGGCTGGCAGGGGACATTATGAGTTGATGCAGTCCAGGGTCATCTGGCAACGGCCTCTCTCAGACCTCAGGCATAGCACTTGCTCAGCAGGAGAACATCAGACATCGACCCAGGACAATCGTCATCACAGGGTGGACCCCAGGGAACTGGTGGAACATAGGGTCACAGGCAGGACATAAGACACAGGCTGGACATCAGGACATCGGACACAGGCTGGACATCAGGACATCGGACACAGGCTAGACATCTGGGACACTGGTGTGGCAGCCCAGGTCATCGGCTGGGACACTGGCATGGCAGCGCAGGGCATCAGACTCAGATGGCACAGGATCAGGTAGCGGTGGTCATCAGGACCCTAGCTACGGCCGTCAGGCTCCGGGCATCAGACCTAGGAAGGAACTCAAGTGTGATGGTGCAAGCACCGCCGGACTGGACCTGGGCCAGACGGGGTAGGCACCGCATAACATGCTGAGCACAGCATAGTAAGGGCTCAGCATAAACACCAGACTCCATCTTTAAAAGAAGAGCCCAGGAAATTCAGTCACTGGGTACGGGGTGTCAGACACAAAAGGACTTCAGGAACATAACAGAGGACACAGTTCAGACAGGGTCAGGTACTGGATATGCAGCCTCCAGGATAGGCGGGTCTGGGTACTCTGCCCCCAGATTAGGCGGAAAAACAAAACACAAACGGATCTGGATATGCAGCCTCCAGGATAGGCGGGTCTGGGCCTCAGAACAGGCGGAAGACAGGTATCAGCTCTCCCAGAACATACTGTAGACAGAACGGGAGCTGGATACCTAACTCACAAGGCAAGACACAGAAACACAATGCAATGCTCTGGCAATGCCCAACAGGAAAGAGGGAGTTTATATACAAGCTGCTCCTCAGCGATAGGCTGAGGAAAGCAACACAGGTGCACTCTCAAACCCTGATAAAAGCAGGGTAGGTGTGGCCGCGAGCACCCTAAGCACAAACAGAAACCATTACAGCACAGATAGCACAGGAACTGTGGCTTAGGGCACCTGGCAGTGACTGCTAGCCTGAACACATGTGGAGAGTCATGCGCCAGCTGCAGAGGCCCTTGCAAGCTGCGGTTAGCTTCCACAGCGGCAGCCAGGGACCGCACATGCGGGTGGTCATGCAGCAGGGCAAAGACATCACAGCACATGTACAGCTACGCAGCAGTACAAAGAACTGAGCCGCATCCATACAGGTAACAGACTACAGTATCCCTGCAAGTTAGGGGGAGAGGAGCAAGGGTTAAAGCAGAGACATGCAAAAGTAACGCCGAAGAAACAAGGTATAAACCCAGCAGCGTTACAGAAGGCGGCAGGAAGTGGAAAGGGCTTGGATATGCGGTTTGAAAGAGAGATCAGTGTGGATTACCCCGAGGCAGCGAGCTTGTGGGACTGGGGAGAGTGGGCAGCCGTTTACAGTAATGGATAGGTTTGTTGGGGGGGTCTCGTGAGATGGAGGAAAGACGATGAATTGTGTTTTGTCCATGTTAAGTTTTAGAAATCTAGCGGAGAAGAAGGATGAAATAGCGGACAGACATTGAGGGATTCTGGTTAGTAGGGTGGTGATATCTGGTCCAGAGATGTAGATCTGCATGTCGTCAGCATAGAGATGATACTGAAAACCGTGAGATTCTATGAGCTGTCCCAGGCCAAAAGTGTAAATGGAGACGAGCAGGGGCCCTAGAACTGAACCTTGCTGGACTCCGACAGATAGGGGGCGAGGTGAGGAGGTGGTGTGTGAGTGGGAGATGCTGAATGTCCGGTCTGTTAGGTATGATGAGATCCAGGATAGGGCCAAGTCTGTGATGCCAAGGGATGAGAGGGTCTGTAGTAATAGGGAATGGTCCACTGTGTCAAAGGCAGAGGACAGGTCCAGGAGGAGGACAGAGTAGTGTCGCTTGTGCTTTGAGTCCACTCCTCCTCAATGTACTCCAGGTCTATCAACCTACCCCAGTGCTTTTCGAGGCAAATTTGCATGGGGCTTCAAATATTAATTCCTCAGTGCTGACACATCAGATTACCACAAAACCGGAATCAGTATGATTTCAAAACATATTACAAAAAAGGTTTTCAGCCAAAAATTCATGCATTTAAATAAAACAAAAATGCTTAAGATGGACTCGAGCAATACAGATTTTTACACTGGAAAAATGCAACTCCTTTCACCGACAGAAAGCAAAGAGTTTGAAAATAGTACGAAATTGCAAAACAAAGCCTACTAGTAAGACCCATAACGTTACTTTATGATAATTATTTATTAGGCCTTTTTTTACATTATACTAACCACTCCTGCTGGGGTTTCTTCTAATAAACAGATGGCATCTGAGCCTTGTCTGACTTTTCACGGACACATATAATTGCATTGCCAAATTTGATCTGAGACTTGGATCAAAATCAGGTATGGTTAAATGATTTTGTGCGGATCACTCGATCTGCAGAAATGCTCGAACATGTGAACAGCTCCATAGACTATAATAGGTAGAAGTTCTATCCATGAAAAACCATGAATAGAACTTGTATGAGAAAAGCATTTTTTTTAATTAGGCCTTATTCAGATATTATATTTGGTAGGTACATTTTATGAATGAACCAGATGTACGCAACTCTATGCTTACATACTGTAAGGCTGCATATCTGTGCCACTGAGTTGAGAAATATATTATTTATATCATATCTACTTACCTGTTGTGCCCGACGCCAATGCAGCGCCCCAGAGTCCTGGTCGTTGCAGTATCATGGCTCAGCCACTAAGGGGGGCCATGGTGCGTTCGATGGCACTGAAGGAGTTCTCTGAGCAGGTATCACAGTCACCAATACATTTCACAGCTGGGCCTCCGGGGGGAGCTAAGGGTGCTATTCATTAGGCCACTCCCCACCATAGTGGGTAAACTGGGGGTCAGGCAGGAAGTTAAAGAGAACGCTGACGGGATTGAACGGAGCAACACCCTGTGGCAGGGGGTGTTGTGAAGGGAGAGACTGTAGGGTCTCTGCCAGGGGTGGGATCCTGGCAGAGGCTTGGCATTGAAAGAACGTAACGGGTCCGCGCAGGCTCCTGGAAGCGGCGGGACTCAAGAAAGGACTAGAAGCGAGATAGATTGTGCTGAGTGAGAAACGAAGTCAAGCGAAAGGAGATACCAGTGAGGGTTGTGCTGAAAGAGGCAGCACCTTACTGAGGCGCACTACCGGTGGCCGGAACGCCGAGGAGGTAAAGAGTTTCAAGCCATACCTCAGACCTACGGCAGGGCAGTTAGCTTTAGGCGGACTGTCTCACGCATCACCCAGGAAGGCAAAGGGGGGTACCAACAGGAGAGGGGCGCAGATAGAGTCCCGGAAGATCTCCGAGCCTCCCCGTCATACGGGTGCGTTCCTACCATAGTATCTGGAGGGACGAGAAAGATCATTGCGAATTAAGTTGTTGTGAGGGAACACGAGAAACAGACACAACAGTTGTGGGGTACTTTCCGTAAGCACAGCAGGGAAGGACTGCAACACATAGCGCTAGAAGGAAGGCACCGATTTCCACCTGCAAGGAGAGCTCTGGAAGTGCCATTGGACCGGCCGGACTTGCGCAGCCTGGTGAGCCGTATTCTGGACTGAGGACCCAGAGAGCTTCAGTAAAGAGGTAAAGAGACTGCAACCTGGTGTCCTCGTTATTTACCGCGACCTGCACCCCACAACTGCACCGCTACACCGTTACTACACCACTTATTGCACCGGACGTCCCCCACTGACAGACAGGGCCACGGACCGGGTCTAGCCACCGTGACAACCCCAGGACTGAGACCTAGAGGCCCGGCTCCGGGTACCCCTCGGCCCTGCGGCAGTGTGGGGGCGCTCCAACTTGGCGTCACGAACAGGATCTACTTAAGCCTGAAGAATCAGGTCATGTGTGCCTAGAGACTGTGATTTATTGTGTGTGGACTGAACTTTATTGCAAGACTGTGTGCTGTGCCAGTTGCCGCCAAAATCCGCCGCCATTGCAGCGCTGAGGAGAGCGCAGGAAGAGAAGAAGGGCGTGGAGTGGGCGTAGACAAGCTGGAGAGCGCGAAGAATAATGGCCGCCCAGTCTAAATATTTCTGTGCAGTGAGGACGTGTCCGTCAGCAGCAGAGATCCGCCTCCTGATCCTTAATGGGGGGCGGAGGCAGAGAAAACGAAACCGCCCACGAAGAAGAGAGCGGGAAAAGGACCAGGAAGAAGAAGTCAGCGACATGGAGGACGCCATGGCGAGCCACCCGGAGGGGCACCGCAACCAGGCCTCCACCGCTGATGCTGAATTCCTGCAGGTCGGAGTGGACGAGCTCAGCGACCGACCCCGGCGGACGCAGCTGAGCACCGAGGCCGGGTGGAAGAAGGCCATCATCAGGAGCCTCACCAGACATCTGTCGGCAGCCTCATCTGGTCCGGAGCAGGGAAGAAGTCTCAGCGCTCCGAAGCTGGAAAGCAAGGCCCTGCCGGAAAGCGAGGTGCTGCAAGCAGAGATGACAGCGTCGCAGCACAAGGCCCCGCAGCCAGCGTTCCAGACCCCAGCGGAGGCAGAGCAGACCGGCACTGGAGGAACCGCATCTGAAGCAGGTATGAAGGACGACCCTGCCCTGACGACCGACACCACTCCCGTGACTGCTAGTGCCACAGCTGCTGACTCCGTTCCAGTGACTGATCTTGCAGCAGCCGCTACCTCTGCTGCAGCAAATGCCCATACTCAAGCTGCGCAGACCTCCATCGCTGTGCATGACCTAACCGTACATGAGAGACGGATTAACGGCGTTTGTCCAGCACTGGGTGTAACCCTGGATCCCACTTTGCCCAGGCCAAGAAGGGTTAAGTGCCAGGTGCAGCCCTGGAAGCCGTTCCACTAAACCTCGGAAACCTGAAACTGTAAATAGTTAACTGTTTATTTCCTTGCTGTTTTGCTGCTAAAACCCGTCCTGGGTTAACTCTTAAAGGGATCCCTTTGTTTACCCGGGATCCCTATTGCTTTTTATTTTTGCTTTCACTTTCATTTTTGCTTTTTGGTTCACAATGTTATAAGAACTGCAGAAATCATGAACTGCGCATGATTCAAACTTTCCCTTGTAAATAGTTTGCACCTTCTTAAAGGTGCTCCCTACTAGTTTTAGCCAAAGACACTTTGCGAAGATATTTGCCCTATTTGTTTGAGCCAAAGACACTTTGTGAAGATACCTTTCCTACCGGTTCTAGTTAAAGACACTTTGCGAAGATACCATGCCGGAACCTTTGCATGGGCCAGTAGGCTGAGGAGACGAGCTACCTTAGAAAGACTTGGTCTCCTCTTAAAGGGGATGTGAGAAACTGAACTTGAGAGAGATACTGTTGCAGAACAGTAATGCCATAATGATGCCTTGAAAAGAAATGTAACTGTTTTACATGCCGAGTTATATGTGTTGAATTTGTTAAAATGTGAAATTTGAATAATGTTTTGAAGACAGGAAAGATGCAGAGAGCCCGTAGGGGTAGATGTAGAAGCCTGCATAGTTGAAAGTAAAAGAAGTAATAATGAAGGTGAGGATAGAAGGTAAACCCCGCGTCCCCATTGAAAAGTTACTTTGTTACTAAGGACAGAGAGTGAACCCGTAGGGGTTAGAGAGTGAGTCCTTAAAGGAGCCGAGTAGAGCGGGCTCAGAGTTCTTTAAATGAAAGGAATGTTATGTCTATACTGTGTATAGTAGCGAAAGGCAGTAGGCCCTGGCTGAACAGGGCGGTCCTGTAAAAGAAAGGAGAGGCAGTAGGTCTGGTGCCGTAGGGACAGGCGGTCCTGCAGGTTCACAAGAAGGAGAATGTAAAGTTGAAATGCCTTATAATGTGATTATAGGAAGGCCTTTGATAGACTAAGAGTGTGAGTTTCTTAAAGGCAATGTTAAGTTATTGTTCCAAAAATTGCATTAAGTAGAATACCCGGTTGGGTAACAGAAGTTATTTATGCTCTGTAATTTATAATGTTGATTATGTTTGTAACGTTAAAAGTGTCCTCACCTCCCATAAAGGGAAGCCTACTTAAGTATACTTACTGTTATTTGCACTCAACAAAATTGTATGTCTTTTTGCTAACCTGTATTGTTGTTTTTCTTCCCAGTCCCGGAGTACTGTGTTTAACCAGGGGGGAGTGCAGCGCCCCAGAGTCCTGGTCATTGCAGTATCATGGCTCAGCCACTAAGGGGGGCCATGGTGCGTTCGATGGCACTGAAGGAGTTCTCTGAGCAGGTATCACAGTCACCAATACATTTCACAGCTGGGCCTCCGGGGGGAGCTAAGGGTGCTATTCATTAGGCCACTCCCCACCATAGTGGGTAAACTGGGGGTCAGGCAGGAAGTTAAAGAGAACGCTGACGGGATTGAACGGAGCAACACCCTGTGGCAGGGGGTGTTGTGAAGGGAGAGACTGTAGGGTCTCTGCCAGGGGTGGGATCCTGGCAGAGGCTTGGCATTGAAAGAACGTAACGGGTCCGCGCAGGCTCCTGGAAGCGGCGGGACTCAAGAAAGGACTAGAAGCGAGATAGATTGTGCTGAGTGAGAAACGAAGTCAAGCGAAAGGAGATACCAGTGAGGGTTGTGCTGAAAGAGGCAGCACCTTACTGAGGCGCACTACCGGTGGCCGGAACGCCGAGGAGGTAAAGAGTTTCAAGCCATACCTCAGACCTACGGCAGGGCAGTTAGCTTTAGGCGGACTGTCTCACGCATCACCCAGGAAGGCAAAGGGGGGTACCAACAGGAGAGGGGCGCAGATAGAGTCCCGGAAGATCTCCGAGCCTCCCCGTCATACGGGTGCGTTCCTACCATAGTATCTGGAGGGACGAGAAAGATCATTGCGAATTAAGTTGTTGTGAGGGAACACGAGAAACAGACACAACAGTTGTGGGGTACTTTCCGTAAGCACAGCAGGGAAGGACTGCAACACATAGCGCTAGAAGGAAGGCACCGATTTCCACCTGCAAGGAGAGCTCTGGAAGTGCCATTGGACCGGCCGGACTTGCGCAGCCTGGTGAGCCGTATTCTGGACTGAGGACCCAGAGAGCTTCAGTAAAGAGGTAAAGAGACTGCAACCTGGTGTCCTCGTTATTTACCGCGACCTGCACCCCACAACTGCACCGCTACACCGTTACTACACCACTTATTGCACCGGACGTCCCCCACTGACAGACAGGGCCACGGACCGGGTCTAGCCACCGTGACAACCCCAGGACTGAGACCTAGAGGCCCGGCTCCGGGTACCCCTCGGCCCTGCGGCAGTGTGGGGGCGCTCCACCAACTTCTATCGGCACAGAGCTGTTGCAGACCACTCCTGATGGGGATTCAACGGCTTCATTGACATGACATCAACAGTGCAGCAGCTTCTTTTCCTCACTGCTCTGTTAATGGAGCTTGACTGGCGACGTCATGCTGATTGACAGCAGACTCCCCACTGCCAAACTGTGGGGAGCTGGCTTTAAATCAGCATGACATTAAGTCGCCAGTCACACCCCATCGACAGAGCAGCCAAGAAGAAGAATAGCTGCTCTGTTGATTTGGAGCAGCTGATTTGCTGGAGTGGTTGGTGACCGTTGTGCACCATCGCCCAGTTGAACATGCAGGCAGTTGCCTTTGTTAGCAATTATCTGCCTGTTAGTTTTTAGGCCCATAGGAAAAAAAAAGTCCTGGACAACCACTTTAAGTACACCCACCAAACATAAATTAAACTACATAGTACCCAAATGCGTTTACTTTGAGCCCTGATTCCGGAGATGCTATAGAGAAAACATGAAGCTGAATTGTTGAAACATTATATAGTATTTATTTTGCACTATGAAAATACAAAAACATAGATGATTAATTGTATTCTATTCCATAAATATATCATCTTTATATTTTACTGGTTCATTGAAAAAAAATGCAGAATACAGACTATCTTATCACAATATAAAATATTCTGTACTCAGGATTAACATATTGACGACATTTGTGGATATTTTGTAATATTGCTGGTGGTGTTTATATGTCTGCTGGCGATATGTCCAGGGGTCGGGTATATCTTCTCTGGTTATAATGAAAAACCAAGAACAAAACCTTTATTCTTACTTTCTCTTTTAGATCTGCTCTCAATAGTCTCTCAAAAAGCAGAACAGTGACAGTGATGTAGCCAGGACTCATGGCAGACGCGGTACTGTATAAGGTGCGCGTCTCTGACTGGGGAGCACCTAGATAGAGCAGCACGAAAAGGATGTCAGTGCCAGTTCCCCCCTAGCATCACTCCCCTTTTAGTGATGCACTAATTGGAAGACCCCCAGCCGGCCAGTGGTCACTGGAGGGGAGGGGTCCTACGGCCACGCCTACAGGGGTTAAAACCGGCGCAAATCCAAAGGAGTACGGAACACATTCGTTCCGGATAGGGGCGGCCACAGAGGCAGCTAGGGCAGGAGTGTCAGAGGCTGAAGTGCAGAGAATGGGTCGTTGGAAGTCCGCATGCTTCGCCAGATACATAAGACCCGACTTGCTTAATTAACATGTATTGTCTCTTACAGGGGTTGAAGTTTGGGTGGTAGGAGATTCCTACGTACACTGGGCTGAAAAGAGGGCCAAACTGCGGCCAGGAGGAACAAATCTCTACATCCCGGGAATAAAAGTTAACTGGAGGGGTATCAGAGGCCTCCAGTGGAAAAAGGTGTTCAAGGAGATGGTGGGCATAGCAAGGTTGGTGGAACGCCCGGTGATATTGGTGTTACACGCGGGTGGCAATGACCTGGGCAAACAAAAGGTGGCCGAGTTGTACAAATGGGTAATAACGGATACGGAACGGTTCAGCAGTCTGTTCAGGAACATGATACTGGTGTGGTCGGAGATAACACCACGGGCCGAATGGCGAGGTGCAAGAGATAAAAGAGCCATTGAGCGGACAAGGGTGAAATTCAATGCTCGGATCGGAAAATATGTGAGAGGAAGAGGCGGTATCGTGATTCATCACCAATACCTACAAAAGAAAAACACGCCACAATTAAGACCGGACGGTGTTCACCTAACGGACATTGGCCTCGATATTTTTCTGTCTGGTTTACAGGACGGGGTTGAACAAGAAGAAGCGGAGGAGGGCAAAGGTCGTAGTTGCTCGTTGGTCCAATTCCCCTGTCGATCACGGACAGGAGCTCGGCGCGAGCGGCCGTTACGATATGTAATTGCCCTTCTCAGCTTATTTAATTAATAAACTGTGACCGACCTGTTCAACCCACCTAGGACTGAGTGTGTTTCATTACGGGATTGATGGGAGGGGGGAAGGCACTGGTTACGACACCCAGGTCTCCACAGTCTGGCAGACGCGGTACTGTATAAGGTGCGCGTCTCTGACTGGGGAGCACCTAGATAGAGCAGCACGAAAAGGATGTCAGTGCCAGTTCCCCCCTAGCATCACTCCCCTTTTAGTGATGCACTAATTGGAAGACCCCCAGCCGGCCAGTGGTCACTGGAGGGGAGGGGTCCTACGGCCACGCCTACAGGGGTTAAATCCAGGTGTCCGGCCGGGAACTTTCTCTTTCCTCCCGGCGGACACCTGGAAGCATTGTCCCACCCTCCCTCCCTTTTTTAAAGGCTAAAGATGATACTAAACAGCGGGATGATGTAAAGTGGTAAAGACTATTGTAATATTTTACGTAAAAAAAAAAAAAATGTATAGGGTATGTGATATAACTAACTCTGGTAACCTTTATTAAGTCACAGCGGAAGAAGCGGAGGAGGGCAAAGGTCGTAGTCGCTCGTTGGTCCAATTCCCCTGTCGATCACGGACAGGAGCTCGGCGCGAGCGGCCGTTACGATATGTAATTGCCCTTCTCAGCTTATTTAATTAATAAACTGTGACCGACCTGTTCAACCCACCTAGGACTGAGTGTGTTTCATTACGGGATTGATGGGAGGGGGGAAGGCACTGGTTACGACACCCAGGTCTCCACAGTCTGGATGATTCAGCATGCTGATAACAGTGGAGATAAGTCGACAGCTTTGGGCGCTACTATGGATAATATCAGTAGACTCTGGAGGGTATGACAAGCAGTGGTTTAGTGAATTAAAGGGTGAGATTTAGATATGGAAAACACATGCTGAGTGGGCAATATGCACCTATTTCTTTTATATCTTCACTTTGGGAAGGTTCTACCAGCACAGGATCTAAAATCTCATAATAGGGTCAAAATGAACTATGCAGGTTTGGTAAAGATTATCTGCATGTGTTTGCATGCGGAAAATTGGGAACATAATACAATACCAGGTTGGTTAATGATCTACACGTTGCATATATTTTACGCACGTAAAGTGATCATTTTAAAATCTACCAATTCTTTGTGTGGTATTCATTGCAGACTTCCTCTGTAACACAATCTGATACGCTGCGGAAATTCTGCATCAAATTCTCCAAATGTGCATTAACTTTTAGGTTTCCTTGAGACCATGTTCACACATTATTTGGTCAGTATTTTACATCAGTATTTTACATCAGTATTTGTAGGCCAAAACCATGGGTGGAACAATCAGAAAAATATGAAAAGTATGATAGAAAGACGTCACCACTTCTGTATTTATCACCCACTCCTGGTTTTGGCTTACAAATACTGATGTAAAATACTGATCAAATACTGAACATGTGAAACTTGCCTTAGATTGTAAGTAAAATTCATGTATCTTTAGTGGCTTTTTATTCATACATTTTAACATGTTTTTTCAATTCTTTAAAAAAAGTCTATGAAAATATGTATGAAGAAATAGTCACACTTCCAGCACGCTGCGTTTTGGAATAACTAGCCGCAAAAATGTACCAAAAGAGAAGATGACACTACTAAGAAAAACCGCAATGCTTATACTGTGTTTGATGATTTCCCATCGATATGCAACTAATATGCCCTATTTTCCTAAAGCTGTTGTGTGTAGTTCATGTCCCAACTCCGCTTTTTTTCTGCAATTGTCTGTCCCAAAATGCTCAATAACAATTTGTTCTGATTATTGTGCATTTGCTGCAGTTTTTTTTCTCTTTTGTTTTATGTTTTTTGCTACATATTTGATGTGTTCTTTATGCTTTTTTTAGTGCAGTAAAATACAATTGTGTTTTTTAAATGTTTTTCATCTAGCTCCTCATAAAAATCTATAGAGGAAAAAAAGCACCAAAAACACTCAATTTGGCTATGTTCCGACGTCGCATTCTTGCTTAATTTTCCAGCTTTTGTTTTTTTTTTCAAAAAACTCTGCATTTTACTGTCGAAAAAAAGGGAACTAGATTCTTCAAGTCTCATGCAAAGTGGCTTATTTTTTCCTTGTAGATTTGAAACTGCTTTAATTCTGCAGCAGGTTATTTTTTGCAGCATTTTTCACTCATTCAATAGAATAAAAAAAAATGCATGCAAAATAGAAAAAAGGCAGCATTTCCACAATGGGGGAACATGTACTAAGTGTTTCTAAAAAACATTGGATCCCAGATGATTGTAAAGGGGTATGTTTCCCCGAATGTAGACCTGAAAGTTGCATACGGTACTTTTAGTGCTGAGGAAAAGGAATGCAATTTTTAAACATGAGACCATTTGTGTAAAATTTTGAGTGATCGAGCAATCACCCATTACAGTCACTGTACAGTAGTATGTAGGTTTTTTACTTTTTGTGCCCCTACTATATATACATTATAAAATAGGATGGGTAACACAGGAGCCCTAAGGTGGACACTCTGTAAAATCTCTCCCCTGTAACCTTACAGAATCTATATATGATTTGCTTTTTATATTCAGGTTACAATGTGTTCCTTCTGGTCAATTTTTTATTGAGTTAGTAATAAGGATTTATCATTCACAAAACTTGTATATTGACTTATTGGTCCCTTTAATTATACATTGGATGGAGTCTTCTTTATAGATATTCTTACCTTTGTTGAAAGTTATCGAGATTAGAGTCAGATCGATATAAATTATAATATACATTGCGAATAGTCAGATGAATAAACAAGCGCATAAAACAAAGGGAAGCCAGAATCCTAAAACGACCGTACCGCCTCTGGGTACCTACAGTACCTATACGCTCTTGGCTGGACCACTATCACCCAAAGTGGCACAGGTCCATACATGCAATGGGTACTGGCCATGAGTGGCTTTGGAGCCTGTTTGCTATTCATTTGTATGGCTAAGTCATCAATATTAGAGCAGTGGAAACCCCCGTTATGCCATACACAAGCTAATTATGAAACTAAACACATGACATTAAGCAATGCATGCACAGTATCTCTGTTAAGACTCATATTCTCTTAAAAATCCTCCTTGAACTGGCCAATTCTGTGTGGTGGAAGAGGATGAAGTTACCGTAAAGAGGTCCTGTCACCAGGTCAAAAGTGATCAGTTTGTGCGCTAATATTATACAGTACCTACTGTTCTGAGTGATTCACTTTTTTAAAATCCTCCATACAATCCAATGTTATGAGCTTTTTTTAGTGATGAGCGAATATACTCGTTACTCGAGATTTCCCGAGCACACTCCGGGGTCCTCTGAGTATTTTTAGTGCTCGGAGTTTTAGTTTTTAGCGCCACAGCTGAATGATTTACATCTGTTAGCCAGCATAAGTACATGCGGTGGTTTCCTGGTTACTAGGGAATCCCCACATGTAATCAAGGTGGCTAAGAGATGTGAATCATTCAGCTGAGGTGAGGAAAACGAAATCTCCGAGCACTAAAAAATACTCGGAGGACCCCCGAGCATGCTCGAGAAATCTCAAGTAACGAGTAAATTCGCTCATCACTAGCCTTTTTATTTAGTGCTATTTTTATGGTTTTTACTAAGAGGGCGTGGCTCACATGATCTTACGGGGTGTGTCTTTGCATAATTACCATATGAGCCACACCTCCTTGAAAAACCTTTAAAAAAGTGAAGCTGTCAGCAATTTCACTCTTTAGCTAATGCCATTACAGTACAGTCTGTAGAAATATTTTTTAAGTGTGCCCATGTGTAGATGAGCAGTCACCGCCACACTTGGCAATAATTAAATTATGAGCACTCTGATGATAGGATGATCTTGAAGAGCTTTGGGCGTTCTTTTTTATATTCTCAAGTAAAGTCCAAAAGGGTAGTTTCAATAATCACTTTTATCTAAAAGGTCATAAAACTATGGTTAATGCTGGGCTGATGCATTTTGGGATTACCAATCAAAATCATCCCAAAAAAGAGGTCATGACCATCAATGGAGAAGTGGTTATCCTTACGTGAACTAAATGAGAGTTTTGGAAACGTCTTAGTGGGGGACTATTTCAGACAAATATCACATCCAAACTCCTTTTCTAGATGATCTTTGCAAAATAGAGCTAAATCTACATTTCCAATATTTTATCTATCGTAAATCAGTAGGAAGTCATGGCAGAGATCAGTAAGTAACAGGTAAGCTTCAGGATGAAGTTACGTGATCCCTACTCCCTGTTTTCCTCAGCTGCGCCCATTTATGATGATGCGCTCAGATGGCATATGCCCTGACCACATATTTTCATCCATGTAATATAGGTAAAACAGGGAATATAAGACACCGTTGTACCCTCTACTGAATCACAGGTATAAAATCCCTCCATTGTCAGGGGTGAGATTGGTGCAGAAGACATTTCTGGAATGTTTCATGATAACAAAGAGATTCTCTTATTAACAAGTTTTTATAGATTTGTGTCTAGCTTGAGCAAGATGATGTACTCCCTCCATGTCATTCTTCTCTGTTCTCTTCACAGTGTCTTCGGGGATAATTTGATGGTCACAGTCTTAACTTCTGTGTATTCTGCCAGGGCATATTCACCACTACAAGGAAAACCGTTGTTAGATAGAATATTGTGCAGCTTGACTATTGATGACTATATGGGCATTCACAACTATGAACAAGTAAATCAATGAGCACTGGCAACGTCTCTTTCCAAAATTTGCTAACCATCAATTCAGTTATACTTGTCACTACACAACCGCATATATTATCTCATTGATGTACAGATCGCAGCTCCTTGGTCCTGATGTAAAATATGTACCAGGATCATCTCAACCATCAGGGACCATGTATGCTACCACAGACTGTTTTACTTCAAAGCTGGTTATCAAGAAAAGAGGGGTCCCCACACTGTTTTCTTTTTAATTATTTAAATAAATAATTTTTTAAAAAATGACATAGGGTCCCTTCATTTTTGACAACCAGCCAAGCTGAAGCAGACAGCATGGGGCTGGTATTCTCAGACTGGTAAAGGGCCATGGATATTGGGCCCCAACAGCCTAAAAATAGCAGCCCGCAGCCACCTAGAAAAGGCGCACCTATTAGAAGCACCAATTCTGGTGCTTTACCCAGCTCTTCCGACTTGTCCTGTAGCAGTGGCATATTTGTTAGGTTAATGTCACCTTTGTATTGTCTGGTGACATCAAGCCCACGGCTTAGTAATAGAGAGGTGTCTATAATATACCTATTCATTACTAATCCTATAGTCAGCTCTTACTGTTATTAGCGGCAGCAGGTGTCGGCTGATGGGAGCAGTAATCCCATCAGCCAACTACAGTGACCATAGGTAAACTTTTTACCTCCGATCACACCTGTGGGCTCACAATGTAATTTGAAAGCATGGGAATCTCTGCTGTCTGACCGGCAATAATGATTTTACCGCCGATCAGAAGCAATGTTTGCTGTGCTGTCATGCACATGACAACGCGACAAACACCTGGTATTCATTGGGTCAAACCCGAACAGTAACACGGACTTCTGGTGAAGTCCATGTTCGATGTCCATGCCCGAACAGTAGGTGTTTGGGTACAGACACTGAACTTTACTATTCCTGTTCGACCATCTCTAATACAGACACATGCATATACATACATACATACAAGTACCGTAAATACATACATACAGACACAAGCATGCACATGTATATATATATATATATATTTATATTATGCACACACAATAGAATACTTACCAGTCCCCTCTTCTTCAGTTCTTCTAAACACCCCCACAGTACAGGGCCTTTGGCAACATCACGGACATGTGACTGATCACATGATCATGATGTCACTATAGGTCCTAAAATCCCCCTGAGTACAAGACCTGTGGTGACATCACGATCACATGACTGCTATATCATAGAAGGTCCTTAAGTTGTCTCAGCATCGGATTGACATTATCAATCTAATTTTTGCTGTAGACGCCCTGGGAAGTGGGGGCCCTAGGCAAATGTCTAGTTTGCCTACCCCTAATGCCGGCCCTGAATACACAGAACTGACATACACTGTATGCTACTAATCTCAGTTTGTTTTCCTTTAGTGGACTTCTCTGCTTGAATCCCTTAATAGCATAAAAGTTCAAAATGAACGTGGGATGTCATATAAGTGTTAAAATATTCTGGATGAAATGAAAGCATAAATATAGAAACTGTCCCTTTCCAAGATTTATCACTATGATGGATATCTTTTAAGAGGAACCTGACATCTGATATATGCTGCCCAATCCACAAACAGCATGTATCAATATTTAAATCTAAATTGCTGTGGCGTTTCAGAGAAAAACATAGTTTAATAGCTACTAAGGCCCGAGCCGCACGGGAGACTAGTCGGACAGGTGGGTCCCCGGCAGCTTCTCCACGCCCGCTGCCATGGAGTGATTGGTCTCTCCTTTTTTCTTGCAAGCAGGGGTAGACCTATCACTCCCAGAGGGCGAGGACGGGATAAGCTGCCGTGGACCCTCCTGTCAGACCAGTCTCCCGTGCGGCTTGGACCCTGGCAAATCATTATTCTCTCATAGACTCAACAGCTTAACTTACAGTTCTCTGCCATTTCCTGACATCTTGAAGCCTCCAAATGGGGTCTGTGCATGGAGGGCATTGTAACAATTAATCCTGCAACGCAAGATAAAAGTTAGGTTAGGAGGCATGTAGGAGGAAAGGTCTTGATGTTTTCTTGGCTGTAGTATATAACTTTGATACTTTTGTTGGCTAAAATGGATCATTTAAACCAAATCGACCACTATCCAGGTATAAAAAGATTAAACCCCAGTAGGTAAAACAGAAAATAAAGTTTGACTTAACTTGTCTACAATCTACTAATTTACCCTTAAATGCTTTGTCTCATCAGGAATAAAGACAACAGAGCAATCAACAACTGGAAGCGGTGATATCAGTAAGGGTATGTTCCCACGGTCAGTAAATGCTGCGGGTTGGCGTTGTGTACATGCGCAGCATCCAACCCGCAGCGGCCAGATGTTACAGCATAGTGGACTGGATTTGAAGAAATCCCATCTCCACTATGTGTGCACCGCCACCCGCGGCTTGCCTGCGGAGACTGACATGCGGCGCATCTTTCCAGACCGCAGCATGTCAATCTATCTTGCGGAGACACTCAGTCTCCGCAAGATAAATGTTCCCGTACAATGTATTGGGCACGGTGATTCCGCACAGTTCAATGAACACATGCGGAAACACCTGCGTTCAAAAGCCGGCAGCACTTTGGATGGAGCAGACATGTACTGTGTCCAAAGCGCTGCTGGTTCCTGACCATGGGAACATACCTTTACAGCAGCCAAAATGTAGTATTCATTACAAGTGACCAATGAAAAAATAGGCTTTTATCTAATACATAAACTGGCCATGTTCATTAGGGTATGTTCACACAATTTTATGTTCAGGTAGAAAACTAAGCATTTTGATTTTTCATTGGTGTTATCTGTAAAGGTTTTCTTTTTTAATCATTCTTAGGGTTTGCTTATACTAGTGTATAAAAAGATAAATTCTCATCCAGGAGAGTGGGCCAATTGTTTCTCATTTATCATCTGTATACAATCCATTTTTTTTTACTCCGCAACTATTAATCTTTTACAGAACAATTTACAGTTTCCAATGCTACAGAATTGTAAAATCTCGTAAAAATCAGATGTTATACTGATGGTCTGTATGGCATGCAATTTTTTTTTTCCTCGCACTATTCCGGTTTTTCTGATGCCGAATACAGCTGAGAAAAACTGCAGATCTGCACTCATCTGTTTCATTGAATAACATTGGTCCGAGTGCAATCTGATTTATAATACTAATAATACTATGATATGATCTATACGCTAGTATGAGCGAACCCTTAGGCCGGGATCACACATACGCGAGATATACGCGAGAGTCTCGCAGGTGAAAACCCAGCTCTGGCGCCGGCACTCCGGAGCGGAGCGTGCAGCCGCACAGCAATACATGGAGCTGCACGCTCTGCTCCGGAGTGCCTGCGCCAGAGCTTTGTTTTCACCTGCGAGACTCGGCCGTATCTCGCGTATGTGTGATCCCAGCCTAATAGTGATTTTTGGGATGATTTTAGGCCATTTTTTATGTAAAAAGTAATGAAGAAAACACTGGCTCATTTTGCAGTGAAAATGCTTACAAAATGCTCAAAAAGACACCCAGGCATCTTCTGGGCATCTTTGTAGCCTTCCCATTGAATTCTGTTATGAAGTATGGAGCGGCTTCACAGTGGAAAATGCCTGAAGAATGGTTAAGACACTCCTTTTAACCACTTGGCATCTTTGGAAACCAGAAGAAGTTACCGTAAACGGTGCTGAAAAACGTGAACATATAAACAGAAAGTTGCGTTTACATGGAAATATTTAGAACGAGTATTTCATTCAGGCGTTTTTTGAGTGATTTTTCAGGTGTTCTCCAAACAGGATCCTCTCCAAAAACATTGAAAAAAAAATGATGTGTGGACGTTAGAATAAAAACCAATCTTTGATATTGTCTCTCCGCTATGACTATAGTAAGAGCAGAACTTAAAAGATCATTTTACATGGATCACAAGACTAAGGGCTTGAAGCGATGGCCGGGGGACCACCACGGTGCAGGAAGACTACTGTACACAAGATGAGGTGCAAACAACAAAGGTTAGATTTATTGGGAAACAGGAAATGGAGAGGACAAGGAAGGTGCAAACAGGGGTTTACAATAACAAAAGATAATGCACATGAGTCAATTTGTCTGTAAATAGCACAGTGCTTAAGCAATTGCAAACTCAGAACCTATCTCACAAGCAACTTTACACAATAAAACATATATCGTTGCTACTCTGCATATATTCTCCCTGGCCTTCACTACGCAGGCCACACGGCTACCGTGCTCTAACTACTGAAGCCTGTACTAGGCCCTAACTAGTGCACCAGACAGGAACAGACTCACGGTGATGTTGGGGACACAGGTCCAGTCCCAGGGGGCCCCCGAAGTCCTAAACGGTGGTGCGCACGGATTCCTGTCGGCTCTGTAAAGCGTGGTCTTTCTTTGCTCCTGGAAACCGTAAGTCCCCTTTTCAGTATCTTCGTGGTTTCACCAACCAGCGCAGAACAGCCACCCTTTGCTGTAACCGGGAAAGTCTATTTAACAATCGCAGTTCGTCTCAAGCTGTGTAGTCTTTCTTGCAGCCAACGATTCTTCCTTGCAGGCAGAACAGCTCACAGTTCTCTCTGTTCCCTCTCAAAACACTTCTTCCTCTCGCTGCTCAGCTCCACCCACTCTCCACAGCACCGACCAGTTCAAAGCAAAAACAAGAGTAGGGGAGAACAGTAGAACATACCATCACATCAGACAAGGGGATGCAGCCTCTTAAAGTAACAGCGTGTTTCTTATTATCCATACCAGCACCACCCTCTTACATGCCTCCCTTCTTAATGATGGTCGTCCTCGGCCATCACAGCTTCAGGGTAAAAGTGTAATGGAGGAGGCAACAAAGGTATATAAACAGACAGAGCACACTGTTCTACATATCGGACTGGTGGAACCCCTGCATTAGACCTCTGGGATCTCCGAAGCTCTTGGCTGTCAGGCAAGGCTTGACTATCTTCCGGAGTAACACTTGTTGCAGGGGACATGGTGCGCTCTTGTCTGGTCTCATCCTCACATGGCGGTACTGGTACATCCATGAGATTACTGCCTCGGGGCGGCTGAGGACCCCCTACTGTGTCAGGGACGGTCCACCACTCATCCTCGATTTGGACATCAGGCATGACAGATTCAGGAAGTGGAGTGGCACCTCCAGGCAACAATGGCACAGAACAGACCTCAGACCGGCAAGGCCGCAGCATATTTCTGTGAAGTACTCTAGGGGTGGATGACCCATCTTCAATCTGTACCTTGTAGACAGGGCCGTTAGCATACACTCGCTCGATAACCTTGTACAGCTGTACTTCCCATCTCTCACTTAGTTTTCCCTTAGGGTGTCTCTCTCTGACCAATACCCGGTCTCCAGGTTGAAGCGGTAACTCTTGAGTCGGTTTGCGGGCCGTATGTTCTTTTCCTTGCAGTTGCTGACCCGCCAACCGCCGTATCGTTTGCAAACGTTGCCGATGCTCTTTCACCCATGAGGTGACATTTCGCTCCATCAGCTCCTCTGGCTGTTCCAGATTCAGCTCAATGATCTCTCGTCCAGCTCTTCCAAACAACAGTAGATAGGGGGTATAACCCGTGGTGGAGTGGACCCGATTGTTGTAGGTCCAGACCAATTCCGGCAGATAGTCTGGCTAACACACCTTCTTATCCTCCTCCAATGTTCTCAGCATCTGAAGCAAGGTTCTGTTAAAGCATTCGCAAGCTCCATTGCCTTGAGGATGGTAAGGGGTGGTCCGGGACCACTCGATGCCATACATGCGATACAATTCTTCCATCACCTTGCCTTGGAAACACGCGCCTTGGTCGGAGTGGATGCGCTTTGGGCACCCATACACCCGGATGAAGTCTTGGCAGATGGCTCGCGCCGCCGATTCCGCAGTCTGGTCTCTAGTCGGAGTTACTACTGCGAACTTAGAAAAATGATCGGTCATCACCAAACAATATTGCGGCCCCCGGGCCGAGTGTCCCACGAGGAGATAGTCGATCATCAAGACTTCCAATGGCTCCTTAGTTTGTATGGTCTGGATGGGTGCCCTCTGTTCAGTACTCTTAATGAGGTCACATACTCGACACTGCCGGCAAACCTCTTCCACCACAAGCTCCAACCGAGGACAATAGACATGCCGCTGCAACCATTGGTAGGTCTTTGTGGAGCCAAAGTGCGCTCCAAATTCATGGGCTTCTTTAGCTATTTCTGGAGCCATTCTTCCTGGGATGACCACTTGCCACCTTACTTCCATACCTTTTGGCTGTTGTTTCTTACGATATAGTACTGACTCTCGCACTTCCAGTCTATCCCACTGGTGCAACACACTCCTCGTTTCAGAGTCCAGATTATCTCTCTCTTGTTTGACAGGCTTCCGCTTTTGCGTTACCCACCATTTCATCTGTCTCAGCCCTTCGTCTTCATCCTGAATGTGCCCCCATTCTTCATTGGTTCTTCCCAGGGACCGAGGTAATGCGCAGGCCTCCCTTCTTGACTGGGCCACAACCATTGGGGGCTTGAACTTATTAAAGTCTGGGGTTTCCTCCTCTTCGAGTTGTTCGTCAAGATCCCCCACTGGAGTCTCCACAGGCACTCTGGACAGCCCATCCGCATTTGCGTTTTCGGTAGCAGAGCGATAGCGGATAGTAAAGTCGAACTTGGCCAGGCGAGCCATCCACCGTTGTTCTAAGGCCCCCAGTTTAGCATTCTCAAGGTGGGCCAGGGGATTATTGTCTGTTTGAACTTGAATTTTTGTACCTGTCAGGAAGCCTGCAAACTTTTCTGTCATGGCCCACACCAGAGCCAGGAGCTCTAACCGGAAGGAGCTGTAATTGTGAGGGTTTCTTTCGCTGTCTCGCAGGGACCTGCTAGCATACCCGATGACTCTCTCATGTCCATCCTGTATCTGAGAAAGTACTGCACCGAGTCCATGTAGGCTACCATCGGTGTACAACAGGAACGGTTGATCGAAGTCTGCGTAGGCCAAAATCGGGGCCGAAGTAAGGGCATTCTTTATAGCCTGGAAGGCCTCGTGTTGTCCCTGTGCCCAGGGGATGCGCTGGGTCTTCGGCACTCCAGCGGTCCCCCTCAGCAACTCATTGAGAGGACCGGCCACCTTCGCGAAGTCTTTAACAAACCGACGGTAGTACCCCGCGAGTCCCAGGAAGGCCTGGAGTTCTCTCACTGTTTGAGGGACTGGCCACTTCTGGATAGCAGCCACTTTTTCTGGCGAGGGTAGAACTCCATCTTGTGACACAATGTGACCTAGGTACTCGATCTCCCTCTTGAAGAGGTGGCATTTCTTTGGCTTCAACTTCAGGTTATGAGCACGCAATCTTCCGAGTACCTGTCCAAGCCGGGCAAGGTGGTCTTCGAAAGAGGATGAAAACACAATGATGTCATCCAGATAGATCAGGGTAGCCTCGAAATTTAAATCTCCCAAACACTTTTCCATCAGCCGTTGAAAGGTGCCTGGAGCATTGGAGAGCCCGAAGGGCATCCGGTTAAACTCGACCAGTCCCATAGGGAGGATGAAGGCAGTTTTCTCTCTGTCTTTCTCTGCCACGGCTACTTGCCAATATCCGCTTGCTAGGTCCAGGGTGGAGAAGTACTTGGCTTTCCCCAACGCTGTCAAGGATTCTTCGATGCGGGGCAACGGATACGAGTCTCGAACAGTGCAGGCATTGAGTTTTCTGTAATCTACACAGAACCGGATGGTCCCGTCCTTTTTCTTGACGAGCACCACCGGGGCTGCCCAAGGGCTCTGACTACTCTGCACCACTCCGGAATCCAGCATCTGCCTCAGTAATGTTTTCACCTCTTGGTACATTTTGGGCGGGATCTGTCGGTATCGTTCTCGAATTGGACGAGCTTCCCCAGTCGGGATCTCATGCGTGATGGCTTCAGTACAGCCGAAATCTTCGGCATGACGGGCGAATGCGGCCTGATTCTTCCACAGCATAGTTTCTATCGCTTGCACACGCTCAGGGCCCATAGCCTTCACATCCACTTCCATTTGCTCAAGGATGACCCATCCACTCCACTCCGGGGATGGTGTCTCTTCGTCTTCCGCAGCAACTGCTAGGGTCCACCCCACGCCTTCTTTCAGTGATAAGGACATCTCCTTCTGACTCACCACTTCACCCTTATGCAGGTACACCAGGGCCAGATCTGTCCCTCGTGGCAAGGCGACCTCCCTGGGGCTCACATTCAAAGCTCTTATGGGGACATGTCCTCGCTGGACCACAGCTATCGTACGAGCTATCATGACTTCTTGATCCACTCCTCCGCCTACCACAGGCTGAACAACCACTTCCAACCCATCAAGGTTGCGGTGAGTCCCCACTGGAAGGTACACTATAGTTTCTTGCTCGGGAGGTAGGATTACAGGTTCTTTCCCAGGAGCCCGGATGACCCCTACCGTCTGATAAGATGGCACACTCTTCTGCGTCCCACAGACGCGGATCAGTCGTTGAAGGGCTTCTTGAGTAGGCTCATGTGGGGTAGCCTTCTTCCAATATCCAGGTCCCCGTTTGGTAAACATAATCTGATCGAGTTCGCGTAGGATATTCATTCCCAGTACTACAGGCACATCTTTCTTGACAGGCTCAGGGACTAGTAGGATCCCTTTTCTTCCAACTGCTTGTCCACAAATTCGAATATTCATCCACACGACCCCTGTGACCGGAATCGGCTGTTGGTTGGCAGCAAACAAGCGAATCAATGTCTCTTTTTCTGGCTTGGCCAGGTTCTGGAAATGTTGCTTGAAGTACGCTTCTGACATCGTTGTCACTTGGGACCCGGTATCTACCAGGCAATCCACCAGAATTCCTTCAAATTCAGCCCGTAGGATGGGGCTCCCAGCAATCAAGTGCTCATTATGATATGGGGCGGCCTCTCTTCTCGCCTCCCCCGCAGAGTGCCGCACTACCGCGGGGGTTGGTAGTTTAACGGCGGCCTCCACTGGCCCTGGGTATAGTTCCGACAGTCTCTGGCAAGGTGCCACCGTCCTCCACACTCCCAGCATTGAATGCCTCCCCCTCGCCGAGGAGTACTTCGAGCCTGTCCTCGTGCCTCCGATGCCTGACGGGAGGGGGCTTGTTCCCACTGATCCCTTGTCGATCGGGCCGAAGGATGATTGCATGAGTATGGTGGGTCAGTCACTTGTAGTTCCCCCACTCTCCGCTCCATCTGTGTCAGTTTCTCTTGCACGTTAACAAGGGACCGCTGCAAGTCTTGCACTACCTGGACCAGCACTTCTTGATGGTTTGAGTCCCCTCTGGAATTGGTGCCCTGGACACGCATCAATCCAGACGCATAGCTTTCTTCTTTACTTCGGGCCACTGTTTCCGCCAGGACTTGACGAAACGTAAGGGCTGGATCTGCCCGGACCCGTTCTGACAGTGCTTGCCTCAAGGATGTGCTGTGTAGTCCCAAAATGAATTGCTCCCGGAGTATCCGGTCTTTAGAGCCCATGCTGCCAAATCCATCTGCCTCCTTTCTCTGCACCTCTTCGAACACTTCTTGCAGTGCTGTTGCATACTGAGAAATTCCTTCTTCTTCCCGCTGCAGCCTAGAGAAAAATTTGGCGCGAAGATGCCCCGCGCTAGCAGTCTCGCCGTAGATCTCTTCCAGGAACTTCACTAGCTCCTTCAGGGTACTGCGGGTGAGTTCTGGTTGTAGGCAGACATTTCTGCGGGCTTCCCCATCTAGGGCAGTTAAAGCAATGTCCACTTCGAGGTCTGAGCTTATGTTATAAATCTTCAGGGTGCATTGCAGCCGGGACACCCAGTCGGACAGTGGCATATTCTTGCCATCAAACTTTGGGAGCACACTAAATATGGTGCCCATAGGGAGTGTCCTTGCAGGGGTTCCACCAATGCCCACAGCATCCCCATTAATGTTAACATTCCCGCCATTGCTGTCAGCTGCCTCCATCTTGATGACAGTACCCTGCTCGCAGCGCCACTTGAAGCGATGGCCGGGGGACCACCACGGTGCAGGAAGACTACTGTACACAAGATGAGGTGCAAACAACAAAGGTTAGATTTCTTGGGAAACAGGAAATGGAAAGGACAAGGAAGGTGCAAACAGGGGTTTACAATAACAAAAGATAATGCACATGAGTCAATTTGTCTGTAAATAGCACAGTGCTTAAGCAATTGCAAACTCAGAATCTATCTCACAAGCAACTTTACACAATAAAACATATATCGTTGCTACTCTGCATATATTCTCCCTGGCCTTCACTACGCAGGCCGCACGGCTACCGTGCTCTAACTACTGAAGCCTGTACTAGGCCCTAACTAGTGCACCAGACAGGAACAGACTCACGGTGATGTTGGGGACACAGGTCCAGTGCCAGGGGGCCCCCGAAGTCCTAAACGGTGGTGCGCACGGATTCCTGTCGGCTCTGTAAAGCGTGGTCTTTCTTTGCTCCTGGAAACCGTAAGTCCCCTTTTCAGTATCTTCGTGGCTTCACCAACCAGCGCAGAACAGCCACCCTTTGCTGTAACCGGGAAAGTCTATTTAACAATCGCAGTTCGTCTCAAGCTGTGTAGTCTTTCTTGCAGCCAACGATTCTTCCTTGCAGGCAGAACAGCTCACAGTTCTCTCTGTTCCCTCTCAAAGCACTTCTTCCTCTCGCTGCTCAGCTCCACCCACTCTTCACAGCACCGACCAGTTCAAAGCAAAAACAAGAGTAGGGGAGAACAGTAGAACATACCATCACATCAGACAAGGGGATGCAGCCTCTTAAAGTGACAGCGTGTTTCTTATTATCCATACCAGCACCACCCTCTTACAGGCTCACGCAGAGGTCCATGCAATACAGTCCAAGCACAGACTGCAATGCACAGACCGGCCGCGGGTCTCCTGACCGGAGCCTCATAGAATTATATGAAGGTGTCAGGAGTCCCGCGGCCAGTCCGTGCTCGGATCATGTTGAGCGAATGTCTGGATGAGCCCTAATTATGGGTTGACACATTATAGTAAAGATCATTAAACCAAAATAGGGAACATTATATATCTAATGTGTGAAATATCCCAAACACACCATACTGTTCCAGATTGCAGCGCCGAGGCAACGCCGAGTGCTTTGTCCAGGCTTTCTGTGAACACAGCGGCCGTCAGTCCATATTCTGTATTATTTGCTCTCTTTATCACTTCCTCGATGTTTTTGAACTTTAGGATGGACTGAACAGGTCCAAAAATCTGCAGTAATCACAGACATCAATGATTAGATGAGTTTACCTCACACTGTTCCAGGGAGCAGAATTGGATTAATACTGGTCTTGATCTGCTAATCATTTCATTTAATTGCGCAACTGCTTGATTTATTAGTATCTAGAGAAATTATCTATGTCGCTTACCCCATGTGCAGGGCATTGCAGTAGCTTAGGTATCCATGGTTACAGCCACTCACATAGTGACAGGTGTTAGTTGTTAGTAACCATGGATATCTAAGCTACTGCAATGCCCTGCACATGGGGTAAACGGCATAGTGAATCAGAAGAACTATACTACATGTCTAATTGGAGATATTTGCTATATTTATTATTACACCTACTACATATTGGGGTATGATATTGGAGATTGGGATACCCATTTAACATGATAATTGGGTTCTATGTCCACATGCGTCTAATATCTGACCCCATGTCTGGCATCTTTAAATGAAGGGCAGAAGTCATTTCAGTCTACAAGTATTGCAATGTCTTATGCATTGTGAAAACCCATAGTTGGATAGAAAAAAATGTTAAATATTTTTTTGTACGTTTTGAACAAAAAATGAAAACTGTATATAGCTGCTTTTTTCCCTCATTAAAGGGAATATGTAACCTACTTTTTCGTATATAAGCTTCGGCCACCGCCATCAGGGGTTTATCTACAGCATTCTGTAATGCTGTAGATAAGCCCCCGATGTAACCTGAAAGATAAGAAAAACAAGTTAGATTATACTCACCTGGGGGGGGCGGTCCGGTCCGATGGGCGATGCGGTCCGGGTCCGGCGCCTCCCATCTTCATGCGATGACGTCCTATTCCTTGCTTCGTGTCGCGGCTCCTGCACAGGCGTATTGATTTGCCCTGTTGAGAGCAGCGTAAAGTACTGCAGTGCGCAGGCTCTGGGCAACTCTGACCTTTCCCGGCGCCTGCGCACTGCAGTACTTTGCTCTGCCCTCAACAGAGCAGATGAAGTACACCTGTGCAGGAGCCGCGGCAGGAAGACAAGAAGAGGACGTCATCGTATGAAGCTGGACCCGGACCACGACGCCCATCGGACCGGACCGCACCGGGACCGCCCCTGGGTGGGTATAATCTAACTTGCTTTTCTTATCTTTCAGGTTACATTGGGGGCTTATTTACAGCATTACAGATTGCTGTAGATAAGCCCCTAAAGGCGGTGGCCGCAGCTTATATACGAAAAAGTAGGTGACAGATTCCCTTTAACAATCTTTCTTCATAGTTAAAAATAAATAATTAAAAAGGCTACACACATTTGGTATCAACCACTGCAAAAAAACAAGCCATTAAAACAAATTAAATTTGGAAATTTGGCATGTGGGCCTGCAAAATAAAGATAACGTCACTTATTTTGCACAGTCAGTGCACCCGCAACTGATTATATAGTGAGACTCATAAAAAGCTGACATTTCTCTGTTCTGTAGAGATCACTTTTCAGCCTTTTCATCTCATTACTATGACACGCAGGATTACAATGACAGGTATCAACTATATATATACAGTAGATAACATCAGATCCAGCATTTATAATAGCTGTCGTCACAGCTCACCTCCACCCTCTCCCTGCACAATAAATTTGGTAACTAAGAAGCCGACCCTGCAGAATGAGACTGTTGTTATTACAGTAGACGCTTTATAATCAGTAATAAAGGAGGCTGGCAAGGTCTTCTGCTGGGATAATATGGGCATGTATGATCATTGGGCCGTTAATTGACACCAACTAAGGCTATTTTCATTATTGTCGGATAAACATTAGATGACATTACCTCTTCTTTTGCTATTCTCATGTCATCGGTTACTTCAGAGAATACAGTAGGTTTAATAAAAAATCCCCGCTCCCCAACAGCCGAGCCGCCACACTCTAATTTTGCGCCTTGATCCTTTCCACTCTGTATAAATTCCAGCACCTTATTGAATTGTTCTTCATCAATCTGAGGATGATAGAAACAGATGTGATCACGTCACAAGTTAGGAAATAAGAATGTAATCTCTCTACCTATCTATCTTTGAAAAGAATTTGTGTTGTCTCGACTCAAATGTCAAATTTGAGCTAAATGAAGTCCTTTTTAGGCTACGTTCCCACCATGAGCTCTTGGTGCATATCTGATGCTGTGTATTTTTGCTGAGTCAAAAACGCAGCGTCTTAAGCCATGTTCACACGTTCAGTATTTGGTCAGTATTTTACATCAGTATTTGTAAGCCAAAACCAGGAGTGGAATAATCAGAGGAAACGTATAATAGAAAGACGTCACCACTTCTGCATTTCTCACCCACTCCTGGTTTGGGCTTACAAATACTGATGCATAATACTGACCAAATACTGCCAGTGTGAATGTGGCCTTAGGCCGGCGTCACACTAGAGAGGAATACGGATGAGGGAGAGGGGAAGAAACAACGCATTGCACACGGACCAATGTTTCTCTATGGGGCAGCTTCCATCAGCCGTATATTTCTAGGCTATATTTTACGGGCTGGGAAAATCGCAGCATACTGCGTTTGTCAGCGTATTGCGCAAAAAATCAGCCAATGAAAGTCTATGGGGCAAGAAAAATACGGATTACACACGGGCCATGCGTGTGACTTGCGCGAAATACGCACTGGTGTTCTATAGAAAAGCCGGCAATTCAATGCGGTGTACAGTAAAATCACACTGACAGGTTAGAATAGAATAAAATGAATGTCTACACAGTATAGGTATATATATATATATATATATATATATATATATATATATATATATATATATGTATGTCATTGACACACACATATATATGTATTTATATTTCATACAGAGCTAGATACTGTAGCAGAAAAGCCGGTAATTCAATTGCCGGCTTTTGCTATCTCCTTACCAAACCTGACAGAGAAAAAACTGGCGTAGGCTCCCGTGCAATTTTCTCCACCAGAGTGGGAAAGCCAGTGACTGAGGTCAGATATTAATAGCTTAGAGAGGGACCATGGTTATTGGCTCCCCTGGCTAAAAAAACATCTGCCCCCAGCCACCCCAGAAAAGGCACATCTTGAAGATGCGCCTATTCTGGCACTTAGCCACTCTCCTCCCACTACCGAGTAGCGGTGGAATATGGGGTAATAAGGGGTTAATGTCACCTTGCTAATGTAAGGTGACATTAAGCCAGGTTAATAATGGAGAGTTGTCAATAAGACACCTATCCATTATTAATCCAATAGTAATAAAGGGTTAAAAAAACACACATTATGAATAAAGTATTTTAATGAAATAAATACACATGGGGTTTTAATATCTTTATTGTACGCTCATTCCAACTGATGACCCTTGCCTTCTGAAAAAAAAAATGAATATAAAAAGCAACAATATCCCATACCTGTCATGTCCCACAATGTAAATCCATCTCAAGGGGTCAAATAAATTTACAACCAGGAGCCTGCTAATGCAGCCGCCCCTGGCTGTAAAAACTGGGGAATGAATTGAATGCAGCTTCGTTGACTTGCAGTGCTGCGCCCCCTGGTGGCACAAACTCATATGAACTCTAGCGTGGGAATTTTTCTGAATATTTTCTCACACTAGAGTTCATATGAGTTTATGCCACCAGGGGGCGCAGCACCACAAGTCAACGAAGCTGCATTCCATTCATTCCCCAGTTTTTACAGCCAGGGGCGGCTGCATTAGCAGGTTCCTGGTTGTAAATTTATTTAACCCCTTCAGATGGATTTACATCGTGGGACATGACTGTACGGCGGACAGGTATCGGATATTGTTGCTTTTTTATTTTCTTTTTTTTTTTCAGAAGACAAGGGTCATCAGTTGGATTGAGCGTACAATAAAGATAGTAAAACCCCATGTGTATTTATTTAATTAAAATACTTTATTCATAATGTGTGTGTGTTTTTTAACCCTTTATTACTATTGGATTAATAATGGATAGGTGTCTTATTGACATTTCTCCCTTATTAACCAGGCTTAATGTCACCTTACATTAGCAAGGTGACATTAACCTCTTATTACCCCATATGCCAATACCACAGGGCAGTGGGAAGAGAGAGGCTAATCTTACAGATGCGCCTTTTCTGGGGTTGGGGGGGCAAGTGTTTTTAGCCGGGGGGACAATAACCATGGTCCCTCTCTAGGCTATTAATATCTGCCCTCAGTCACTGGCTTTCCCACTGTGGCGGAGAAAATTGCGCGGGAGCCCACGCCAGTTTTTTCCACGATTCAACCCTTTATTTTAACACCTAGAGCTCCCAAATTTTGCACACACACACTACTAACATTATTAGTGAGGAATATGTAAAAATATAACGGCTATGAAATGGTTTACTGTATGTAAACCATGTCTCATATCCTGTCGGGTTTGATAAGGAGATAGCAAAAGCTGGCAATTGAATTACCGGCTTTTATGCTATCTAGCTCTGTATGAAATTTAAATATAAATATATATATATATATATATATATACTGTATATATGTGTCTCACTGACATAGAGAGAGAGAGAGAGACTGTATATATGTTTTCACGAATATTTGAGCCCATGGATCCATTCTATGTCCTTTTTGCAAGCCCACGAGAAATCTCGCCGTGCGGATGCCATACGGATGCCATACAGATGACACATGGATAATTTTTGGATAAAAAATCACATCCTCGCATTGAATACAGATCACTGTTCAGGAACTCTTCTGCGTATTTCGGCCATAAAAAACGGACCGTATTTTGATACGTTAGGTCTGACCCCGGCCTTAGAGTTCCAGCATAATGGATGGGATTTATAGAAATCTCCTGCCCAATGTGCGTCGTTTTTACTCAGCAAATCCGCAGCATGTCAATATGTCTTGTGGATACTCTGAGTTTTCTGAGCGGAATTATTAGATGCAGGGAAAATAATACACATGTGATTTTTGTGCATTTATGTGATGGGAAAAGCATAAAAAAATGCATGTAATCTGCACCTAAGTATATCAAAGCCAAATACGAGGAAGGATCAAAAACAAAGCAGCTTTATTTAAAGCATGACAAAAACGCAGCATAAAAACACAATAAAAAAATCACAATTAACGTAATTTAAAAAATAGGTGCAGAAATTCTCATAAAGCCTGACACTGATTTTTTTTTTTTTGCATTGCTGCTTTTTTTTTTTATTTTACATTGTGGATTACTGACCAGGAACCTGAAGCCTGCAAATTATTACAGTGCCGCATATTTCTTTGCTTTGTATCTCTTTCTTTCTCTTTCTTTCTTTCTTTCTTTATCTATTATCTATCTATCTATCAATCTACACTGTGTGCAGAATTATTAGGCAAGTTGTATTCTGATCACATGATACTTTTTATACATATTGTCCTACTCCAAGCTGTTCAGGCTTGAGAGCCAACTACCAATTAAGTAAATCAGATGATGTGCATCTCTGTAATGAGGAGGGGTGTTGTCTAATGACATCAAAACCTTATATAAGGTGTGCTTAATCATTAGGCAACTTCCTTTCCTTTGGCAAAATGGGTCAGAAGAGAGATTTGACGGGCTCTGAAAAGTCCAAAATTGTGAGATGTCTTGCAGAGGGATGCAGCAGTCTTGAAATTGACAAACTTTTGAAGCGTGATCACCGAACAATCAAGCATTTCATGGCAAATAGGCAACAGGGTCACAAGAAGCGTGTTGGGCAAAAAAGGCGCAAAATAACTGCCCATGAACTGAGGAAAATCAAGCGTGAAGCTGCCAAGATGCCATTTGCCACCAGTTTTGCCATATTTCAGAGCTGGAGTTACTGGAGTAACAAAAAGCACAAGGTGTGTGATAGTCAGGGACATGGCCAAGGTAAGGAAGGCTGAAAAATGACCACCTTTGAACAAGAAACATAAGATAAAACGTCAAGACTGGGCCAAGAAATATCTTAAGACTGACTTTTCAAAGGTTTTATGGACTGATGAAATGAGAGTGACTCTTGATGGGCCAGATGGATGGGCCAGAGGCTGGATCAGTAAAGGGCAGAGAGCTCCACTCCAACTCAGATACCAGCAAGGTGGAGGTGGGGTACTGGTATGGGCTGGTATCATCAAAGATGAACTTGTGGGACCTTTTCAGGTTGAGGATGGAGTGAAGCTCGACTCCCAGACCTACTGCCAGTTTCTGGAAGACAACTTCTTCAAGCAGTAGTACAGGAAGAAGTCGGTATCGTTCAATAAAAACATGATTTTCATGCAGGACAATGCTCCATCACATGCCTCCAACTACTCCACAGCGTGGCTGGCCAGTAAAGGTCTCAAAGAAGAAAAAATAATGACATGGCCCCCTTGTTCACCTGATCTGAACCTCATAGAGAACCTGTGGCCCCTCAATAAATGTGAGATCTACAGGGAGGGAAAACAGTACACCTCTCTAAACAAGTGAGATGGGAATATATTTGTTTTTTATTACGTTGCCTAATAATTCTGCACAGTAATAGTTACCTGCACAAACAGATATCCTCCTAAGATAGCCAAATCTAAAAAAAAAACCACTCCAGCTTCCAAAAATATTAAGCTTTGATATTTATGAGTCTTTTGGGTTGATTGAGAACATAGTTGTTGATCAATAATAAAAATAATCCTCTAAAATACAACTTGCCTAATAATTCTGCACACCGTGTATCTATCAATCTATGCATTTATCTATTCTTTGTACCACATAACTATCTAACTATCACTATTCATCCAGCCATCCATCTACACTTTGGAGATAATTATTATTAATAATAATTATTATTAATAATAATAATAATAATATAATGTAATTTTTTTTTTCATTTTAAGTTGCCCATATATTTACATCTTGTTATTTTAATAACTACACAGCACATTACCAAAAGCCATTGTAACTTGTCACAATAGAATATACAGGCACATCATTGCTCTATGCCTGTACCTGGGGACCCTGTTCAGTTTTAGGGTCAAGGGGATCTCCAAGAAGTCGTCTCTTTGCATAATCCACACTCCGCCTGACAAATTCTGGATACACAGATTCTTCTACGTAGACCCGGGAGGCTGCTGTGCAGCACTGGCCTTGGTTAAAGAAGACGCCTTGATGAGCACATTCTACGGCCTGTTCCACTACAGACAATAAGACAGGATTTTTAGCACAGCCATAGTTAAATCACTTGTACAGCAATTCGAGAATGCTAAAATGCTCCATTTGATTTGAGTCTAAGGCTATGTGCACACTTTGCGGATTTTAATGCGTTTCTGCAGTGTTTTTGGATGCGTGGAATTGCATAAAATCCACAGTGTAGTACAATAACAATGATAGTCAATGGGAATTTGAGAATTGCTGTGCACATCAATTCTTTGTGCGGAAATGCAGCAATTCTGCACCCATTGACTATACACTGAGTAAGGCAAATCCGCACATCAAAAAACGCATAACAATCCGCAGGAAATCCGCAAGTAATCTGCAAGAAATCCGCATCAATTCCGCATTAAATCTGCAAGCATTTTGGCCTGCGTTTTCTGCCAAGAGATTTCGATTCTGTACGGAAAATTCCTCAGGCCAGTCTGCAATGTGTGCACATACCCTAAAGCCTTTTTCACATACTGCACATTTAAAGGTAAGAAAAGCAAGTGCCTTAGGGTTTAAAAAAATATAATTCATAGCCAAACAGTAAGCGAGTGATCCTCATTACTGGACTTGGGAATTGTAGTCAATTTATGGAACCTCCAATACTGTTTAGTTCTAATTGTCCACATATATCAAGATACATAGGTAGACTGACTCAGCTTTTATACTGATGCATCTAGGTCATTGTGAAGAGAGATGGAGCTATGAGATTGCCTATAGTGACTGGTGGATCCTGTGTTATCAGCTCTGTATAGAGAGAGGTATTACCTCTAATCCTTCCTCTGATGCTAATGAGAATTCTGAAAAGTCTTCTATAAAGAATAGGAAATATGAATCTAAAACTGAAAGATTTCTAATTTTTTTTTTAATTACAGACTGTGATATAAGAAAAACCATCGGCAGATTAAAAAAATACATTTAAAAGGAACCTGTCATTTTGAAAAACAATATTTAGCTGCAGATATAAACCCCAATTCATCAAAACATTTTCACCAAAATTCTGGAGTAAATTTATTGATGCGCTGCAGAGCTGGCTGTCAATCAAAGTGCTAGGGTGTGGTTACAGCCGCTCGCAGAATAGCGAGTGGGGACTGTAACCGATCAATGCACTTTCCATTCCATTTAAAGAGAACCTGTCCCAGAACCGACATCCTAAACTATGCAGAGCGTCACCAGGATCTCTATGTAGGGCGAAGACTGATCTGACCACTGTCTCCCGATCACTGTTTATAGGTAGAAAGTTCAAAATTGGTAATTACGCCTCTCCTGTGTAAGGTGCCCAAGTAGGATCTTATCCCACGTAAATGTTGTGGAAAACTCAGCACTCAGGTAAATGTTGTAAGCAGATAATTTTATTGTGTGTAGGCAATCCAAAAATGAAGAAGACAAATTCTCAGGATCAGCAGCGGTAGGGAAAGGGAGGTTGGCAGCAGGAAAAAGTAAGAACTCCGTGTTTGCTTTTTTTCTAGCATGAAGAATAACTGTGTGCGGAGATATTTTAGAGTGAAAAACATTCCTGATGAAATCATAAAAAAAGGTTCTGTAAACATCAATCAGTTGTCTTAGAACAGTATTGCTGATAACATAAGAATTTATATTCTTCTTTTCATATGAAAAGTGAAAAATAAGAGAGCTTGTCACTCGATTAGTACTCACAATCAGCATCTGCAAAAACAATACAGGGATTTTTCCCCCCAAGTTCCAGAGTGACACGTTTCAGATTGCTTGCAGACGCTGCTTCTTTGACCAACTTTCCAACCTGGGTACAGAATAACACAAATAAGGTCACAGTCTATTTTTCAAAACGTCTTATAATGTTCATTAGTGTGAATGATCACTAGATGGCGCCGTAGCTTTACAGAAAGTCATCCATGATGTTTTATCAACTTGTAATTGTTTTTAACAAATATAAAAGGAAATTCCCCAAAATCCAGACATTTAACTGCAACTGTCTACCTCACAAATATGTGCGTGCCGTAAATTTTTTTAAAAATAATTTGACTGTGTACGTCTAGTTTTGCACACCTGTTTTACTAGTCAAATTTGACAACCATACATGGTATATCGGTGCTGCCAAATTTTGTTTTCTGTACGTTTTCCTACCTACTCAGAATTTTATTATGTATGGCAAAAGGAAAATTGTCAATGACAATCAATGTTGTAGTGGAAAAGAAAAAAAAACAGTGGAAGCACCATCTCCCCCATGTGTACTAGCCATCCAAGCAATTGTACTACCAATAGCATGCCACAATTGGCTTCCTTTGCCTCCAGTAGCGGTGAGGGAGGGGTGGCATTATCAAATACACAGCACATCTCTTGTCTCAACCACAACAGCATGATGTTACCTCTGACAGCGACTCCGTAAGTTTGAGTCAGTATTCTGCATACAATAGTCTGCCTGTTCATAAATTACTGAGAGATACTTTTTGAAAAAAAAAAATTTTTAATTTAAATTTTTTTTTTAATTTAAAAAAACAAGAAATGTCTGTCGGTACACTGTGCTATTAAATGGGCTGTTGGTTACTACCAAGTAGTCATCACTGACATGTTCCTAGATTCGATCCTTTGAGATTGTGTTCTGTGGTCGGCTTCTCTTTCTTCTGAGTCACAGGAGACTTAACCTTTTCGTTTGTGTGCCTACCTTTTGGGTGCAGCTTTATATTCCGCCCCCCTGCTGGCGTTTCCTGCTGGTGACAGATTCTTTTGGATGTTCTGACATTCTATTGATGTTTGGAGCCAGTCTGAGATTCCAGCTAAGGGCTTGAACTTTGCTGTTTCTTTCCTATACTTTTCATCTATCATCCGTTTATCAACAGGAAGTAGGCAGTATATTTGTTAACAGTAATTGCGTTATTCTTTGTTTGGTATTTTGTTATTTACATTACTCACTTTGGCATCTTTCCTTTGCTCAGTACACTTCTCCTCTTGTAGGAACGTGAAGCAACTCGTCAGCCTTTAAGGCAGTTTAGGCCAGAGTTGCCATCTCCTAGCCTGTGGTCAGGTCTATCTCTGCACCCGCAGGCACTACTAAGGACTGCGGAGTCAGGATATCTAGTCTGTACAGCAATCAGACATTTATTACCTAATTTGCAGATAGGTGATATATATAATTCATAGAAAAAACCCTTCAATGACAGATTTTCTTTACCACATATGTATAAATATATGTTTTACTAATGATAATAGTAACAGTAAAATATAATATAATTGTGTATATAATATAATCATACACAATCTGCATTCGCCCTGGAGGACATAAAAGCTGCCACCTAACTTTGCTTTAAATCACAAGTAAATCTCTTAAAGGGGTTCCTTTTGTAGAGTTTTTTGTAAATTCATGTCTGTGGCTAAAAATCATTTTTGCAATTGGGTTTCATTAAAAATATTGCATGGTTTGCCTTTACAGACCTTTTTTGCTTTTCTGCATATTCAGTTTTGATGTGGTCTTTGGTCATAATTCAGCTGAGAGCAGCTCAGGAATAAACAGATGTAGGAGCTCCAAACTCCCGTAAGACTGTCATGATAGGCTGACTGATGGCTTCTCAGTTAACTCATTCTGCAGCCAGCCGCCAACAATGCAACACAGAGGCTGTAAAAGGCAAATGGTGCTAAATTTTTAATGAAACCCAAATTTAAGTATTGACTTTTTTTTTGCCTACAATACATGTATTTAATTACAAAAGAATTGCACCAAAAGATATATAAACTTGTGGATGAAACCTATTTCTTCTGGTTATCCCAATCTAAACTCCAATTCACTGAAAAAAGGACTAAAAATCAATAAAAACATCACTGAAAGAGAGTAAAAGCAGCCATACTTGCAATACCATGTCCAGACACAAATGTACAACAGGATGCAGCAGGCCCCCCATAATAAAGTGCAAAATATTAATAAACAAAACACTGACTATTGCTGCCTTTTCTCTCTTCCACCAATCTAAACTCCAGGAATACCAGAATTTAAGATAAAACCCATTGGATTGAGGTGAGAAAAATATGTAACATCTTTATTCCGCATCAAACATGTCGACTCATAAAATCATATAACACATCAGTTCAACTTTAGGCTTATAGTGCGCACTTACTTCTGTAGAGCCAGTGAATGCGACTTTGTCAATATCATGGTGATGAGATATGGCAGACCCAGTGGTGGGCCCATAACCTGGCACTATATTTACTACCCCTGGAGGGAACCCAGCCTGCAAAGGGAAAGATAAAAAAAATATCAATTTTTTTTAAGTTTCAAAACGTTATTCTTATATGCATTATTTAATCTTCAGTTATGCTACAAATTTCCAATGTGTAGTCTTATACAAAGCTTATACTGAGGATCAGACCTATCCACTTACCTCTTTAATTAACGATCCCATATAAAGAGATGTCAGTGGCGTCTGCTCAGCCGGCTTCACCACCAAAGTGTTTCCACAGCAAAGAGCTGGTGCCATTTTCCAAATCAGCATCAACAGAGGAAAGTTCCACTGTGAGGATTGAAACATTAGGATGCAATGCCTGATATCTAATATATAATTGCCTAGAATACTACTTCCTGCAATTTGTGCCAACTTCCGTGGCTTTGTCCGGAGCTAATGTCCGGAGCTAATGTCCGGAGCTAATGTCCGGAGCTAATGTCCGGAGCTAATGTCCGGAGATAAGTGACGTCACCAGTGTCCTACACCCAGGCAGAGCACAGGGGCCCCAGGCAGACTATGGGGCCCCAGGCAGAGCACAGTGGCCCCAGGCAGAGCACAGGGGCCCCAGGCAGCATATGGGGCCCCAGGCAGAGCACAGGGGCCCCAGGCAGCGTATGGGGCCCCAGGCAGAGCACAGTGGCCCCAGGCAGAGCACAGGGGCCCCAGGCAGAACACAGGGGCCCCAGGCAGAGCACAGGGGCCCCAGGCAGAGCACAGGGGCCCCAGGCAGCATATGGGGCCCCAGGCAGAGCACAGGGGCCCCAGGCAGAGCACAGGGGCCCCAGGCAGAGCACAGTGGCCCCAGGCAGAGCACAGGGGCCCCAGGCAGAACATGGGGCCCCAGGCAGAGCACAGGGGCCCCAGGCAGAGCACAGGGGCCCCAGGCAGCATATGGGGCCCAGGCCGAGCACAGGGGCCCCAGGCAGCATATGGGGCCCCAGGCAGAGCACAGTGGCCCCAGGCAGCATATGGGGCCCCAGGCAGAGCACAGTGGCCCCAGGCAGAGCACAGGGGCCCCAGGCAGCATATGGGGCCCCAGGCAGAGCACAGTGGCCCCAGGCAGAGCACACACCAAATCGGAGGCCGAGGGGCCCCGCCAACCAAATCGGAGGCCGAGGGGCCCCGCCAACCAAATTGGAGGCCGAGGAGCCCTGCCCACCAAATCGAAGGCCGAGCGGCCCCGCCCACCAAAGCGGAGGCCGAGGGGCCCGGCCCCGCCCACCAAAGCGGAGGCCGAGGGGCCCCGACCACCAAATCGGAGGCCGAGGGGCCCCGCCCACCAAATCGGAGGCCGAGGGTCCCCGCCCACCAAATCGGAGGCCGAGGGTCCCCGCCCACCAAATCGGAGGCCGAGGGGCCCCGCCTACCAAATCGGAGGCCGGGGGTCCCCGCCCTCCAAATCGGAGGCCGAGGGGCCCCGCCCACCACATCGGAGGCCGAGGGTCCCCGCCCACCAAATCGGAGGCCGAGGGTCCCCGCCCACCAAATTGGAGGCCGAGGGTCCCCGCCCACCAAATCGGAGGCCGAGGGTCCACGCCATCCAAATCGGAGGCCGAGGGGCCCCGCCCACCAAATTGGAGGCCGAGGGGCCCCACCCACCAAAGCGGAGGCCGAGGGTCCCCGCCCACCAAATCGGAGGCCGAGGGTCCCCGCCCACCAAATCGGAGGCCGAGGGTCCCCGCCCACCAAATCGGAGGCCGAGGGGCCCCGCCCACCAAATCGGAGGCCGAGGGGCCCCGCCCACCAAATTGGAGGCCGAGGGGCCCCGCCAACCAAATTGGAGGCCGAGGGGCTTCGCCAACCAAATCGGAGGCCGAGGAGCCCCGCCCACCAAATCGAAGGCCGAGCAGCCCCACCCACCAAAGCGGAGGCCGAGGGGCCTGGCCCCGCCCACCAAAGCGGAGGCCGAGGGGCCCCGCCCACCACATCAGAGGCCGAGGGGCCCCGCCCACCACATCGGAGGCCGAGGGTCCCCGCCCACCAAATCGGAGGCCGAGGGGCCCCGCCCACCACATCGGAGGCCGATGGGCCCCGCCCACCAAATCGGAGGCCGAGGGTCCCCGCCCACTAAATCGGAGGCCGAGGGTCCCCGCCCACCAAATCGGAGGCCGTGGGGCCCCGCCAACCAAATCGGAGGCCGAGGGTCCCCGCCCACCAAATTATTCTTACATTTGAATAAATAAAGTATATATGGATTCTAGACTCCCGATTCTTTAGAATCGGGCTGCCATCTAGTACTGTATATTACCATGATGAGCAATGATGCCAAGAGCTGTTCGTATGTGCAATGGATACTCACAGGCGTGATGGCTCCACAAACTCCAATGGGCTCGTGTACGGTAAAGCAGAGATAACTTTCATCTGAAAGAACATAATGATTTATTACCATACAAAGAAATCTCCTCTGAATGATAAAGGATCAGCTCTTATGATAAAAGTGGGCCAATATTTTGCAGGAGATAAAAGCTGCCATCAAGTATGTAGAAGCGTCTTTTTCACAAAGCCTGTAGTTCAGTTTCTTACTGCTAGAGGGAGTGTTCCTCCATTGAGTGAGCAGTGACAAGTAGGACCTTTGTTCTGATTGTACTACCCTCTAACAACTGGGACAATACTTAATCTCTTGGCAAAACATTAAAACAAAATGCAGCAACGTTATTATGGAGAGAAGAATGACTGTAAATCCATTGATGTCATTATACTGTGAATTCATTATTATTACAAACAACTGATGTACTATCAGCTATAGCAAATTTATCAAGAGAGCAAAATGTCTGGAAATGTTTGTCAACTTGCATGCTATGACATGTGGTGTCCATAAACTTAGCAATCCTATGGGGTCTATCAGTTTGGCTACAGAAACCCATGGTGATCGGGCATTATTAACAGAAAGTCACGCCTGGCCCCACATTTTCCTTAGAAATCAATGCAAGAGAAATGTAGTATTTCATGGTGCTCTATGTGGAGGCAGCAAGCCCGTCATAACTAAAGTTATAGTTTGTGCGCAGTTCTGCCCTGCAGCTTATTTATCATCGAATCATTGAACGTTAGAGTTGGAAGGGATCTCCAGGGTCATCATGTCCAACCCCCTGCTCACTGCAGGATTCACTAAATCATCTCAGACAGATGTCTGTCCAGCCTCTGTTTGAAGGCTTCCATTGAAGAACTCACCACCTCTCGTGGCAGCCTGTTCCACTCTTTGGTCACCCTCACTGTCAAAAAGTTTTTTCTAATATCTAATCTGTATCTTCTCCCTTTCAGTTTCATCCTCACTTCTGGGCCTTTTGCTAAGATCAAATATAGTAGAGGGCAGCATGGTGGCTCAGTGGCTAGCATTGCATCTGTGCAACAGTGGGTTCTGGGTTCAAATCACACCAAGGACAATATCTGCAAGGATATTGTATGTTCTCCCTGTGTTTGCGTGGGTTTCCTCCGGGTTCTCCGGTTTCCTCCCACACTTCAAAGACATACGGGAAGGGAATTTATATTGTGAGCCCCACTGGTGACAGCAATGATAACAACCTCATCTGTAGACCTGTACCTCAACCTCAGATCTCTCCTACTAATGCATAAAACACGTCGGCCACACTCCTCCCACCTGCTCTCCCTCTCTCTGCTTCTCCTCACTGCTGGTGACATATCTCCCAAACCTGGACCTTCCCAGCTAATACTTCACATTAATTACGCTTCCTACCACTCCCAACCTAATATGAACTACCACAATCTCTTCTACATAAAACCCGTTTCTTTGATGCCCACTCCCCTGCTCCCTCTCTGCACTCTGCAATGCCCACTCCATATGCAACAAGCTCCATGTGATTCATGACCTCTTTACGTCTCGCAAAATTTAATTCCTCACTGGACCTCACTGAAACATGGCTCACACCCCCCGACACCGCCTTCCTGGTTCCACTGTGTTACGGTGGACTCCACTTCACCCACACTCCTCGCCCTGGTAGCAGACATGGTAGAGGAGTGGGCCTTCTCTTTTCTACCACTGCACCTTCAACTCCATCCCACCTCTACCCTCCCTTAATCCTCTCTTCTTTCGAAGTGCACTATGTCCCAGGGGCGTACATAGAAATCATTGGGCCCCATAGTAAAAGTCTTAATGGGGCCCCACCCAAAAAAAATTCACCGCCGGGCCCAGCTCCCCGTCTTGCGTCTCCACACAGCCTCAGCTCCTCACGCTCTGTCTCCAACAGCTGGTAGCCGCCCTCACATGTGCAACTACTTCCGGACGGGCTCAGCATACACTGATCTCTCTGGCTGGAAAGCTACGTCAGCCAGAAGGCGTGGCGTCCTTATGAAATCCAGCCAGAGAGTTCAACTGGGAGCAGTGCAGGACTAGAAAGGAGGAGTTAGGAGGAGCCAGGAACAGAGTGACGGCGGTGCGCACGTTTAATTAAAGGCACAGCACAGCCCAGGGGCGGTCACTGACAGCTTGGGGCCCCTGTGCAAGAAATGTGTCTGGGCCCCCTCCTTTTATGGCGACAAAGCTACATATATATAAATATATATATATGTATATATATCCACACACATACATGTACTGTATATATATTCCATAGTCTCCTTTATTATGTATATTGCTGTCCCTTATACAGTGCCCTCTCTTGCTATGTACAACACCGTCCCTTACATATTGGATTATATAGAGCCCTGTTTTTATTACATACCGTCCTCACTTGTTAGATATATAATGCATAGATGGCTGATGTAGCATGGGAAAGCTTCTTTTCTAATGGAGGAGATGATGAACTGGTTGTCTGGTCACTGGCTCCTCCATCAGCAGTCATTTTATATCTAACAAGAGAGCGAACTATGTAATAAAAGAGGGCGCTGTGAATAACAAAAATAACAAGAATACTCTATGTAAGAGACAGCACTGTACATAACAGCAGAGGAAGCTATATAATAAGGGACTGAACCATATATAACTAGAGAAGATGGTATGTAATAAGGGACGGTGTTATATATGATAAAAGTGGAAACTATGTAACTAAGGATGGTGTTAGACATAATAACTGAGTACACTATATACTAGGTGACTGTGCTATACATAAAAAGTAACTACACTATATACTGAGGGATGGCACTATACATAATAAGCGAGTACACTATATACTAAGGGACTGTGCTATACATAATAAGTGTTAGAATCTGTTTTGTTTTGACCATCCACCATCTTATCGTGGTTTTCTGGCTGCTGGTCTTTTTCCCCTGGTGCTAGGTTGTCTTGGTCAGGTGATTGTATCACCCTTTATTACCCAGCACCTGCCTCCCATTCCTTGCTGGACAACAGTGTTAATCCTCTAGAGTTCTGGCTAGGTGCTTAGACAGCTTTCTGTGTTTGATATTTTGCAGTTCTGGGATCTCTGGTTCTGCTATCTTTTGTTTCTGTTTTCAGTTTGTTTCTGCAGCCTTCTCTGTGTTTCCTATTAGGAGGTGATCTGTTTTTTTGTACCCAGTCCTTAGATCTTTTAGGTACCTCCTTCCCCTTATCTATAGGTCTTCACTGAGTTTAGACTAGGATCGTCGGTGGCTCTAATCGCAAGGAATGAGTCGCCCACTCCATCGTAGGGTTTCAGCCTAGTCTTAGTGCAGGGTCAGCTTTCCTCCATCTCTCCTAGTTCTGTGCTGCAGTTTCGTAACAGTAAGTGAGTACACTATATACTAAGGGACTGTGCTATACATAAGTGAGTACACTATATACTAAGGGACTGTGCTGTACATAAAAAGTGACTACACTATATACTGAGGGATGGCACTATACATAATAAGCGAGTACACTATATACTAAGGGACTGTGCTATACATAATAAGTAAGTACACTATATACTAAGGGACTGTGTTAGACATAATAAGTGAGTACACTATATACTTAGGGACTGTGCTGTACATAAAAAGTGACTACACAATATACTGAGGGATGGCGCTATACGTAATAAGCAAGTACACTATATATTAAGGTACTTTGCTATACATAATAAGTGAGTACACTAAATACTAAGGAACTGTGCTATACATAAGTGAGTACACTATACACTAAGGGACTGTGCTGCACATAAAAAGTGACTACACTATATACTGAGGGATGGCGCTATACGCAATAAGCAAGTACACTATATACTACGGGACTGTGCCATACATAATAAGTGAGTACACTATATACTAAGGGACTGTGCTATAGATAAGTGAGTACACTATATACTAAGGGACTGTGCTGTACATAAAAAGTGAGTACACTATATACTAAGGGACTGTTAAACATAATAAGCGATAATAACGTCTTCCTCCACCTCCCCCTGTTCCTAAATCCATTATAAATCCCTCTTCCTCCCTTCCCAATCCCCCACAGCCCTCATTGTCCTCCACCCGCATCCCATTATTGTCCTCACCCCCATCATTGCCTTCTCCCCCAGCACCCCATCATTGCCCTTTCCACTACCTCTATCATTGCTTTCTCCCCACCACCTCATCATTGCCCAATCCACCACCTCCATCATTTCCTCCTCTCCTATCACCCCCATCATTGCCCTTTCCACCGTCATTGTCCTTTCCACTACCACCATCATTGCCTTTTCCCCTACCACCTCATCATTGCCCATTCCACCACCTCCATCATTTCCTCCTCCCCCAGCACCCCCATAATTGTCTTTACCACCACAACCATCATTGTCCTTTCCACCACCACAATTGCCTTTTCCCCACCACCCCATCACTGCCCATTCCACCACTTCCATCATTGCTTTCTCCCCCACTACCCTATTATTGCCCTTTCCACCACCACCATCATTGCCTTTTCCCCACCACCCCATCATTCCCCATTCCATCGCCTCCATCATTTCCTCCTCCCCACCACCCCATTATTGCCCTTTCAACCACCACCACCATTGCCCATTCCACCACCTCCATCATTTCCTCCTTTCCACCCCATCATTGATTTCTTCCCCACCACCCCCATCATTGCCCTCTCCGTCACCCCATCATTACCTACTCCCCATCACCATCATTGCCTTCTCCTCCACCTACACACACACAGCACCCTTCACCTCTCTGCACATTCCCCCGCAGCGCTACGTGCACACACACAGCACCACTCATCTCTACACACACACACGTACACACCCACACACACAGCAGACAGCACCTCTCACCTCTCCGCACGCTCTCCTGCACCGTCCCCGGCAGCTTCCTCTCACTGGCACAGCAGCTGCTGCACTGAATGATGATGTCATCCAGCCACGCCGCTGACTGCTGTGTGAGACAGGAAGAGCGGGCAGGAAGCTGGATGGATCACTGCCATTTCCTCTTGTAGGCAGCGGAGCTGCAGGGATCTCTCCCTGCCCACCGCGCATGAGGGCAATCTGGCCAGGGCCCCCCCCCCCGGAGCCTCTGGGCTGGATAAACAGGCCAGATTGCCCTCATTATTAGCTGCCCTGCAGGGGCCCCCCAGAGCACATGCGGTATCCGCCCCTGGCACAGCAGTTGCTGTCAAACTCCGCCGGACTCACTCACCTCTCGGGGCAACATAACAGTCACGTGGCCTGCCGCCATTGGCAGTACGCTACTGCTATGTCCATATCTACTCTCCCTCCAACTTTCGGTCAGCAGCTTCCAAACTCCTCTTGCTTACTTCATCTTTTGGACTTACTCAGTAGTCCTCCTCAGCCACCCAAACAGAAAGACATACATTAGACCATCTTCACCTTCACCCGTCTCTGCTCTCTATCTAACCTCGCAACCTCTCCTCTCCCCCTATCTGACCACAATCTACTGGGTTTCTTATCCTTGTCTGCCTCACCTGTCACCCATGACCAGTAACTAGCACATCCCCACAGAAACCTTGCACAATTAGACACTCACACACTCTAACTTTGTTCAACCACTGGCATCAATATCTTCACTCCATGACACAGACAGTGCCAGTGCTTTATACAATGTGACTCTCACATCATTTATTGATGCGTTCGCCCCTCTTGTGCATGGCAGAGTGTGACGAATCAATAGACAACCCTTGCACAATAACGTTACTAAAAAGCTTTGGCAAGGGTCCAGGTTTGCGGAGCAGCTTTGGATCAAAATACATTCGCAAGATTACTTTTCAAACAAGTAACACTCGTATTCAAATCAGCCCTCCCCTCTGCTAAACAGACCTACTTCACAACCCTTGTATCTTCCTTATCCTACAGCCCCAAACAGTTATTCAACACTTTTACCTCCCTCCTCCGCCCAGCGCTGCCCCCTCCGACCTCCCTTATTTCTACTGAGGATTTTGCCACAAACGTCAAAAATAAAATGCACCAAACAAGGCAAGTCTTTATTATTCCATCAACACAACCGCTTTGTACAGCAGACCAATGCCTTTCGCAATAGCCTCCCCCTCCAACATCACTGAAGGAGAGCTTACTCATCACCTCTCCAAATCACCCATCCCACCTACTCCCCAACCTCAACCCAACACTTATCCCATCCCTAACCCATCTCTTCAACCCATCACTAATTTATGGTACCTTCCCTTCAGCTTTCAAACATGCTACAATCTTGCATCTCCTCAAAAATCCATCGACCCAACTGCTATGTCCAGTTACCGCCCCATATCGCTGCTCCCATTTGCTGCCAAACTCTTTGAACAGCATGTCCACACCAAACTTTCCTCCCACCTCTCATCTGACTTGCTCTTTGACAGTCTACAATATGGCTTCTGTACCCAACATTCCACTGAAACTGCCCTGACCAAAATTACTAATGATTTATTTACAACCTCTTTTCATTTGGCATCAAAGATCTTGCCCTATCATGGATGCCCTCATACCTTTCTAATCGCACATTTAGTGTCTCCCACTCCCACACTACCTGCCCACCCTGCCCTCTCTCTATTTGGAGTTCCTCAAGGCTTTGTCCTATGACACCTACTCTTCTCCATCTATACCCTTGGCCTGGGACAACTCATAAAGTCCCATGGCTTCCAGTACCATTTACACGCTGATGACCCTCAGATCTACCTCTCTGGCCCAGACTTCACATTTCTGCTGTACAGAATACAACCATATACTCCTTCTTGTTCTCTCGCTTCCTCAAGCTCAGTATGGACAAATCTGAACTCATCATCTTTCCTCCATCTCACGTATCTTCCCTACCTGATCTATCAAAATAAATGACATCACGCTTTCCCCTGTACTGAAAATCCGCTGCCTTGGAGTAATCCTTGACTCTGCCCTGTCCTTCAAACTACTGCAACATCCTCCTCTATGGCCTACCTGCTAACATTCTCGCACCTTTCCAGTCCATCCTTAACTCTGCTGCCAGACTAATTCATCTCTCTCCTCGATATTCCTCCACTTCTCCCCACTGCACATCCCTTCATTGGCTCAAAATCTCCCAGTGTATCCAGTTCAAACTACTACCACTGACCTACAAAGCCATCCAAAACCTGTCTCCTTTGTATATTTCCAAACTAATTTCCCAATATCTTCCGTCACGTAATCTCCGGTCCTCCTAAGATCTCCTTCTCTCCTCGACACTTATTCGTTCCTCAACCAGTTGCCTCCAAGACTTCTCCCAAATATCTCCCATCCCCTGAATTTCTGTACCCCAACACATCCAATTATCCCCCACATTCGGATCCTTCAGACGGAACTTGAAAACCCATTTCTTCAAGAAAGTTTACAATCTGCAATGACCACGCTGCCACCTCGTAGTGAAGAACAAGACGTGCACTCTCGCTAATACTGGTGCAGACTGAACATGGAGGGATTCTCCAGAATATAGTCATGAACATCAACAGTCGCACTCAAGAAAGATGTCTTCAGAATCTTGTTAGCAAAACACGTGGTTTTTTTATTATTTTGAAAAAACACCAAAATTAGAGGTATCACCGCAGTGTTGCAAGGTAACGTTTCGACCCTCTGGGTCTTTCTCAAACCTTACTTCTAACAGTAGATACAGAGAGGAAGGGACAGATCCCTGGAGAGGTGCAGGAGTCCCGTTAGGGGCTATCACGTGGCAGCTTCTGGTGTCTGCATCATTGGAGCTACTGCAACCCTTAACCTACTGTCACCTTCCCCATCATTCTGTAGAATGTTAGCCTGCAAGGACAGGGACCTCTTCCCTCTGTACCAGACTGTCATTGTTAGTATGTCTACTGTAAGTTTTATCTGTATTTTGTATATAACCCTTTCTCATGTACAGCACCATGGAATCATTGGCGCTATATAAATAAACAAATAATAATAATAATACAGGGCTTCTTTACCATAAAAACTATTAATCTGTAGAATAGTCTACTTAAGGGGCTGATCACAGTGGGTATCGTTGATGGTTTCAAAAAAGGTTTAGATGGTTTTTCAGAAGAAAATAACATAAATAAATATGTGTAAAGTTTTTTCTGAATGTTTGGTTCAAAGGATCAACAATTGCGATCAGGAGGGAAAGATTAGCTCTTTTGGGTGAACAGGATTATGCATTGTGTTTGTGCATGTATCCCGTCTCTTTGTCCTTTCCCATCATTCAGATGAACTTGCTGGGCTACTCTTTTTTCAATCACATCAACTATGTAACTAAGGTCTTTACTGTTGATGTTTAAACTGTAAAGCGCTACAGAATATTATTATTATTGATGTAAGATGAAAATACTGTAGTCACACTGGTTGGAAGCTTCTGGTATATGCAGATACCCGTCAGTGACCAGACCTCCAGGATGAAAGCCATTGTGCTGGGTTGTTTGGAAGCATAAGATGCAAAGATGCCCAATGAGAGGTGCCATAACTCACTGGGTGTGGGAACCCTACTGAGTTTGGCACATTTGCACGTACTTCTCTTTCACTCAGTTTGAGCACATCTACCTTTATTTCAGGCTTTCTGTTTAGGTAATATGAGGAATTTCTTAAAATTTGTTGGCTGTCCAGACCATATTCACTGTGCATATTCTTATTTATTAATGTGTCTAATTGTTTGTTCACTTGATGTGCCTCTTGAGATCTATGAGGATTATTTGTGGTCATCAAGATCTTCCAACCCTTTTCCTCCTTTGGGAGATGCACATATGTTAAAAAAAGAAGAGAAAGTGCTTCAAAGTGCAACACCTCTTATATACAAGTGATCAAAATATCACGTGTAATTGCAGTCTCAATTTTGTATGTTATTCTAAGAGCTTAACAAAATCAGGGTTTGTCAGAAGATGTACAATGGCTGGCAGCCTAACCTGCCTCCTTCGATATCCCGTCAGGGTTCGGTGATTCACAAAACAATGCATAGTTCAACAAAAAAAAGTGATGAGGGATTCCATGGAAAACAATATCAGCATGTTGTCTTTCGTGAATTTGGCGCTGCCCATGGAATCCCTCATTTTTACCCTGAATTGTCCATTGTGTCCTTTGAGAGATGGATAGACATGGGTTGTGGCTCTCAGTTGATACAGAAGCGGCAGCGTAGGTGGAAGATGAGTTTTCTTAAGTTTCGGAGCGGTAAAGCCATCTATCGTCAACAGTTGTGGCTTTTTGCACTGGAGTAATAGGGAAAAGATACTTGGCTTTCCTACTCCTTTTGTAGAGGGTTTGAGACAGACCACATCCTTGTCAACTTCTTTGTGTGGCAAGCTAGCTAATTTGCAAATTTTAATGGGATTGGACTGGAGTCAAAATATATTGTAATAAATTGCTAATCTTAGTGAAAAAGATCTGAAGATCTCTAGATCATTACGCATCTCATTATGCATGGAGAACACAAAAGTGATGCATAATCAACAACTTACCCACCGGGATTGTTCTTCCCTGTATTTTGTCAGCCCATCCAGCAAAGTAGCGTAGGGTCCGGATACAGCCCTCAAGGTCGATGAGGAAGGCGTGTAGAAATGGTTTTCCAGTGTCCATTGTTTCTAAAGTCTGTAAAATAATTGATATTGAACATGCAGGGGTTTATAAATAAAGGCATGTGCCCAATGTCAGACATTTTCATAGATATCATAGAAATAAATTGAGGGAGCTGGACATGTTCGTCTGAGAGCAGTGTGCAATGTGGTCCATTCTCAAGATAGATGCATTTATCATACATCTATGGCATAGCCTTATAACATTCTATAAACAATATTCAAGAAGTATTGTTTCTCCTTGCGGAGAGTGACATGTTAAGCATGCCGAGATGAGGAGACTTCAAGCCGCAATGCTCCTCTAGGAAATATGCAGACTGTCTCTTCAGAGAGGATGAGGACTAGAACTCTAGTGCCACCTATTGGAAGTAGCAATCCTAATAGTTAATGTCGACACATGACTTAGGATAAAAGCCAAACCAGAATCTCAATCTGCAGACACTGTGTTTCGGGGTACTGACCCTCATCAGTGAAAAGTGTCTGCAAATTGAGATTCTGGTTTTGCCTTTTATCCTAAGTCATGTGGCAAGGTTCGTTAAAGGGTTGACATTGACTTTTTAGGATTGCTACTTCCAATAGGTGGCACTAGAGTTCTAGTCCTCTTCCTCTCTGAAGAGACAATTTGCATATAAACAATAATGTAAAATTCTATAATCAGAACTCAAAATAAAATAGTATATAATGAATGGTCTTACAGCCAGAATAACTCTGTCTCGCTCCAAAAGGTCTGCCAGCTTGTGAAGAAGTTTGCCTCTGCCACTAGCATCCAGTCTTCTCCATGGGGTTCCCTTATTGAACGCCGCTCTTGCGGCTTCCACCGCTTTGTCCACATCTGCCTATTGAAGATACCACAGAAAATGGAAATGTTACAGTAAGAGTTGTTCGTATGACACATTGCAAAAGGGGTCTAAGCCACCAACATGGCTTCATGTTGATACTTGAATGTACCACATAAGGAAGCTAGGCACATGATTAAAATTAGATATTCCTATTTTAATATTTCTTTAATGAAAAGTTAGTATTGTGCATTTAGTACCAATCCCAGACAATTTTCATGAATTCTGCTAACAGTCAATCATAGAGAACTTCCAGAGGATACACACTTGTGCTGGATTATATAGCCTTTTATATTAGAACAAAAATAAGATTTATTTGCTTAAAACATAATAATCCTTAAAAGTTGCACTTAGTGATCTCCACTTGACATGTACCCTGGGAAAAGCTCCCAACATGCTTTCTAAGTGTGTCCTTTGAACATTGAGCTAGCATGCTTGTCAAATCCTAAAAAAGGGCATGGGATAGCATAGGAGACTTCATTATTCCATACGACAGTGTCCAGTAAAAATCATAAGTAGAAGTTTGAAGTTGAATAACATTTTCATTGTTAAGAAATTAATGGCATTGTCAGTAGATATAGTGGTTGTATGTAGTAACAAAAGACAAATAGTGGTGGAAGGCGACTGCATATTTCCTCCTACAATCCAGAAATGCTAATAGTTCCACTGACCTCCATAAAAATTGGCTTTACAACATATGTTTTTTTAAAGTAAATTAGAATGTAAACCAATAGAATATAATCCAAATACCAATGAGATTGAATTAATTTAATCTCTGCAAACGCATGCGCCTTACATTTAAACGCAATTCTTTGAGGTCCTTAAACAATAAGCTGGATTAAGAATGGGGTAAGAACTTGGGCAAAAAAATATGGTGGGAGCCAACCAGACCCCACATAGAGGCAGAGGAGAGGTACTATCTGGCCCTCTTCATACTGTAAGTATAATGGAGTGATTGCCTGGCCACCTCCACCTTTTGTGGACATTAGAATATCCATATTTTCCATTGAGGAGAAGGTTTCTAACTACATAATACTGAATTGGTTCATTTTGTTTTTCCTTCTCAGTGTAGATCCTTAGGTCATAAATACCTAAATGCAGCATCGGACTGGAGCACCTTGGGCCCACCAGACAAAATAATTCTTGGGGCCCACAATGTAGCTACATAGAAATAAATTCAAGACCATCAATTGTGTAGTAAAACACGCTAATATCAGGGCATAATATAAGGTAGTACACATTTTAATTATGTAGCAGGGGTTGGGGTAGCCCCTCATAGAATATAAAGCAGCCTCCCACAGAATATAATGCAGCCCCCCATAGAATATAATGCAGCTCCCTCATAGAATATAATGCAACTCCCTCATAGAATATAATGTAGCCTCCCTCATGGAATACAATGCAGCCCCCCTCATAGGGTATAATACAGCACCCCACAAAATATAATGCAACCCCCTCATAAAGTATAATGCAGCCCCCCATAGAATATAATGTAGCTCCCTCATATGGTATAATGCAGCCCCTCCACAAAATATAATGTAGCCCCTTGAGTATAATGCAACCCCCTCATAAGGCAGCCCCCCATAGAATATACTGTAGCCCCCTCATATAGTATGATGTAGCCACCTGAGAGAATAATGCAGCCCCCACATATAATATAATGCAGCCCCTCCACAGAATATAATGTAGCCTCTCAGAGTATAATGCCAACCCCTCATAAGGCAGCCCCCCATAGAATATATTGTAGCCCCTCATAGGGCATAATGCAGCTCCCCTCATATAGTATGATGCAGCCCCCACAGAATTATAATGTAGCCCCCTCATAGGGTATAATGCAGTCCCCCTGAAAGGGTATAATGCAGCCCCCTCCACCATCATCATTGTTCACCCCCTCCACCATTGCACTCATTACCACCTCCATCATGACCTCCTCCCCCACTACCATTGTCCTTTCCACCACTACCATCTTTGTCCTTTCCACCACAACCATCATTGCTTTCTTCCCCACCACCATCATCATTGCCTCCCCCACCACCATCATCATCACTGCCTCCCCCACCACCACAATCATTGCCTCCCCCACCACCATCATTGCCTCCCCCACCACCATCATTGCTTCACCCACCACCATCATTGCCCCCACCACCATCGTCATCATTGCCCCCACCACCATCATCATTGCCTCCAGCACCATCATCATTGCCCCCACCACCATCATCATTGCCCCACCACCATCATCATTGCCCCCACCACCATCATCATTGCCTCCAGCACCATCGTCATCATTGCCGCCACCACCATCATCATTACCTCCAGCACCATCATCATCATTGCTTCCCCCACCACCATCATCATCATTGCCCCACCACCATCATCATTGCCCCCCCACCATCATCATTGCCTCCAGCACCATCATCATTGCATCCAGCACCATCATCATCATTGCTTCCCCCACCACCATCATCATCATTGCCCCACCACCATCATCATTGCCCCCACCACCATCATTGCCTCCAGCACGATCATCCTTGCCTCCAGCACCATCATCATTGCCCCCACCACCATCGCCTCCAGCACCATTATCATTGCCCCACCACCATCATCATTGCCTCCAGCACCATCATCATTGCCCCCACCACCATCATCATTGCCTCCAGCACCATCATCATTGCCCCCACCACCATCATCATTGCCTCCAGCACCATCATCATTGCCCCCACCACCATCATCATTGCCCCCACCACCATCATCATTGCCTCCAGCACCATCGTCATTGCCCCACCATCATCATTGCCTCCAGCATCATCATCATCATTGCCACCACCACCACCATCATCATTGCCCCACCACCATCATCATTGCCTCCAGCACCATCATCATTGCCCCACCACCATCATCATTGCCTCCAGCAACATCATCATCATTGCCCCCACCACCATCATCATTGCCTCCAGCACCATCATCATTGCCTCCAGCACCATCATTGCCCCCACCACCATCATCATTGCCTCCAGCACCATCATTACCCCCACCACCATCATCACTGCCCCACCACCATCATCATTGCCTCCAGCACCATCATCATTGCCCCACCACCATCACCATTGCCTCCAGCACCATCATCATCATTGCCCCCACCACCATCATCATCATCATTGCCCCCACCACCATCATCATCATCATTGCCCCCACCACCATCATCATCATCATTGCCCCCACCACCATCATCATTGCCCCACCACCATCATCATTGCCCCACCACCATCATCATTGCCTCCAGCACCATCATCATTGCCCCGACCACCATCATCATTGCCTCCAGCACCATCATCATCATTGCCCCATCACCATCATCATTGCCTCCAGCACCATCATCATCATGCCCCCACCACCATCATCATTGCCTCTAGCACATCATCATCATTGCTTCCCCCACCACCATCATCATCATCATTGTCCCACCACCATCATCATTGCCCCCACCACCATCATCATTGCCTCTAGCATCATCATCATCATTGCTTCCCCCACCACCATCATCATTGCCTCCCTCCACTCACACAGCTTCACACACGGAGACAGGGACACACATGCAGGCATAGACGGACACGCAGGCACACACACACAGACACACACATACAGCCACACACACGCAGGCACACACACAGCACCCACTCACCTCTCCGCACGTTCCCAGCAGCTGCAGCACATCCCGACAACTTTCTGTCTAAAACAGCCACGCTGAATGATGACATCATCCAGCTGCGCTGATTCAGACAGGAAGTGCCGGGCAGGAAGGAGGATGGCGTGGATCCCTGCAGCTCCGCTCTGGTCCCAAGCTGCAGGGATCGCAATCAAGGATCGCCGCCCTTTAGGGGCCCACCTCCGGGTCCCCATTCAGCAGCAGCGGCGGGCAGTGTTAGCCTCAGCCTGCGGCTAACGCTGCCGCCATTAAAGTGAAATGGTATTCACGCCTCTCCATGCCCATGGGGGCGTGGGGAAGTGTGAATATTCATTTCTCTTTAGCAGCGGGGACAGGCTCCTGTCTGTCTGCTGCTCTCTGGCACCAGAAGGGCCCCCCTTGACTCAGGGGCCCCATAGCAGCTGGGTGTGCCGCTATTAGCAACACTCCACTGGCTAGGGGGCCCCAGGAGCAGTGGGGGCCCTAGGCAGCTGCTGGCCAATATGCCAGTAGGTGTCAGTGCCTGGGCCCACCGGAGAATCCTCAGGTCCTCCGGTGGGCCAGTCCGACACTGCCTAAATGTATTAAAGTTTTACTAATTTGGATGAATAATGTAGAAATAAACATAAGAGACAGACAAACTTAAAAACAAATGATAGTTTTTCATAACAAGTCACAGGCTGGCATCATTTGGGATGAAGTTGGCCATGAGTAAACATTTTTCCGCAACAGTCACTAATCTAAAGAAATACTACTCCATTCCCATGGCATTCTACAACATTCCCAGAAAGAATGTTACAGGTAGCGGTCGGTAGCTGTGGGTGAGGTACTTGTCTCTTATGCCCCGACATGCTACATGAAGATAGAGAACCTGGCTGGAAGTGTGGGCTTCATCAATGGTGGCGCATCACCCTTACAGACCACATAATGCTGGTGACTTCGGTTGGCCAAGACCACATATTAAACAGTTCAATGAGGGAGACCACCACTTGAAAATAAACAGTCTTTTACTGAACATAAACTTGGTGGGAACTATGTACAATAGATAGCGAGTGCATAACTTCACAAACATTTCCTTTACAATACGGAGCATCTTTACAAACGTTCTCTCTATTTTTTCCAAGCTTACTTGTTTCTGCCACAAATTTCTCTGTCTTCACTACAACCCAGCCCAGTACTACAGTCCAGTATGTGAAAGTCCTGTACTGCAACCCGCAGTTCCAGGTCCTCTTTTTTCCTTAGGGGAGCTAGTTTGCTAATTTGCCACTATGGCCATTACTTAACTTATTTGCATGCTGGCATCTTGAAACCACTGCCTGGGGCACGCTCTTCATCTCACGTTTCCCTGTTCCGTCCTGGCCTGTTTCCTCTATGAGTTGTAAACTTGAGGCCATACTGTTAGGCGTCCTGTCCCAGAATCTGTCTCTGGTGCATTATTCTGTCCTTTTGTCACTATTCAGACCATAGGTCTTCTTCTGGTGCACACTGGGCCTTATCTAACCTGGCAGAAAACTGTCTCTGTCCCTGCACTTTAGCCCCTGCCATTGTGGGCTAGTCCCAATTAATAACCCTAACTCTCAATACTGTCTGTCAAAATACAACGCTGTCACTAATAACGTTGTTTTTCATGCCTGATAGGTGGTGGCCATATCTATTATTGCTCAAACTAGGTGACAGGTTCCTTTTAAGCCCCAGAAGTGATAGACATACTTATGAACCTGCCCCTGGTTTACCCCAATTTGGTCATGCCACACAGTCTGTAGGATAGGCTACTGTAACTCTTGCTCTCAGAGGTATTCCAGTTCGGTTCTTCAAGAGTGTTTTGGCAATGAGCAACCATGAACAAAGCTAAACTGTTCTATGTTAGCAGACGTCTGTATTCCTCTCTAAGCTGATTCTCCATCCAAGTGCTGATTTGTATCGTGAATAAAAGGAGAGAACTGAATACAGTTGACATGTGCAATTGAAAACTGAGAGCTGATCTGTCCCTGGAGAGCACGGATGTTTCTCCAAGAGGTAAAAGTACCTTTGTGTTATTAAAAAAACATACAAGTACATTAAACAAAGATGATAGAATCACTATATTTTGACCAGGCTCCACCTCACTGTATTTTGGCTTGCAAGTTTTTAAGGGATGACCACGTTCAAAGTCGTCAGACGCTTTTTGTACCTCTCTTTAATGTGCTGGATTCCTTCTTTTCCTTGTTATCAAACTATGTGTGAGACAAACATAAGGTCCACATGTGTCCAGACTACATAAATAGCAAAGAATGAGTTGGAAGTAGAGCTTTGGTCAAAGTTGGAAATTACATTATTACCGGGAGATAGGATGATCTTTTACTCTAAATCTTTACTCATCTGAGGTTCTCTAAGACAGAAGTCTTAAACTTTCTTCCCACAAGCTTCTCCATGCCACAATTCTGGCAGAGTGGTCTCTACTGCTACATAATTTGTAAAAGTTGACACTTCCTCTGCTATATACAGTATACCTGGATCCACAAGGGAGTATATATTCATACAGATAGCACCATATCGTACTCGTAATCGTAAAGAGTGGTAATAAATGGTTTCACAACCAAATAGAACTGTGTTTCAAGTGAAACACCACAGGGCTCTGTGCTGGCCCCAGTGTTCTTCAACATTTTTATAAGTGATCTAAATAAGAGAACTGAATGTAAATTAATCAAAATTGTAGACGATGCAGAGCTATGAGTGATAGCTAACATGAGAGAAGACAGAGAAAGGATTCAGAAGAATCTAGATACGCTTGAACAATGGGCAGCGACTAATAGAATTGTATTTAACAGGGAGAAATGCAAGATTCTACATCTTGGCAAGAAAAATGAAAATGACATCTACAGAATGGGAGGAATAGAACTAAGTAACAACACATGTGAAAAAGATTTGGGTATACTAATAGATCACAGACTGCACATGAGTCAACAGTGTGATGCAGCAGCAAAAAAGGCAAACACAGTTCTAGGATGTATAAGAGAAGCATAGAGTCTAGATCACAGGAAGTAATTATCCCCCTCTACTCCTCCTTGGTCAGTCCTCATCTGGAATACTGTGTCCAGTTCTGGGCACCACATTTTAAAAAAGACATTGAAAAACTGGAGCAAGTTCAGAGAATAGCTAGCAGGATGGTGAACGGACTGTAAAGTATGTCCTACGAGGAATGGTTAAAGGATCTGGGAATGTTTAGCTTGCAAAAAGAAAACTAAGAAGAGACTTAATAGCTGTCTACAAATATCTGAAGGGCTGTCACAGTGTAGAGGGATCATCCATATTCTCATTTGCACATGGAAACACGATGAGCAATGGAATGAAACTGAAAGGGAGAAGATACAGAATAGATATTAGAAAAAACTTTTCGACAGTGAGGATGATGAATGAGTGGAACAAGCTGCAACGAGAGGTAGTGAGTTCTCCTTCAATGGAAGTCTTGAAACAGAGGCTGGACAGAGATCTGTCTGAGATGGTTTAGTGACTCCTGCATTGAGCAGGGGGTTGGACACGGTGACCCTGGAGGTCCCTTCAAACTCTAACATTTTATGATTCTATGATCAATAATGCCAACTTATCCACTTTTTATTGAAATTAATAGTAATACAGGGATATACTGTTGATGCTTGATTGTTTAAGTATTAAACCATGTAAAACTAAAGATATTTCAAAGTGTAACAGAGGTCATAAAGTTCACTTATTTAAAGTAATGGAACATGAAAAATGAAATTTTAGGTACATTTTACTCCCGACCACCTGCATTATCTTCTTCACTATTTCACACTAGAAGGGATATCGTCACCTGCAAATTCCTGGACACTGTATAAGGAGTAAAAGTTGCATTTTGCCATCTGCAGCATAGACACCAACACACTTGGTACCGCTCCACCTTTTTTAATAAACTGCTGTGGCCTCCGTACATGACCTTCCAGGATTAGATACAGTGAACATCATGAATGCTTGTACCACATATTAAAAGGAATCTGTCAACGAGTTTTTGCTATACCACTTAAAAGCAGCATTATGTAAGGGGAGAGACCCTGATTCCAACGATGTGTCACTTATAGGGCTGCTTTCTACAGTTTTTATAACATCCCTGTTTTCTCTCTGCATAACTACCAGTTCTCTGAATGCTGAGCTATTTATAACCCCGCTCACACCACTGATTGGCAGCTTTCTGTGTGCACTGTGTATAGGCAGAAAGATGCCAATCAGTAGTGTGGGTGGTGTTAAACAGAGCTCATGAATATGGAAGATTACATGCAGGTTTACTAGTCCTTCAGTGATATTCTCCTGTTGATAAAACAGTGATTTTAATAAAAACTACAGAACACAGCCGAGTAAGTGACAAATCGCTAGAATCAGGGTCAGTGCCCCTACATTATGTTTCTCTTGGATAAAGTGGCAAAAACCTGGTGACAGCTTCCCTTTAAGTGGTATATCACAGCTACGTATAGCCCTATTGAGCTGCTAGAAGAGCATGCTCTGTGGTTTTCCATAATCTGTATATCACATCTCCTCTATGGTAACATCTGGTCTCCATATACATTGCCTCTTCTCTGGAGGCATCTGCTCTACATATACGTTAGGTCTGGTCTATGGAGAAACTTAAAAAGAAGTATGTGATCCCCTGGAGGGCAGTGTTACAACATAGTGCCAACGTGTAGATAAAGTACTTTTTACACACATCTGAATAGAGAAATCAATGTGATGGACAATGCAATGTGTTCTATTCTGTATTGTGTCATACATATAGATTTCTGAACAGGCATAGAAAGGTTTGGCTTGAGATGGACGCCTAAATTCTAGGCATTGTAATGTCATTAATATAATTTGTCTAATTTTAAAGCAAACATTTGCCTATTTATTACCAATATGTTTTAAGTCTCCTCATCTCGGCATGCTTAACATGTCACTCTCTGCAAAGAGAAATGATACTTCTTGGATCCCTATTTACTACCAAATTACTAAATTCTGAGTCAGTAGAGACGAGCGAGGAGTGGTCCAGTCCTCTTTTCAGGATCCGAATGCAAAGAGTATGTCTTGCTCCAGAGGTCTTGTCCTATCCTTCATTACACAGGTAACTATCGACATTGAGCATTGTACATGTGTAACGTGCAGTTTCTTCTGTGGTGCCCTTGCAGGAAAATTAACATATTAATTTTCAGTCAAATCAACACAGCAAACCATACCGATACACATCTATGATGGAGGGTAAACAGCAAAAGAACACTGAAATATTATAAATCTAAATCCCTGAGGAAGTGGATTCGAATTGCGCGTCGGGGTTGGGGAATGCATGGCAAGCCCATGACCATTGCCCTGCACATTTCTAGGTAATGTGATTTTACTTTTATCTTCTTTACCCTTCTATTTGTTTCCTTCAGTATTGTCACCTTATCTGGAGAAACTCCTTTGGCTGCCACTATGCAAATGCACTTTACATCCTAGCCATTCCCTTCATTGAGCCCAGAGTTTACTTCTGGTAGTTATAAACATGCTCTGTTAGGACTTAGCCTATATACTTACCTCCTGGATGGATCTCACATGCTGTGGGACAACTCAGGGCCTTTTCTCATCTTACCTATGTACACTGTTACTGCATTGGTGGGCTGGTTTACATGGACTATAATGTCAGTCCTTCCCCTATACATTTTTGTGAGGCATCATTGCCATTGTGATTTTATAATTGCACTACTATTATGTTGGCTTAAATAAACATTTGGTTTTATAATATTTCGATGTTCTTTTGCTGCTTATCCCCGTCACAGATGCGTATTGGTATGGTTTGCTGAGTAGATTTGACAACACTTTTATTGTGTTCTGAATCCTACCTTATTATTTAATACTAATTTTCAGGTCTGATTGCCAGGGTCTAAATTTGATTGTCCTAAGCGAACAACCCCTTTAAGATGAACTGATAAAGAACTGCACCTCATGAACAGTAATGAGTAATCATAATATTACACTGGGACAGCAATATATAATATATATTTATTTATTCCATAATATCACAATTACAAAATACCATAAATGGTTAGAATAAATACTATGAGAGAGACCAGACTAATTGGACATACATAGGGGGAAGGGATAGTATAATGGTCCACGTAAGCAAAATCCCCTAATACAGAGACAAGATCAGGCCTCCATTAACAATACTGGTCATAATATGTATAGTCTCCATATAGTACCAATCAGAGCACCTGCCTACACAGTAGTATTGATGAACAACTGGAATTTGTGTCTCAAGAAATAATGATATACGGTAGTTAAATATTCTGGGCAAAAGTAACACATAATAATAAGGACTAGATAGAAAAAATACTGGTGACCATGAATAAAGATGCAGCATATACCGTATTAGATGGTAATATATAGGAACGGTATAAAAAAATATGTAGAATCGAGAGTCCTCAGTGGTTGATACCTTTTATTGGCTAACTGAAAAGATGGTAACAAATTGCAAGGAACGGTATAATAAGTCCAAGTGGTAGAAGAAATAAAAACAATGTATATAGATGGTACCTAGTATGTCACAGATACAAATTGATAAAGCAATTGTACAGAAATGTAAAGCAGATAGCCCGATAGGCCATCTATATTTTATGACATGATGTAAGTATGGTGAAGCTGATGAAAAGAAGGAATAACAGGCACCCAAGAACATCAGCATGGGTTTCACCAACACTGGGCTTTGTCAGGAGATGTAAGGCTTCTGGGTCCTTTTGGGCAACTCTAGCAGTAACTTAACTTTGCCTTAGTTTGGGTTGTATTTGCTTGGGGATGTTTTAGATCATATTTTGGAGGTTCCTGCAGGTTTTATATGATAACACACTGGTTTTGAGTTCCCCCGCTCACCTTGTCTGCCTCCTGCACATCACAGATCTTCTTGCCAGTGGCCGGGTTATACACTGGGAATGTCGTTCCGCTCATTGATTGGTGCCAGTCATTATTGAGGAATATCTAAATGAAAGAACAGATATACCAGCTGTATATGACTATATGGCACACAGAGACGTAATAATCACATAATATGTCACACATACATAAATATGCTACAGACATCTATGAAGCAGCCCTGCACACAGCACTGAATGCTAATACTCTACCCCTATTACACAGGCAGTATCGTGCCGATGGCATGTCACCTATCGCCCACAGCACAATGACAAATAGTGCCGCCTGATTAGATCTATATATCGCAATCATTCTAAATCAAGCTATCTAGTTGACAGTAGAAAACACCTGTAAATTACCTGCACTGGCAAACTTGTCTATGCCGATCAGTCGTTACATTGACGGGTGAAGGACATTAACATCAGCAAGTTGCACAGTGATTTGTTAGCGCGACTTGTCTGAGCATTGCTGTCGCATGACGCGTCTGAGCCTAAATGTTTCGCTACCTGAAGCGAAAAATGTTCGATAGCATTATGTGATAGCACCAACATAATGTAGGCTGTTGTCGGCAGTAGTCAGCACTCTGTATAGGAAGCAGCAGACACAGCCTGGATAGAGAGCTGAGCATGTAATAAGCTGCCAGATATGTAAACCATTGCCTCTTAGTATTCAATGTAACATTTACCTACTAATCCTGTGCTATGTGACTTGTCTGCTCCATGAACTGCGCTATAGCCCATTATTTTCCATTATGTGTGTATATATATATATATATATATATATATATATATATATATACATCTAGAAACAGGCACATCGGCACACACACAAGTTTTAAGAGTATTGGTATAATTGTGAAATTAGTGTATGTGCTGATCTGCCTGTTCTATATCAATAAGATTCTGCATTTTATATATATATATATATATTTATTTATATACACACACAGATAACTCTATTCGTATAGAGACAGGCAGACCAGCACATACACTAAGTTCATAAATATAAATATATATATACGGTAATCCGCACGGCTCTAGAGATACATATTAAAAAACACGTTGGGTTCTTTGTATCATCGCCGGATGTATCTTGCACACAGGCTATAGTCACTTACATCATATTTTATAGTATATCAGCAATACAGAGTCCTGACAGCAATTCTCATTACATCGAAGCCTAATGATCAGTTATTTGTTATTGTATAATGAGCCATCCACATCTTATTTATGTTATTGAGATTAAGCTGATTTGTGCGGGTTTAGAAACATTTTACAAAACATTTACATTAATTCAATGAAACTTTTAAGTGACAAATAGGGGACAGACAATCTTGTGCTGGTAAATACATTTTAGGATGATTACCATGGGTTATCATATCTGAAGAAAGTTATCCTGGAAAGCAATTTTGATTTCTTGCTTATACTCGTACATGTCACAATTATCATTGAAAATATAGACCCTCATATCCTCAAGTGTTGTCTGCTTGAGAAAAATGATCTATCTATCTATCTATCTATCTATCTATCTATCTATCTATCTATCTATTATCTATCTATTATCTATCTACTATCTATCCATCCATTTGCTGTCTGGCTATATATTATTATATAATTATATAATTTTTATTCATTTGGTAAAGTGTATATATATATATATATATATATATAGATAGATCGAAAGATAGACAGATATACACACACTCCAACTATATACTATGAGGAGCACATCAGGTCACATCTCAGTACTCATACAGTAAAAAAGCACATAGGTAACAGAGTTTATGATATATGTTTATATTTATATACTCACACACTATGTTTGTGATTGAGTTTCTTCATATATGACTTCCAATGGTGAACAACCTAAAATTTTGTTTACCAGCAGGAGATTGTCGTCCCCTATTTGTCACAAGTTTCACTGAACTGATATAAATATACATGTACATATGATAGGAACTAATATAAATGTTTAGTAAAATGTTTCTGAATCCCTTGTCTGCACTGCACAAGCAGCACGGCTCTCCTTCCCCCAGGTGCTGATGCAGCAGAGCCGGGTGTTACCTGGGTGTGCAGGATCTCCAGGTTGGGGATGGGTCGGGGCAGCGCTGGGATCTTCTTGTCGGACAGTCCATTCTCTATGGTGCCATTGCTGGTCATGATAGCGGAGAGGGCAGGAGGTGTCCTTATACCCTGGTGCTGCTGCTGCTGCTGCCGGTCTCCTGGTCTGCGGACTGTGGCAGGGCTCCTCTCCCTTTAATAACACAAGTTCAGAGGCATCCTGACATAGGAGAAGACAGGGATGTGATTGGATGGAGGAGCTGCACCTCCACACCCTCACCAGCCCCTCACTGCTTCCTATCACAGTGATAAGACTCCTACAGCAGAGACATGACTGTGCGCTGGTCCGTGCTCTCTGTGCGCTGCTCCATGCGATCTGTGCGCTGCTCCGTGCTCTCTGTGCGCTGCTCCATGCGATCTGTGCGCTGCTCCGTGCTCTCTGTGCGCTGCTCCATGCGATCTGTGTGCTGCTCCGTGCGCTCTGTGTGCGATCTGTGCGCTGCTGTGTGCGCTCTGTGTGCTGCTCTGTGCGCTGCTCCGTGCTCTCTGTGCTGCTCAGTGCGATCTGTGTGCTGGTCCGTGTGCTCTGTGCGCTGCTCTGTGCGCTCTGTGCGCTGCTCCGTGCTGCTCTGTGCGCTCTGTGTGCTGCTCTGTGCGCTGCTCCGTGCGCTCTGTGCGCTGCTCTGTGCTGCTCTGTGCGCTGCTCTGTGCTGCTCTGTGCGCTGCTCCGTGCGCTCTGTGCTGCTCTGTGCGATCTGTGTGCTGCTCCGTGCGCTCTGTGCGCTGCTCCGTGCGCTCTGTGTGCGCTGCTGTGTGCGTTCTGTGTGCTGCTGTGTGCGCTCTGTGCGCTGCTCCATGCTGCTCTGTGCGCTGCTCCGTGCTCTCTGTGCTGCTCCGTGCTCTCTGTGCGCTGCTCCATGCGATCTGTGTGCTGCTCCGTGCGCTCTGTGTGCAATCTGTGCGCTGCTGTGTGCGCTCTGTGTGCTGCTCTGTGTGCTGCTCTGTGCGCTGCTCCGTGCTCTCTGTGCTGCTCAGTGCGATCTGTGTGCTGGTCCGTGTGCTCTGTGCGCTGCTCTGTGCGCTCTGTGCGCTGTGTGCGCTGCTCCGTGCTGCTCTGTGCGCTCTGTGTGCTGCTCTGTGCGCTGCTCCGTGCGCTCTGTGCGCTGCTCTGTGCTGCTCTGTGCGCTGCTCTGTGCTGCTCTGTGCGCTGCTCCGTGCGCTCTGTGCTGCTCTGTGCGATCTGTGTGCTGCTCCGTGCGCTCTGTGCGCTGCTCCGTGCGCTCTGTGTGCGCTGCTGTGTGCGTTCTGTGTGCTGCTGTGTGCGCTCTGTGCGCTGCTCCATGCTGCTCTGTGCGCTGCTCCGTGCTCTCTGTGCTGCTCCGTGCTCTCTGTGCGCTGCTCCATGCGATCTGTGTGCTGCTCCGTGCGCTCTGTGTGCAATCTGTGCGCTGCTGTGTGCGCTCTGTGTGCTGCTCTGTGTGCTGCTCTGTGCGCTGCTCCGTGCTCTCTGTGCTGCTCAGTGCGATCTGTGTGCTGGTCCGTGTGCTCTGTGCGCTGCTCTGTGCGCTGTGTGCGCTGCTCCGTGCGCTCTGTGTGCTGCTCTGTGCGCTCTGTGTGCTGCTCTGTGTGCTGCTCCGTGCGCTCTGTGCGCTGCTCTGTGCTGCTCTGTGCGCTGCTCCGTGCGCTCTGTGCTGCTCTGTGCGATCTGTGTGCTGCTCCGTGCGCTCTGTACGCTGCTCCATGCGCTCTGTGTGCGCTGCTGTGTGCGTTCTGTGTGCTGCTGTGTGCGCTCTGCTGCTCTGTGCGCTGCTCTGTGCGATCTGTGTGCTGCTCTGTGCGATCTGTGTGCTGCTCCGTGTGCTCTGTGCGCTGCTCTGTGCGATCTGTGCGCTCTGTGCGCTGTTCCGTGCGCTCTGTGTGCTGCTCTGTGCGCTCTGTGTGCTGCTCTGTGTGCTGCTCCGTGCGCTCTGTGCGCTGCTCTGTGCGCTGCTCCGTGCGCTCTGTGCTGCTCTGTGCGATCTGTGTGCTGCTCCGTGCGCTCTGTGCGCTGCTCTGTGCGCTCTGTGTGCACTGCTGTGTGCGTTCTGTGTGCTGCTGTGTGCGCTCTGTGTGCTGCTCTGTGCGCTGCTCCGTGCTCTCTGTGCTGCTCTGTGCGATCTGTGTGCTGCTCCGTGTGCTCTGTGCGCTGCTCTGTGCGATCTGTGCGCTCTGTGCGCTGTGTGCGCTGCTCCGTGCGCTGCTCTGTGCGCTCTGTGTGCTGCTCTGTGCGCTGCTCCATGCGCTCTGTGTGCTGCTCCGTGCTGCTCTGTGTGCTGCTCCGTGCTGCTCTGTGTGCTGCTCCGTGCGCTCTGTGCGCTGCTCCGTGCGCTCCGTGTGCTGCTCCGTGCGCTGCTGCGATCACTGGACAAGTCTGAGCCACCAGAGAAGGACCAGCATCTGCCACCTATTCAGGGAGACATTTATCTGTACAGATTTATGGGTTTGTCCAGATATGTCTACATATACAGCATTATGTGTGTATTTATGTGTTTATATGTAATTATGTATGTGTATGTATGTGGGAAGGTATGTATTTATGTGTATGCATTATTTGTGTGTACGCATGCATTTATTTGTGTATGTATTTGTGTATAAATTTCTGAATGTTTTTATGTGTATATTTACGTATGTATTTATGTGTGTATCTATGTACTGTATGTATGTGTGTGTGTATGTATGTATTTGTATGTGTGTATATGTTTACTTTAGCTAGTTAATTAGTCATTATAATAGCAACATTTTCACACAACCAATCTAAAGTTTTTCGTCATTCACATTTGGGAAAAAAATTATTTTACGTGCCATATCTCAGCCCAGAAATTGACATTCGGAGACTATTAGATAGCGTATAACACATATGGACAAGATACTGTGCCTAGATAATTATTACCAAAAAACTAAGCAGGACTATTGGTTGGTATATGTGCAAAGTGTAAGGCTATGTGCCCACGTTGTGGATTCATGTGTGGATTTTTCCTCACCGTTTTTGAAGTGCGTTTTACCTGCGGATCTACTGCGGATTCCACCTGCGGTTTTACACCTGTGGATTCCTATTGAGGAGCAGGTGTAAAACGCTGCGGAATCCGCACAAAGAATTGACAGGCTGCGGAAAAAACAACGCTGCGTTTCCGCGCTGTATTTTCTGCACCACGAGAACAGCAGATTTGGCCAATCTGCTGCGGATCCGCAGGCAAATCCGCAACGTGTGCACATACCCGAGCACATTCATATTGTGGCCGTTTCATACACAAAACTCAATGAAAAAAAAAAAAAAGAACACATACTCTACAGCAAGTAAATAGTAACATTACATGTAAATAATACAGGGTATTTAGTTAACACTATTTTGATTGAAAAAAGCATAAAAGCCGTCCCACCACGTTAAGGTGTACCCATTGGAACAGTCCTATCGCATCATAAACGGAGCCTTTCATCAGATTCATTTCACCCAAATCAGAGGCAGTGAATCAAAGACTAGATGCATTTTTGGAGCCATGTATGTTTTACTTGGAAACGCTGTGTTTCTTTCAAAATATACTTTAAAAATCCAGATGTAGATTATATCTTGACTGACTAGTCCAAAGCAAGTCCCAGCGGCATCGCCACCCCTCGTTCACGAAAAGCTCATTCAGATGCCCGTACAAAGTGGTCCAATCGCAGACCGCAATGCACGGCATAGCTGTGGCTCCCTTGTCCTGAGCATGACTGCCACGCCAGTTTTTGCTGTGAATTAACCCTTTATTTTAACACCTAGAGCCACCAAATTTCGCACATGGACACTTCTAACATTAGTAATGTGGAATATGTAAAAAAATAAGGGATATGAGATGGTTTACTGTTTGTAAACCATGTCTCATATCCTGTCGGGTTTTGTAAGGAGATAGCAAAAGCCGGCAATTGAATTACCGGCTTTTAAGCTATTTAGCTCTGTATTAAATATAAATATATATATATGTCTCACTGATATATATATATATATATATATATATATATATATATATATATATATAGACTGTATGTTTTCACAAATATTTGAACCCATGGATCCATTCTATGTCCATTTTGCAAGCGAGAAAATCTCGCTATACAGATGCCATACGGATTACATACGGAGTTTTACATGCGCAAAATACGCAGCCACACCCTGCCTACGGATGACATATGGATCACTGTTCAGGGAACATTTCTGCATATTTGGTCTGTAAAAAACGGACCGTATTTTCTTACGCTTAGTGTGATGCCGGCCTAAGACTAGGTGCAGGGACCTTAGATTAGAAACACCTCTCCAGCACTGCAAGAAAAAAAGTGCTAGAGTGTTTTAAGGAAAAAAAATCAGGGTTACATCAATGACTGAGATCAGAAAAAGTTTCCAATTTTAGTGGACTGCCCAAGAATTTACCAATGGATGGTAACCCTGCTGGGCACTGAGTCATGCATAGACTGAAGAACTTACATATAGACTTACTGTGTTGCAATAAATGTACTCTAAAAAGAAAGACATTTACATTTTTTAATGTGCTAAAAATGTAACAAAAAATAATAATACAAATAGTGCTATTCACAGGATTAACAATTTTTTCCTAAATCATTTTTATTATAGAAATGCCATAAGAAAGCTAAGGAAGTGCATATACTGAATTTTGTATTGCTAACAATGTGGTATGTGGCTTTATATATTTAAAAGGTAACTTATAGAGGTGTTCACATCTCCAAGATTGTATACCATAATGTAGTAGGTGTAGTAATAATAATAATAATAATAATAATTATCTAAAATTAGAAATGTAGTATAGTTCATCTGATTCGCTATGTCGCTTACCCCATGTGCAGGGCATTGCAGTAGCTTAGGTATCCATGGTTATGACCACTAACAACTACCTAATTGTCACTATATGAGTGGTCATAACATTTCTAATTGGATGTAATTTCTAATATTATTATTATTATTACACTTAATACATATTGGAATAGGATCTTGGAGATTGGAATATCTCTTTAATAGGCCCTGGGCGATGGATTAATTACAGAAACATATTCACCTACAAGACTGGCTCCGCTGCCAGCATTCCCTTGCCAGGTTCCTGACTACCTATTACAGTGGGGGTAGGGTGTGCGGGGTGCTGTAAGTGGCTCAATGGGCATATGATCATGTAAAATAAAAAAAGATATGCTCATCTACTGTAAGAGGGTCTGACATAAAGCATAAAAATCCCCAGCGCTGTGGGGCATTTGTGCTTCAGGACTGCCATCTACTGTCCAAATGGGGCCATGTGGAACTGACTGGAAAGGGAGAGTTTCAAAAGGGACAAGTTTGGATAGAGCACCGGGTTAGATGACCTTGATGATGCAGTTCCTGGCAATAAAAGGTAAGCGTGCCAAAATGGAAGTGGATTTGGCACCAAGAGAAGAGGTGGTCAGGACGTGTGTCAAGCAAAATACTGAGGCTAGGGTCTGGCCATGAGAGGAAGTGTGAACCAACAGACTGTGGCACGCCTAGAAGCATAACCCAGGTGGCACCAGGCAAGCTCCGGAACTCAGATGACGCCAGTCAAGTCCCAGATACCAGACCTCTGATGGTCAAGACCAGGAGCCTAGACGACGCTAGTCAAGAGCTGAGGCCCACACCTCATCCCACCGGGTATTCGAGGCATCCGCCATCAGTCAAGCACCAAAAATCCATGAGGGAACTCCACTTGGGGGTGGACACCTGTGATGGTGAATAGTACAGTAGGTGAGTATGTTTCTTTTGTTTGTTTATACCAATCTAGGCCAATTAAGTAAATGACTAAGATAAACAAAAGCCAGGCGCACCACTATAAATGCCAATATGAGAAACTGGGGGTGCAATGTCAGTAGTAAAGAATCATGACTGAACCAGAAAAAAGCACTACCGCAAATATGCACACCATTCCAAAATAATAATAATGCTGATAGAAATAATAGAAAAAAGTTTTATTGGTGTAAGAGGGTGGTGCTGTTATGGACAGTAAGGAACACGCTGTCACTTTAAGAGGCTGCACCCCCTTGTTTGGTGTGATGGAATGTTCTGCTTCTCCCCTGCCATAGTCGGTGTAATGAACTAGTCTGTGCAGAGTGCAGGTGTGGAGCTGGAGCAGCATGTGTGAGCTGAGGCTGCTGTAGAGAATACTTTTTGTGCTGATAGCTGAAAGAGAGAAGAACTGTGTCCTGATATAGCTGCAAGAGAGCCACGAAGATACAGAGAAAGGGATTTACAGTTTCCAGGAGTATCCCTAGGATCCAGAAGCAAGGAGAAGACCACGTTTCACAGAGCTGACAGCAAGCCGTGCGCACCACCATATTAGACTGCTGGGGGCCCCCTGGGAATGGAGTTGATTCTCCAACATCACCGTGAGTTTGTTCCTGTTTGGTGCACCTGTTAGGGCCTAGTGTAGGCTTCAATAGTCAGTACACGGGAGCCGTGTGGCCTACTTAGTAAAGGCCAGGGAGGTTATATGTAGAGTAGCATCATCACTTGTTTATTGTTTACATTTGCTTGTTAGACATATTTTGAGTCTGTAATAGTTGGAGCACCGTGCTATTTTACGGGAAAGATAACATTTATTGCTCTTGTAAATTGTCTTTTGCCATTGTAAACCCCTTTTTGCATCTTCCTCATTCACTTCTTTCCTTGCCTTCCAATAAATCTACCCTTTGTTGTTTGCACCTCATCTTGTGTACAGTAGTCTTCCTGCACCGTGGTGGTCCCCCGGCCATCGCTTCAAGTGGCGCTGCGAGCAGGGTACTGTCACCAAGATGGAGGCAGCAGACAGCAATGGCGGGAATGCTAATGTTAATGGAGATGCTGTGGGCATTGGTGGAACCCCTGCAAGGATACTCCCTATGGGCACCATATTTAGTGTGCTACCAAAGTTTGACGGCAATATGCCACTGTCCGACTGGGTGTCCCGGCTGCAAAGCACCCTGAAGATTTATAGCATCAGCCCAGACCTTGAAGCGGACATTGCTTTAACTGCCCTAGAGGGAGAAGCCCGTAGAAACGTCTGCCTACAGCCAGAACTCACCCGCAGTACCCTAAAGGAGCTAGTGAAGTTCCTGGAAGAGATCTATGGCGAGACTGCTAGCGCCGGACACCTTCACGCCAAATGTTTCTCTAGGCTACAGCGGGAAGAAGAAGGAATTTCTCAGTATGCAACAGCACTGCAAGAAGTGTTAGCAGAGGTGCAGAGAAAGGAGGTGGATGGATTTGGCAGAATGGGCTCTAAAGACCGGATACTCTGGGAGCAATTCATTCTGGGACTGCACAGCACATCCTTGAGGCGAGCACTGTCAGAACGGGTCCGGGCAGATCCGGCTCTTACGTTTTGTCAAATCCTGGTGGAAACAGTGGCCCGCAGTAAAGAAGAGAGCTATGCGTCTGGCGTGTCCAGGGCGCCAATACCAGAGGGGACCCAAACCATCAGGAGGTGCTGGTCCAGGTGGTGCAAGACTTGCAGCAGTCCCTTGTCAACGTGCAAGAGAAACTGACCCAGCTGGAGCGAAGAGTGGGGGAACTATAACAGTCTGACCCACCATATTCATGCAACCATTCTTCAGCCCGACCGATAAGGGATCAGTGGGAGCAAGCCCCCTCCCATCAGGCATCGGAGGCACGAGGACAGGCTCGAGGTACCCCTCGGCGAGGAGGGGGCATTCAATGCTGGGAATGTGGAAGACGGGGGCACCTTGCCAGAGACTGTCGGAACTATACTCAAGGCCAGCGGAAGCCGCCATTAAACTACCAACCCCCGCAGTAGTGCAGCACTCTGCGGGGGAGGCGAGGAGAGAGGCCGCTCCATATCATAACGAACACTTGATTGCTGGGAGCCCCATCCTACGTGCTGAATTCGAAGGAGTTCTAGTGGATTACCTGATAGATACCAGGTCACAAGTGACAACGATGCCAGAAGCGTATTTCAAGCAGCATTTCCAGGACCTGGCCAAGCCAGAAAAAGAGACATTGATCCGGTTGTTTGCTGCCAACCAATCCCGGTAACAGGGGTCGTGTGGATGAATATTTGAATCTGTGGGCAAGAAGTTGGGAGAAAAGGGATCCTGCTAGTCCCTGAGCCTATCAAGGAAGGTGTGCCTGTAGTACTTGGAATGAACATCCTACGTGAACTCGATCAGATTATGTTTACCAAACAGGGACCTGGATATTGGAAGAAGGCTACTACACATAAGCCTACTCAAGAAGCCCTTCAACGACTGATTGTGCCATCTTATCAGATGGTAGGGGTCATCAGGGTTCCTGGTAAAGAACCTGTAATCCTACCTCCCGAGCGAGAAACTATAGTATACCTTCCAGTAGGGACTCACCGCAACCTTGATGGGTTGGAAGTGGTTGTTCAGTCTGTGGTAAGTGGAGGAGTGGACCAAGAAGTCATGATAGCTCGTACGATAGCTGTGGTCCAGCGAGGACATGTCCCCATAAGAGCTTTGAATGTGGGCCCCGGGGAGGTCACCTTGCCACGAGGGACAGATCTGGCTCTGGTGTACCTACATAAGGGTGAAGTGGTGAGTCAGAAGGAGATGTCTTTATCACTGAAAGAAGGCGCGGGATGGACCCTAGCAGTTGCTGCGGGGGATGAAGAGACGCCATCCCCGGAGTGGAGTGGACGGGTCATCCTTGATCAAATGGAAGTGGACGTGAAGCCTCTGGGCCCTGAGCATGTGCAAGTAATAGAAACTATGCTGTGGGAAGATGAGGCCGCATTCGCCCATCACGCTGAAGATTTCAGCTGTACTGAAGCCATCACACATGAGATACCAAATGGGGAAGCTCGTCCAATTCGAGAACGATACCGGCAGATCTCGCCCAAGATGTATCAAGAGGTGAAAACATTACTGAGGCAGATGCTGGATTCAGGAGTGGTGCAGAGTAGTCAGAGCCCTTGGGCAGCCCCGGTAGTGCTCGTCAGGAAAAAGGATGGGACCATCCGGTTCTGTGTAGATTACAGGAAACTCAATGCCTGCACTGTTCGAGACTCGTATCCGTTGCCCCGCATTGAGGAATCCTTGACAGGGTTGGGGAAAGCCAAGTACTTCTCCACCCTGGACCTAGCAAGCGGATACTGGCAAGTAGCCGTGGCAGAGAAAGACAAAGAGAAAACTGCCTTCATCCTCCCTATGGGGCTGTTCGAGTTTAACCGGATGCCCTTCAGGCTCTCCAATGCTCCAGGCACATTTCAACGGCTGATGGAAAAGTGTTTGGGAGACTTAAATTTTGAGGCTACCCTGATCTATCTGGATGACATCATTGTGTTTTCGGCCTCTTTTGAAGAACACCTTGCCCGGCTTGGACAGGTACTCGGAAGACTGCGGGCTCATAACCTGAAGGTGAAGCCAAAGAAGTGCCACCTCTTCAAGAGAGAGATCGAGTACCGGGGCCACATAGTGTCACAAGATGGAGTTCTACCCTCGCCAGAAAAAGTGGCTGCTATCCAGAAGTGACCAGTCCCTCGAACAGTGAGAGAACTCCAGGCCTTCCTGGGACTCGCTGGGTACTACCGCCGGTTTGTTAAGGACTTCGCGAAGGTGGCGGGTCCTCTCAATGAGTTGCTGAGGGGGACCGCTGGAGTGCCGAAGACCCAGCGCATCCCCTGGGGACAGGGACAAGACGAGGCCTAACAGGCTATAAAGAATGCCCTTACCTCAGCCCCGATTTTGGCCTACGCAGACTTCGATCAACCGTTCCTGTTGTACACAGATGGTAGCCTTCATGGACTCGGTGCAGTACTTTCTCAGATACAGGATGGTCAGTGAAAGAAACCCTCACAATTACAGCTCCTTCCGGTTAGAGCTCCTGGCCCTGGTGTGGGCCATGACAGAAAAGTTTGCAGGCTTCCTGACAGGTACCAAGATTCAAGTTCGAACAGACAATAATCCCCTGGCCCACCTTGAGAATGCTAAATTGGGGGCCTTAGAACAACGGTGGGTGGCTCGCCTAGTCAAGTTCGACTTTACCATCCGCTATCGCTCTGCTACCGAAAACGCAAATGCTGATGGGGTGTCAAGAGTGACTGTGGAGACTCCAGTGGGGGATCTTGATGAACAACTCGAAGAGGAGGAAACTCCAGACTTTCGTAAGTTTAAACCCCAATGGTTGCGGCCCAGTCAAGAAGGGAGGCCTGCGCATTACCCCGGTCCCTGGGGAGAACCAACGAGGAATGGGGACATGTTCAGGATGAAGACGAAGGGCTGAGACAGATGAAATGGTGGGTAACTCAAAAGCGGAAGCCTGGCAAACAAGAGAGAGATGATCTGGACTCTGAAATGAGGAGTGTGTTACACCAGTGGGATAGACTGGAAGTGCGAGAGTCAGTGCTATATCATAAGACGCAACAGCCAAAAGATATGGAAGTAAGGTGGCAAGCAGTCATCCCAGGAAGAATGGCTCAAGAAGTAGCTAAAGAAGCCCACGAATTTGGAGCGCACTTCGGCCCCACAAAGACCTACCAATGGTTACAGCGGTATGTGTATTGCCCCCGGTTGGAGTTTGTGGTGGAAGAGGTTTGCCGGCAATGCCGAGTATGTGACCTCATTAAGAGTACCGAACAGAGGGCACCCATCCAGACCATACAAACTAAGGAACCGCTAGAAGTCTTGATGATCGACTATCTCCTCATGGGACACTCGGCCCGGGGGCTGCAATACTGTTTGGTGATGACTGATCATTTCTCTAAGTTCGCAGTAGTCACTCCGACTAGAGATCAGACTGCGGAATCGGCGGCGCGAGCCATCTGTCAAGACTTCATCCGGGTGTATGGGTGCCCAAAGCGCATCCACTCCGGCCAAGGCGCGTGTTTCCAAGGCAAGGTGATGGAAGAATTGTATCGTATGTATGGCATCGAGCGGTCCTGGACCACCCCTTACCACCCTCAAGACAATGGAGCTTGTGAACGCTTCAACCGAACCTTACTTCAAATGCGGAGAACGTTTCAGGAGGATAAGAAGGCGTGTTGGCCAGACTATCTGCCGGAATTGGTCTGGACCTACAACAATCGGGTCCACTCCACCACGGGTTATACCCCCTATCTACTGTTGTTTGGAAGAGCTCTACGAGAGATCATTGAGCTGAATTTGGAACAGCCAGAGGAGCTGATGGAGCGAACTGTCACCTCATGGGTGAAAGAGCATCGGCAATGATTGCAAACGATACGGCGGTTGGCGGGTCAGCAGCTGCAAGAAAAAGAACATACGGGCCGCAAACCGACTCAAGAGTTACTGCTCTAACCTGGAGACCGAGTATTAGTCAGAGAGAAACGCCCCAAGGGAAAACTAAGTGAGAGATGGGAAGTACAGCCGTACAAAGTTATCGAGCGAGTGTATGCTAACGGCCCTGTCTACAAGGTACAGATTGAGACTGGGGCATCCGCCTCTAGAGTACTTCACAGAAATATGCTGCGGCCTTGCCGGTCTGAGGTCTGTTCTACACCATTGTCACCTGAAGGCGCTACTCCACTTCCTGAATCTGTCATTCCTGATGGTGAAATCGATGATGAGTGGTGGAGCGTCCCTGACACAGTAGAAGGTCCTCAGCCGCACAGAGACGGTAATCCCATGGATGTACCAGTACCGCCATGCGAGGACGAGACCAGACAAGAGCTCACAATGTCTCCTGCAACAAGTGTTCCTCTGGAAGATTGTCAAACCTTGCCTGACAGCCAAGAGCTTCGGAGATCCCAGAGGTCTAATGAAGGGGTTCCACCAGTCCGATATGTAGAACAGTGTGCTCTGTCTGTTTTTACAACTTTGTTGCCTCCTCTATAGGTGCTGTTTCCGCATTGCACGTTCCTCCATTACACTTTGACCCTGATGCTGTGATGGCCGAGGACGACCATCATTAAGAAGGGAGGCATGTAAGAGGGTGGTGCTGTTATGGACAGTAAGGAACACGCTGTCACTTTAAGAGGCTGCACCCCCTTGTCTGGCATGATGGAATGTTCTGCTTCTGCCCTGCCATAGTCGGTGTAATGAACTAGTCTGTGCAGAGTGCAGGTGTGGAGCTGGAGCAGCATGTGTGAGCTGAGGCTGCTGCAGAGAAGACTTTTTGTGCTGATAGCTGAAAGAGAGAAGAACTGTGTCCTGATATAGTTGCAAGAGAGCCACAAAGATACAGATAAAGGGATTTACAGTTTCCAGGAGCATCCCTAGGATCCAGAAGCAAGGAGAAGACCACATTTCACAGAGCTGACAGCAAGCCGTGCACACCACCACATTAGACTGCTGGGGGCCCCCTGGGACTGGAGTTGATTCTCCAACATCACCGTGAGTTTGTTCCTGTTTGGTGCACCTGTTAGGGCCTAGTGTAGGCTTCAACAGTCAGTACACGGGAGCCGTGTGGCCTACTTAGTAAAGGCCAGGGAGGTTATATGTAGAGTAGCATCATCACTTGTTTATTGTTTACATTGGCTTGTTAGACATATTTTGAGTCTGTAATAGTTGGAGCACTGTGCTATTTTACGGAAAAGATAAAGTTTATAACTCTTGTAAATTGTCTTTTGCATTGTATACCCGTTTGCATCTTCCTCATTCACTTCTTTCCTTGCCTTCTAATAAATCTACCCTTTGTTGTTTGCACCTCATCTTGTGTACAGTAGTCTTCCTGCACCGTGGTGGTCCCCCGGCCATCGCTTCATTGGCTCACCTAAAACACCTAAAAAGATTAAAACACAATTAAAAATCAAAAAACATGTATCACTCAGGAAACTATTACATAATTTGGTGTACAGAAATATATCACCGAATGCCTAAACTAAACCTATTGGCTCATGAGGTAATGTTAATAATGTAATCAAGAGCAAAACCCTATATGAAGAAAAAAGGGGTAAAATACCCTGCTCGAAGCAACCACCATAGAAAAAAGCAGGGAAGATCTTCCCTGACGAAGCCCTGCTTGCTGGATCGATACGTGTGGGACACAGTCCTTCTCACCAGGATCCATATTCAGGAGGTGTACCTCCTTTTACATGTGCCATAGCGGGTAATTTAACCCTTTCCTTTCTCTAAACCTTATGATTGGGCTTTTTTTTCTATGGTGGTTGCTTTGAGCAGGGTATTTTACCTCTCTTTTCCTCATATGGGGTTTTGCTTTTGATTACATGGGGCTGCCCATGTCTTTTTTGACCCAGGGCATTAACATTACCTCATGAGTTAATAGGTTTAGTTTAGGCATTCGGTGATATATTTCTGTACACCAAATTATGTAATAGTTTCCCGAGTGATACATTTTTTTTTATTTTTAATTGTGTTTTAATCTGTTTAGGTGTACCCATAAAACTTTTTTCTATTATTTCTATCAGCATTATTGTTATTTTGGGATGGTGTGACTATTTGCTGTAGTGCTTTTTTCTGGTTCAGTCAATTAAGGAAATGACAACCCCTTTTGAAAAAGCTTCTGATATGTAATGGTGACACAATGTTGATTGCTGGAGTCTGGATCCTAAAATCCCAAATGATTGCTAAAACCAAAGAAGCATAAGCACTGTAGCAATCACCACCTTCAAAAGTATGCTACAAAAAACTGAGCAGCACCTTATAGCAAAATAAAGAAAGAGTGAACAGCTACAAGCAAAAGAATACTGCAGCACTCTGTATGCACTAAGATGTATGCAAACATTGAATAATATAATGCAGTCATAGAAGCTTACACCTGTTCACCCTTGATTTATTCAGTTAAGAGGTGCTGGTCAGTTTTTTTGTGCTCATGCTCCTTTGCTTTTAGCAGAGCACTCCTCCCATCAGCTTGGTGCCTTATTCACACATCCATGTTTAAACGGAACCTGTCAGCAGGATTGTGCTCAGTAACATACAGAGAGTGTGAGGTTGGCGCCGTTATACTGATTACAATGATACTTTGGTTGATGAAATCCATCTTGTGGTTGTTTTTTAATCTTTATTTTCAGTTTTGAGTTAATCATATGCTCGTGCTCCGGGGCGGCTTGGGGGGGGGGATGGGTTAATGTGGTGCTCTGATTAGATATTCACCAGTGTGGCTTCTGACAGGTCACTGATCCCTCAGTGACCTTCCCCCTAATTTACATAATGAATATTATAGATATGTAACATCCCAAGTTCCTGTTTGTTACAGTGGCATTGCTTTCCTCACGGGGAGAGTGATGTCATGCTTGGAAGCGATGAGGGATCTCTTTATCGGGTATTCACAAACATGCAACATGTTCTTACTCCAGGCCAGAAGGAGGAGCTCTGATCCAGCTTACGGGTGGCTCCCCTATATATATTCTGGCTGGAGGGAAAGTAGTCTGTCACAGAGGAGTGAGGTGAGAGACAGAGGAAAGGGGCCGTGCAGTCGAGAAGATCTGCAGCTCCTGTGAGGAAAGTGTAGGGCCGTGCAGACCAAGTTCTGCAGCTCCTGGAAAGCAAGGAAAGGAACAGTTTGTAGAGAGTGTGAAGGAGGAAAGAAGCGTAGGAGAGTGAAGAGCTGGGGGTTAGCTGCGACTGAACTACCTCCCTACTGAGCGCAGATACCGGTAGCCGGAAGACCGGGGTTGTGAAGTACTCTACGTCTCACAACAGAAACCAGCAGGACAGCTGGATTGCATGTCACCTGTCCACCATTGAAACCTGAGGACACAGTCGCGCATAGAGCCCGGGTTGTGATAGAGATGCTGTAAAAAAGGCTTGAGCTACCTGTTGTACGGGTAGTGTCCTACCAACCTGGGGGACAGAGAGAAAACATGAGGACCTTGTGAGAGGCCTAAGGCAGCAAGGGACTACACCACAGCGCTAGATGTAAGGCTTCTAACCCCACCTGGTAAGGGGGACTCCCAACCTGCTTCCAAGCCGGCCAGACCACATCTGCATCCGTGATCTGGTACCCTAGACTGTGGCTGCCTGAATTAATCAGTAAACCAGGTAAAGAGACTGCAAACCTGTGTCCTCGGTTTATTCCTACACTACCTTCCACCTGTCTCTTCTACACAGGAAGTCCTGGGGACCCAGCTTCACCTGTGGGAAACCATACCATCCCTGCTGCCACAACATCACCCCAGAGGACCCCTTTAAGCAGCATCGGCCACCCCTGACCGAGTACAACAGATAATAAGGTGCAGGGTTGAGTATGTCACCACGGAACAGACAGACCAACTGTTGAGGGGAATTTATTAAGAGGAGTAAGATTCTCCTCGCAGGGAATAAACAGGGGGTTAATAGAGATAAAGCAAAACAGTAAACAGTTAAGCGGAATCGCAACGGTTAACGAATGTTCTTGTAACTTATCAATCCAGGGAGGTCCTGACTTGAGGGTCCTTATTCCAACGTGGGTACAGTCAACATCAGCGCTTGAAGATCCTGAAGTCTCTCCTCTGTCTCCTGGAGACTCCGGGGTTAAGTCTCTGCAGCCTATTCTCAAAGTGAAACTGAAAGCAGGAAGTCACACAGCCTCTCTGCTGCAAGTCTCTGTATATTTGGCTGACAGTCTCTCTCTCTGCAGCAAGAATACACACACACTGAGCAGTTTACTTTGTCACACTCAGGGGTCCTGGCTTGTCACTGCGGTCACCGGGGCTGCGCGCTCAGGTCACTGTAAGGGGATACGTCTTCTCTGATTATGGAGGCTTCCAAGTCCACAATCTCACATCCAGCCTTCACTACGGCTGGTATCTCAGCCTCAGTGCCCTCACGGGGAGCACTGTCTCATGGGGAGTGCGGCGCTGCAGCCTGCTTTCTCTCTGGTGCGCTGTCCCCTCTGGCGCGCTCTGCTCTCTGGCTCTTTTGTGAATACACCCCCCTCTCTTCCTCTCTGTCTCCAGCAGTCACATGGTCCCTTCTGTCCAGTGCAGAAAGTCTTCCCCCCGACAACCCAGCTGTCTGACTAAGTGGTTCCAGGTAAGGAGCAGGGAAAGCAACCTCCTTACACAGCTTCGGCCACCCCTGACTGAGTACAACAGGTGGCATCACGAACAAATGTTATTCAAACCCCTTTAAAGACATTCCCTTTTACTTGGACACCCAGGGCCATGGATTGGGTCGCTACCACCGTGACTTCCCCTTTAATGACCACCGGACCCGGTACCGAGTAACCCCTAGGCCCTGGCTGGGTGCTCCAGATACATTTAAAAAAAAAACCTTCTGCAGGCAGGCGCTGGCAGCGGCACCTGCCCTGCAGCATAATCGCATGTGTACTGGTTATATAATTATTATGTATGAGGTTATCCTGATGTCCCCCCCAAAAAAAATCAATTTGAAAATGGCACCCGCCGCACAGGCGCCGGTGTCACCATCTTTGAAGAGAAAAATGTTTTTCCTCCTCCGTCATCTGTGCATGCACAGTAGCAGCTATGGGATCACCTCTATCTACACCGATAGCTGCTACTCTCAGTGTTTGGTCTTTGTGTCTGTTTTTATCATCAGTGTTTGGTCCATGTGTCCATTTTTACCATCAGTGTTTGGTCCGTGTGTCCATTTTTACCATCAGTGTTTGGTCTGTGTGTCCTGTTCGAGTCCCTGCCCCACATGTTTCGGAGCCTGTTAAATAACCAATAAACATGCAGGGATTTCCTGCCATAGATGGTAATGCCATAGCAATGTTGGCTGTGACTGTGATTGGCCGGCCGCTTTGCATCATCTGGTCCTGTATAAGACCCAGTTACGTGATGCTCGGCACACTCTCCTATGGAAACAGTTCAGGGGGAGTTGATCTAGGAAGGAAAGCTTAGATTAGAGCAGGCATATATCATTATTTAATAGCTTTTGCAGTACTTGTATACCGCTACTGCACTATTAAAACAAAAGCCCTTTTCAGGGCTACATACTGTCCTTTGTCTAGTAAAACCGCTGTTACCTGCATTTAGTGTAGGGATTGCTGATGGAGGAGGGATAGTTTTGTATTAGAGGTGTATAGGCACGGTTTACTGCCTCACACTCCTTCTACACCATGTTCCAAATTATTATGCAAATTATATTTTTCCTGGATTTTCCTAAATGGTCCGTGCAAATGACAGTCAGTCTAATAAATGTCATGACCCGTTAAAGTATTCATCAAATTTTATTGAAGAAACCTCCCAATGATAGCAGTATAATTTTCAAAACGAATAAAAACTCAAAATGCACTGTTCCAAATTATTAGGCACAGTAGGATTCCTAAACATTTGATATGTTTTAAAGAACTGAAAATGCTCATGTGTGGAATTTGCAGCATTACGAGGTCACAGTCACTGAACAAAAAAGCTATTTAACTCCAAAATATCCTAACAGGCCAAGTTACATGTTAACATAGGAACCCTTCTTTGATATCACCTTCACTATTCTTGCATCCATTGAACTTGAGTTTTTGGAGAGTTTCTGCTTGTATTTCTTGGCATGAAGTTAGAATAGCCTCCCAGAGCTGCTGTTTTGATGTGAACTGCCTCCCACCCTCATAGATTTTTTGCTTGATGATACTCCAAAGGATCTCTATAGGGTTGAGGTCAGGGGAAGATGGTGGCCACACCATGAGTTTATCTCCTTTTATGCCCATAGCAGCCAATGACTCAGAGGTATTCTTTGCAGCATGAGATGCTGCATTGTTATGCATGAAGATGATTTAGCTCCTGAAGGCACATTTCTACTTTTTATACCATGAAAGAAAGTTGTCAGTCAGAAACTCTATATACTTTGCAGAGGTCATTTTCACACCTTCAGGAACCTTAAAGGGCCCTACCAGCTGTTTCCCCATGATTCCGGCCCAAAACATGACTCCTCCACCTCCTTGCTGACGTTGCAGCCTTGTTGGGACATGGTGGCCATCCACCAACCATCCACCACTCCATCCATCTGGAACATCCGGGGTTGCTCGACACTCATTAGTAAACAAGACTGTTTGAAAATTAGTCTTCATGTATGTCTGATCCCACTGAAACCGTTTCTGCTTGTGAACACTGTTTAGGGGTGGCCGAATAGTAGGTTTATGCACCACAGCACGTCTTGGAAGGATTCTGCACCTTGAGGTTCGAGGGACTCCAGAGGCACCAGCAGCTTCAAATATCTGTTTGCTGCTTTGTAATGGTATTTTGGCAGCTGCTCTCTAAATCTGTTGTGGATTCTGTTTGCGGGCTCCCTCTGGTGGTTACTGCTGGTACTGGGTGACTTTGGTGGGTTGCGGCCTTTGGTTTCCATCTGTCCATCAGAGGCTGGGTGTTTCCTATTTTACCTGGCCTTTCTGTCATTTCCCTTGCCGGCTATCAATGTGTTCAGATGTGCTCTGTTTGGTTCCTGCCTACCTGCTCCCAGATCTTTCAGGATAAGCTAAGTGCTGATTTTCAGTTGTTTGGTTTTTTGTCCAGCTTGCTTAGAATGTCTCTTTGTTAGCTGGTTGCTCTAGTGGACTGAGGTTCTCCCCATGTGCCATGAGTTGGCACATGGGTTCTTGTAATCTCAGGATGGTTTTTTTGATTAGGGTTTTTTGCTGACCGCTCAGTCCCCTTTTGTGTCATTCTGCTTTCTAGTTTTCAGCGGGCCTCTATTTGCTAAAGCTATATACATCATCTCTATGTGTGTGCCTTCCTCTCATTTCACCGTCAATACATGTGGGGGGCAACTATATCTTTGGGGTTAATTCCTCTGGAGGCAAGTGAGGTCTTTGTTTCCTCTGCAGTACTAGTTAGCTCTTAGGCTGGTGCGTGGCGTCTAGAACCAACGTAGGCACGCTCCCTGGCTATCTCTAGTTGCGTTTGTCAGGCGTAGGGCAGCGGTCAGCCCAGGTTCCATCACCCTAGAGCTCGTCCGATATTTATTATACTTTGCTAATCCTGTGCTATCCCTAGCCATTGGGGATTCATGACAGTATAGCCGGCCCACAAAGTGTTAATTGTTTGGGCTGAAGCAGGAGAAATAGAAGTGTTCAAGGGAAATTTTTTTTTTTTTTTTTTTTCCTTCAGAGTTTTGCTGCCTAGCCCTTAATTGCTGTCTAGCTGCTTCTTACCTCCTCTTAACCCTTGAATGGCTCTGATCTTAGCTGTTTATCATGGATGTCCAGAGTTTGGCTTCCAGCCTGAGTAATCTCGCGGCAAAGGTTCAAAACATACAGGATTTCGTTGTTCACACTCCCATGTCTGAACCTAGAATTCCTATTCCAGAGTGTTTTTCTGGAGATAGATCTACCTTCCTGAATTTCAGGAACAATTGTAAATTGTTTCTCTCTTTGAAATCTCGCTCCTCTGGAGACCCTGCTCAACAGGTCAAGATTGTTATATCGTTCCTACGGGGCGACCCTCAGAATTGGGCATTTGCATTGGCACCAGGGGATCCTGCATTGCTCAGTGTGGATGCGTTTTTTCTGGCATTGGGATTGCTCTATGAGGAACCTAACCTAGAGATTCAGGCTGAAAAGGCTTTATTAGCCCTCTCTCAGGGGCATGATGAAGCGGAAATATATTGTCAGAAATTTCGGAAATGGTCGGTGCTTACTCAGTGGAATGAGTGCGCCCTGGCTGCAAACTTCAGAAATGGTCTTTCTGAGGCCATTAAGGATATTATGGTGGGGTTCCCTGCGCCTACAGGTCTGAATGAGTCTATGGCTATGGCCATTCAGATTGATCGGCGTTTACGGGAGCGCAAACCCGTGCACCAGTTGGCGGTGTCTTCTGAACAGGCACCTGAGACTATGCAATGTGATAGAATTCAGTCCAGAAGTGAACGGCAAAATTATAGGCGGAAAAATGGTTTGTGTTTTTATTGTGGTGATTCAGCTCATGTTATATCAGCATGCTCTAAACGCACAAAAAAGGTTGATAAATCTTTTGCCATTGATACTCTGCAGTCTAAGTTCATTTTGTCTGTGACTCTGATTTTTTCACTGTCTTCCATTTCCGTCGATGCCTATGTGGATTCAGGCGCTGCCCTGAGTCTTATGGATTGGTCATTTGCTAAACGCTGCGGTTTTAGTCTAGAGCCTCTGGAAGTTCCTATTCCTCTGAAAGGAATTGATTCTACACCATTGGCTATGAATAAACCGCAGTATTGGACACAAGTGACCATGCGCATGACTCCCGTTCATCAGGAGGTGATTCGCTTCCTTGTACTGTATAATTTACATGATGTACTAGTGCTTGGTCTGCCATGGTTACAAACTCATAATCCTGTCCTGGACTGGAAAACAATGTCTGTGCTAAGCTGGGGATGTCAGGGGGTTCATGATGATGCACCTCCGATTTCTATCGCTTCATCTACTCCTTCGGAGATCCCTGCGTTTTTGTCGGATTATAGGGATGTTTTTGAGGAGCCTAAGCTCAATTCGCTCCCTCCCCATAGAGAGTGTGACTGTGCTATAGAATTGATTCCTGGCAGTAAGTTCCCTAAGGGTCGTTTATTTAATCTGTCACTGCCAGAGCATACTGCTATGCGGAATTATATTAAGGAGTCCTTGGAAAAGGGACATATTCGTCCATCTTCGTCCCCTCTGGGAGCAGGTTTTTTTTTCGTGGCAAAAAAAGATGGTTCCCTGAGGCCTTGTATAGATTATCGCCTTCTGAATAAGATTACAGTCAAATACCAGTATCCATTGCCATTATTTACTGATTTGTTGGCTCGCATTAAGGGGGCTAGGTGGTTCACTAAAATAGATCTTCGTGGTGCGTATAATCTGGTGCGGATAAAACAGGGTGATGAGTGGAAAACCGCATTTAATACGCCTGAGGGCCATTTTGAGTATTTGGTAATGCCTTTTGGACTCTCCAATGCTCCGTCAGTCTTTCAGTCCTTTATGCACAATATTTTCCGTGAATATCTGGATAAGTTTATGATTGTGTATTTGGATGATATTTTGGTGTTTTCTGATGACTGGGAGTCTCATGTTCTACAGGTCAGGAGGGTGTTTCAGGTTTTGCGGGCCAATTCTCTGTTTGTGAAGGGCTCAAAGTGTCTCTTCGGAGTCCAGAAGATTTCTTTTTTGGGGTACATTTTTTCTCCTTCTACTATTGAGATGGATCCCGTTAAGGTTCAGGCTATTTGTGACTGGACACAACCTACATCTGTTAAGAGCCTTCAGAAGTTCTTGGGGTTTGCTAATTTTTATCGTCGGTTCATTGCTAATTTTTCCAGTATTGTTAAACCTTTGACTGATTTGACTAAAAAGGGTGCTGATGTTGCTGATTGGTCTCCTACGGCCGTGGAGGCCTTTCGGGAACTTAAGCGCCGGTTTTCTTCTGCTCCTGTGTTGTGTCAACCAGATGTTTCACTTCCTTTCCAGGTGGAGGTTGATGCTTCCGAGATTGGAGCGGGGGCGGTTTTGTCACAGAGAAGTTCTAATGGCTCGGTGATGAAGCCATGTGCTTTCTTCTCTAGAAAATTCTCGCCCGCCGAGCGCAATTATGATGTGGGTAATCGGGAGCTTTTGGCCATGAAGTGGGCATTTGAGGAGTGGCGTCATTGGCTTGAGGGTGCTAAACATCGCGTGGTGGTCTTGACTGATCACAAGAATCTCATTTACCTTGAGTCCTTAGGGATGGGGTAATATTGTCCGCCGTATCCCCAGACTTGCGACGCGCATTGCAGGAGTTTCAGGTGGATAAACCGGATCGATGTCCACCAGAAAGACTGTTTGTTCCGGATGATTGGACCAGTAGAGTCATCTCCGAGGTCCATTCTTCTGTGTTGGCTGGTCATCCTGGAATATTTGGTACAAGAGACTTGGTGGCCAGGTCTTTTTGGTGGCCTTCCTTGTCTAGGGATGTGCGTACCTTTGTGCAGTCTTGTGAAGTGTGTGCTCGAGCTAAGCCTTGCTGTTCACGGGCTAGTGGGTTGTTGTTATCCTTGCCCATCCCGAAGAGGCCTTGGACGCACATTTCCATGGATTTTATTTCTGATCTCCCGGTTTCACAGAAAATGTCCGTTATCTGGGTTGTGTGTGACCGCTTTTCAAAGATGGTTCATTTGGTGCCCTTGCCTAAGTTGCCCTCCTCCTCTGAGTTGGTTCCTTTGTTTTTTCAGAACGTGGTTCGTTTGCATGGGATTCCGGAGAATATCGTTTCTGACAGGGGATCCCAGTTTGTGTCTAGATTTTGGCGGACGTTTTGTGCCAAGATGGGCATTGATTTGTCTTTCTCGTCTGCATTCCATCCTCAGACGAATGGCCAGACGGAGCGAACTAATCAGACCTTGGAAACTTATTTGAGGTGTTTTGTTTCTGCTGATCAGGATGACTGGGTTGCTTTTTTGCCACTGGCCGAATTTGCTCTTAATAATCGGGCTAGTTCGGCCACGTTGGTCTCTCCTTTTTTTTGTAATTCGGGGTTTCATCCTCGTTTTTCCTCTGGTCAGGTGGAGTCTTCGGATTGTCCTGGAGTGGACGTGGTGGTGGACAGGCTACATCACATTTGGAATCAGGTGGTGGACAATTTGAAGTTATCTCAGGAGAAGACTCAGCAGTTTGCTAATCGCCGTCGCCGCGTGGGCCCCCGACTTTTTGTTGGGGACTTGGTGTGGTTGTCTTCTCGTTTTGTCCCTATGAAGGTCTCTTCTCCTAAGTTCAAGCCTCGGTTCATCGGTCCTTATAGGATCTCGGAGATTCTTAACCCTGTATCTTTCCGTTTGGATCTCCCAGCATCGTTCGCTATTCATAATGTGTTCCATCGGTCGTTGTTGCGGAGGTATGAGGTGCCTGTTGTTCCTTCGGTCGAGCCTCCTGCTCCGGTGCTGGTGGAGGGAGAATTGGAGTATGTTGTTGAAAAGATCTTGGATTCTCGTGTTTCCAGACGCAAACTCCAGTATTTGGTTAAGTGGAAGGGTTATGGTCAGGAGGACAATTCCTGGGTGGTCGCCTCCGATGTTCATGCGACTGATTTGGTCCGCGCCTTCCATAGAGCTCACCCTGATCGCCCTGGGGGTTCTCGTGAGGGTTCGGTGACCCCTCCTCAAGGGGGGGGTACTGTTGTGGATTCTGTTTGCGGGCTCCCTCTGGTGGTTACTGCTGGTACTGGGTGACTTTGGTGGGTTGCGGCCTTTGGTTTCCATCTGTCCATCAGAGGCTGGGTGTTTCCTATTTTACCTGGCCTTTCTGTCATTTCCCTTGCCGGCTATCAATGTGTTCAGATGTGCTCTGTTTGGTTCCTGCCTACCTGCTCCCAGATCTTTCAGGATAAGCTAAGTGCTGATTTTCAGTTGTTTGGTTTTTTGTCCAGCTTGCTTAGAATGTCTCTTTGTTAGCTGGTTGCTCTAGTGGACTGAGGTTCTCCCCATGTGCCATGAGTTGGCACATGGGTTCTTGTAATCTCAGGATGGTTTTTTTGATTAGGGTTTTTTGCTGACCGCTCAGTCCCCTTTTGTGTCATTCTGCTTTCTAGTTTTCAGCGGGCCTCTATTTGCTAAAGCTATATACATCATCTCTATGTGTGTGCCTTCCTCTCATTTCACCGTCAATACATGTGGGGGGCAACTATATCTTTGGGGTTAATTCCTCTGGAGGCAAGTGAGGTCTTTGTTTCCTCTGCAGTACTAGTTAGCTCTTAGGCTGGTGCGTGGCGTCTAGAACCAACGTAGGCACGCTCCCTGGCTATCTCTAGTTGCGTTTGTCAGGCGTAGGGCAGCGGTCAGCCCAGGTTCCATCACCCTAGAGCTCGTCCGATATTTATTATACTTTGCTAATCCTGTGCTATCCCTAGCCATTGGGGATTCATGACATAAATCCAATGAATTTGTCTGGCAGAAACATTCCTCATTATGCCTTTATCTGCATGAACTCTGTCTGTGCTCTGTTTCAGTCACAAATCTCTTCACAGTATGATGATCACTCTTACATTTTCGTGAAATATCTAATGCTTTCATCCCTTGACCAAGGTATTGCAATATTTGATGCTTTTCAGCAGCAGAGAGATCCTTTTTCTATCCCATGTTACTTGAAAACTGTGGCCTGCTTAATATTGTGGAACATCAGTTTTAAGTAGTTTTCCTTTAATTAGAATCACCTGGAAAACTAATTATCACATGTGTTTCAGATTGATTTCAGTGATCCATTGAGCCCTGAGGCACAATACCATCCATGAGTTTATTTGAAAAACAAAACAATTAAATCTTTATGACACTTAAATCCAGTTTGCATAATAATTTGGAACACAGTGCATAAGTACACTGCTGCTGCAACATAAAAGAAAAACCTGTTATCTTTTCAGGGTTACATATTCTATTTTCACTATTAATACCGGAAAGTTTGCAGGTGGAGTGCCTCCGTGTAGGGCAATGGGGTACTCGGTACCGGGTCCTTCGGTTCTCGGCGGGGATGTCACAGTGGCTGACCCAGTCCGTGGCCCTAGGGACGTCCGTTATAAATGGGGGAAAGGTCTTTAAAGGGATAATGTTCGTGACGCCACCTGTGGTATTCGGTCAGGGTGATCGACGCTGCTTAGGCGTCCGCTGGGGTGATGTTAAGCAGCTAGATGGTATACCTTCCCACAGGTGAAGTGTATCCCCAGGGCTTCCCAGAATGTAGATGGTGAATGGTGTGAGGTGCAGTGAATAACGAGGACACCAGGTTGCAGTCTCATTACTTTTACTGAAGGCTTCAGTGTCCACAGTCCAGGGTACAGACCACAGAGCAGGCAGAGTCTGGCCGGTCCGAAGGCAAATCCAGAGTCCCCTTATCCAGGTGGAAATCAGCCGCCTTCCTCTAGCGCCTGGGTGTTGTAGTACCTCCCTTGCTGAGCTTCTCGGTAAGGTCCTCACAACTATTCTGGATGTTAAGTCTCTTTCTCTCTGTCCCCCTGATGGATAGGATAGGGCAAACCCATATGACTGGTGGCTTGAGACTTTTTACATGGACTCTACCATGCCCCAGCCCCCACAACTTGCCACCGTGCCTCCTGGGTATTAGGTCAGGCAGCTAACATGCAATTAACTGTCCTGCCAGTCTCTGAAGTAAAGCGTAGAGATCCTTACTCCCTCGGTGTCCTGGCTACCGGATTACTGCGCCTCAGAAGGAGGCAGCCTTTCACAGGGCAGAACTCCTTCTGGTTTCTTCTCCTTTTTGCTATGACTTCATTTCTCCCTCACTGCAACACAAATCCCTTCAATGTCTCTTTCCTTGGATGCTGCCGCACGTGGGGCAGGCTGTTATGATGACCTGGTGGTTAGGAGCACTAGGAATGACCTGATGAGCAAACTAGAAATACAGGACAAGCTCTGGGAAGTGGGAGCTCTGCTGACCGCAACCCCTAATCCTATCACAAACAACTAGAAATAGCCGTGGAGCGTACCTGACTCTGCCTAGACGCCTCTTCACAGCCTAAGAGCTAACTACCCCTAAAGATAGAAAATAAGCTTAACTTGCCTCAGAGAAACTCCCCAAAGAAATAAGCAGCCCCCCACAAATATTGACTGTGAGTTAAGATGGAAGTCACAAACACAGGAATGAAATAGGTTTCAGCAAAGGAGGCCAGACTTAACTAAACAGACTGAGGATAGAAAAGGTATCTTTGCGGTCAGCATAAAAAACTACCAAAAAACCACGCAGAGTGTGCAAAAGAGACCCCCGCACCGACTCACGGCATGGAGGTGCCACTCTGCATCCCAGAGCTTCCAGCTAGCCGGGAAAAATCATGATAGCAAGCTGGACAAGAAAAACAGTGGTAAACAAATAAGCTAGCAGGGACTTAGCTTTTGCTGGAGTAGACAGGTCATCTGAAAGATCCAAGAGAGAACTGAACCAGTACTAGAACATTGACAGCTGGCATCAAGTAACGATCTAAGTGGAGTTAAATAGAGCAGCAGCCTAGAACTAAACAAAGTCAGCTGAGGAAGGAACCTCAGAGCCAGCAGCTCCACTCACAGCCACCAGAGGGAGTCCATGGACAGAACTCACCGAAGTACCATTCATAACCACTGGAGGGAGTTCGAGAACAGAATTCACAACAGCAGGCGCAGCTCTGTGGACCCTCGTCCTCCTCAGACCGCAGTCTGGATCTGACTGGAACTCGCTCCAGCCAGCTTCTCTCTGCTTCTGACTTCTGACTCTAACTTCCTATCCAAACCACCAGTTTTACCCAACTGTGAGGAGTGCCCTAATAGATAGGAGCATAGCTCCCCCTGGCGGCCTGGAGTGTGAAGTGTGTTGTATGGTTTGTGATACCTGGTAAAGAGATCTCCTTTATTGCCTTCAGACGTAATATCACTCCCCTGGTGGAAGAACGACATTACTGCAACAACCAGGACTCTGGGGCGCTGCACTCCTCCCCGTTAAATCCAGTACTCCCGGACTGGGAAAAGAAAACAACAATACATTAGCAGAAAGACATGCAAAATTTTGAAAAAACATTTGATCAATTACAAAACTTTGGCTTCCCTTTATGGGAGGTGAGAACACTTGAACGTTACAAATAAGAACATATTTGCATAGTGCGCGTGACTTTAAGTCAAGTAGAAAACGGTTGTTAACTAGCTATGAAACAAATTACCCGTACAGGTATGCTATCTATTATCTACTAAGTGCAATTACCCTCTAAGGGTGTACTATTATAAAACCTCAAAGTGCAAATCAACATTCTATTCTTACTCTTCTACACATGCAGGACTGTCTATCAACCCCCACGGGCTCACTGCATTTTCGTCTTCAATTTTATTTAAAGTACATCATTTAACATTTTATTCTCAAAATACATCAACAGTGCTACCAGGAGCTACAGACTCTCACACCTGCTCAGCTATTCTCCTTACGTACCAGCTCCGCCTAGCTGATGTTCCCTGACAAGCTCCCTTTATTTTATTCAACAGTGCATTATGAACTAACTTTCCGGCTACATAATATTAACCATATAATACATTAACTTTTTGGTACAGTGCAACAGGTAAACCACCCCTTTAAGGGCGAAATAACATTCAAGTCTTTCTCTGAGGTAGTGCAAACAATCACATCATCAACATTCAAGTTTATTTAAAGGTGACGTGATGTGAGGGACCCGTGACGAACCCCCGAACGTTGGTCTTGGGTGGGCTACAAGACGTGTAATCCTGACCCGGAATTCTGCCACACCAACGGGGTTTTCTTCAGGTCTGTAAGGCAAAGTTATTTTACAGCAAATTTAACAGCAGTTTATGTTAAGAGGCAGTCTCTGTAAAAGCCTCCTATGTAAAACCAGTACAGAGCACCTTTAAGATGGTGCAAACTATTTACAGGAACAGTTTCTGACCATGCGCAGTCCATGGTTCCACAGTTCTGTAAAGGCAATGACGAAACTTGTGCAAAACAGGTATAGAACTTGGAATCCTCCTATAACTGAGGACCCCTTTAAGGTATAACCCTGGACGGGTTCAAGCAACTAAGGAACAGCTTAAGTGCAACAAACAGTCAGTTTTGGAACTTGCAGCAAGGATTTAACTTTTAACTATTTACAGTCGGTGTTTCGAGGTTTATTAGTAAAACTGCATCCAGGGCCTGATACGGTATTTGGGGACATTTGGCCTTGGACGACTCGTGTATATATCCTCATCTACCTCGACCCCATGGGTCCGTTGCTCATGCATAGTCAAGTCGTGAGCCGCAATTGCAGTTTGAGTGGCTTGAGTGCGCACATTATTTACTGCGTCCGTTTGTGCTGCCACACCATTAATAGTAGAATAGTTGAAATTCACCGCACTCTCATGTGGATTGGTTTTGCAAAGGATTATATTCGTTTATTGGGAGCGTAACAGAATATTACAGTATATGCGATAAACAACGTTTCGGCTCAACCAGAGCCTTTGTCACGTGTTCGCTGTAGAAAAAAAAGAAAATACGCAAAACAACACAAATAAAGTAAATAACACGAAATGATACAACAAAAACAATAATGAGTCATCCTAGAGGTAAAGGGAAGAAGAGAAGATACATGTCCACTAACAGACATACGAGGACGTCTGTGGAAGTGACGACCAGGGGTCGAGCATAGTTGTAGGTACAAAATTGTCCTGTGCATCCTGTGGATAGGAATAATAATGAGTGCCAATAATGAAGTATGTACAATGCAGAAGGAAAGGAATAATCATAATACTACAGGTGCCACATATTATATACATTCCAATCATTGTACCCAGATTCACATAACTGTAAGTAACAACAAAGCCTGTCTTAGAAAATAGTTGCATAGGTAGTTAGTTGCACAGGTAATTACCTTATTAGATTATAGATTAGTGCACAGAGCGGGAAGTGTCCCAGCGGTGCAATATAGGCATCCTGTAGAGATAGTGAACAAAGGTGAGCTGCAGTGGTATACTAGAAAAAGTGCCCATAGAAGCTGATAGATTACCTTGAGCAATGTATTAGATACGTCTATGTCTATAAAGGCTCCCTTTGGACGGTGTGGACCTGTGTAAGGCAAAAAATGCGCATATGGTACTCCCATATATGACTATCATGGATGCAGAGGCAGAGATATAGGACTAATCGCTTATTACCTGTGTTGATCCTGAATAAGAGCGGCGCTCCCGCGCTGTGCTCTGGTGCAGCGTGTGCCTGGTCTATGGTGAGGACAGCGTGCATGTATTAAGTGTCCGCTGCACCGGAAGTGGTTGGTGCGGACCGGAAGTGACATGCCGCTGTTCAGTGGGGCCTTATTGCGCAAGCACTGTTACTGGTTATAGCAACCTAGTAACTAAGCGCCGCCTGCAGCTAGGAATAAGGCATAGTATCCCAGTCTGAGGCCAGACTGCGCACCGGTCTGGGGACTATATAGCAATGTTTTAAATAGTGCACTACCTGTAACTGTGAATGAGGCACTGTATGATATACAATAATGGTTGGGGGCCAGATGGAGATATTGTTTGGCCTGGATTGGAATGTTTTACGGTCTGGGGGCTATGTGATGGCAGTAATATCAGAGTGTGTGGTGCCTAACCCGGGATGTAGGAATAATAAATTAAGTCTACAATGAAATAAAATAAAATAAAAGCTGCACAAACTGATAACTTAGATAAGCAATATACAGTTTTTAGAGGCTACGGGGCTCAGGGCAACTCACCCAATCTAGTAGAAGGGGAGTAGTATGATGCTAACGAGTCTGAAAGAGAAATATGGTTATGGAATAGATTCAATTAAATCGAAATAATGTTTATACCAGCCAATCAATCTCCCTGTTGAGTCCCTTAGGGGTCAGGGTATCCAATTTATAAATCCAGTGTGTCTCGCGTGCCTTGAGAAGTTTAATATGATCACCCCCTCTCCTGGGGCGAGGTACATGCTCAATGACTTGAAATTTGAGCTGGGCCACAGTATGTCTAGATTTGGTGAAATGATCTGGTAGAGGTAACCAATTTTTTCCGCACCTAATCGTGGACTTGTGACTAGCAATTCTGTCATTTATGTGCTGCGTGGTTTCCCCTACGTACATGAGGCCGCATGGGGATTTTATTAAATAGACGACAAAATTGGAGTCGCACGTATGGAATCCGCGTACTGGATATGACTTCCCAGTTCTTGGGTGGGTTATGGTGTCGGATTTGATCACGTTCGAACAGGCTGCACAATTTAGGCAGGGGAACGTGCCATTTCGCCGAGTGCTCAATAATCTCTGCGTGGTAGTAGGTCACTTGCTGCCAATATCTGCCCTCACGAGTTTGTCCTTAATATTGAGAGGTCTCTTGTTACACATCAAGGCTGGTTCCTTAAAAGCAGGGATAGTGGGATAGGCTTTTGCTAGGAGTGGCCAATGTCTCCTTATGATGGAATGTACTTTGGGTACCAGCGGGTGAAATACATGTACAAAAGGAATCCTTTCTCATGTATTTCTCGGGGGCTGAGGTAATGGAGGTGAAAGGATGCGTGTTTTCTCTTCCGCGAGCAATTTCGGAGGATAGCATCGTGTTTGAAATTTGGAGGTCATAGTGTCCAATCTGTCAGTTAATGTCACTGGGTCAGAAACGATACGGGCTACCCTATTCAGCTGGGAACTTGGCAGACTGTTTTTTAATGAACGTGGGTGGCAGCTGGTGTAATGCAAAAGACTGTTGCAGTCAGTGGGTTTGCAATACACATCCGTGGAAAAACTTCCATTGGTGTCCTTGAGGACCTTGGTGTATAAGAAGGGTACTGAATTGGTGTCAAAATGAATAGTGAATTAAAGCTCCGGGAGAACAGAATTTAGGTGGGAGTGAAAGGATGTCAATGCGTCAGAGGTACCCGTCCAAATGAGAAAGATGTCATCAATATAGCGGTGATAACATAGAACGTGCTGCAAAAAAAGGTTGTTAGTGAACACATGGGTTATTTCAAAATGGTTCATAAACGCGTTGGCATAGGCTGGCGCAACGTTCGAACCCATAGCGGTGCCGCACTTCTGGATGTAAAAGGTGTCTTCAAACAAAAAATAATTCTCATGGAGCACCAGGGTAAGTAGGTCCATGCAGAATTGTATGGCGTCTTCTGATATTGAAGACTGACATAATAGATGTTTAGTGGCCTCGATACCTTTAGTATGTTGAATTGACGTGTAGAGGCTATTGACGTCAAGTGTAACCAAGGTACTGTTGGGTGGTACTCTGTCAAGCCGTTTAATAATATCAAGAAAATGTCCGGTATCCAAAAGGAAGGATCGGGTGGATTTGACTAGTGGTGTAAGTATTCTCTCCAAAAAGACAGACAGAGGAGACAGGACAGAATCTGTTGAAGCTACTATAGGTCGGCCAGGGGGATTTAGTAGCGATTTGTGGATTTTGGGTAATATGTAGAAGACCGGTGTCACAGGATGGGGATTTGTAAGGAAAGTAGCTGTTTTTTGATCAATGGTATGTTGAGTCAGGTAAGTGTCAATCACAGTTTTGATTTTGTGGCTGATGGTTGCCACCGGGTCCCTCGGTATGATATCATAGGTGTTAGTATCAGCTAGTTGTCGATTAATCTCCCCTATGTACTGTGCACGGTTCATAACTACGATAGCTCCCCCTTTGTCAGCCGGCTTCACTATAATAGATGTATTGGTGTGAAGGGAGGACAGAGCTTGTTTCTCAGTGGAAGAGAGATTGGAATGAGGAGGAAATAGACCAAGGCGCTGTTGGTGTATAAGTGAGTCGACCTCATGGTCCACCAGAGAAATAAAGGTTTCTGCCGCATGGTAGGTCTTAGGAGGATAGAAGTTGCTCCGATTACGGAGCCCAAGGGTGGTGATAGACAATGCCGGTGGTGTATCAACCCCAGTTGGAAGTACTGGAGTCCGAGCATGAGCTGTATTCAGACCAAAATGAGTCTTTAGTCTAATTGTCCGATAGAAGTTTTCCAAGTCCTTTTTAAGTTGCAAAGCGTTCCAGTTTGGTGTCGGACAGAAGGACAGTCCCTTCTGGAGTACTGAAAATTCAGCTGGGGACAGAAGATGGTCCGATATATTAATCACTAGGTTCGTAGTCTCACCTGTGATCTTGTTGTCATTCTTTCGCTTTGCTCTCCTTGTGGGTCTCCTTCGCGATGTCCCCCTCTGCGTCCCTTGGATAAAAAATGGCGACGGTTGGAATGGGTCGAGGAATCGCTTTCGGAACTGTAGGAACCATCTCTGCGTTGATATCTTGGTCTGCGCCAGGTGGAGGTAGAGGATTCGGTCCATTTGTAGACTTTATTGGTAGCGTAATCCTCGGAGTCTCGTTGGAATTTGAGTCGTTTGCGCTCCTGTAGGACCTTCTGGTGTTCTGTTAAAGCCTTCTCAGTCTTGGTTTTGAGGGAAGACCACTCCGTAGAGGAAAGGGTAGTTGAAAGCTGTGTCTCTATATTCTGAATATTCTGTTTAGTCTCCGCTATTGCTTTCTGGAGGAATTCTATTGTTAGTATAATAATATCAAGAGAACACTTATTAAGGATCCTCTTGTATTTCTCACAATGCTCGGGGTTGTCAGAAAAAAGGGTGGGCAAACAATATCTCCATCTGGCCCCCAACCATTATTGTATATCATACAGTGCCTCATTCACAGTTACAGGTAGTGCGCTATTTAAAACATTGCTATATAGTCCCCAGACCGGTGCGCAGCTATTATATTGCCATCAATATGCCGCACAACTTCTCCATCTGGCCTCAGACTGGGATACTATGCCTTATTCCTAGCTGCAGGCGGCGCTTAGTTACTAGGTTGCTATAACCAGTAACAGCGCTTGCGCAATAAGGCCCCACTGAACAGCGGCATGTCACTTCCGGTCCGCACCAACCACCTCCGGTGCGGCGGACACTTAATACATGCACGCTGTCCTCACCATAGACCAGGCACACGCTGCACCAGAGCACAGCGCGGGAGCGCCGCTCTTATTCAGGATCAACACAGGTAATAAGCGATTAGTCCTATATCTCTGCCTCTGCATCCATGATAGTCATATATGGGAGTACCATATGCGCATTTTTTGCATTACACAGGTCCACACCATCCAAAGGGAGCCTTTATAGACATAGACGTATCTAATACATTGCTCAAGGTAATCTATCAGCTTCTATGGGCACTTTTTCTAGTATACCACTGCAGCTCACCTTTGTTCACTATCTCTACAGGACGCCTATATTGCACCGCTGGGACACTTCCCTCTCTGCGCACTAATCTATAATCTAATAAGGTAATTACCTGTGCAACTAACTACCTATGCAACTATTTTCTAAGACAGGCTTTGTTGTTACTTACAGTTATGTGAATCTGGGTACAATGATTAGAATGTATATACGGTAATATGTGGCACCTGTACTATTATGATTATTCCTTTCCTTCTGCATTGTACATACTTTATTATTGGCACTCATTATTATTCCTATCCACAGGATGCACAGGACAATTTTGTACCTACACCTATGCTCGACCCCTGGTCGTCACTTCCACAGACGTCCTCGTATGTCTGTTAGTGGACATGTATCTTCTCTTCTTCCCTTTACCTCTAGGATGACTCATTATTGTTTTTGTTGTATCATTTCGTGTTATTTACTTTATTTGTGTTGTTTTGCGTATTTTCTTTTTTTTTCTACAGCGAACACGTGACAAAGGCTCTGGTTGAGCCGAAACGTTGTTTATCGCATATACTGTAATATTCTGTTACGCTCCCAATAAACGAATATAATCCTTTGCAAAACCAATCCACAAGAGAGTGCGGTGAATTTCAACTATTCTGCTATTGAGACCACTGGTCCATTGCACCAGCACCTCACCTGTATTCAGGCTGAGTGCACACCAAATAACTTCTTTTTACACCATTAATAGTGGCGGGAATGGCGAGATCAATCTGCCTGACGCCAGGCGACATCATTAGAGGGGCCGTCTTCTTTACTTCCCGGGTATGCCGACCGTCTTCTGTCCAGTAGCGGGTGTAAGTGACTATGTCCCCCCTACATGGCTCGAAGTCGGTACAGTCTGTGTCAGTGGAAGATGGTACTTCCTTTTTGGTGGCGGGGGCCCCTATTGGTGGCTCTATCTCCTGAATGTAGCCCTTCCTATTCTGGAGGGGAGAGACCACCACCACCCCCCATCGTATCGGAAGCGTAGGTGTCAAGTCAGAGCCTGGGTGATGTACGGCCGCTGGAGTCGGCTTGGTTACCGGGGTGATGACATTCTCCGTACCTGTACCAGATATGGTTCCCCCGATGCCGCCCTGCTCCGCGGTCCCGAATACTGGGGTTGGTGGATGCACGGCCGGTAGTTCCGCCTGGGCGTCCTCCTGGCGTAGGATCGGCCTCGCTTTCCTCGGTGCTATAAAGCCGTTGTGCCATGACAGTCGACGCAGCTACTCCACCCATAGCTGCACGAAGTCGACTTCCACTAGCGGTAGCGGGCCTGGGCACTCCGTTTCCGGCGATTGGAGATTTCGGTGCATTGGGTCATCCTCCTTCAGGTACCCGCTGGTCGTCATCTTTGCTGCAGGGTCTGCAACCACACCTGCACGCTGTTCGGCTATCTTCTGGGGGTGGAGCTCCTTGGCTCCTCAGCATGTCGTCCTCTTGCAGCAACAGTTGGAGGGGGCGGTCGTCACTCTTGGCGCCGCTTTGGAAGTCCCCTCCCATATTGGCACGCCCTTCTTCTCCTGCGCTCCTCGTGGCATTGTAATGGCGGCAGTTTTGGCGGGAATTTTGGCGGTAATGGCAATACACAGTCTTTAAGCAAATCACAGTTCAACACAGTTCTGGCATAGTTCTTAGGCGCACATGACCCGATTTTCAGGCTTAAGTAGATCCTGTTCGTGACGCCAAAGTTGGAGCGCCCCCGTGTAGGGCAATGAGGTACTCAGTACCGGGTCCTTCGGTTCTCAGCGGGGATGTCACAGTGGTTGACCCGGTCCGTGGCCCTAGGTACGTCCATTATAAATGGGGGAAAGGTCTTTAAAGGGATAATGTTCGTGACGCCACCTGTGGTATTCGGTCAGGGTGACCGACGCTACTTAGGGGTCCGCTGGGGTGATGTTATGGCAGCTAGATGGTATACCTTGCCACAGGTGAAGTGTATCCCCAGGGCTTCCCAGAATGTAGATGGTGAATGGCGTGAGGCGCAGTAAATAACAAGGACACCAGGTTGCAGTCTCTTCACCTTTACCGAAGGCTTCAGTGTCCACAGTCCAGGGTACAGACCACAGGGCAGGCAGAGTTCGGCCGGTCCGAAGGCAAATCCAGAGTCCCCTTATCCAGGTGGAAATCAGCAGCCTTCCTCTAGCGCCTGGGTGTTGTAGTACCTCCCTGCTGAGCTTCTCGGTAAGGTCCTCACAACTATTCTGGATGTTAAGTCTCTTTCTCTCTGTCCCCCTGATGGATAGGATAGGACAAACCCTTATGACTGGTGGCCTGAGGCTTTTTACATGGACTCTACCTCACCCCGGCCCCCACAACTTGCCATCGTGCCTCCTGGGTATAAGGTCGGGCAGCTAACGTGCAGTTAACTGTCCTGCCAGTCTCTGAAGTAAAGCGTAGAGATCCTTACTCTCTCGGTGTTCTGGCTACCGGATTACTGCGCCTCAGAAGGAGGCAGCCTTTCACAGGGCAGAACTCCTTCTGGTTTCTTCTCCTTTTTGCTATGACTTCGTTTCTCACTCACTGCAACACAAATCCCTTCAATGTCTCTTTCTTTGGATGCTGCCGCACGTGGGGCAGGCGCAGCTCCATGGACCCTCGTCCTCCTCAGACCGCAGTCTGGATCTGACTGGAACTCGCTCCAGCCAGCTTCTCTCTGCTTTTGACTTCTGACTCTGACTAACTTCCTATCCAAACCACCAGTTTTACCCAACTGTGAGGAGTGCCCTAATAGATTGGAGCATAGCTCCCCCTGGCGGCCTGGAGTGTGAAGTGTGTTGTATGGTTTGTGATACCTGGTAAAGAGATCTCCTTTATTGCCTTCAGACGTAATATCACTCCCCCTGGTGGAAGAACGACATTACTGCAACGACCAGGACTCTGGGGCGCTGCACAGGCATATATTATATACCTAATTTAAAATGTGCAAGGCATGCAGTGAGAGACAAGGAAGTGAAAGTGCTGCTGATGGTGCATGCAGAAGTCTTTCTGGTGGGCCTAGACTTCTCAAACCCACCAGATGACAGCACCCGGACTTAAAGCCAATTTGATTATTCCTTTTTTTTTCTAGTGTATTCCCATGCACCCCTTCCCACCCAAAAAAGGTATATAGTTATTGATTTCTTCTTTTTCTTCTCCTCCTCCACCATATCAACAGGTTCATCATGCGGCCCTTGCTCCACTCGTGATTTTTAGAGGGTCATTTGGGAGCCTTCACTCATAATAATTAGAGGGCAAACAGGTGACCCTTTCTCATAATTTTTAGAGTGTCATCAGGCGGCCCTCACTCATAATTTTTAGAGGATAAACAGGCGGCCTTTGTTCATAATTTTTAGAAAGTCATCAGGCAGCCCTTGCTCTTAAGTTTTCCAGGGTGTGTATGATACCATCCTTTATAGTTATTACAGGATGTGTATGAGGCCTACCTCTACAATTCTCTTACATATACAGTTGTATGAAAAAAGTGTTTGCCCCCTTCCTGATTTCCTATTCTTCTGCAGGTTTGTCACAAATTTTTCATGTTTCAGATCATCAAACAAATCTAAATATTAAAGCGAAAAATTCACACTGGCGCTAATCACCTAGGAAGGATACGACGGGGGCCTCAGATGCAGCTGGTGGCATAAACAGGTTCTGTGCAGGTCCCTGTTAATAAGCTTTGCCAGTAAATTATATATATATAAAAAAAAGTCACCTGCGCTATACTGGGGCCAGAAAAAATATGAATTAATTGCGATTAGTATCAACAAATATTGGTGTTATCCAGTACTTACTTATATTGTTGCTGCTGTTGTTGTATGTGGATAAGAGACCACTGTGTATAAAGAGTTGTCCTCGGCTGTAAAATGTCGCTGATATAGAAAATAGAATATAAGATGTATTAGATAAATGCACTAGTTTAGGGCAGCCCGCAAATAATTTGCTGGGGGTGCTAATTCATTACACTTACTTTTGCAAATGTGCAGTTTGCCCATAAAACAGTGTGATATGGGATTGGTAGTAGTGCGAGGTGAGTAGGTAGCCGAGATTGATATTTAATTAAGGTGCTGCGATGAGCAGTGCTAGTAGAGAATAAAGTAGAGTCCCATTAGTTAGTTAGATCCTTAGATTGACATAGCCTGCATCTGTGCAAAGAACATTGCTGTTAATTGGTACTCACTTGTTCTAATAGGGGTGAGCAAGCATAGAAGGTCTAGGTTAATGGTCCAATGGGGGTAATGTGGTCTGCAGTGATAGGTAGAATGATGGTTGCTACCGTGTATATTGCAAATAGGTTGTAAACCTATACTAGGGAACGCTGCATGTAATCAGATAGCACTTACTTGTGCTGCTCTGTTGGTACAGTGGCTTGCAATTGGAATAGCGCTGGAGTCCGTGGTCCTTGTCTGGTGGTATGACAGCGAGTAGCAAGGACGCCAGCACCTCGCATGCTCCGGCTGGAAGCCACGCTGAGGGTGTGGCATGGAGATGGGGGCAGAGCTAGTGTAACGTCACAAGTAGCAGGGACAGGTGCACCGGAGAGACAAGTTGCCAAAGCGTTTCGAGGGTTATCGCCCCTCTTCGTCAGGGCTAGTGCATTTATCTAATACATCTTATATTCTATTCAGATGCGAGTACAATTGAAGCTCTGATTGCCCGGTTAGAGCGTCAACAGCAGTGTGATCATGTCATGTGATCACCCTGCTGATATCACACGCCGGTGTTGCAGAGGCGCGTAATGGTGGTAAGTGCTCCAGTTGAGCTAAAAACACTGACGCTTCAGTGTAACGGAGGGGAGATTTAAGGTGGGGATATTTGGTGAGGATATTTAGTGTGTGTGAGAGATTTAGTCTGTGGGGGGAAATTTAATGCATGGAGGAGATTTAGTGTGTGGGGGAGTTTTCGTGTTTGGGAGGAGATTTAGTGTGGGGAGAGGGGTGGAAAAGATTTGAGGACACAATTTTTGGGATCAAGGAAGGGACAGGTGCAGACACAGTATGGGGAGCGGGAGAAATTTGAAGACACGGTATGAGAAGCAAGGGGGGAGATGAGGGCATAAGGAAACAGTATGGGGGGTTGGGTGAAAGTGTGATGCCCCAGGGTCCTGGTTGTCACAGTGGCATTGCATTCCACACGGGGAGAGTGATGTCATGCTTGGAAGCAATGGAGGATTCCTTTTTGACAGGTAATCAGCATATACAACACCATTCTGACTCCAGGCCAGAAGGGGGAGCTTTACACCTGACTTCAGGGGAGCTGCTCTCTCTGGTCAGGAGGAGGAGTTAGTTGCTAGGCAGTTGCTAGGCAGTTAGGAAGATTTAGACAGTTGGTGCTGGACAGCAGACTGGAGCAGTCTGAGGCAGAAGGACGGGTAAGGGGCCATACAGCCTGAAGTGCTGTAGCTCCTAGATAGCAAGATACAGAAGGAAGAACAGCCTTTAGCTAACATGCTGGAGAGCGAAGCACAGGAGTGTGACAACAGGGGAGAATAGCAGCGACTGGGCTACATCCCTGATTGAGCGCAGACACCAGAAGCCGGAAGACCGAGCTGTCTTGTGTGGGAATCTAAGACACATAGCAGAAACCGGCAGGACAGCTGTATTATACATCACCTGTTCGCCCTAACACCCAGGAGACACAGTGACACATAGAGCCCGGGTCATGATGGAGACCCTGTAAAAAGGCTCAAGTCACCTGTCATACAGGTTTGTGTCCAGTTCAACAAAGGACAGAGATAACTGAGAGGACCATGCTGCAAAGCCAAAGACAGTAAGGGACTATAACAACACAGCGCTAGAAGGAAGGTTTTTAACTCCACCTGATAAAGCTGGACTCTGAACTTGCTTCCAAGCCGGCCAGACACTGCCTGTACCTGTGATCTGGTGCCCTGGACTGAGGCTACGTGCTACCATCAGTAAACCAGGTAAAAAGACTGCACATCTGTGTCCTTCGTTCTTTACTGCACCACTCACCATCCTCCATCTATTCATCGGGAACCCTGGGGACCTACTTCACCTGTGGGAAGTTATACCATCCGGCTGCCATAACATCACCCCAGAGGACTCCTTTAAGCAGCGTCGCTCCCCACTGACTGAATACCACAGGTGGCTTCATGAACTTTCCTAATTTCAAAAATCCCTTTAAAGACATTCCCTTTAACATGGGCTCCCAGGGCCACTGACCGGGTTGCCGCCAGCGTGACACATCCCTTTAAGTAACGGACCCGGTACCGAGTACCCCACTGCCCTGACGGGTGACTCAAAGATACAATAGTGGGGATGAATACAGGCACAGTATGGTGAGTGGGGAAATGGTGCGGACATAGTATGATGAGGTGGTGGTGTGTGGACACAGTATGAGGAGCAAGAGGGGGAATGCATGAGGGGAGATGGAAGCAGACAGTATGATAAGTGGGGGACTGATGTGGACACAGTACGGCAAGGATGGGTGTGAATGGAATATGGGGAGCAAAGGGGAAAGTATAAGGACAGTATGGGCGGCAAGTGGGGGTATGTGTGCAGACACAGTATGGCGAGTAGAGTGATGGGTGTCAACACAGTATGAGTAGTGTGACACCCCAGGAATCCGGTTGTCACAGTGGTATTGCCTGCCTCCCAAGGAGGGTGATGCCATGCCTGAAAGCAAGAAGGAATCCCCTTAGCATGTAACACTTACATACAACACATTCCTGACTCCAGGACAGGAGGGGGAGCTCTAAACCTTTCAGGTTAGCTTCCCTATAAGTTCTGGTCTGGAGGAGGAGTTAGAGGTCTGTCTGTGTGAGGCAGTGAAGGAAGAGGAAGCACAGGAGGAGAGAAACTGGAGTGGAGCTGTGATTGGGCTCACTCCAGGTTTGAGCGCAAGAAACCGGACACCAGAGTCCGAGTTTGTGTGGGAACTGCGCGCCCCACAGCAGAAACCGGAGGACAGGAGATTGCAGATCTTCTAGCCATAACTGACACCCGAAAGCACAGCAGCAGATTAGAGCCCAGAGTCACCACAAGAAAGAAACGCCTGTAAAAAGCCTCAAGCTGCCTGCCATGCTGGTATTGTTTGACCAAAGGGGACAGATTGAGAGAGGGTCTTGATGAAAGCTAATGCATCAAAAACCTAGAATTCAGTGGAGAGAGGAAGGCTTCCAACCCCACCTGGCTAGGGGGATTCTGAACCGCTTCCAGGCTGCTTGGATTTCAAGATCACCTGTAACCTATGCCTTGGACTGCAATTTCACCAGTAAAAGGTAAAGAGACTGCAACCCTGTGTCCTCCAATTCTTTCCTGCACCTCAACATCTACAACCCCTCTTAGACTGTCTTGGTAGCCCTGGGGTTTCCGTTCCACCTGTGGGGAGCAAAACCATCTAAGCTGCATTACCTTCGGCCCCAGTGGACCCCTTTAAGCAGCGTCGGCCATCCCTGGCCGAGTACCACAGGTTGCGTCACGAACATTGCTACATTAGACTTTATTTCCCACTTCCATTCATCCCCTTTAACTGGATGCCCAGGGCCACGGACCAGGTCACTGCTGCCGTGACCACTTCCCACTTTAAGAACCGGCCCGGTACCGAGTACCACACGGCCCTAGCGGGTGATCCAAGTAGCAAGGGGAAAAATGTATGTGGACACAATATGGGGAGTGAGGATGTTGGGATGGGTGTGGACACAATATGGGGAGTCAGGGGGATGTGTGAGGAGGCAGAATTTAGAGCGAGGGGGTAAATATATGAGGAGACACTATGGTTTGCTGAGGGGATGTGAAAGGAGATAGTATGAGGAAAGAAGGGAAAATGTGTGAGGACACTATTGAGGAGAATAGTGTGAGAAAACAGTATGTGTGGGGATAGCATAGCGAGACAGTGTAAGAGCACAGCCAAGAGGTGACAGTAAGCAAAGGAGGAGGGAGTATAGCGACTGGGCCCTGTAGGAGGGACACAGAGTGAGAGATAGTATAAAGAAGGGGCCCAGTATGAAAAGGAGGGGACAGTCTGGAGACCATGTGCCATAAGAGGAACAGTGTGTGTAGGTCATATTTTGTGCAGGGAATATAGTGAGGGGCAAAAGTGTGCAGTGCATTCGCTGTGAGAATTCAGAAGCCTGCAGTTACATAGAATGACTGCAGACATTCATCTCAAACCTGGACAAGCCCTTTAATTATTAAATGAAGCCCTGCAGTATGCCAAGCCTAACAACATGTAATATACTCACTATCGGGATTCAGTTATATTTGCAGGTTCCATCACTTATCACATGGCCACTTCACTCTTATGCAATTTTCAATCTTACGATCACGTGACAACGAGCTTCTCTGCCTGCTTCTCAGGGGCGGACTGGGCCAGGTGGCAGGAGTGCATATGCCCCCCGGGCCGGTGCCTGAGCAGCTGCACAGGGCCGCTGGAGGACCGGCAGCGATTTTAATACATAGCGCGCCGCATCCCTCCAGCCGGCCCTTTAAAACTAAGCCAGGTCCTGTGTGCGCGCGTTGCCCGCGCTGATAAGTGCCGCGGCAGCCCACGCTAGTGCGCGAGCACGGCCGCGGTCCTAGTTCCTGCGAGTGCTCGTCTGCTGCCCGTGTCAGCGCGGGTAAGCAGGAGACCACGCGCGCACATTTGAAAAGGCCGGCGCGCATAGGACGCCTCCACCTGACTGTGTCTGACGCTGTCCGGCCTGTACCAGCGTCAGAGAAGACTGCTCACCAATGCCTGGAGAGGACCCGACACACCTCAGCCCTTCATCCTCCCGACCTCCCCCAATCTCAGCGACCTGGGTGAGTCCCAAGATGATTTTTTAATGTCTATACAGCAGTTGCACCTATATAATGTGTATAGACTGCTATATATACGTTATATAGGTGATACTGCTGTATATAATCACTATACCACTAAAATGTATGTATAGCAGCCTATATCTTATATAGGTGACACTGCTACTGATGCGTATATACCTTATATAGGTGACACTGCAGTGTGTGTGTATACATACTGTATATACAGTATACTGTACACACACATGTATGTATACACATATATGTACATGTATACACAGCAGTACCACCTATATAAAGTATATAAACATAAGTAGCAGTGTTACCTATATAAGATGTAGACTGCTATACATACATTATATAGGTAGTATAGTGATTATATACTGTACATCAGTATCACCTATATAATGTATATTTAGTAGTCTATACACATTATATAGGCAATACCGCTGCTGATGTGTATATAGGTGATACTGCTGTGTATATATGTCGTTATATAGGCGATACTGGTGTGTGTGTGTGTATACACACACGTACATATATACACAACAGTATCACCTATATATAACATATACAGTATACACATCAGTAGCAGTATTGCCTATATAATGTATATAGACTGCTGTATACATGATATATAGGTGATACTATCATTATATACAGCAGTAGCAGTATCGCCTATATATCGTGTATCCAACATTTGCAGTATCACCTGTATAATGTATAGACTACTGCATATACGTTGTATAGGTGATACTGCTGTGTATAGCAGCACTATCTATCTGTGTCTAATATATATATATATATATATATATATAATTTTATTTTATCAGTTTCATCTATATAATGTGTGTACACCAGTCACACTATCACATACAATATATAGGTGATACTACAACTATACACATCAGTCGCAGTGTCAACTATATATTGTATATACAGTAGCTTCAACGTGATATATATTCAGCAGTCGCGGTGTCTCCTATGTACATCAGCCTCTGTGTCTCCTACGTGATGTATGCATCATAACATAGTATAATTCTGTCCTAATTACCGTATATTGTAGAGATGTGTGTGTATATATTTTTTGAATATATATATATATATATATATATATATATATATATATATATATATATATATATTACATAGAGAGAGAGTGTAGAGATGTTTGTATAGTATGGCGCTATGTATATATATATATATATATATATACAATATATAGTTGACACTGCGACTGATGTGTATAGTTGTAGTATCACCTATATATTGTATGTGATACTGTGACTGGTGTACACACACTATATATACACTGCTGCCACATCTCTACACTATCTACTATATAATTGTCTAAGGGTCACTTCCGTCTGTCTGTCACGGATATTCATTGGTTGCGGCCTCTGTCTGTCATGGAATCCAAGTCGCTGATTGGTCTCGCCAGCTGCCTGTCATGGCTGCCGCGACCAATCAGTGACGGGCACAGTCCGATTAGTCCCTCCCTACTCCCCTTCAGTCAATGCCCGGCGCCCGCTCCTTATTCCCCGCAGTCACCGCACACAGGGTTAATTCCAGCGGTAACGGACCGCGTTATGCCGTGGGTAACTCACTCCGCTACCGCCTCTATTAACCCTGTGTGACCAAGTTTTTACTATTGATGCTGCCTATGCAGCGTCAATAGTAGAAAGATCAAATGTTAAAAATAATTTAAAAAAAATAAAAAATCATTATATACTCACCTTCCGCCGCCTTTCCCACTCCTCGCGACGCTCCGGTGACCGGTCCATGCAAGCGGCAGGTTCCGTTGGCAAGGATGGTCTGCGAGAAGGACCTGCCGTGATGTCACGGTCATGTGACCACGACGTCATCACGGGTCCTGAGCGCCTGCACGAGAAGGACCTGCGATGATGTCACGGTCAAGTGACTGCGACGTCATCACACCCTGGGACTGGAAGCTGCCTCCTGCATGGCACACAGGCGACAGAACTACAAGGGACCCCTCGGAAGGTGAGTATATGTTTATTTTTTATTTTTTAACCTGTGACATACATGGCTGGGCAATATACTACGTAGCTGGGCAATATACTACATGGCTCTGTGGTGTATACTACGTCGCTGTGCAATATACTACGTGGCTCTGTGCTGAATACTACGTCACTGGGCAATATACTACGTCACTGGGCAATATACTACGTGGCTGGGCAATATACTACGTGGCTGGGCAATATACTATGTGGCTCTGTGCTGTATACTACGTAACTGGGCAATATACTACGTGGCTGGGCAATATACTACGTGGCTCTGTGCTGTATACTACATCGCTGTGCAATATACTATGTGACTCTGTGCTGTATACTACATCGCTGTGCAATATACTACGTGGCTCTGTGCTGTATACTACGTGGCTGGGCAATATACTACGTGGCTGGGCAATATACTACGTGGCTGGGCAATATACTACGTGGCTGGGCAATATACTACGCGGCTGGGCAATATACTACGCGGCTGGGCAATATACTACGTGGCTGGGCAATATACTACGTAGCTGGGCAATATACTACGTGACTGGCCAATATACTACGTGGCTGGGCAATATACTGCATGGCTCTGTGCTGTATACTACATCGCTGTGCAATATACTATGTGGCTCTGTGCTGTTTACTACATAACTGGGCAATATACTACGTGGCTGGGCAATATACTACGTGGCTCTGTGCTGTATACTACATCGCTGTGCAATATACTATGTGGCTCTGTGCTGTATACTACATCGCTGTGCAATATACTACGTGGCTCTGTGCTGTATACTACGTGGCTGGGCAATATACTACGTGGCTGGGCAATATACTACGTGGCTGGGCAATATACTACGTGGCTGGGCAATATACTACGTAGCTGGGCAATATACTACGTGACTGGCCAATATACTACGTGGCTGGGCAATATACTGCATGGCTCTGTGCTGTATACTACATCGCTGTGCAATATACTATGTGGCTCTGTGCTGTATACTACATCGCTGTGCAATATACTACGTGGCTCTGTGCTGTATACTACGTGGCTGGGCAATATACTACGTGGCTGGGCAATATACTACGTGGCTGGGCAATATACTACGTGACTGGCCAATATACTACGCGGCTGGGCAATATACTACGTGGCTGGGCAATATACTACGTAGCTGGGCAATATACTACGTGACTGGCCAATATACTACGTGGCTGGGCAATATACTGCGTGGCTCTGTGCTGTATACTACATCGCTGTGCAATATACTACGTGGCTCTGTGCTGTATACTACATCGCTGTGCAATATACTACGTGGCTCTGTGCTGTATACTACGTAACTGGGCAATATACTACGTGGCTGGGCAATATACTACGTGGCTGGGCAATATACTACGTCACTGGGCAATATACTACGTGGCTGGGCAATATACTACGTGGACATGCATATTCTAGAATACCCGATGCGTTAGAATCGGGCCACCATCTAATATAATATATACACCGCTCTATATTCCTTAACACGGTATATAATATGCCTCTGTGTATATAATAGATTGTAGTATACCGTATAAACTCATGTATAAGCCGAGTTTTTCAGCATATTTTTTTTGTCCTGAAAACACCCCCCTCGGCTTATACACGAGTCATTGTCCCAGAAAAACGGAGGGGGAGCAGCGAGTCACAAAATATTCCAGTGCCGTGAATATTCATTTCTCTTATAGGGTTCACAGCCACAGCCGCCGGCTTCCAGCACACATCCTACTTACCTTCCCTGCGCTCCCTCGCTGCATCTTGTTCTGGCGCCAGCAGCTCTTCAGGCCGAGCGATCATGTGTCTGCCTCTCATTAAGGTAATGAGTATTCACCCCTCTCCACTCCCATAGGCGTGGGTAAATATTAATTATCTTAATGAGTGGGGGACACGTGATCACCCAGCCACAGGAGCTGCTGGCACCAAAACGAGATGCTGCGAGGGCATGCAGGGAAGGTAAGTAGGATGTGTTTTTTTTTTTTATCGGAACCATGCATACATGAACAAGGAAGGAGCCATGCATAAAAGGACGGGGATAAGGAGCCATGCATACAAGGACGAGGATAAGGAGCCATGCATACAAAAATGGGAATAAGAGGCCCATGCATACAAGGACGGGGATAAGGAGTCATGCATACAAGGATGGGGATAAGGAGCTAAGGAGCCCATGCAGACAAGGATGGGGATAAGGAGCCATGCATACAAAGACGGGGATGAGGAGCCATGCATACAAGGACGGGGATAAGGAGCCATGCATACAAGGACTGGAATAAGGAGCTCATGCAGACAAGGATGGGGATAAGGAGCCATGCATACAAAGACGGGGATGAGGAGCCATGCGGACGGGGACGGGGGAGCCATGCAGACAAGGATGGGGATGAGGAGCCATGCATACAAGGACTGGGATAAGGAGCAATGCATACAAGGACAGGGATGAGGAGCTATGCATACAAGGACGGGGATAAGGAGCCATGCATACAGGGACAGGGGAGCCATGCATACAAGGACGGAGATGTGGGGACAATGCATACCTGGCTTATACTCGACTCAATAAGCTCTCCCAGTTTTTTTCTGGCAAAATTAGGTGCCTCGGCATATACTTGGGTCGACATATACTCAAGTATATACGGTATATTGTGGAGCTGTGTATACTTCTACTGTCCTGCATAAATGGTGTAATTCTCAGTATCTATTCTTATTATGTATGTGTGTGTATCTGTCTATCTATCACTCTGATTAATTGTGAGAAAAGTAGCGTACTCCTTATTGGCTCATGTGGCAACGTTTTGGATCCATAACTGCACATTTCTCTGATATGGAAGTGAAATGTTGCCACATGGACTAATATAGTGTATAAAAAAAAAATCGGTTCCATTTTCTTCCACAAAAGTGGTATGATTCTCTTCTCACTTGCTGTCCGTGTGCAGTCGTTTTTTTTTTCTCAGCAGATGTTGCAGTCTGATACACGGCGAGTCAGACCATTGAGAAGATGGAGAAATTAATTTCTCCGTCTCCTCCACACTTGTGCTGCAAGAGCATTGGAGCACGGACACTCGGATCATGCTCACAGCAGAGCAAGAGCCAAGTATCATTGGCAGATCACATCCAATGCCATATGCTAGTGTTATTCCACCCTAATGAGCACCTGTATTAAAGGGAACCTGTCACCCCCCCCCCCCCGGCGTTTTTAACTAAAAAAGCCACCTTGTGCAGCTCTAATGCTGCACTCTGTGAAGGTGGCTCTTTTAGTTCTGGTCCCTTCCAACGCTGAAGTAATCGTTTTTAGAATTTGCCTGTCATACCTGTAGTTTGTCAGGGGGGCATGTCTTTTCCCCCCTGACACAAACGCCTCCCTCAGTACTCTGTGTGCCAGGCGCCACCTCCTCTTCCTTCATTAGCGTCTCCAGCGCCTGCGCTGTAAGTTTTTTTTCGGGCATGCGCAGCTTGCGCTGCCCTTCCAACTTACAACGCAGGCGCCGGGGGCACTAATGAAGGAGAGGAGGAGGCGCCTGGCTCCGGAGCAGATACTGCTGGGCGGCAGGAGGAGCGCTGGTCCCCTGTGAGGGAGATGGCACCTCTGCTGTGAGTCCTCTGCAGAGCGGTCACTGGGCGCTGTGCTCCTCAGTCCTCTGACATCCTCTGGGCTCTCCTCATCCCCAGGGTGTCCCTGATGCCTGCCTGTGGTGTAAAGAGCACCATGTAAATGGACCTGTGTTCGATCATGCGCACTGCGGCGCCATTCACATGTGGCTCTTCAAATAACACCTTTAAGAGAAGTGTTGAAGGGCAGCAGTATAGCAAAATTCACTGATCGGGATGGGGAGTGTTATAGTATGTGGGCTGGTGGGGTTTGTGTGGCAGGGCTGTTTTTTTTTGTCCCAGTCCGGCCCTGTGTGTGTGATTATACAGTGTGTGTGCGTGAGATTATACAGTGAGGCTGTGTGTGAGATTATACAGTGGGGCTGTGCCTGTCATTATACATCATTATACAGTGAGGCTGTGTGTGAGATTATACAGTGGGGCTGTGCCTGTCATTATACAGTGGGGCTGTGCGTGTCATTATACATTGGGGCTGTGCGTGTCATTATATAGTGGGGCTGTGCGTGTCATTATACAGTGGGGCTGTGCGTGTCATTATACAGTGGGGCTGTGTGTGCGTGTGTGTCACTATACAGTGGGGCTGTGTGTGTGTCATTAATTATACAGTAGGGTTGTGCGTGTGTGTGTCATTATACAGTGAGGCTGTGCCTGTCATTATACAGTGGGGTTGTGTGTGTGACTGTCACTGTATACAGTAGGACTGTGTGTGTTTTATATATATATATATATATATATATATATATATATACATATATAATATATATAATATATATTCATTCGCATGCTTGCAGTCACAAGACCACCTGTTCCCGGCGCCGGCACTAGAGAATCCTCTCAGTGTGCACGATATGGGGATTCACACACAGTGACTTTAGACATGTAGCTTAAGATCCGACAACCCCTTTAAGGATGGGCCGCGACTCATGGGCCACTGCTGTGTGGTTGCCCCCCAGGCTAAAATTTGCCAGCCAGCCCCTGCTGCTTCTCTCAGTTTTTCAATTTTCACTGAACATTAAGAGAATTAGGGAGAGCAGCTAGTTGGCATGTGACTAAGTGTGCAAATCGCATATGTGCTGGGGGGAGGGCACCAAACTGAATTCTTTCCCCAGGTGCCAGAAAACCTAGAAACACCTCTATCGATGACTACCAGTCGGTGTAGTTTTATTTCCCCCTCCACTATGTTATCTACTGTAGTCATAGGCGACGGGAAAATATGATGAGAGACGGCCCGGCTATTAAGGGGCGGAGGAGGCTTTTTTTTTTCTTTTTCATGTTGCCTTATAATCAAGCCATTATACAGGAAAGAATGTTTCCTAGCATTTTTTCCTGTAAAATCCATTTTATCTTTGGGTTTGTATGTTTTATTGTCAATCCGTAAAAGTGGAGTAATACTCTGACAACATTGTTCTCAGCAGCAACCTGGGAGTCAGAGATGCGTCCAGGCGTTTTCCCCATGCTGTTCCCTTTTCATTTGAGTGCTGTTTCAATCCATTTCAGTGATTTTCCTGCCCCTTCTGTTAAGATTCTCGAGTTTCTCCTTGACATTCATTATACTCGGTACCCGAGTCAAGCCCGTCTGAGCGTCTGACCTGCTCTATTCAAGTACCAAGCACTAGAGCATTTTAGTGCTCAATCATCACTAGTCTCTATGCAATTCGTATGTCCATGCACCTTTTTTTTCATCAACAATTTAATAAATATTAAAAGGCAAATACAGTTTTCTATGTTTATACTTGTAAAGTATCCATGAATAACGCATGAGGTATGGGTAGTAATCTGTATGTGATCTGTGTTTTACGCATGATGCAATATTTTACACACTTTTTCTCACTGTTAGCGGTGATTTAACCGCAGTTCAGGGGCCTAGCTGGGAACGAGTGGCGAAAACCTCGATGATGTCTCCACTAATCACTGACCTTAAGCCGATTTTTTAAATGATTTTTTTAAATAATTAAAAATATGGCGTGGTGACCCCTCTGCCTTGCTGAAGCTGACAGCTGATGGTTGTAGCCCGCAGCTGCCTGTTTTGCCTGGTTGTTTATAAAAAATACAGATGAACACCACGTAATTTTTTGGGGGGGTTCCCAATTTTAATAACTAGGAAAGGCTAAGTATACAGCTGTGAGCTGATATTAATAGCCTTGGAACCTTTATGAATAGAATATTAACATCAGCCTAGTTAGGCTGCCGTCACACTAGCAGTATTTGGTCAGTATTTTACATCAGTATTTCTGAGCCAAAACCAGGAGAGGAACAAATAGAGGAAAAGTATAAGAGAAACATATGCACCACTTCTGTATTTATCACCCACTCCTGGTTTTGGCTTACACATACTGATGTAAAAAAATGAAGAAAAGAAGAATGTGGCACTCACCCAGATGAACTGCTGAATTAATGTCCTCCTCCTCACTCCCAGCACCATTACCCGATCCCAGCCGCCTCTCCTTATGGTATATGTTTTACCGCATGACGAATAAAGGACATTAATTCAGCAGTTCATCTGGGTGAGTGCCACATTCTTCTTTTCTTCATTTTTCGGACATTGCTGATTTTTTCTATGTTGAGCACCCCTGGGCATTACTGCAGGTACGCCCGCCATACGAGTCCGTTGAGGATCCAGCAGACTTTCACCATAATTTGTGCAATACAGCTTGGTGCCGTTCACACATCTTGGACTTTGTTATACTGATGTAAAATACTGACCAAATACTGCTAGTGTGACGGCAGCCTAATCTACTATATATTTGTCTAAGGGCACTTCCGTCTGTCTGTCTGTCCTTCTGTCTGTCTTTCTGTCTGTCACGGATATTCATTGGTCGCGGCCTGTGTCTGTCATGTAATCCAAGTCGCTGATTGTTCGTGGCAAAACAGCCACGACCAATCAGCGACGGGCACAGTCCGGCGGAAAAATGGCCGCTCCTTCCTCCACGCAGTCAGTGCCCGCTCCTTACTCCCCTCCAGTCTGCCCTCACACAGGGTTAATGGCAGCCGTAACGGACCGCGTTATGCCGCGGTGTAATGCACTCTGTTACCGCTGCTATTAACCCTGTGTGACCAACTTTTTACTATTCATGCTGCCTATGGAGCATGAATAGTAAAACGATCTAATGTTAAAAATAATTAAAAAAAATAAAAAATCGTTATATACTCACCGTCCGTCGGCCCCCAGATCGACAACAGGCCTTTCCCGCTCGCGACGCTCCAGTAACCGGTCCATGCTGCGATCTCACAAGATGATGACGTAGCGGTCTCGCGAGACCGCTACGTCATCATCTCGTGAGACCGCAATGCACTCTTGAGACCGGAGCGCACGAGCAGCATCGGTAGCCGCTTCGCTTGGATCCGGGGGCTCTGGAAGGTGTGTATATAACTATTTTTTATTTTATTTATTTTTTAACAGGACCGCAATGCACTCTTGAAACCGGAGCGCACGAGCAGCGTCGGTAACCACTTCGCTTGGATCTGGGGGCTCCGGAAGGTGAGTATATAACTATTTTTTATTTTATTTTATTTTTTTAACAGGGATATGATGCCCACATTGCTATATACTACGTGGGCTGGGCAATATACTACGTGGGCTGTGCAATATACTGCGTGGGCTGTGCAATATACTACGTGACTGGGCAATATACTACATGGGCTGTGCTATATACTACGTGGCTGGGCAATATACTACGTGACTGGGCAATATACTAGGTGGCTGGGCAATATACTACATACTTCGTGGATGGGCAATATACTACGTGGCTCTGTGCTGTATACTACGTGGCTGGGCAATATACTATGCAACACCAAAAAGTCATCCTTCACACAATATCAAGTAAAAACCATAAATACTTTATTAACAATACATATAAAAACAGTGATGAATAAAATCCACAATACAGGAACAAGAAAGTGGGCTATCCAGGAGAACCACTCTCAAATATAGTAAAAACTAAATGCTAATACATAACATATGTGCCAAGTGACCATATACATATATGCAAAGAGAGATCTAAATAGAAGATTATAAGGTAAATACAGTATAGAGTAAATACAAAGTGTATGTAGTGTTACCTATAGAGCGCTCCTGGAGACCCACCACACCCGACGCGCGTTTCGCAATGAAATGCTTCGTCCAAGGGTACTATGTAGCTGGGCAATATACTACATCACTGGGCAATATACTACGTGGCTCTGTGCTGTATACTACGTGGCTGGGCAATATACTACGTGGCTGGGCAATATACTACGTGGCTGGGCAATATACTACGTGACTGGGCAATATACTACGTGGCTGGGCAATATACTACGTGACTGGGCAGTATACTACGTAACTGGCCAATATACTACGTGGCTGGGCAATATACTACATGGCTGTGCTATATACTATGTGGACATGCATATTCTAGAATACCCGATGCGTTAGAATCGGGCCACCATCTAGTATTTTATAACCAGCAAATGCTAGGTGAGGTTTGATGGAGATCGTTTGTGAACAGCAGTTTTCAGCTCTTTCCACAGATTCTCGATTGGATTGAGGTCTGGACTTTGACTTGGCCATTCTAACACCTGGAAACGTTTATTTGTGAACCATTCCATTGTAGATTTTGCTTTATGTTTGGGATCATTGTCTTGTTGGAAGACAAATCTCCGTCCTAGTCTCAGGTCTTTTGCAGACTCCAACAGGTTTTCTTCAAGAATGGTCCTGTATTTGGCTCCATCCATCTTCCCATCAATTTTAACCATCTTCCCTGTCCCTGCTGAAGAAAAGCAGGCCCAAACCATGATGCTGCCACCACCATGTTTGACAGTGGGGATGGTGTGTTCAGGGTGATGAGCTGTGTTGCCTTTACGCCAAACATATCATTTGGCATTGTTGCTAAAAAGTTCGATTTTGGTTTCATCTGACCAGAGCACCTTTTTCCATGTTTGGTGTGTCTCCCAGGTGGCTTGTTGCAAACTTTAAACAACACTTTTTATGGATATCTTTGAGAAATGGCTTTCTTCTTGCCACTCTTCCATAAAAAAAAAAAGTCACCATAAGAGGAAAAACCTCCACTAACTTCTAGAAAAACAAAACAAAACAACAAAAAACAGTACACAGGTAAAGGTGCTTACCTGTCGCGGCCTCCAAACAAATGCACTATCAAGGTGCAGCGGACCCAAGTTAAGATGGAAACTACACAGGTGCAATAATACCGATGAGGCAGCCAGCCTACAATCAGGGATTGGCCGCTTGGCACACCAGTGCAGACAAATAAACTGTATGTGGCATGTTCACACAGAAATGCAGAGCATCTGACTCAAAGCCTATTAGTGACGCCATATGGCGGGCCTAGTCAGTGCTGACTAATGCATCCTGTGTGAACAGCGGCCACAGTATACAGAGCCAACTAGGGTCCAACTGCACCCCGAAAGATATAAAGTGCACAAAAACATAATAATGTATGCAAGGTATTGGTTTATATTATGGCCACAATACTTAAGCTGGCAACCCGCTTCAAGGGTCCTTGCGTCTTGCCGGTCCTACTCTAAACAAAAGACACCATAAGAGGAAAAACCTCCACTAACTTCTAGAAAAAACAAAAACAAACCACCTTTACCTGTGTACTGGTACTGTGTGCTTTTTTTTGTTTTTTTCCCACTCTTCCATAAAGACTAGATTTGTGCAGTGTATGACTGATTGTTGTCCTATGGACAGACTGTCCCACCTCAGCTGTAGATCTCCGCAGTTCATCCAGAGTGATCATGGGCCTCTTGGCTGCATCTCTGATCAGTCTTCTCCTTGTTTGAGATGAAAGTTAAGAGGGACGGCCGGGTCTTGGTAGATTTGCAGTGGTATGATACTCCTTCTATTTCAATATGATCGCTTGCACTGTGCTCCTTGGGATGTTTAAAGTTTTGGAAATCATTTTGTATCGGCTTTAAACTTCTCCACAACAGTATCACGGACCTGCCTGTTGTGTTCCTTGGTCTTCAAACAGAACCCTGAGACTATCACAGAGCCGGTGCATTTATACGGAGACTTGATTACACACAGGTGGATTATATTTATCATTAGTGTTGAGCACTCCGATACTGCAAATATCAGGTATCGGCCGATATTTGCTGTATCAGAATTCCGATACCGAGTTCCGATATTTTTGCGATATCGGAAATCGGAATCGGAAGTGTGCGGTGCGTATGGTTCCCAGGGTCTGGAGGAGAGGAGACTCTCCTTCAGGCCCTGGGATCCATATTCATGTAAAAAATAAATAATAAAAATAAAAAATATGGATATACTCACCCTCAGACGGCCCCTGGCTCTTAGCGGTGCCTCCGTTCCTAAGAATGCAGGGAGTGAAGGACCTTCGATGACGTCGTGGCTTGTGATTGGTCACGTGAGCGGTCACGCGACCAATCACAAGCCGCGACGTCATCGAAGGTCCTTCACTCTGCATTCTTAGGAACGGAGGCAGACGCTTGTACCGGTGAGAGCCGGGGCCGTCGGAGGGGTGAGTATATCAATATTTTTTATTTTTATTCTTTATTTTATACATGAATATGGATCCCAGGGCCTGAAGGAGAGTTTCCTCTCCTTCAGACCCTGGGAACCATTCCGATATTTTGTGTCCCATTGATATGCATTGGTATCAGGTATCGGTATCGGCGATATCCGATATTTTTGGGATATCGGCCGATCCAATCCGATACCGATACCTTTGCATATCGGAAGGTATCGCTCAACACTATTTATCATCATTAGGCATTTAGGACAACATTGGATCATTCAGAGATCCACAATGAACTTCTGGAGTGAGTTTACTGCACTGAAAGTAAAGGGGCTGAATAATATTGGACGCCCAACTTTTCAGTTTTTGAATTTCCACAAAAAGTTAAAATAACCAATAAATTTCATTCAACTTCACAATTGTGTTCCACTTGTTGTTGATTCTTCACCAAAAATTTACATTTGGTATCTTTATGTTTGAAGCATGATATGTGGGAAAAGGTTGAAAAGTTTCAGGGGGCCGAATACTTTCACAAGGCACTGTAATTAGTGTAACAATGCTTTTTTGGGGAAAACCACATCTGTACGGAACGGGGGCCTTTTAGGTCCCTGCTATTTTTATCATGTACTCAGCAGTGCAAGAAATGAACTTGCTGCTAGGTTACTCTAGATTTATATATCTATGTGTGTTTTTCATACCTTTGTTTGAAATTTGGAAAAAAAAAATGTTTTTTGGTGTTTTCTGCAAAAAATTATAATTAAAATGTTGTGCATTATTCCTATCTTAGTTTGCAATTTTGAAATAAACTTGTAAAAGTTGGGTACTAAAATACAAAAATACTGATCACCTGCGCTTGTGGAGTGGTCGTACTAAGAAGTGTCTTACATACTACCTTCCACCATAAGGAAGTGCTGAGGAAGGCAGACACTGTGTTTAAACAATGAGCCTGGATGCTTTAGGGGACTATACACAAATGGATATGAACACAGCTTCCCCAAACAATTCACCCAAAAATGGCCCGTGTGCGAGCGTGCTTACCGCTATAAACACATATACTCACAACTGAATGTAGAGGCAGGAATGGACACAGTGTGGAAAGTGACGATCGTCCTGCTTGAGAGCGGTATTCTGTTAGGCTTAATGGGTGCAGGCTGCACCGTAGGGCTGCGGGGTGATGTCAGGGCCGACTAGGCTCAAGCTATGTCCGCTCACTATGCAATGTGTGCGGGAACCGCAAGCTCCTGGCGTGCCCCGGCCGGAAGCAACGCCGGAGCTGTAGCGGTGTTGGCTGGGGGCGTGAACCTGATGTGACATCACAGGATAGGAGGGCGGGCTAAGGACAGGGCAACCAATCCAACGCGTTTCGAAGGTTACACACCTTCTTCGTCAGGGATGGAGTTCCCTGTCTGGCCCGGCCTTATATAGACTACACCCTTATGGATTCTAGCCTGCCTGCATGACCCGCACATTAGTTAATCTATGTATTATCCTATGGCGCACTATATTGTAATGCGGACTAAGTATGGCATGTATAGTATGTCCTTACATCAAGCATAAATGATAATGAATAGGACCGCTCGATTCCTACTCAAAGGGAACCTTGAGAGTTTGTGCCAGAATTAGCTTTTTAGAGGTGCACCATTTTGCCCCATGTTCCTATAAATACGTTAAAACATGATACCAATAGAAGGGAAGAAAAGGAAGGGGGGAGGGACAGGAATAAAAAAGAAATTAGAAATTATGATATTAATGTGATTAAAAGTCAGAGTTTATTGATATAAAACTAAAATCCTGAGTTAAATAAATACAATCATGATACACATTTATATAGAGAATTTATAAAAACATAAAATTGTACCCATATATAAAAATATTGTAACTTGTTGGCAGCCACAGGATGTACGGTCATCTAAGACTAACCCCACATATACCTGTGGCCATCTACCAACAAGACACAGATAAAAACTCATATTGAGCTATTTGGGTAACATGCATGCTTGAGGTTGTCCTCTTATATTTAAAACGCATACAGCTCGAACATTTGGATAATATCCAAAAGGGTTTTACAGGGCACCCTTTATCCCGCCACTTTGTGGAAAAACATAACCGATTATGTACCAATATCACGTTCTGTGGGATTCAAGTAGTTCAGCAAAATCCTAGGGGGGGTGATTTCATTAGAGTAATGTCTAGGATTGAATCCAAATGGATTTTCACACTGGACACTCTAGCGCCCAAAGGTTTAAATCAAGAAATCGAGCTGTATGCGTTTTAAATATAAGAGGACAACCTCAAGCATGCATGTTACCCAAATAGCTCAATATGAGTTTTTATCTGTGTCTTGTTGGTAGATGGCCACAGGTATATGTGGGGTTAGTCTTAGATGACCGTACATCCTGTGGCTGCCAACAAGTTACAATATTTTTATATATGGGTACAATTTTATGTTTTTATAAATTCTCTATATAAATGTGTATCATGATTGTATTTATTTAACTCAGGATTTTAGTTTTATATCAATAAACTCTGACTTTTAATCACATTAATATCATAATTTCTAATTTCTTTTTTATTCCTGTCCCTCCCCCCTTCCTTTTCTTCCCTTCTATTGGTATCATGTTTTAACGTATTTATAGGAACATGGGGCAAAATGGTGCACCTCTAAAAAGCTAATTCTGGCACAAACTCTCAAGGTTCCCTTTGAGTAGGAATCGAGCGGTCCTATTCATTATCATTTATGCTTGATGTAAGGACATACTATACATGCCATACTTAGTCCGCATTACAATATAGTGCGCCATAGGATAATACATAGATTAACTAATGTGCGGGTCATGCAGGCAGGCTAGAATCCATAAGGGTGTAGTCTATATAAGGCCGGGCCAGACAGGGAACTCCATCCCTGACGAAGAAGGTGTGTAACCTTCGAAACGCGTTGGATTGGTTGCCCTGTCCTTAGCCCGCCCTCCTATCCTGTGATGTCACATCAGGTTCACGCCCCCAGCCAACACCGCTACAGCTCCGGCGTTGCTTCCGGCCGGGGCACGCCAGGAGCTTGCGGTTCCCGCACACATTGCATAGTGAGCGGACATAGCTTGAGCCTAGTCGGCCCTGACATCACCCCGCAGCCCTACGGTGCAGCCTGCACCCATTAAGCCTAACAGAATACCGCTCTCAAGCAGGACGATCGTCACTTTCCACACTGTGTCCATTCCTGCCTCTACATTCAGTTGTGAGTATATGTGTTTATAGCGGTAAGCACGCTCGCACACGGGCCATTTTTGGGTGAATTGTTTGGGGAAGCTGTGTTCATATCCATTTGTGTATAGTCCCCTAAAGCATCCAGGCTCATTGTTTAAACACAGTGTCTGCCTTCCTCAGCACTTCCTTATGGTGGAAGGTAGTATGTAAGACACTTCTCAGTACGACCACTCCACAAGCGCAGGTGATCAGTATTTTTGTATTTTAGTACCCATTTTAGACGCGGTGCAGCACAGACTGCGTCACCTCACCAGCTGCTCATTGTCCCTTATTTTCTCTCTTCCGTTTCTTGTCCCCCTGTTTCTGGTCAAGTGCAGCGCCAGTGTATATATTACTTTTATTTTCAAATTTCTGTGCAATCTACATTTAGGCAGCTGCACTATGGCACTAGATGCATTAAAAGATGATAGAGATTTCAGACGTAGGTACATTCAGACGCAATTTTCTTATCAAAAGCTATCAGTTAATAAAGTGGATCAGGCTAAAACTCTCCTAAGGTCCTTAGAGAAACAACTGGTAAATGAAATGAGGAATCTGTGGGAGATCGCCACATTAGAGAAGTATGCGGAAGCAGGCATTGTCCCTAAAGGGCTGGTCATTCAGAAAACCCTTGCGGGCGATTTTGGTGACCCTGAAACCCAATTAGAGTGGGATTCCCTATTCCAAACGTTTTCTAAACAAGCCCTTTACTTCATAATAGACAAACGCCGGATTAATCTAGCCAAGATAAATCAATCCATTACGGAATTATTTGACCAACTAAGTGAATATGACCATATTGAGGATTTATATAACCTCATTTCCAAAATTATGTACAGAATAAAAGAAAAAGAAAAGGAAATCATTACTAAAAAAATGAGGAAATTTGCTAGGGATAACTTACCATTCGAAAACATGTTGTCATGTTCACAACCTACACCGAGTCCAAACAATCAATTTGTAACATTGGACGAATACAATTCATCCCCAACTAACAATGTGGAAGACGTTTCCCTAGTCTTTTCCACATACACGAACACCAACTCCACACAATATACTCCATTGTCCACTCGTATTAGGAACAATGGTGAAAATTCACAAATCAATTCCTCTAATAATGGGGTTAATCCAATCGGGTACACTATGGAGGCCACCCCTCCACCAAGGGTGTCCAATATTGTGGAAAATATTCAAATTCCTATCTCTAACCAATTTTCCCATCTCTCTATAAGAGGGGATGACGTTGAAACAACTAATGAATGGGATGAACCCACCCCTTCCATAAGCACGAGTAATCATTTATCTCATCGAATCCCATTGAGGGAATCTAATAATAATAATAAAAAATATTGCAGTAAAACAGTAGATAGTAGTAAGCAGGGGGCACATACTAATTCTGGTATTAATCCAGAAAGGGTCCCAAATAGGCTAACTAATAGGAATTTTTTGGCAAAAAGAAAAGGCATAAAACCCGTTGTACATTCTACAATCAAACGGGATTTTTTCCATCCTCAAAATTCAAAACCAAAAGAGGCAAAAGGGGTGGGAAACTCGCCAAAAAGAAAAATATAAGTATCAAATCACAAGCGCACATTCAAAAGATTTTTAATCTCAGTTCACACCAATTAACCCGAAGTGAGGAAAACCTCTTACAAAAAGGTTTAAAATTTGCCCCCACTGCCAAAGTTAATCCATTTAATCTTTTTATTAGCATTAAAAAATTTATGAGAAACCTAGCTTTAAAAAAGTATTTCCTCAAAAAGGGCACCAGTACTAACAGAACCTATCCTAACCCAAACACAAATTTCATCCATACTGACTTGGCACCCAAATCCTCATTTAATCCAATTAATGAATATTCCAACTCTTTCCGGTCCTTTGAGACCTTAGTAACTACAGATATTAAAAAGATCAGGACAAATGGTTCTAAATATGCGCCACACAATCTAAGTACAAGTGAGAAGAAAGCTATCGTTGACCTTCAGACCAACCACAATATAGTCATCCGCCCAGCAGACAAGGGTGGAGGCATAGTGGTGTTGGATTGTGTTACATATCACAATGAGTCATTAAGACTCCTTGATGATACTATCACCTATAAAAAATTACAATCTAATCCTACAGGTAATTACATCAAAAAGCTGAATAATCTAGCTTTAAAGGGCAAATCACTAGGGATCCTGAACAAAAAAGAATTCAATTTCATCAATAACCGAACCCCAACAGTAGCTATCTTCTATCATATTCCCAAAATCCATAAAGACATTATAAACCCACCAGGTCGCCCTATCATATCGGGCATAAATTGCCTCACAGCCAATCTTTCCAAATACGTGGATTCACATCTACAAAAATGCATGTCTTTAATTCCAGCCTACCTGAAGGATACAACACATGTAATTCAAATTCTGGAATCCGTTACTTGGCAAAGCCATTACATTTTAGGTACATTAGATATTAAATCTTTGTACACGGTAATAAATCAGGAGAAAGGTTGTGAGTCAGCACGTCTATTCTTACATGCCTTAGGGATATATGAGGAGTCCCAAATACAATTTCTTTTAGAAAGCATAGGGTTCATACTCAAACATAACTATTTTAAATATGAGGAGCAGTATTATCTGCAAACGTGGGGCACCGCAATGGGCACACGCTTTGCGCCCAGTTACGCAAATCTGTATGTAGGTAACTGGGAGCAACAATATATCTTTAAGGAAGGCTCACTCCAAACAGGTTTGAAACTCTGGCGTCGTTTTATCGACGATATTCTGTTCATTTGGGAGGGCACACCAACCGAACTAAATTTTTTTATTTCTAACCTTAATAATAATCAGTTTGGTCTGGAATTCACACCTATCACTAGTAACACTGAAGTCAATTTTCTAGACCTAACCATTTATGTGGAAAACGATATATTAAAAACTAAATGTTTTCATAAAGAGGTTGACTCCAATAGTTTTATACAAATGACAAGCTGTCACCTCCCAGTGTGGTTGTCAAACATCCCTAAAGGCCAATTTACCCGAATTAGGAGGAATTGTACGGATTTAAACGATTATATTGAGGAATCAGCATACATTACTGAACAATTTGAAGCCAAGGGGTATAATTCACAAACCTTGGATCTAGCCAGGCATACAGTAAGTCAAGTTTCTAGGGCGAGGCTGGTTCATAAAGCCAGTGCGAATAACCCTTCCCTAGACATTCACCAACAAATAAATAAATTACCCATAGTAACCCAATTTCACTCAGGGTATAACAAATTTACTAGCATAGTTAGGAAACACTGGCCTATTCTACAAAGCGACAAGTGCATTGGGGACCTCTTACCCAAAAACCCCAGATTTGTCTATACAAAGGCGCAAAATCTGGGTCTCCTTTTAGCACCAACCACAAAATCAATCATGCTAAGGGAAGATACATCTAGCAAACCAGTAAATCACCATAATCAGGGATTTACGTCATGTGGTTGGTGTGTATGCTGTAAACGAACATCGTGTAAAAGACACATTCAAACCACATTTAAGGATTCAAGTGGTACAAAGAGCTTCCCCATTAAGAGCAGAATGTCTTGCGAAACAGCAGGGGTTATATATACACTCATATGCCCGTGTAATAAAATTTATGTGGGCCGCACAAAAAGACCATTAAAAGTGAGAATAAAAGAACATTTGGATAATATCCAAAAGGGTTTTACAGGGCACCCTTTATCCCGCCACTTTGTGGAAAAACATAACCGATTATGTACCAATATCACGTTCTGTGGGATTCAAGTAGTTCAGCAAAATCCTAGGGGGGGTGATTTCATTAGAGTAATGTCTAGGATTGAATCCAAATGGATTTTCACACTGGACACTCTAGCGCCCAAAGGTTTAAATCAAGAAATCGAGCTGTATGCGTTTTAAATATAAGAGGACAACCTCAAGCATGCATGTTACCCAAATAGCTCAATATGAGTTTTTATCTGTGTCTTGTTGGTAGATGGCCACAGGTATATGTGGGGTTAGTCTTAGATGACCGTACATCCTGTGGCTGCCAACAAGTTACAATATTTTTATATATGGGTACAATTTTATGTTTTTATAAATTCTCTATATAAATGTGTATCATGATTGTATTTATTTAACTCAGGATTTTAGTTTTATATCAATAAACTCTGACTTTTAATCACATTAATATCATAATTTCTAATTTCTTTTTTATTCCTGTCCCTCCCCCCTTCCTTTTCTTCCCTTCTATTGGTATCATGTTTTAACGTATTTATAGGAACATGGGGCAAAATGGTGCACCTCTAAAAAGCTAATTCTGGCACAAACTCTCAAGGTTCCCTTTGAGTAGGAATCGAGCGGTCCTATTCATTATCATTTATGCTTGATGTAAGGACATACTATACATGCCATACTTAGTCCGCATTACAATATAGTGCGCCATAGGATAATACATAGATTAACTAATGTGCGGGTCATGCAGGCAGGCTAGAATCCATAAGGGTGTAGTCTATATAAGGCCGGGCCAGACAGGGAACTCCATCCCTGACGAAGAAGGTGTGTAACCTTCGAAACGCGTTGGATTGGTTGCCCTGTCCTTAGCCCGCCCTCCTATCCTGTGACGTCACATCAGGTTCACGCCCCCAGCCAACACCGCTACAGCTCCGGCGTTGCTTCCGGCCGGGGCACGCCAGGAGCTTGCGGTTCCCGCACACATTGCATAGTGAGCGGACATAGCTTGAGCCTAGTCGGCCCTGACATCACCCCGCAGCCCTACGGTGCAGCCTGCACCCATTAAGCCTAACAGAATACCGCTCTCAAGCAGGACGATCGTCACTTTCCACACTGTGTCCATTCCTGCCTCTACATTCAGTTGTGAGTATATGTGTTTATAGCGGTAAGCACGCTCGCACACGGGCCATTTTTGGGTGAATTGTTTGGGGAAGCTGTGTTCATATCCATTTGTGTATAGTCCCCTAAAGCATCCAGGCTCATTGTTTAAACACAGTGTCTGCCTTCCTCAGCACTTCCTTATGGTGGAAGGTAGTATGTAAGACACTTCTCAGTACGACCACTCCACAAGCGCAGGTGATCAGTATTTTTGTATTTTAGTACCCATTTTAGACGCGGTGCAGCACAGACTGCGTCACCTCACCAGCTGCTCATTGTCCCTTATTTTCTCTCTTCCGTTTCTTGTCCCCCTGTTTCTGGTCAAGTGCAGCGCCAGTGTATATATTACTTTTATTTTCAACTTGTAAAAGTTATTTATGTGCGTTTCTCCATATGATTTGCAATGTGGCCCCCGTTACGTAAAAGTGTAGATTTTTTGCGTCACGCATTCTAGGATTAAATAATTAAAAAATACGTTGTACGGATCCCTCTAGTCTTGATAACCAGCCTTGCTGAAACTGACAGCTGAGGGTTGCTGCCCACAGCTGTCAGTTTTGCCTGGGTGGTTATCAAAAATACAGGTGTACCCAAGTTAATTTTTTTTATTTATTTTTTTAAATATTTATTTATAGAACAGGAGGCGGCTGAAGAATACTTTCATCAGTCGGCGCCTGCTCTCGGTGTTAACAGTTGAATACAACTCTCAACATTGTACCAAGCTAGTGCTGATCGCAATGCGAGCAGGGGTCTATGATGTGAGCTGTCTTCAAATCAGCATCCGGTGCCAGGGAACAGCGTGAACAGTGGCCGGCGTCTCTGCATGGGGTTCCTCTCCCCCTGCAGAGATGCCATCGTACTCAACATTGCGGCCCTCGTCCTCCTCCATCTCATCCTCCCAGTTCTGTAGCTGCCAGGGTGCATATGCCGCACGCAAGTCTCCGCGCACTGTGCTTAGGGCATTTCTTAAAGGGGCCGCACGCATTCCCCTAAAGTGTACCCAGCCAATAGCACATTAAACTTGGAGGTGCCTGTGTAATGTTGCGAGTTAGTTTACTAACACTCTTGTGAGTTCTCAGGTCCCTGTACACTGCACCGGCCAGTGCACATCTGAAAGTCAACCGGTCCCGCTGCATGTTCCAGTGCTAATCTCAATGTCAGCTGGTCCCGCTACACCTGCCAGTGCTCATCTAAATGTCAGTTGCTCCCGTTGCACCTGCCAGTGTTCTTCTCAAAGAGATGCCAGACACGTTACACCTGCCAGTGCTTATCTCAACGTCAGCCGGTATCCCTGTACCTGTCATTGCTCATCTCTATGTTAGCCAGTCCCATTGCACTCACTAGCGCTCATCTCTATGTCACCTGGTCCAGTTGAACTTGCCCTAGCCAATCTCCCCTTCAGCTGATCCAGTCTGAATCTGTGGTTCCTGTCCAATTACCCTGTCTGCCTGCGACTGTTGGACTTTCCCTCAGGCCGCCTCAGCTACCCATAACTAGCAGGTCAGCTGCCACCTACCCAAGGTCAGTCCTCGAGTAGCACCTGGACCACCTCCCTAGTCTCTCTTCGGATCTCGGTGTCTTACGCTGATTCTTATCCATGGTCAGATTAGGGGAGGCTCCTAGGCACGCCCCTCCAGGTCTTCTTTGGGCTCCGGGACAGTCGTTCCACCACCCAGCCCATTATAGTTTGTCTTGGAGTTTGCCACCATCCAGTTCCTTCAGCTGCAGTCATCTTTACAAACTCATGTGTTTTTACCAACTTGAATCTAATGCTTCTCAGACCGGCTGATTAACCCATCATCTGCTGTATTCATTACAAACTTACAGTTGTGCTCAAAAGTTTACATACCCAGGAAGAAATGTTGCTTTTTTTCAGAGAACATGAATGATAACACCAAAACGTTTTCTCCATTCATGGTTAGTAGTTGGGTAAAGCCATTTATTGTCAAACTTCTGTGTTTTCTCTTTGTAAATCATAATGACAACCCAAAACATCCAAATGACCCTGATCAAAAGTTCACATACCCCATGTCTTAATACCCTGTATTGCCCCCTCTAATATAACAATAACAGCTTGAAGTCTTTTGTGGTAGTGGTGGATGAGGTTTATTATTTTCTCAGATGGTAAAGCTGCCCATTCTTCTTGGCAAAAAGCCTCCAGTTCATGTAAATTCCTGGGCTGTCTAGCATGAACTGCGTGCTTGAGATCTCCCCAGAGTGGCTCAATGATATTGAGGTTATTAGACTGAGATGGCCACTCCAGAACCTTCATGTCATAATCCAGACTGGGTTTTGAGTCCTCTTTTCCCTTTTTCCCGGTCTGGTCATGTCAAGAGTTACCCTTTCTTAGCCTCTGTCTGGGTTCAGGTTGGCTATTTATTGCTGCTTCATCCTGCAGGCGAAGTCAGTTATAGTTTTTGCCTAGTGCTGCTGTAGCTGACTCTGATTGCTCACATTGGTTATGCTGCGTTTGCTGTCTGAACCCGTGTCCCTTTTTTCCCCTATTCCCATCTTGAGTCAGTGTTTCCCTTTAGTGTGCAGACACCCTGGTTTTTACTTGGCTTGTATCCTGACGTGTTTCTGTCCATTGTCTTTTGGCTTATCTGCTCCAGACCTTTACTGACCCCCTAGCTTGTCTCTGACTGTAAGTTTGCTTATTCCTTTGGTACTGCGCTTCAGTTTAGGATTTGACCTAGCTTGTTTGACTATTCTGCTGCCACCTGTGGTAGCATCACTGCTGCACTGCAGGTCAGCTCTCTTTAGGTGCAGACCTGTTCCTCTCTAGTGCCATCTAGTAAAAACCTGCACCTACCTGCATTGCAGCAGCATGACATTATAACTGACCAGAAACAGACATTTTTTTTCTCTGCTCTGCTTTCTATGGATCCACTCCGTACCTTGGCATATCAAATGATGCAGGATCTGTCTGTAGAATATAGGGCCTTGGCCACATCTCATAACCACCTGCAAAGAGAGCTTTCTGACACGGTAAGATCTTTGCAGGGATCTTCTTCCCAGTCTGGCTGTAAGCACTCTGACACTGTGGATGTCTCATTGCACTCTTCTGAACCTATGGTCAGGCTCCCAGATACCTTCTCTGGGGAAAAGGAGAGGTTCCATACGTTCAAGGAGAGTTGCAAGCTATTGTTTTCTCTTAGACCCCGATCTTCTGGAGAAGAGAGTCAGCGAGTAGGCATAATCATTTCCTTACTTCAGGAGGGACCTCAATCGTGGGCTTTCTCTTTACCTGCTTCTGCCCCTGAACGTGTGTCTGTGGATAGGTTCTTTGAAGCCTTAGGACTTATTTTTGATGAGCCTGACCTGGTCAGAGTGGCAGAGGACACAGTCAGGGTAAGCTCTTGGCTGAATGGTATAGCTCCGAGTTCCATCAATGGTCCACTGAGGTGTCCTGGGATGACTCTGCGCTGAGATGTCAGTTCAGGAGAGGACTGTCAGATCACCTGAAGCATGCTCTGGCCCTTCATCCTCCACCCAGCTCATTGGAGGAGGCTATGACTCAGGCTATCCATATGGATCGGAGGATGCGGGAGAGAGGTGTTACACAGTGAGAGGTTCCGTTGCTCCTTGCTAATCCTGTTGTTTTGCCACCAATTGAGCCTATGGAGGTGGGGGCCACCAACCACAAGGAGAAGGAGAGGAGACGGCGATGTGAAGGAAAACTGTATTTTTACTGCAGAGATCCCAGACATTGGAAAAAGAACTGTTCCTCCTGCCCACTGACTAACAAGCAGCTGAGTCTGGGTGATTGTCGGGGAGGTCATCCAGACTCTCAGGTACCTTTTTCTTCATTCTCTAAAGTAATGTTAGAAATGGAACTTAGTTGTGGAAGTTGCTTCATGCCCACTTCTGCTTTTGTGGATTGCGGGTCATCCATGAACTTTATTGACTCTAACTTGGTGACCAAGTGTAAGTTAGGGACAGTTAGGCTGGAGACTCCTATTATATTAATTGACAAAACACCGCTGGCTAAAATGTGATTAAATGTGTCTCGGAGGAGTTTCTCCTTAAAGTGTGTTCCTTGCACCAGGAGCGTATTTCATGTTTTGTTCTGGACAATCTACCTGCGGGACTGGTGTTGGGGTTCCCCTGGTTACGGTTACATAATCCTGTGATAGATTGGGAGTCTCGGGACATTGTCAAATGGGTCTTAATTCTGTTAAAAGTTGCCTTACTACTGTACTTGTGTCATCCGTAAATCTGGAGGATATTCCAGAGTACCTGAAGAATTTTGAGGATGTTTTTTCCGAAAAGGAGGCCAAGGTCTTACCACCACACCGCCCTTTTGACTGTACTATTAATCTGACTCTGGGTGCTAAATTGCCCAAGGTCCTTCTGTTCAACCTCTCTGGCCCAGAGCAAACTGCTATGAAGAAGTATATTTCTGAAAGCTTACATAAAGGCCACATCCATCCCTCTGTCTCTTCTGTGGCGGCTGGATTCTTCATGGAGCGCTCCTGGCACATTAACCCCCGGCACACTGCGATCAAAGATGATCGCAGCGTTCCGGTGCACAGGGAAGCATCGCGCAGGAAGGGGCTCCCTGCGTGCTTCCCTGAGACCCTCGGAGCAACGCGATGTGATCGCGTTGCTCCGAGGGTCTCCTACCTCATCCTCCCTGCAGGCCCAGATCTAAAATGGCTACGGGGGCCTTCTGGGTCCTGCAGGGAGGTGGCTTGCAAGCGCCTGCTCAGAGCAGGCGCTGGCAAGCCTCCTTCAGTACCTGTGTGATCGCTGATCTGACACAGTGCACTGCAAAGTGTCAGATCGGCGATCTGTCACTATAATGTGATGTCCCCCCTGGGACAATGTAAAAAAAGTAAATAAAAAAATTTACATGTGTAAAAAAAAAAAAAAAAAATTCTATATCTCTCTCTCTATATATATATATTGTTCCAATAAATACATTTCTTTATCTAAATAAAAAAAACAATAAAAGTACACATATTTAGTATCGCCGCATCCGTAACGACCCGACCTATAAAACTGTGTCACTAGTTAACCCCTTCAGTGAACACCGTACAAAAAAAAAAAACCGAGGCAAAAAACGACGCTTTATTATCATACCGCCAAATAAAAAGTGGAATAACACGTGATCAAAAAGACGGATATAAATAACCATGGTACTGCTGAAAATGTCATCTTGTCCCGCAAAAAACGAGCTGCCATACAGCGTCACCAACAAAAAAATAAAAAAGTTATAGTCCACAGAATAAAGCGATGCAAAAATAATTATTTTTTATATAAAATAGTTTTTATCGTATAAAAGTGCCAAAACATAAAAAAAATATAAATGAGGTATCATTGTAATCACTCTGACCTGAAAAATAAAACTGCTTTATCAATTTTACCAAACGTGGAACGGTGTAAGCGCCCCCCCCCCAAAAGAAATTCACGAATAGCTGGTTTTTGTTCATTCTACCTCGCAAAAATCAGAATAAAAGGAGATCAAAAAATGTCATGTGCCCGAAAATGGTACCAATAAAAACGTCAACTCGTCCTGCAAAAAACAAGACCTCACATGACTATGTGGACCAAAATATGGAAAAATATACTGTAGCTCTCAAAATGTGGAGACGCAAAAACTATTTTTTGCAATAAAAAGCATCTTTTAGTGTGTGACGGCTGTCAATCATAAAAATCTGGTAAAAAACCTGCTATAAAAGTAAATAAAAAACCCCTTCATCACCCCCTTAGTTAGGGAAAAATAATAAAATTTTAAAAAATGTATATATTTCCATTTTCCCATAAGGGTTAGGGTTAGGGTTGGGGCTAAAGTTAGGGTTAGGGTTGGGACTAAAGTTAGGGTTAGGGTTGGGGCTAAAGTTAGGGTTAGGGTTGGGGCTAAAGTTAGGATTAGGGTTGGATCTAAATTTAGGGTTAGGGTTGGGGCCAAAGTTAAGGTTGGGGTTAGGGTTAGGGTTGGAAAAAGGGTTGGGGTTAGGGTTGGGGCTAAAGTTAGGGTTAGGGTTGGGACTAAAGTTAGGGTTAGGGTTGGGGCTAAAGTTAGGGTTAGGGTTGGGACTAAAGTTAGGGTTAGGGTTGGGGCTAAAGTTAGGGTTAGGATTGGGGCTAAAGTCAGGGTTGGGGCTAAAGTTAGGGTTTGGATTACATTTACGGTTGGGATTAGGGTTGGGATTAGGGTTAGGGATGTGGTTAGGGTTATGGTAGGGATTAAGGTTAGGAGTGTGTTTGGGTTAGGGTTTCAGTTAGAATTGGGGGGTTTCCACTGTTTAGGCACATCAGGGGCTCTCCAAAAACGACATGGCATCCGATCTCAATTCCAGCCAATTCTGCGTTGAAAAAGTAAAACAGTGCTTCTTCCCTTCCAAGCTCTCTCGTGCACCCAAACAGGGGTTTACCCCAACATATGGTGTATCAGTGTACTCAGGACAAATTGGACAACAACTTTTGGGGTCCAATTTCTCCTGTTACCCTTGGGAAAATGCAAAACCGGGGGCTAAAAAATAATTTTTGTGGAAAGAAAAGGATTTTTTATTTTCACGGCTCTGTGTTATAAACTGTAGTGAAACACTTGGGGGTTCAAAGTTCTCACAACACATCTAGATAAGTTCCTTGGGGGGTGTAGTTTCAAATATGGGGTCACTTGTGGGGGGTTTCTACTGTTTAGGTACATCAGGGGCTCTGCAAACGCAATGTGATGCCTGCAGACCATTCCATCTAAGTTTGCATTCCAAACGGAGCTCCATGCGCCCAAACGGTGGTTCCCCCCTACATATGGGGTATTAGCGTACTCAGGATAAATTGGACAACAACTTTTGCGGTCCAGTTTCTTCTGTTACCCTTGGAAAAATGAAAAATTGGGGGCAAAAAGATAATTTTTGTGAAAAAATATGATTTTTTATTTTTACGGCTCTACATTATAAACTTCTGTGAAGCACTTGGTGGGTCAAAGTGCTCACCACACATCTAGATAAGTTCCTAAGGGGGTCTCCTTTCCAAAATGGTGTCACTTGTGGGGGTTTCCAATGTTTAGGCACATCAGGGGCTCTCCAAATGCGACATGGTGTCCCATCTCAATTCCAGTCAATTTTGCATTGAAAAGTCAAATGGCGTTCCTTCCCTTCCGAGCTCTGCCATGCGCCCAAAAAGTGGTTTACCCCCCTTATGGGGTATCAGCGTACTCAGGACAAGTAGAACAACAACTGTTGGTATCCAGTTTCTTCTGTTACCCTTGGGAAAATAAAAAATTGGGGGCGAAAAGATCATTTTTGTGAAAAAATAAGATTTTTTATTTTTAGGGCTCTACATTATAAACTTCTGTGAATCACTTAGTGGGCCAAAGTGCGCACAACACATCTAGATAAGTTCCTTAGGGGGTATACTTTCCAAAATGGTGTCACTTGTGGGGGGTTTCAATGTTTAGGCACATCAGGGGCTCTCCAAATGCGACATGGCGTCCCATCTCAATTCCAGTCAATTTTGCATTGAAAAGTCAAATGGCTCTCCTTCCCTTCCGAGCTCTGCCATGCGCCCAAACAGTGGTTTACCCCAACATATGGGGTATCAGCGTACTCAGGATAAATTGTGCAACAACTTTTGGGGTCCAATTCCTCCTGTTACCCTTAGTAAAATAAAAATAATTGGAGCTGAAGTAAATTTTTTGTGAAAAAAAAGTTAAATGTTCATTTTTTTTTAAACATTCCAAAAATTCCTGTGAAACACCAGAATGGTTAATAAACTACTTGAATGTGGTTTTGAGTACCGTGAGATGTGCAATTTTTAGAATGGTGTCACACTTGGGTATTTCTATCATATAGACCCCTCAAAGTGACTTCAAATGTGATGTGGTCCCTAAAAAAACAATGCTGTTATAAAAATGAGAAATTGCTGGTCAAATTTTAACCCTAACAACCCTAACAAAAAAAATTTTGGTTCCAAAATTGTGCTGATGTAAAGTAGACATGTGGGAAATGTTACTTATTAAGTATTTTGTGTGACATATGTAAGGAGGTTGCTTTCCCTGCTCCTTGCCTGGAACCACTTAGCCAGGCAGCTGGGTTGTTGGGGGGAAGACTTTCTGCCCTGGACAGAGGGGATGTGGTGACTGCTGGGGAAAGAGAGGGGAGTGGTCAGAAAAGAGCGGGAGAGCAGTGTTATGGTTTCCAATGGCAAGGAAACATCAGAAGCATAGAATAAACGGACAAGCTCTCGGGTGATGGAAACTAGAGCTGACCGAGATGCTAAACCTACACACCACACTAGAAGTAGCCAGGGGGCATTCCTGCGTTGTCTCTAGATGCCGCGCGCCAGCCGGAGAACTAACTACCCCTGGTAGAAGAAAACACAGTCCTGGCTTGCCTCCAGAGAATGTCCCCACAGGAGATAGCAGCCCCCCACATATAATAACGGTGAGAGCAGATGAAAAGACACACGTAGTATGAAAGCAGATTTAGCACAGAGAGGCCCACTAACTAAATAGCAGAAAGATACAACAGAGGACTTCGCGGTCAGCTGCAAAACCCTTCAAAACACCATCCTGAAATTACCTTAACTCATGTGACAACTCATGCCACTGGAGTGGTAATTTCAGCCCAACAAGAGCTTCCAGCTGCAGAGATTCACATAAGTGCAAACTGGACAAAACATACAAAAATAGACTTAAGGACTAAAGTGTCCAACTTAGCTGAGCAGAAAACGGGGAGCAGGAACATGCAACAGAATCACTCTGGATACATTGATGGCCAGCATTAGAATGACTGAGGAGCAAGGTTAAATAGGATACTCCCACATCCTGATAGGAACAGGTGAACTGAGAAGGCAAAGCTTGCAGGACACCAGTACCACAAGAGACCACCGGGGGAGCCCACGAACCGAATCACAACAGTACCCCCCCCTTAAGGAGGGGGCACCGAACCCTCACAAGAACCACCAGGGCGATCTGGATGAGCCCTATGAAAGGCACGGACCAAATCAGAAGCATGAACATCAGAAGCTGTAACCCAAGAATTATCCTCTTGACCATAGCCCTTCCATTTCACCAGATATTGAAGTCTCCGTCTGGAAACACGGGAGTCCAAGATTTTCTCCACCACATACTCCAATTCACCCTCAACCAGCACAGGAGCAGGAGGCTCAACAGAAGGCACAAGTGGTACCTCATACCTCCGCAATAATGACCGATGGAAGACATTATGGATAGCAAAGGATGCTGGGAGGTCCAAACGAAAAGACACAGGGTTAAGAATTTCCAAAATCTTATAAGGACCGATGAACCGAGGCTTAAACTTAGGAGAAGAGACCCTCATAGGGACAAAACGGGAGGACAACCACACCAAGTCCCCAACACGAAGACGAGGACCAACACGACGATGGCGATTAGCAAAACGTTGAGTCCTCTCCTGGGACAACTCCAAATTGTCCACCACCTGCCCCCAAATACGATGCAACCTATCCACCATGGTATCCACTCCAGGACAATCCGAAGACTCCACCTGACCAGATGAAAAACGAGGATGGAACCCTGAATTGCAAAAGAAAGGGGAGACCAAAGTGGCAGAACTGGCCCGATTATTAAGGGCAAACTCAGCCAACGGCAAAAAGGAGACCCAGTCATCCTGATCAGCAGACACGAAACACCTCAAATAAGTCTCCAAGGTCTGATTAGTACGTTCCGTCTGGCCATTTGTCTGGGGATGAAATGCAGACGAAAAAGACAAATCAATGCCCATCCTGGCACAAAACGCCCGCCAAAATCTGGACACAAACTGGGATCCCCTGTCGGAAACGATATTCTCCGGAATACCATGCAGCCGAACCACATTCTGAAAAAACAGGGGCACCAACTCAGATGAGGAAGGCAGCTTGGGCAAGGGCACCAAATGAACCATCTTAGAAAAGCGGTCACACACCACCCAAATGACGGACATCTTCTGAGAAACAGGGAGATCAGAAATAAAATCCATAGAGATGTGTGTCCAAGGCCTCTTAGGAACAGGCAAGGGCAACAACAACCCACTAGCCCGAGAACAACAAGGCTTGGCCCGAGCACAAACATCGCAAGACTGCACAAAAGTACGCACGTCCCGAGACAGGGAAGGCCACCAGAAGGACCTAGCCACCAAATCTCTGGTACCAAAAATTCCCGGATGACCTGCCAACGCAGAAGAATGAACCTCCGAGATGACTCTATTGGTCCACTCATCCGGCACAAACAATCTACCAGGCGGACAACGATCAGGCCGATCCGCCTGAAACTCTTGTAAAGCACGTCGCAGGTCTGGGAAGACAGCAGACAATATCACCCCATCCTTAGGTATACCCGTAGGTTTAGAATCACCAGGGGAATCAGGTTCAAAACTCCTAGAAAGGGCATCCGCCTTCACATTCTTAGTACCTGGCAGATACGAAACCACAAAATTAAACCGGGAGAAAAACAACGACCAGCGCGCCTGTCTAGGATTCAGACGTCTGGCCGACTCAAGATAAATCAAATTTTTGTGATCAGTCAAGACCACCACCTGATGTTTAGCACCCTCAAGCCAATGACGCCACTCCTCGAATGCCCACTTCATCGCCAAAAGCTCCCGATTACCGACGTCATAATTTCGCTCGGCGGGCGAAAATTTTCGAGAAAAGAACGCACAAGGTCTCATCACTGAACAATCCGAACTTTTCTGCGACAAAACCGCCCCCGCTCCGATCTCGGAAGCATCAACTTCCACCTGAAAAGGAAGAGAAACATCAGGCTGGCACAACACCGGAGCAGAAGAAAAACGGCGCTTAAGCTCCCGAAAGGCCTCCACAGCAGCAGGAGACCAATCTGCAACATCAGCACCCTTTTTAGTCAAATCAGTCAAAGGCCTGACAACGCTAGAAAAAACAGTTATGAATCGACGATAAAAGTTAGCAAAGCCCAAAAATTTCTGAAGGCCCTTAAGAGAAGTCGGTTGCGTCCAGTCACAAATAGCCCGAACCTTCACAGGATCCATCTCAATAGAAGAGGGGGAAAAAATGTACCCCAAAAAAGAAATCTTCTGAACCCCAAAAACACACTTTGAACCTTTAACAAACAGAGAATTGGTCCGCAAAACCTGAAAAACCCTCCTAACTTGTTGAACATGAGATTCCCAGTCATCCGAAAAAATCAAGATATCGTCCAAATACACAATCATAAACTTATCCAGATATTCACGGAAAATATTGTGCATAAAAGACTGAAAGACCGAAGGGGCATTTGACAGACCAAAAGGCATCACCAAATACTCAAAATGGCCCTCGGGCGTATTAAATGCGGTTTTCCACTCATCCCCCTGCTTAATTCGCACCAAATTATACGCACCGCGAAGATCAATCTTAGAGAACCACTTCGCCCCCTCAATGCGAGCAAATAAATCTGTCAGCAATGGCAAAGGATACTGATACTTGACTGTGATCTTATTCAAGAGTCTATAATCAATACAAGGTCTCAAAGAACCATCGCTTTTAGCTACGAAAAAGAACCCCGCTCCAAGAGGGGACGAAGAAGGACGAATATGTCCCTTTTCCAAGGACTCCCTAATATACTCTCGCATGGCAGCATGTTCAGGTACAGACAGATTGAATAGACGACCCTTAGGAAATTTACTGCCAGGGATCAAATCTATGGCGCAATCGCAATCTCTGTGAGGAGGAAGAGAATTAAGAGTAGATTCCTCAAAAACCTCACGATAATCAGACAAAAACTCAGGAATTTCAGAGGGAATAGATGAAGCAATGGAGACCAAAGATGTGTCCCCATGATTTCCCTGACATCCCCAGCTTAGTACAGACATTGTTTTCCAGTCAAGGACTGGGTTATGAGTTTGCAACCATGGCAATCCCAGCACCAACACATCATGTAGATTATACAGTACAAGGAAGCGAATCACCTCTTGATGGTCTGGAGTCATACGCATAGTCACTTGTGTCCAGTATTGTGGTTTATTACTAGCCAATGGTGTAGAATCAATACCCTTTAAAGGTATAGGAACTTCCAGAGGCTCTAGATCAAACCCACAGCGCCTGGCAAAGGACCAATCCATAAGACTCAAAGCGGCGCCAGAATCCACATACGCATCCGCAACAATAGAAGATAACGAACAAATTAGAGTTACAGACAAAATAAACTTGGACTGCAAAGTGCCAATAGCAGAGGATTTATCAACTTTCTTTGTTCGTTTAGAGCATGCTGATATAACATGAGTAGAATTTCCACAATAGAAGCACAAATGATTTTTGCGCCTATAAATCTGTCGTTCGCTTCTGGACAGAAAGCTATCACATTGCATACTCTGTGGTGCCTCTTCAGAAGACACCGCCAACTGGTGCACAGGTTTGCGTTCCCGTAAACGCCGATCAATCTGAATTGCCATTGTCATGGACTCATTCAGACCAGTAGGCGCAGGAAACCCCACCATGACGTCTTTTACAGCATCAGAGAGACCTTCTCTGAAAATTGCCGCCAGAGCGCACTCATTCCACTGAGTAAGCACAGACCATTTTCGAAATTTTTGGCAATATATTTCGGCTTCATCTTGCCCCTGAGAGAGGGCTATTAGGGCTTTCTCAGCCTGAATCTCCAAATTTGGTTCCTCATAAAGCAACCCCAAAGCCAGAAAAAACGCATCCACATTGAGCAACGCAGGATCCCCTGGTGCCAATGAAAATGCCCAATTTTGGGGGTCACCCCGCAGTAAAGAAATAACAATTTTTACTTGCTGGGCAGGATCTCCAGCAGAACGAGATCTCAGCGAAAGAAACAATTTACAATTGTATTTAAAATTTAGAAAACAAGATCGATCTCCAGAAAAAAACTCCGGAAAAGGAATTTTAGGTTCAGACCGAGGAGCATGTAACAAAAAATCTTGTATATTCTGAACTTTAGAGGCAAGATTATTCAAATTGGTAGCCAGACTCTGGGGATCCATATTTCAACAGATAAAGTCTGAGCCATTCAGGGGTTAAGAGGAGAGGAAAACAGGAGACTGCAATTAGAGCTGGAGTGCAAGTTCAGAGGAAGGAAAAAAAAAAAAAAAAAAAAAAAAGGTTTCACACAGTTCCTTTTCTCTCCTGCTTCAGCCTATAGATTAAACATTTTGGCTGGCCATACTGTTATGGTTTCCAATGGCAAGGAAACATCAGAAGCATAGAATAAACGGACAAGCTCTCGGGTGATGGAAACTAGAGCTGACCGCGATGCTAAACCTACACACCACACTAGAAGTAGCCAGGGGGCATTCCTGCATTGTCTCTAGATGCCGCGCGCCAGCCGGAGAACTAACTACCCCTGGTAGAAGAAAACACAGTCCTGGCTTGCCTCCAGAGAATGTCCCCACAGGAGATAGTAGCCCCCCACATATAATAACGGTGAGAGCAGATGAAAAGACACACGTAGTATGAAAGCAGATATAGCACAGAGAGGCCCACTAACTAAATAGCAGAAAGATACAACAGAGGACTTCGCGGTCAGCTGCAAAACCCTTCAAAACACCATCCTGAAATTACCTTAACTCATGTGACAACTCATGCCACTGGAGTGGTAATTTCAGCCCAACAAGAGCTTCCAGCTGCAGAGATTCACATAAGTGCAAACTGGACAAAACATTCTACATTATAAACTTCTGTGAATCACTTAGTGGGCCAAAGTGCGCACAACACATCTAGATAAGTTCCTTAGGGGGTATACTTTCCAAAATGGTGTCACTTGTGGGGGGTTTCAATGTTTAGGCACATCAGGGGCTCTCCAAATGCGACATGGCGTCCCATCTCAATTCCAGTCAATTTTGCATTGAAAAGTCAAATGGCTCTCCTTCCCTTCCGAGCTCTGCCATGCGCCCAAACAGTGGTTTACCCCAACATATGGGGTATCAGCGTACTCAGGATAAATTGTGCAACAACTTTTGTGGTCCAATTCCTCCTGTTACCCTTGGTAAAATAAAAATAATTGGAGCTGAAGTAAATTTTTTGTGAAAAAAAAGTTAAATGTTCATTTTTTTTTTAAACATTCCAAAAATTCCTGTGAAACACCAGAATGGTTAATAAACTACTTGAATGTGGTTTTGAGTACCGTGAGATGTGCAATTTTTAGAATGGTGTCACACTTGGGTATTTCTATCATATAGACCCCTCAAAGTGACTTCAAATGTGATGTGGTCCCTAAAAAAACAATGCTGTTATAAAAATGAGAAATTGCTGGTCAAATTTTAACCCTTATAACTCCCTAACAAAAAAAATTTTGGTTCCAAAATTGTGCTGATGTAAAGTAGACATGTGGGAAATGTTACTTATTAAGTATTTTGTGTGACATATGTAAGGAGGTTGCTTTCCCTGCTCCTTGCCTGGAACCACTTAGCCAGGCAGCTGGGTTGTTGGGGGGAAGACTTTCTGCCCTGGACAGAGGGGATGTGGTGACTGCTGGGGAAAGAGAGGGGAGTGGTCAGAAAAGAGCGGGAGAGCAGTGTTATGGTTTCCAATGGCAAGGAAACATCAGAAGCATAGAATAAACGGACAAGCTCTCGGGTGATGGAAACTAGAGCTGACCGAGATGCTAAACCTACACACCACACTAGAAGTAGCCAGGGGGCATTCCTGCGTTGTCTCTAGATGCCGCGCGCCAGCCGGAGAACTAACTACCCCTGGTAGAAGAAAACACAGTCCTGGCTTGCCTCCAGAGAATGTCCCCACAGGAGATAGCAGCCCCCCACATATAATAACGGTGAGAGCAGATGAAAAGACACACGTAGTATGAAAGCAGATTTAGCACAGAGAGGCCCACTAACTAAATAGCAGAAAGATACAACAGAGGACTTCGCGGTCAGCTGCAAAACCCTTCAAAACACCATCCTGAAATTACCTTAACTCATGTGACAACTCATGCCACTGGAGTGGTAATTTCAGCCCAACAAGAGCTTCCAGCTGCAGAGATTCACATAAGTGCAAACTGGACAAAACATACAAAAATAGACTTAAGGACTAAAGTGTCCAACTTAGCTTAGCAGAAAACGGGGAGCAGGAACATGCAACAGAATCACTCTGGATACATTGATGGCCAGCATTAGAATGACTGAGGAGCAAGGTTAAATAGGATACTCCCACATCCTGATAGGAACAGGTGAACTGAGAAGGCAAAGCTTGCAGGATACCAGTACCACAAGAGACCACCGGGGGAGCCCACGAACCGAATCACAACAGAGCAGAGAGAAGGCAGCGTGCCAAGGAGAGGGCAGGCTGCAGCGCCATGCTCCCCTAAAAGTAGTGCTCCCCGTGAGGGCACTGAGGCTGAGATACCCACCAGAGTGAAGGCTGGATGTGGGGGTGTAGATTTGGAAGCCTCCTGAATCAGAGACAGTGACTGTGCAGCCCTGGTGACCGCAGTGACAAGCAAAGATCCCTGAGTGTGATAAGTAACTGCCCAGTGTGTGTGTGACACCGTTACTACAGAGAGACTGTCAGCCTGGTGCACAGAGGCTCTTGCAGCAGCGACGGAGACTGTGCTATTTCCTGGTTCCAGTTTCACTTTGAGAAGAACAGACTGCAAAAGTTTAACCCCGGAGTCTCCAGGAGTCTCCAGTTCTCAGAAGACAGGAAAGACTTCAGACTCTTCAAGTGTTGCTGGTGACGGTACCCACATTGGAATAAGGACCCTTCAGTCAGGACCTCCCTGGACTGATAAGTTACAAGAACACTCGTTAACCCTTTCGTTTCCGTTTAACTGTTTACTATTGATTTACCTCTATTAACCCCCTGTTTACTCCCTGCGAGGAGAACCTACTCCTGTTAATAAATTCCCCTCAACAGTTGGTCTGTCTGTTCCATGGTGACATACGCAACCCTGCACTCTATTACACTTGGCGTAGTCGGCAGGATGTCACACGGTAGCGCGGAAGGGGCAGACCAAGCAGTTGAGGGAGGTCCCAGGTCTAGCATCTCCCTGGGAGCTATGTTAGCTAACCTGCCAAGATTTTCAGGGAGTAATGTCATGTTGTGGGGTTGGACGGAGCGCATCCGAGGGATAATGCGGATGCATCCTATGACACCGGCTCTGCAGGCGGAAATAGCTGTGATGGCCCTAGAGGGGGATGCACGGGACTCTGTTATGCTCAGACCCCCCCAGGCGAGAGATACCCTGGACAAAGTATTATGTATACTTGAGGAGACGCATGGGGACCCCACTGACGTAGGGGAGCTGCGCATGCGACTGTTCCGCCGGGTACAAAGAGAGGGGGAGACCGTGACGCAATATATGAATGCACTGCAGGAGCTTCATACTGCCATTATACGGAAGGACGGCATAGGTGTGGGGTCAATTGACGTTGTACTGCGAGATCAACTGGTGACAGGCTTGCGAGATGTGTTAGTGAAACAGGCCCTGCGAGAGCGCATGCGCGTAAAGCTAGATATGACTTTCTCTGAGGTCGGGAGTGAGGCACGCACGCGCGAGCGAGAGCAAGGGGTGGTAGGGCCAGTGAGAAAGGTATGGAGCAGGGAGGTAACAGCCCCTCAATGGGTAGAGGACTTGAAGATGGAGGTTAAGCGAGTCCGTGAGGAGGTGGCTGAATATAAGAAGATCCCTGCTGCAGAGTACAGCCTTCTAGTGTGAGAAAGAGAGACCGCCCCCCAAAGTGAGACTAGTGCCGCTCGGCGAAGATGACTGTCTAGATGCTACAACTGCGGAGCACCCAGTCACAATGAAGAGGAGGCGATGTGGACCCGAGATTCCCAGCTGAAGATAAGAAGAATCTGGGAGGAGATTGAGAGTCTGGGGAAAGCCCTTACTGCCGTTTTGGGGACCAGCGGCATACCCAGAGGTAACGTGCGGAAGCCGCCAGAAAGAGATAGAGGAGAGGTGCGCAGCATGAAGATGGCTTCAGTGGTGGCCCCAGAGTGTAACTCCATATCCTGGGGTGAAGAGCAACCGCAGATGAGAGATGTCCCCCGCCAAGGTCGACGATCCAGACTGAAGCGCCCTCCAGACCGACGCAGACGTGAGTGCTGGTCGTGCAGAAAGGTGGGACACATGTCCAGAAATTGCCCTACCCGAGAAGAGCGGTGGCAGAGATCCGCTCACCCCTCTGAGGGTACTGCTAACTGGAGGGAACGTCGCCCCTGGAGGGAATGGTACGGCAGGAAGAGAAGAGTGCCACCTAGGACAAGACAGTATCACAATGTCGGACACCAAGGAGAGGTGGAGAAGGTGTCAAGCATCTCTGGTGAAATGACTGCGCTGTCCCAACGCGTAAAGGCCAACCTGGTGGATCTACAGCCTGGGTCTGAAGGTTTTGTTGGTGAGACTCAGTCCGGAGGAAAGAAAGTGACGTTCACTCAAGAAGACCACCGAAGTGCTTTACTACCTTGCCCAGCACGAGTTCCCGAAGAAGGAGAGAAAGTGCCAAGTGTTCCTGCGACGTTTTCAAGGTCCGAGCTAATGAGAAGGAGAAACCACTGATGTCATCCCCTGAGGTGAAGAATGTGCTGGCTGTCAGCTCACCAGTTCCTGATCGGACAGGGGAAATGGAACAGCTGTGTGAGACAGGGCGTGTGGTTGAGAAGCCCTGGGAAGTGATGTCTGCAGAGCCCGGCGCAGATGACAAAGAGTCCGGCCTGCAAGGTCTTAATTCATCTGACTCAAGCTTTGACGAGAATGCTCCTGTCAAAGAGAGGGGGAGCTATGGAGAAGGATTGCTTGTACTAAGTCCCCAAACTGAGGAGCCCGAACAAGAAGTCCCTAAAGTTTCCGATAACGACAAGGAGGAGGATGAATCATCGATGCAGACATCTGCTAGCGGAAAAGCTAAGAAGAAGAAGAAGAAAAAGAAGAAGACAGCAGTTGTTGATGAAGCAGAGAAAGCATATCTCAACCTGACTGATGAGCAGCTCCTAAACCATTTAGTCTGGGAGTATGTACAAGAAGAAAGGCAGAAGGAGATGCGAGAATCGCAGGTATCTGACTCCCCTCCAAAGAACAAAGAGAAGCACGAAGAGTCCTCGCTCGTGGAATGGCGAGCTTTAAGAGAGGGGGAATGTAAGGAGGTTGCTTTCCCTGCTCCTTGCCTGGAACCACTTAGCCAGACAGCTGGGTTGTTGGGGGGAAGACTTTCTGCCCTGGACAGAGGGGACGTGGTGACTGCTGGGAAAAGAGAGGGGAGTGGTCAGAAAAGAGCGGGAGAGCAGAGAGAAGGCAGCGCGCCAAGGAGAGGGCAGGCTGCAGCGCCGTGCTCCCCTAAAAGTAGTGCTCCCCGTGAGGGCACTGAGGCTGAGATACCCACCAGAGTGAAGGCTGGATGTGGGGGTGTGTTGTGGATTCTGTTTGTGGGCTCCCTCTGGTGGTTACTGCTGGTACTGGGTGACTTTGGTGGGTTGCGGCCTTTGGTTTCCACCTGTCCATCAGAGGCTGGGTGTTTCCTATTTTACCTGGCCTTTCTGTCATTCCCTTGCCGGCTATCAATGTATTCAGATGTGCTCTGTTTGGTTCCTGCCTACCTGCTCCCAGATCTTTCAGGATAAGCTAAGTGCTGATTTTCCGTTGTTTGTTTTTTTGTCCAGCTTGCTTATTATGTCTCTATGCTAGCTGGTAGCTCTAGTGGTCTGAGGTTCTCCCCATGTGCCATGAGTTGGCACATGGGTTCTTGTAATCTCAGGATGGTTTTTTTCATTAGGGTTTTTTGCTGACCGCTCAGTCCCCTTTTGTATCGTTCTGCTTTCTAGTTTACAGCGGGCCTCAATTTGCTAAAACTATATATATCATCTCTATGTGTGTGCCTTCCTCTCATTTCACCGTCAATACATGTGAGGGGGCATCTATATCTTTTGGGGTTCATTCCTCTGGAGGCAAGTGAGGTCTTTATTTTCTCTGCAGTACTAGTTAGCTCTTAGGCTGGTGCGTGGCGTCTAGAACCAACGTAGGCACGCTCCCTGGCTATCTCTAGTTGCGTTTGTCAGGCGTAGGGCAGCGGTCAGCCCAGGTTCCATCACCCTAGAGCTCGTCCGTTATCTATTTGTACTTTGCTTGTCCTGTGCTATCCCTAGCCATTGGGGATTCATGACAGTATAGCCGGCCCACAAAGTGTTAATTGTTTGGGCTGAAGCAGGAGAAAAAGAAGTGTTTAAGGGAAATTTTTTTTTTTTTTTCCCTTCAGAGTTTTGCTGCCTAGCCCTTAATTGCTGTCTAGCTGCTTCTTACCTCCTCTTAACCCTTGAATGGCTCTGATCTTAGCTGTTTAACATGGATGTCCAGAGTTTGGCTTCCAGCCTGAGTAATCTCGCGGCAAAAGTTCAAAACATACAGGATTTTGTTGTTCACACTCCCATGTCTGAACCTAGAATTCCTATTCCAGAGTTCTTTTCTGGAGATAGATCTACCTTCCTGAATTTCAGGAACAATTGTAAATTGTTTCTTTCTTTAAAATCTCGCTCCTCTGGAGACCCTGCTCAACAGGTCAAGATTGTAATATCTTTCCTGCGGGGCGACCCTCAGAATTGGGCATTTGCATTGGCACCAGGGGATCCTGCATTGCTCAGTGTGGATGCGTTTTTTCTGGCATTGGGATTGCTCTATGAGGAACCTAACCTAGAGATTCAGGCTGAAAAGGCTTTATTAGCCCTCTCTCAGGGGCATGATGAAGCGGAAATATATTGTCAAAAATTTCGGAAATGGTCGGTGCTTACTCAGTGGAATGAGTGCACCCTGGCTGCAAACTTCAGAAATGGTCTTTCTGAGGCCATTAAGGATATTATGGTGGGGTTCCCTATGCCTACAGGTCTGAATGAGTCTATGGCTATGGCCATTCAGATTGATCGGCGTTTACGGGAGCGCAAACCCGTGCACCAGTTGGCGGTGTCTTCTGAACAGGCACCTGAGACTATGCAATGTGATAGAATTCAGTCCAGAAGTGAACGGCAAAATTATAGGCGGAAAAATGGATTGTGTTTTTATTGTGGTGATTCAGCTCATGTTATATCAGCATGCTCTAAATGCACAAAAAGGGTTGATAAATCTTTTGCCATTGGTACTTTGCAGCCTAAGTTCATTTTGTCTGTGACTCTGATTTTTTCACTGTCTTCCATTTCCGTCGATGCCTATGTGGATTCGGGCGCTGCCCTGAGTCTTATGGATTGGTCATTTGCTAAACGCTGCGGTTTTAGTCTGGAGCCTCTGGAAGTTCCTATTCCTCTGAAGGGAATTGACTCTACACCATTGGCTATGAATAAACCGCAGTATTGGACACAAGTGACCATGCGCATGACTCCCGTTCATCAGGAGGTGATTCGCTTCCTTGTACTGTATAATTTACATGATGTACTAGTGCTTGGTCTGCCATGGTTACAAACTCATAATCCTGTCCTGGACTGGAAAACAATGTCTGTGTTAAGCTGGGGATGTCAGGGGGTTCATGATGATGCACCTCCGATTTCAATCGCTTCATCTACTCCTTCTGAGATCCCTGCGTTTTTGTCTGACTATAGGGATGTTTTTGAGGAGCCTAAGCTCAATTCGCTCCCTCCTCATAGAGAGTGTGACTGTGCTATAGAATTGATTCCTGGCAGTAAGTTCCCTAAGGGTCGTTTATTTAATCTGTCACTGCCAGAGCATACTGCTATGCGGAATTATATTAAGGAGTCCTTGGAAAAGGGACATATTCGTCCATCTTCGTCCCCTCTGGGAGCAGGTTTCTTTTTCGTGGCAAAAAAAGATGGTTCCCTGAGGCCTTGTATAGATTATCGCCTTCTGAATAAGATTACAGTCAAATACCAGTATCCATTGCCATTATTAACTGATTTGTTTGCTCGCATTAAGGGGGCTAGGTGGTTCACTAAGATAGATCTTCGCGGTGCGTATAATCTGGTGCGGATAAAACAGGGTGATGAGTGGAAAACCGCATTTAATACACCTGAGGGCCATTTTGAGTATTTGGTAATGCCTTTTGGACTCTCCAATGCTCCGTCAGTCTTTCAGTCCTTTATGCACAATATTTTCCGTGAATATCTGGATAAGTTTATGATTGTGTATTTGGATGATATTTTGGTGTTTTCTGATGACTGGGAGTCTCATGTTCTACAGGTCAGGAAGGTGTTTCAGGTTCTGCGGGCCAATTCTCTGTTTGTGAAGGGTTCAAAGTGTCTCTTCGGAGTCCAGAAGATTTCTTTTTTGGGGTACATTTTTTCTCCTTCTACTATTGAGATGGATCCCGTCAAGATTCAGGCTATTTGTGACTGGACACAACCTACATCTGTTAAGAGCCTTCAGAAGTTCTTGGGGTTTGCTAATTTTTATCGTCGGTTCATTGCTAATTTTTCCAGTATTGTCAAACCTTTGACTGATTTGACTAAAAAGGGTGCTGATGTTGCTGATTGGTCTCCTGCGGCCGTGGAGGCCTTTCAGGAACTTAAGCGCCGGTTTTCTTCTGCTCCTGTGTTGTGTCAACCAGATGTTTCACTTCCTTTTCAGGTTGAGATTGATGCTTCCGAGATTGGAGCGGGGGCGGTTTTGTCACAGAGAAGTTCTAATGGCTCGGTGATGAAGCCATGTGCATTCTTCTCTAGAAAATTCTCGCCCGCCGAGCGCAATTATGATGTGGGTAATCGGGAGCTTTTGGCCATGAAGTGGGCATTTGAGGAGTGGCGTCATTGGCTTGAGGGTGCTAAACATCGTGTGGTGGTCTTGACTGATCACAAGAATCTCATTTACCTTGAGTCTGCCAGGCGTTTGAATCCTAGACAGGCTCGTTGGTCGTTGTTTTTTTCTCGTTTCAATTTCGTGGTTTCATACCTGCCAGGTTCAAAGAATGTGAAGGCATATGCTCTTTCCAGGAGTTTTGTGCCTGACTCTCCTGGAGACTCTGGGCCTACTGGTATCCTTAGGGATGGGGTAATATTGTCCGCCGTATCCCCAGACTTGCGACGTGCATTGCAGGAGTTTCAGGTGGATAAACCGGATCGTTGTCCACCAGAAAGACTGTTTGTTCCGGATGATTGGACCAGTAGAGTCATCTCCGAGGTCCATTCTTCTGTGTTGGCTGGTCATCCTGGAATATTTGGTACTAGAGACTTGGTGGCCAGGTCTTTTTGGTGGCCTTCCTTGTCTAGGGATGTGCGTACCTTTGTGCAGTCTTGTGAAGTGTGTGCTCGAGCTAAGCCTTGCTGTTCTCGGGCCAGTGGGTTGTTGTTATCCTTGCCCATCCCGAAGAGGCCTTGGACGCACATTTCCATGGATTTTATTTCTGATCTTCCGGTTTCACAGAAAATGTCCGTTATCTGGGTTGTGTGTGACCGCTTTTCTAAGATGGTTCATTTGGTGCCCTTGCCTAAGTTGCCCTCCTCCTCTGAGTTGGTCCCTTTATTTTTTCAGAACGTGGTCCGTTTGCATGGGATTCCGGAGAATATCGTTTCTGACAGGGGATCCCAGTTTGTGTCTAGATTTTGGCGGACGTTTTGTGCCAAGATGGGCATTGATTTGTCTTTCTCGTCTGCATTCCATCCTCAGACGAATGGCCAGATGGAGCGAACTAATCAGACCTTGGAAACTTATTTGAGGTGTTTTGTTTCTGCTGATCAAGATGACTGGGTTGCTTTTTTGCCACTGGCCAAATTTGCTCTTAATAATCGGGCTAGTTCTGCCACGTTGGTCTCTCCTTTTTTTTGTAATTCGGGGTTTCATCCTCGTTTTTCCTCTGGTCAGGTGGAGTCTTCGGATTGTCCTGGAGTGGACGTGGTGGTGGACAGGCTACATCAGATTTGGAATCAGGTGGTGGACAATTTGAAGTTATCCCAGGAGAAGACTCAGCAGTTTGCTAATCGCCGTCGCCGCGTGGGTCCCCGACTTCTTGTTGGGGATTTGGTGTGGTTGTCTTCTCGTTTTGTCCCTATGAAGGTCTCTTCTCCTAAGTTCAAGCCTCGGTTCATCGGTCCTTATAGGATCTCGGAGATTCTTAACCCTGTATCTTTTCGTTTGGATCTCCCAGCATCGTTTGCTATTCATAATGTGTTCCATCGGTCATTGTTGCGGAGGTATGAGGTGCCCGTTGTTCCTTCGGTTGAGCCTCCTGCTCCGGTGCTGGTGGAGGGAGAATTGGAGTATGTTGTTGAGAAGATCTTGGATTCTCGTGTTTCCAGACGCAAACTCCAGTATTTGGTTAAGTGGAAGGGTTATGGTCAGGAGGATAATTCCTGGGTGGTCGCCTCCGATGTTCATGCGACTGATTTGGTCCGCGCCTTCCATAGAGCTCACCCTGATCGCCCTGGGGGTTCTCGTGGGGGTTCGGTGACCCCTCCTCAAGGGGGGGGTACTGTTGTGGATTCTGTTTGTGGGCTCCCTCTGGTGGTTACTGCTGGTACTGGGTGACTTTGGTGGGTTGCGGCCTTTGGTTTCCACCTGTCCATCAGAGGCTGGGTGTTTCCTATTTTACCTGGCCTTTCTGTCATTCCCTTGCCGGCTATCAATGTATTCAGATGTGCTCTGTTTGGTTCCTGCCTACCTGCTCCCAGATCTTTCAGGATAAGCTAAGTGCTGATTTTCCGTTGTTTGGTTTTTTGTCCAGCTTGCTTATTATGTCTCTATGCTAGCTGGTAGCTCTAGTGGTCTGAGGTTCTCCCCATGTGCCATGAGTTGGCACATGGGTTCTTGTAATCTCAGGATGGTTTTTTTGATTAGGGTTTTTTGCTGACCGCTCAGTCCCCTTTTGTATCGTTCTGCTTTCTAGTTTACAGCGGGCCTCAATTTGCTAAAACTATATATATCATCTCTATGTGTGTGCCTTCCTCTCATTTCACCGTCAATACATGTGAGGGGGCATCTATATCTTTTGGGGTTCATTCCTCTGGAGGCAAGTGAGGTCTTTATTTTCTCTGCAGTACTAGTTAGCTCTTAGGCTGGTGCGTGGCGTCTAGAACCAACGTAGGCACGCTCCCTGGCTATCTCTAGTTGCGTTTGTCAGGCGTAGGGCAGCGGTCAGCCCAGGTTCCATCACCCTAGAGCTCGTCCGTTATCTATTTGTACTTTGCTTGTCCTGTGCTATCCCTAGCCATTGGGGATTCATGACAGGGGTGTAGATTTGGAAGCCTCCTGAATCAGAGACAGTGACTGTGCAGCCCTGGTGACCGCAGTGACAAGCAAAGATCCCTGAGTGTGATAAGTAACTGCCCAGTGTGTGTGTGACACCGTTACTACAGAGAGACTGTCAGCCTGGTGCACAGAGGCTCTTGCAGCAGCGACGGAGACTGTGCTATTTCCTGGTTCCAGTTTCACTTTGAGAAGAACAGACTGCAAAAGTTTAACCCCGGAGTCTCCAGGAGTCTCCAGTTCTCAGAAGACAGGAAAGACTTCAGACTCTTCAAGTGTTGCTGGTGACGGTACCCACATTGGAATAAGGACCCTTCAGTCAGGACCTCCCTGGACTGATAAGTTACAAGAACACTCGTTAACCCTTTCGTTTCCGTTTAACTGTTTACTATTGATTTACCTCTATTAACCCCCTGTTTACTCCCTGCGAGGAGAACCTACTCCTGTTAATAAATTCCCCTCAACAGTTGGTCTGTCTGTTCCGTGGTGACATACGCAACCCTGCACTCTATTACACATATCTCTGTGATTTAAGGGCATAAAAATTCAAAGTTGGAAAATTGCGACATTTTCCAAATTTTTGCTAAATTTCCATTTTTTTTCACAAATAAACGCAGATAATATCAAATAAATTTTACCACTATCATGAAGTACAATATGTCATGAGAAAACAGTGTCAGAATTAGCAGGATCCGTTGAAGCGTTCCGGAGTTATGACCTCATAAAGGTACAGTGGTCAGAATTGTAAAAATTGGCCCGGTCATTAACGTGCAAACCACCCTTGGGGTTACAGGGGTTAAGGTGTTTTCACAGGTGGTCAAGCCCCTCAAGGATCTGACTCGTAAGTGGGCTGATCTCAAAAACTGGTCAGCTCCAGTTGTGGAGGCGTTCACTTTATTAAAGAAATGCTTTATGTCTGGCCCTGTTTTGGACCAGCCTGATCCGTCTGAACTGTTCATCGTTGAGATGGACGCGTCGGAGGAGAGGGTGGGAGCAGTGTTGTCCCAAGGACCTACCACTTTGACTAACTTGAGGCCCTGCGCTTTCTTCTCGAAAAAAATTCTCTCCAGCTGGAACTTAGTTGTGGGAGTTGTTTCATGCCCACTTCTGCTTTTGTGGATTGCTGGTCATCCATAAACTTTATTGACTCTAACTTGGTGACCAAGTGTAAGTTAGGGCAGTTAGGCTGGAGACTCCTGTTCATTGTCATATTCATTGACAAAACACCGCTGGCTAAGAACTTACATAAAGGCCACATCCATCCCTCTGTCTCTTCTGTGGCGGCTGGATTCTTTTTTGTAAAAAAAAAAGATGGTGGTTTGTGGCTGTGCCTCGACTTTCGGGAATTCAATACTATCACATTGAGAAATACCTATCCTCACCCGCTCATCCCTGATTTGTACAATCAATTGTCGGGGCCAAATGGTTTTCTAAATAGGACCTCAGGGGAGTATATAATCTACTCCGTATTTGGGAGGGGGATGAGTGGAAAATGGCATTTCTCACTTCTGAAGGGCTATTTGAGAATTCGGTTATGCCCTTTGGTCTCACTAATGCGCCAGCTGTTTTTCAGAATTTTATCAACCATGTATTTTCTAATTTTATTGGACGCTTTGTGGTGGTTTATTTAGATGATATCCTTGTGTTTTCATCTAACAAACAAGTTCACATAGATCATGTATGTGTGGTTCTCCAGAGGTTACGGGAGAACTCGCTCTTTGCTAAACCTGAAAAATGCACATTTTTTGTCCAAGAATTGTCCTTTCTGGGGTTCATTCTGTCTGACAGGGGGCTTCTTATGGACCCTAGGAAGGTACAGGCCATTGTGGACTGGGTGCAACCCAGAGACTTAAAGCATCTTCAACGTTTTCTGGGGTTTGCAAACTATTATAGGAAATTCATTAAGGGGTTTTCACAGGTGGTCAAGCCCCTCAAGTATCTGACTCGTAAGTGGGCTGATCTCAAAAACTGGTCAGCTCCAGCTGTGGAGGCGTTCACTTTATTAAAGAAATGCTTTATGTCTGGCCCTGTTTTGGACCAGCCTGATCTGTCTGAAAGGTTCATTGTTGAGGTGGACGCATCGGAGGTGAGGGTGGGAGTGGTGTTGTCCCAAGGACCTGCCACTTTGACTAACTTGAGGCCCTGCGCTTTCTTCTTGGACAAATTCTCTCCAGCTGAGAGGAATTATGATGTTGGGAATCGGAACCTTTTAGCTATCAAGTTGGCCTTTGAAGAATGGAGGCACGTTTTGGAGGGGGCTGTTCATCGTATCACGATGATTACGGATCACAAGAATCTGTCTATATTGAGTCGGCCAAGCGTTTGACTCCCAGACAGGCTAGGTGGTTGCTTTTTTCACCCTTTAAGTTTTCTATCACTTTTCTGCCTGGTTCCAAGAATGTCAAGGCGGATGCCTTATTGCGCAGCTTGGATCCGATATCACCTCCCGAATCTCCTTTCTCCATTCTTCTGCATGAGGTGGTCGTGGCAGTGGTGTCCTCAGAATTGGAGCAGGAGATTCATGATGCTCAGTCTCTTGCTCCTCTGTCATTGCCTGACAACAAGCTCTTTGATCCGGTCCAGTATGGGTTGAGGGTGCTCCAGGCGTTCCACGATTCTCCTATTAGTGGGCATCCTGGAATCTCGGCTACTCATAGGGCTATTGCTAGGCTGTTTTGGTGGTCCTCTATGGCTTCTGATATCGCGATGTTTGTGTCTTCCATAATTGGCCGGGCGGGGAATTGGTACCATTGCCAATTCCGGATAGACTTTGGACTCATTTGTCCATGAACTTTATCACTGATCTCTCTCCTTCCAATGCCATAACTGTGGCCTGGGTGGTGGTTTATAGATTCAGTAAATAGGCGCATTTTGTACCTTTGGCCGGACTGCCTAATGCTGAAGCACTTTCTAGGTTGTTTGTTGAGCACGTGGTACAATTGCATGGTGTGCCTTTGAATGTGGTTTCAGACGGAGGGATCAATTTGTGTCCAAATTCTGGACGGCTTTTTGTAAAAGGATAGGTATTACTTTGGCCTTCTCCTCGGCCTATCATCCTGAAACTAATGGTCAGACGGAGAGGACCAATCAGTCTTGAACAAATTTTTCGGTGTCTTGCCACATCCCAGCAGAACGATTGGTGTTCTTTGTTACAAGTGGCTGAGTTTGCCTTTAATAAATTGTATTAATCGGTCCACGAGCACCTCTCTGTTCTTTTGTAATTATGGCTTTCATCCCCATTTTGGTGAGTTTTTCAGGATGGACTCGCGGTGTCCAGGGGCCATTCAGCGGCTGAGGGAGGTATGGGTCAAGGTTCAGAGGAACATTGGGGAATCTCAAGGCATACATAAACAGTTTGCGGATAAGCGAGGATCTACTGGACCCATATTCCTGGTGGGAGATAAAGTGTCAGGACTCTGAACATTTTGATTACCTTTTGTGCATTACTGCCCTTTTCCAAGATGGCGTCTTTGGTCTCATGTGCACTCTGTCTTCCTGCTATAAAACTCCACCCCAGCCTTCAGTCTGTGCTAGAGTATTCTGCCTTGCATCCAGCTCCTGATGACTCCCTGGCTTTGCACCTGCACCTGTTCCTGTGAACCTGTGTGGAGATCCTGCTACTCAGCTCTGAGCTTTTGCTGCATACATCAGTTTCCAGTAATCCTCCATCTGGCTGCTTGTGTTTGTTTCCATCTGCATTTGCTGGACATGTAAGCTGTTGCTGCTCTGCCTAAACCTGAGACTTTTACCCAGGCCTCCCTGGTTGTGCTAAGATATTATTTGAACTGCCTTATAAGCATATCTATCTGTGTTTGGACTACCAAGGACTTATTCGTGTCAAGTATCCTCAAGAATAATTGTGCTTCATAGACTTTCTGCGTGATTGCATTTTCCTCTGAAGTTTCCTATAGACTGTTAAGCTGCGTTTAATATTTACACCAAGTGTTGTGGACTTGAGTTTCTCACCGTGTGATAATATAGACTTTACCACTTAAAAAACTGTGTCCTGTAGTTGTATTGTTCCATGCAAAGAGTCTCCTGAGTTATCCCTTATAATCATTACATAAAGTAAGGTTGTCTACCAATAACATTCAACTGAAAGTTTCTTCCACTAAGCTAGGTCCCAGTGGAATTAGTCCTTATGAGGTAAATGAAGTAGTCAATCCAGTTGCCTTTCGGTTACGTCTACCTCCGTCGCTTCGGATCCGGGTCCTCTCCCCTCTGTCACCGTAAATTTGTTTACGGTAAATGTTATCTATAACTTTGTATGTATCCCTTTCTCATGTACAGCACCATGGAATTAATGGTGCTATATAAATAAATAAATAATGATAATAATAATAAATCTCTCCTGAACCCATTTGTACCTTCCTCTGATGGGTCTCCATCCCCTTTGCCTCCGGTTTCTGTGGATGGGCAGAAGGAGTATGAGGTGGAACGGATTGTGGATTCATGCATGGTCTGCAGTTCGCTGCGGTATTTGGTCCATTGGAGGGGTTACGGTCCTGAGGATCGATCCTGGGTCCCGGCGCGATCGGTTCATTCCGATTGATTGGTTCGGCATTTTATGCGCAGTATCCTGGGAAACCTGGGGGTTCAGTGGCCCCCTTGAGAGGAGGGTACTGTCATGATCCAGACCTAGTTTTGAGTCCTGTTTTCCCTTTTTCCTGGTCTGGTCATGTAAAGAGTTAACCTTTCTCAGCCTCTGTCTGCGCTCAGGTTGGCTATTTATCGCCGCTGCTTCCAGGCATTGTCAGTTATAGTTTTTGCCTAGTGCTGCTGTAGCTGACTCTGATTGCTCTGATTGGTCCTGCTGCGTTTGCTCTCTGAACCCGTGTCTCTGTTTTCTCCTATTCAAGTCTTGAGTCAGTGTTTCCCTTTAGTGTGCAGACTCCCTGGTTTTGACTTGGCTTGTATCCTGACCTGTTTCTGTCCTTTGTCTTTTGGCTTATCCGCTCCTGACCGTTACTAACCCCCTGGCTTGTCTCTGACTGTGAGTATGCTTATTCCTTTGGTACTGCGCTACAGTTTAGGATTTTACCCGGCTTGTTTGACTATTCTGCTGCCACCTGTGGTAGCCTCACTGCTACACTGCAGGTCAGCTCTGTTTAGGTGCCGACCTGCTTCCTCTCTACTGCCATCTAGTGAAGCCTGCACCTACCTGCATTGCAGCAGCATAACATTTCACTTTGTTCTGCTGTAGCCAATGACAGGTCGACTTGGCCTTGTGTTTTGGATCTTTGTCATGTTAGAACGTCCAAGTACGTCCCATGCACAGCTTCCAGGTTGATGAAAGGGAAATTTGCCTCCAGTATTTGCTGATAACGTGCTGCATTCATCTTTCCTTCAACTTTGACCAAGTTTCCTTTGCCTTTGTAGCTCACACATCCCCAAAACATCAGTGATCCACCTCCATGCTTTACAGTAGGAATGGTGTTCCTTTCATCATAGGCCTTGTTGACCTCTCTCCAAATGTAACATTTATGGTTCTTGCCAAAAAGTTAAATTTTGATCTCATCATTCCAAATTACCTTGTTCCAGAAGTTTTGAGGCTTGTCTCTGTGTTGTTTTGCGTATTGTAGGAGAGATACTTTGTGGCATTTTCACAGTAATGGCTTACATCTGGCAACTCGACAATGCAGCCCATATTTCTTCAAGTGCCTTCTTATTGTGCATCTTGAAACAGCCACACCGCTAGTTTTCAGAGAGTCCCGTATTTCAGCTTTATTTGTGGGTTTTTCTTTGCATCCCAAACAATTTTCCTGGCAGTTGTGGATGACATTTTTGCTTGTCTGCCTGACAGTGGTTTTGTTTTTACAGAGCCCCTTATTTTCCATTTGTTAATCATAGTTTGAACACTGCTGACTGGCATTATCAATTCATCAATAAATCTATGAGGGGACAGTATAAATATATGAGGGGACAGTACAAAGACCTTTCTGATGATCTTTTTAATCATAGACCTGAGACAGGGACAAGGGGGCATCCTCTATGTCTGGAGGCAAGAAGGTTTAAGCATAATAACAGACGCGGATTCTTTACTGTAAGAGCAGTGAGACTATGGAACTCTCTGCCGTATGATGTTGTAATGAGTGATTCATTAATTAAATTTAAGCGAGGACTGGATACCTTTCTGGAAAAGTATAATGTTACAGGGTATATACACTAGATTCCTTGATAAGGCGTTGATCCAGGGAACTAGTCTGATTGCCGTATGTGGAGTCGGGAAGGAATTTTTTTCCCCATGGTGGAGTTACTCTTTGCCACATGGGTTTTTTTTGCCTTCCTCTGGATCAACATGTTAGGGCATGTTAGGTTAGGCTATGGGTTGAACTAGATGGACTTACAGTCTTCCTTCAACCTTAATAACTATGTAATGTATTAACTATGTAATTCCTTGGATATCTTTTTGTATCCCTTTCCTGTTTTGTACAGTTCAACTACCTTTTCCCGTAGATCTGTTTTCTTTTGTCTTCCCTATGATTCACAATCCAGAAACGTCACTGACTGGATGAAAGATGCAAGAGTCTGTCTGAATCCCAGCAACTCAGCTTTTATGCACACACACTGATTACAAACAAAGAAAAAGGGTCACAGGTATATATATATATATATATATATATATATATATATATATATATATAATTTTTATATTTTAATGATTGCTGAATTTAAAAAATAGAACGGGAGAATAGGTTTGTCACCAATCACTATTATAATTATTATTATTTATTGTTATAGCGCAATTTATTCCATGGTGCTTTACATGTGAGGAGGGGTATACATAATAAAAACAAGTACAATAATCTTAATCAATACAAGTCATAACTGGTACAGGAGGAGAGAGGACCCTGACCGCGAAGGCTCACAATCTACAAGGGAAGGGTGAGAATACAGTAGGCGAGGATAGAGCTGGTCATGCAGCGGTTTGGTTGATTGGTGGTTACTGCAGGTTGTAGGCTTGTCGGAAGAGGTGGGTCTTCAGGCTCTTTTTGAAGGTTTCGATGGTAGGCGAGAGTATGATGTGTTGTGGTAGAAGGTTCCAGAGTAGGGGTCATAGGCGAGAGAAATCTTGTATACGATTGTGGGAAGAGGAGATAAGAGGGGAGTAGAGAAGGAGATCTTGTGAGGATCGGAGGTAGCGTGTAGGTAAGTACCGGGAGACGAGGTCACAGATGTATGGAGGGGACAGGTTGTGGATGGCTTTGTACGTCATGGTTAGGGTTTTGTACTGGAGTCTCTGGGCAATGGGGAGCCAGTGAAGGGATTGACAGAGGGGAGAGGCTGGGGAATAGCGGGGGGGACAGGTGGATTAGTCGGGCAGCAGAGTTTAGAATAGATTGGAGGGGTGTGAGAGTGTTAGAGGGGAGGCCACAGAGCAAGAGGTTGCAGTAGTCAAGGTGAGAGATGATGAGGGCATGGACTAGGGTTTTTGCAGATTCTTGGTTGAGGAATGTACGGATTCATGAAATATCTTTGAGTTGAAGTCGGCAGGAAGTGGAAAGGGCTTGGATATGTGGTTTGAAGGAGAGATCAGCGTCAAGGATTACCCCGAGGCAGCGAGCTTGTGGGACTGGGGAGAGTGGGCAGCCATTTACTGTAATGGATAGGTTCGTTGGGGGGGTCGCGTGAGATGGGGAAAGATGATGAATTCTGTTTTGTCCATGTTAAGTTTCAGAAATCTAGCGGTGAAGAAGGATGAAATGGTGGACAGACATTGAGGGATTCTGGTTAGTAGGGAGGTGATATCTGGTCCAGAGATGTAGATCTGTGTGTCATCAGCATAGAGGTGATACTGAAAGCCATGAGATTCTATGAGCTGTCCCATGCCAAAGGTGTAAATGGAGAAGAGCAGGGGCCCTAGGACTGAACCTTGTGGGACTCCGACAGATAGGGGGTGAGGTGAGGAGGTGGTGTGTGAGTGGGAGACGCTGAATGTCCGGTCTGTTAGGTATGATGAGATCCAGGATAGGGCCAAGTCTGTGATGCCAAGGGATGAGAGGGTCTGTAATAATAGGGAATGGTCCACTGTGTCAAAGGTAGCCGACAGGTCGAGGAGGAGGACAGAGTAGTGTCACTTGCTCTTGGCGGTTAAGAGGTCATTGGTGACCTTAGTTAGGGCAGTTTCAGTGGAATGGTGTGACCGGAAGCCAGATTGTAAGCGGTCAAAGAGGGAGCAAGAAGAGAGATGGGAGGACAGTTCAAGGTAGACGTGTTGTTCCAGTAGTTTGGAGGCATAGGGGAGAAGTGATATAGGGCGATAGCTAGACATAGAGGATGGGTCAAGAGAAGGCTTTTTGAGGATAGGTGTGATGGAGGCATGTTTAAAGCTTGAGGGGAAAACACCAATTGTTAGTGATAGGTTGAAGAGATGGGTTAGGGTTGGGATGAAGACTGTGGTAAGGTTTGGGATGAAGTGGGATGGGAGCGGGTCAAGTGCACAGGTGGTGAGATGCGATCTTGAGAGTAGAGTGGAGAGTTGATCTTCTGTAATGGTGGAGAAGTTGGTTTTGGAGGTGGAGGGCTGGGAAGTCAGGAGGAAGGGCTCTGGGGGTTGTTGACCAAAACTGTCTCTGATCAATCTTCTGCTTGAAAAATGAGGCAAAGTCTTCAGCTGAGATGTATGGGGAGGGAGGAGGTGCTGGGGGACGGAGGAGAGAATTGAAGGTGTTGAATAACTGTTTAGGGTTGTGAGACAGGTAGGATATGAGAGATGAGGAGTAGGTTTGTTTAGCTGTGGCGAGTGTGGTCTTGAAAGTAGTGAGGGACGGTTTGAATGCGATGAAGTGCTCGTTGGAGTGGGATCTTTTCCATCTGCGCTCAGCAGCCCTGGAAGCTCGCCTCAGTTCTTTGGTCAGGCTGGTGTGCCAGGGCTGTCTGTTGATTTTACGAGCTTTGGTATGTGTAAGTGGGGCAGCAGATTCCAAAGCTACAGCTATTGTGGTGTTATATAGAGCGGCAGCGTCATCCGCATTGTGTAAGGAACTTATATCTGTGAGAGGGAGGAGGGATTCAGAGAATGAATGTAGGTCAAGATGTTTAAGATTTCTGCGAGGGTGTGAAAGTTTGTGGAGTGGGGATTGTAGACATGGAGCGGAGAGGGAAGAGAATGTGAGAAGGTTGGGGTCAAAGAGAGGAAGAGGTGAGATAGAGAGGTTAGATAGGGAGCAGAGGCAGGTGAAGATGAGGTCCAGTGTGTGACCATCTTTGTGGGTGGCTGTAGAAGACCATTGAGTGAGGCCGAAGGAGGAAGTGAGAGATAGAAGTTTAGTGGCAGCTGAGAGGGAAGTGTCAATGGGGATGTTGAAGTCGCCCATGATGATAGTCGGGATGTCTGCGGAAAGGAAATGAAGTAGCCAGGTGGTGAAGTGGTCAAAGAGGGTGGTGGCTGGCCCTGGAGGGCAGTAAATGACAGCCAGTTGGAGGTTGGAGGGGGAGTAGATGCGCAGAGTGCACCTCAAAGGAAGGGAGGGTAACAGAGGGTGGCAGTGGGATTGGGGTGAAGGAGCAGTTATCTGACAGGAAAAAACCAACTCCTCTGCTATGTTTGCTGCTGGGGAGGGGTGTGTGAGAAAGGTGGAAGCCACCATAAGAGAGTGCAGCAGGGGAGGCTGTGTCAGAAGGGGTGAGCCAGGTTTCGGTGATGGCGAGGAAGGAAAGTTTGGTAGTAACAAAAAGATCATGGATGTAGGAAAGCTTGTTGCAGACAGAGCGAGCATTCCACAGAGCTCCTGTTAGTGGGACTGGGGATGCGGGGGCTGGGTGAATGGGTATAAGGTTAGAGAGGTTACGGAAGTTTGTGATAGAGTGTGGATGGAAGGTAGAAATGACTGTGGGAATGTGGTGAGGAGGACCAGGATTTGGAGAGATATCACCAGCAGTGAGAAGAAGCAGAGAAAGTGTTAGCAGGTGGGAGCAGGAGAGGGCATGAGGGGGCTGTCTGTGTTTGGAGGCAGAGGATTGTAGGTTAAGGACCAGTTTTGAGACGGAGGCGAGATGGATGGGGAGGATTGAAGCAGAGATAAACAGTTCCTTACTTGGTGTAGGGATTACGGGAGGTAGCATAAAGTGAAGGATTATAGGGGTGAGAGTGAAAATAAACAGAAACATTGTTTACAGTGACTGGCCAGTTACCTTCAGTTCCCTTCAGGTTCAATTCAGGTTTTAATTCTACTGTAATCTTCACACTTCTAGGACACACTTATAGGTATCACACTGCAGACTGAAGTCTATGCAGACTTGAGCTATGCCATATAAGTACAGCTAAGTGCATTCAGGTGTGAAGCAGCGAGGAGTGGTCTCTGCACATCATGGTCAGAGAATCAAGAGTGGACCAGATGCATACAATCAAGCCAGAGTAAACAACATCATAAATAACACGGGTGGGGTAAAGCTGAGGTTAGCTGAAAGGCATACCATGTGAATGCTAGGTGCAGAAGCAAGTCTATGTGCAAAGCTGGGTGATGTACTATGTGCACTTCATAGACAGACAGCAGGAGAGCTGGGTGGATGAACATACCATGTGAATGCTAGGTGCAGAGGCGAGTCTATGTGCAAAGCTGGGTGATGTACTATGTGCACTTCATAGACAGACAGCAGGAGAGCAGGAGAGCTGGGTGGATGAACATACCATGTGAATGCTAGGTGCAGAGGCGAGTCTATGTGCAAAGCTGGGTGATGTACTATGTGCACTTCATAGACAGACAGCAGGAGAGAAGGAGAGCTGGGTGGATGAACATACCTGTCGGAAGAATAGAGATGCTTGTTAGAGTGCGATGGTGGCAGGTAGCAGGGCACAGTCTGTATACATCTTTCAGGTTTTAATTCTACTGTAATCTTCACACTTCTAGGACACACTTATAGGAATCACACTGCAGACTAAAAGAACACTCATGATTCAAAGCACCGGCATGACAGGGGAACAGGAAAAAATAGAGCATGGTTTTACTATGAGTGATTCCTTATGTACTATGATTTTAAAGAAGGCTTAAAGTATATTTTTTAGCCCATGGTTTCTTCAGCTGGACTTTTTGACTTTTCTGCTGAATTGACCCGATAAAATGATGCTCTCCTGTCTATCTTCTATGCGTGTCTCCAATCGGATCAAAGACAAACTTGCAAGTTGGGATTTGACATCTTCATCTGATGATTTAATTTCTCTCCTAATCCAAGTGGACTTACAGTTAAGTCTCTGCCTGCCACTATTTTTTATTTAACATTAAACAGCTTAGATGCAATTGTAGTGCAGATTTTCAGGTTTAATGATAGGGGTTGAACAAAAATATCCTGTGAAACGTTTAGGAGTTGCAACAATTTTTCTAAAAAGCTTCTTTATTTCAGGGTCTCCAAGGTAACTTGACCGATTAACTTTATAATAAATACAATGTTCATTTTTAACCCCTTAATGACCACCGATATGCATTAAAACGGTAGACGCCCCAGCCCCGCAGTGAGAATAAATCAGAAGACACTGCGGGGCGGGGATTCACAGGCAGGGCCAGCGTCGGACTGGAGCACCTTGGGCCCACCAGAGAAAATCATTCTTGGGGCCCACTATGTAGCTACATAGAAATAGATACAAGACCACCAATTGTGCGGTAAAAAGCGCTAATATCAGGGTATAATATAAGGTAGTTCACGTCTTAATTATGTAGCAAGGGTTGGGGTAGCCCCCTCACAGAATATAATTTAGCCCCCTCACAGAATATAATTTAGCCCAATCATAAAATATAACGCAGTCCCCTCTCATAGAATATAATGCAGCACCCCACAAAATATAATGTAACCCCCTCAGGTATAACGCAGTCCCCACCATAGAATATAATGTACTACCCTCATAGGGTATAATGCAGCCCCCTCATATAGTATAATGCAGCCACCACAGAATATAATGTATTCAACTGAGAGAATGCAGCCCCACCACATAATATAATGCATCCCCCCATAGAGTATACTGTAGCCCCCTCACATAGTATGATGTAGCCCCCATAATATAATACAGTCCCCTGAGAATAATGCAGTCCCCCCACAGAATATAATATAGCCCCGTCATAAAGTATAATGCAGCCCTTCTCCATCCCCATCATTGTCCTCATCACCACCTCCATCATTGCCTTCTCCCCCACCACCCCTATCATTCTCCCCCACCACCTCCATCACTGCCCATTCCACCACCTGCATCATTGTCTCCTCCCCCACCATCATTGTCCAATTCATCACCTCCATCATCACCTCCATCATTGCCTCCCCCCACCACCATCATTGCCCATCACCTCCATCATTGCCTCCCCACCACCATCATTTCCCATCACCTCCATCATTGCCTCCCTCCACCATCATTGCCCATTTCATCACCTCCATCACTGCCTCCCACCACCACCATTGCCCATCACCTCCATCATTGCCTCCCCTCACTTCCATCATTGCCTCCCCTCACCTCCATCATTGCCTCCCACCACCACCATCACTGCCCATCACCTCCATCATTGTCTTCCCGCCCACCATCATTGCCCATCACCTCCATCATTGTCTCCCCCCACCAATATCAATGTCCTTCACCACACACACACAGCTCACCGCAGCAGCTCATCACACACACACACACACACTCTCACACACCCACACACTCACGCAGGCACACAGCACAGCTCACCTCCCTGCAGCAGCAGCTCATCACACACACACACACTCTTGCACACACACTCTCACACACACACTCACTCACACACACTCTCACACACACACGCAGGCACACAGCACAGCTCACCTCCCCGCAGCAGCAGCTCATCACACACACACACACTCTCACACACACACACACATGCAGGCACACAGCACAGCTCACCTCCCCACAGCAGCAGCTCATCACACACACACACTCTCACACACACACACTCTCTCACACACACACTCTCTCACACACACACACTCTCACACACACACTCACACACACACACGCAGGCACACAGCACAGCTCACCTCCCCGCAGAAGCAGCTCATTCCAGCAGCTTCTTCTTCGCTGAATTCCTAGAAGCTTTCTGAGACAGCAGCATGCTGGATGATGACGTCATCCAGCTGGGCTGTCTCAGACAGGAAGCAGGACGCCGGGAGGTGAGCTGCTCTGTGTGAGTCTGTGTGCCTGCGTGTGTGTATGTGTGTGTGGGTGTGCAGTACTTTGTGAGTGTGTGTGTGGTGCAGCTTTACATGCGGGCAGTGTTAGCTGCACCCTGCGGCTAACGCTGCCCACTATTAAAGAGAAATGGTATTCATGCCTCTCCACGCCCATAGGGGCGTGGGGAAGTGTGAATATTCATTTGGCTTTAGCACCGGGGACAGGATCCTGTCTCCAGCTGCGGCTACTGGCACAGGACGGGCCCCCTTGACTGAGGGGCCCTATAACCACTGGCAAGGGGCCCCTGGAGCAGTGGGGGCCCTAGGCAGCTGCTGGCCAGTATGCCAGCAGGTGTCAGTGCCTGGGCCCACGGGAGAATCCTCCGGTTCTCCGATGGGCCAGTCCGAGCCCGGGCAGGGTGGCCGCACAGGCGCAGTCAGCTAGACTGCATATGAGCACAGAGGACGGGCAGCGCTCACTGCGCCTGCCCAAGGCAGGAGAAAAGAGCGCAGGCGCCGGCTCATTTCAAACCAGCGATGAGGAGGCGGCACCCGGCGCCAAGAGGATTTGAGTGACGGCTGTGGGGCGTCTGCAGCAGGGGGAAAGGCCGGCCTTCTTGACTGAAGAAAGGTATTTGGGACAAATTACAAAACGGATTATTTCTGCAGTTACAGCACCCAAAACTAAAAGAGCCACCTTGTCAGAATGCAGCATTACTGCTGCACAAGGTGGCTCTTTTAGTGTCAAACGCCTGAGGGGGGGGCAGGTTCAGTTTAAGTTTTGACTTACAGTGAACCTATCACCATGAAAATGCAGTTCAGTCTACCGGCATCATGTTATAGAGCAGTGGGAGCTGAGCAGACATACGTATATAATGTTGTGAAAAAAGATTCAGTGTAACCTATTTCTTCAACATTTAAAACTCTGCTCTTTTGGCATTTTTGGTCCATTGGACGGTCCTATAAGTGACTGACAACTACCTCTGTATGCAAACTTATACATAGACACCTATCAGTCACTGATTGGACTGCCCTTGGACCATACAGCCAAGAAAGTGCAAAGGATTAAATTATTAAAACACAGGTTATACTCAATTTTTTTCTCACAAAGCTATATATTAATCTACTCAGCTCCCTCTGCTCTATAACATGGTGGCAGCAGATTGGTCTGCATTTTCATGGTGACAGGTTCCCTTTATGTATGGGAAATGCATGCTCGATAGAGTTGAGGTCTGATGATTGACTCGGCCTTTGCATAATATTCCACTTCTGTGCCTTAAAAACTAGGTTGCTTTCTTAGTATGTTCTGGGTCATTGTCCATCTGTATTGGGAAGCGCCGTCCAATCAACCTTTCTGCATTTGGTTGAATCTTTGCAGAAATTATTTCCCTGTACAGTTCAGAAACCATCCGGCTGCTTCTGTCTTCAGTCACATCATCAATAAACACTAATGACCCAGTGCCCTCGGAAGCCATGCATGCCCATGCCATCACACTGCCTCCACCATGTTTTCCAGATGATGCGGTGTGCTCTAGATCATGATCCATTCCAAGCTTTCTCCATAATTTCTTCTTCCCATCATTCTGGTATAGGTTGATTTTAGTTTCACCAGTGCAAAAAATGCTTTTCCAGAACAGGGCGTCTTCTTTAGATGTTTTTTTGGCAAAGTCTAATCTGGCCTTTCTATTTTTAAGGCTCATTAATGCTTTGCGCTTTGTACTGAACCCTGTGTTCTCGTGAAGTCTTCTCTTTATGGTAGACATACCGTAGATGCTGAAACACCTTGAGAGTGTTCTTCACTTGGGTGTATGTTGTGAAGGGGTTTTTCTTCCCCATGGAAAGGATTCTTCGATCATCTACCACTGTAGTTCCCTTTAACCCCTTCACCCCCAAGGGTGGTTTGCACGTTAATGACCGGGCCAATTTTTACAATTCTGACCACTGTCCCTTTATGAGGTTATAACTCTGGAACGCTTCAACGGATCCTGGTGATTCTGACATTGTTTTCTCGTGACATATTGTACTTCATGATAGTGATAACATTTCTTTGATATTACCTGTGTTTATTTGTGAAAAAAATGGAAATTTGGCAAAAATTTTGAAAATTTCACAATTTTCCAACCTTGAATTTTTATGCAATAAAATCACAGAGATATGTCACACAAAATACTTAATAAGTAACATTTCCCACATGTCTGCTTTACATCAGCACAATTTTGGAATCAAAATTTTTTTTTGTTAGGGAATTATAAAGGTTAAAAGTTGACCAGCAATTTCTCATTTTTACAGCACCATTTTTTTTTAGGGACCACATCTCATTTGAAGTCATTTTGAGGGGTCTATATGATAGAAAATAACCAAGTGTGACACCATTCTAAAAACTGCACCCCTCAAGGTGCTCAAAACCACATTCAAGAAGTTTATTAACCCTTCAGGTGTTTCACAGGAATTTTTGGAATGTTTAAGTAAAAATGAACATTTAACTTTTTTTCACAAAAAATTTACTTCAGCTCCAATTTGTTTTATTTTACCAAGGGTAACAGGAGAAAATGGACCACAAAAGTTGTTGTACAATTTGTCCTGAGTACACCGATACCCCATATGTGGAGGTAAACCACTGTTTGGGCGCATGGTAGAGCTCGGAAGCGAAGGAGCGCCATTTGACTTTTCAATGCAAAATTGACTGGAATTGAGATGGGACGCCATGTTGCGTTTGGAGAGCCCCTGATGTGCCTAAACATTGAAACCCTCCACAAATGACACCATTTTGGAAAGTAGACCCCCTAAGGAACTTGTCTAGATGTGTGGTGAGCACTTTGACCCATTAAGTGATTCACAGAAGTTTATAATGCAGAGCCGTAAAAATAAAAAATCATATTTTTTCACAAAAATGATATTTTTGCCCCCAATTTTTTATTTTCCCAATGGTAAGAGAAGAAATTGGACCCCAAAAGTTGTTGTACAATTTGTCCTGAGTACGCTGATACCCAATATGTGGGGGTAAACCACTGTTTGGGCGCATGGGAGAGCTCGGAAGGGAAGGAGCGCCGTTTGACGTTTCAATGCAAAATTGACAGGAATTGAGATGGGACGCCATGTTGCATTTGGAGAGCCACTGATGTGCCTAAACATTGAAACCCCCCACAAGTGACACCATTTTGGAAACTAGACCCCCTAAGGAACTCATCTAGATGTGTTGTGAAAGCTTTCAACCCCCAAGTGTTTCACTACAGTTCATAATGCAGAGCCGTGAAAATAAAAAATATTATTTTTTCCACAAAAATTATTTTTTAGCCCCCAGTTTTGTATTTTTCCAAGGGTAACAGTTGAAATTAGACCCTAAAAGTTGTTGTCCAATTTGTCCTGAGTACGCTGATACCCCATATGTGGGGGGGAACCACCGTTTGAGTGCATGGCACAGCTTGGAAGGGAAGGAGCGTCATTTGGAATGCAGACTTAGATGGATTGGTCTGCAGGCGTCACATTGCGTTTTCAGAGCCCCTAATGCACCTAAACAGTAGAAACTCCCCACAAGTGACCCCATATTGGAAACTAGACCCCCCAAGGAACTTATCTAGATGTGTTGTGAGATCTTTGAACCCCCAAGTGTTTCACTACAGTTTATAACACAGAGCCGTGAAAATAAAAAATCTTTTTTTTTCCACAAAAATTATTTTTTAGCTTCCAGTTTTGTATTTTCCCAACGGTAACAGGAGAAATTGGACCCGAAAAGTTGTTGTCCAATGTGTCCTGAGTACTGAGTACGCTCATACCCCACATGTTGGGGTAAACCCCTGTTTGGGCGCACGGGAGAGCTCGGAAGGGAAGGAGCACTGTTTTACTTTTTCAACGCAGAATTGGCTGGAATTGAGATCGGACGCCATGTCGCGTTTTAGAGCCCCTGGTGTGCCTAAACAGTGAAAACCCCCCAATTATAACTGAAACCCTAATCCAAACACATCCCTACCCCTAATCCCAAAGGTAACCCTAACCACACCCCTTAACCTGACACACCCCTAACCCTAATCCCAACCCTATTCCCAACCGTAAATGTAATCCAAACTCTAACCCTAACTTTAGCCCCAACCCTAACCCTAACTTTAGCCCCAACCCTAACTGTAGCCTTAACCCTAGCCCCAACCCTAGCCCTAACCCTTGCCCTAACCCTAGCCCTAACCCTAGCCATAACCCTAGCCCTTACCCTAACCCTTGCCCTAACCCTAGCCCTAACCCTAGCCCTAACCCTAGCCCTAACCCTAGCCCTATCCCTAACCCTATCCCTAACCCTAACCCTAATTGGAAAATGGAAATAAATACATTTTTTAAATTTTTTAATTTTTCGCTAACTAAGTGGGTGATGAAGGGGGATTTGATTTACTTTTATAGCGGTTTTTTAGCGGATTTTTATGATTGGCAGCCGTCACACACTGAAAGACGCTTTTTATTGCAAAAAATATTTTTTGCGTTACCACATTTTGAGAGCTATAATTTTTCCAGATTTTGGTCCACAGAGTCATGTGAGGTCTTGTTTTTTGCGGGACGAGTTGATATTTTTATTTGGGCACGTGACATTTTTTGATCGCTTTTTTTTCCGATTTTTGTGAGGCAGAATGACCAAAAACCAGCTATTCATGAATTTCTTTTGGGGGAGGCGTTTATACCGTTCCACGTTTGGTAAAATGGATAAAGCAGTTTTATTCTTCGGGTCAGTACGATTACAGCGATACCTCATTTATATCATTTTTTTATGTTTTGGAGCTTTTATACGATAAAAACTATTATTATTGCTCCGGGGGTCTCAGGGAAGCCCGCAGGGAACCCCTCCCTGCGCGATGCTTCCCTGTACCGCCAGCACACCGCGATCATGTTTGATCGCGGTGTCCCGGGGGTTAATGTGCCGGGGGCGGTCCGTGACTGCTCCTGGCAATAGTGGCGGATGTCAGCTGCGATAGTCAGCTGACACCTGGCCGCGATCGGCCGCGCTCCCCCCGTGAACGCGGCCGATCGCGCTGGACGTACTATCCCGTCGGTGGTCATACGGGCCCACCCCACCTCGACGAAATAGTACGTCCAATGTCGGAAAGGGGTTAAGGATTAACAAGAGAATAGTGCATGCAACCTATTAAAGAGTTTTTTTGATAGTAGGCAGCTACATTAAAAATCTCTAATTCCTAAACCCTTACTCCAATTAGGATGTGAATAAAAAATGTAGGGCTCGCCCACACTGATAAGACCGAAAGGGTTCAATGCGATAAAACATCGCATTGCACTCTGACCAATGTTATTAAATGAGTCTTTGCTCATTTGGAAGTTTTTCCTCAGCGATATTCGGACTGGGGAAAAAAACGCAGGATGCTGCAATTGGATGGGAGAATTGGATTGCACTCGCCAATGCAAGTCAATGGGTGCAATAAAAGAATCAGAGGACACACCCCATTTTTATGCACACATCTGAAAGGAAGCCCAACATTTCATCAGCCAAGTACATTAAATTCACAGCCTGAACTGTCAGAAAAGAATAGATATATAGAATAGATATATAAAATAGATAGAATATATAGATATCCTGTAGACATAATTTCACAAGCCCCCTATTTATATAATAAGCTAGCACCCTTTATTGCCTTTCATGTGGCACTAAAGGGTGTTTAACATTATTTAAGCTATCAAATAAATAATTAAAATAAAAATACGTGGTGTCCCCCCTACTTTGGATAACCAACCAAGGTAAAGCAGACAGCTGCGGGCTTATATTATCAGGCTGGGAAGGTCCCTGGTTATTGGGCCCTTCCCAGGCCTAAAAATACAAGCCTGCAGCCGCCTCAGAATTGGCACATCACATTAGATGCGCCAATTCTGGTACTTTGCCCCAATTCTTCCCTACTGCCTTTGTGTGGTGGTAGTCAGGGTAATGGTTTATGGGGTTGATGTCAGCTGTGTAATGTCAGCTTGAATCAAGCCCTGGTTTTAGTAATGGAGACATCCCCAATACTAACCCAGTAAGTTTAAAGAAAAAAGCACACACACAATATTCTATTTTGAAAAAACACTCCCCAACTCTAGCTCCCTTTCACTAATTTATAAAAAAAAAAAAAAAAAAAAAAGCCATCCAGTCCAGGATTTCCGACATAATCCACCAAATCCAAAGTAGTGCATAAATGTGAACCTGAAAGACATAAAAAGAGAGAAGGTTAAGAAATAAAAACAAGAAACACTCCCTCATTCACCAATGTATTATTAAAAGATCATCCCTGCAGCTCTGACGTAATCCATACCATTCATACGACGACCACCGATTCTGTACTGCAGCCTACTGTATGCTGGCATCGTTCTGAGAACAACGCTTCATAAGTCACTCTCGGTCATGTCTCACGAAAGATGACATTAGTAATTCAGTAACATTATCGCTTGTGAAACATGACCGGGAGTGACCAATGGTTGCGGTACAGAATTAAAGTTGCTGGCTGCCATGAGACCTGTTGGCTCTGAACAGCATTTATGTCAGTATCTACACTGCTCATCAGAGTTGTCGAGTCTCATAGAAACCATTACCCTGATTGCCACCACACAAGGGCAATTGGGAAGAGCAGGGATGAAGTGGCAAAATTGGCTCATCTAATGTGATGCGCCAATTCTGGGGCAGCTGCAGACCTGTATTTTTTGGCCTGGGACTAATAACTAGGGACCTTCACTGCCTGATAACACAGGTCAACAAAAAAAAAAAAATTTTCTGGTGTCCAAAATATTTTAATGAATTTGGGGTATTTTTGGGGTGCTGATTCTGAATATGCTATCAGTTTTGCCAGATTGGCTCAAGTTTTTGACATTTTTGGTATCTTATTTATAGCACTTGTTGGTAAATGCGACGCATCATCTCATTAATTTCTTTGGATTAGTACTTGAACTGAGCAGTTCTCAATATAGTTTTGTGTTAATTAGTGTTCTAAAAGTTTGTTCATAGCTTGATTTTTGCACTAACTTTATGTTGTTGTCTGTTTTCCAGTGAAAAGCATGAACTCATCAAGAAGAAGTTGTCTTAACGATCCAGACTCATTCTGTTACATTTGTGGTGAATACACACTGCCAAAACATAGAAGAAACATAACAGACTTCGTAAAAAAAGTGTATTTTGCCTATTTTGGGGTTATGCTTGGGGACCAAGACAAGTTTTGGGCACCACACATAGTGTGCAAAGCATGTATCGAATTATTACGAAAATGGAGCAAAGGACAAAGAAAAAGCTTCAAATTTGGTGTTCCAATGGTGTGGAGAGAGCCAAAAAATCATCATGATGACTGTTATTTCTGTGCAGTGCAAGTGCAAGGATTCAATAAGCATAAGAAACGAAAATGGGAGTAACATGGAATCTGCAAGAAGGCCTGTCCCTCATTGTGAAGATGTGCCTGTACCTGTGTTTACCATAAATAACAGTCATCATGATGATTTTTTGGCTCTCTCCACACCATTGGAACACCAAATTTGAAGCTTTTTCTTTGTCCTTTGCTCCATTTTCGTAATAATTCGATACATGCTTTGCACACTATGTGTGGTGCCCAAAACTTGTCTTGGTCCCCAAGCATAACCCCAAAATAGGCAAAATACACTTTTTTTACGAAGTCTGTTATGTTTCTTCTATGTTTTGGCAGTGTGTATTCACCACAAATGTAACAGAATGAGTCTGGATCGTTAAGACAACTTCTTCTTGATGAGTTCATGCTTTTCACTGGAAAACAGACAACAACATAAAGTTAGTGCAAAAATCAAGCTATGAACAAACTTTTAGAACACTAATTAACACAAAACTATATTGAGAACTGCTCAGTTCAAGTACTAATCCAAAGAAATTAATGAGATGATGCGTCGCATTTACCAACAAGTGCTATAAATAAGATACCAAAAATGTCAAAAACTTGAGCCAATCTGGCAAAACTGATGACATATTCAGAATCAGCACCCCAAAAATACCCTAAATTCAATGAAATATCTTTGGCACCAAAAATGCTGTTGACCAGTGTAATATAAGTCCACAGCTGTCTGCTTTACCTTGGCTGGTTATTAAAAAGTAGGGGAACTCCCTAGCAATTTTCTTTAAATTATTTAGTTTTTTAAAAGGTTAATAATAGTGATGAGCGAACATGCTCGGATAAGGTGTTATTTGGGCATGCTCTGGTGCTAACCGAGTGTCTTCGGCGTGCTGGAAAAAAAAGTTTGAGTCCCCGCACCTGCATATCTCGTGGCTGTTCGACAGCCACAAAACATGCAGTGATTGCCTGTTTGTTAGGCAATGCCTCCATGTGTTGCGGCTGTCAAACAGCCGCGAGAAACGTAGGTGCGTGGACTTGAACTTATTTTCCGAGCACGACGAAGACACTTGGTTAGCACACGAGCATGCTCGGATAAAACCTTATCCGAGCATGTTCGCTCATCACTAGTTAATAAGTCTAAACAGTAACAACCTTTAATGCCACATGAAAAGCACTAAAGGGTGTTAGTGTATTATATGTAGGGGGCTTGTGAAATTATATGTCTACAGGATATCTATCTATCTATTTATCTATCTATCTATATCTTTATATAAGATTGCTTTATTAGTTTAAAAACTATCTTTAAAATACATAAAGAATTACAGTATGTAAAAGATTATTTTAAAAACAAATTGCATACGCATGTCATACAGATGTCATATGGATCTTAGGTGAGGAAAAATATTTGCACACTCACATGACAAAAGTTTAACCATATGGATTCCATTCGTCCAACCTTTCAGGAGCAACATTGGACCTATTTTTTATATGCTTATATGAGCGAGCCCTAAAGCGGAGAGTCTGCACTATAAGCCCATATTGATTATGTAACTGTTATTGAATATGTTTTAATAAACAGCTGAAATACCAAAACTGGTGTATAAATATTTCTAGACCAAACTATACTTTTCAATCTCATCTTTTAGTTGCTTGTATTTACGGTAAATCATATCAGGTTGTTGGCAGAAGACCTGTAAATGGGGCTGCTAAGCTTTCATACCAACAAATGTACATATATTTGGAAATGGATAACATTTTTGGTGTCATAATAAAAATGCTATATAAGGATATATATATCTATTATAATAAAAGTAAATATTTGGCAATGTAAGCATCAATTTTAAACAGTCCTTATGGCATCTCTAGTGTCTCTTGTTCTATGAGAGAGCAATATTTGTGAATTATAATGATCACTATAATGGTCTATGGGAGATTTTATTTAGTTAACAAATACGATAAATGTGTCCAGATGGATACATTAGAACAAACAAATGATGCCCACATTTTTGTAGATTTATGCCAATGTCAGTACATAATGAAAAGAAGGGCATCATTAAGGGAATTCAGGCAATTAGTATATTACAACTCAGCAACAATCGTGTCAGATTGTATTTTTTAACTCTGGTTAAAAAGCTAGCCCGCTAATGTTTTACAAGTCTCACTAGGGACTATGATTTCCTTAGTGCAGTTTCTAACTAAACTTCAAGTAGGAATAGTGAAAAGGGATAAAAGGGAAAGTGATGGGCCGAATAGAACAGCCCGGGCATCGCAAGTTCGACTCCCCTCGTGCAGGATTGCATTTTTTTCCTCTGGATAAAAAAATAGGCCGCTATTAGCTTAAAAGTTACACTAGGGAAGACCACATATGCTATCTGTGCAATTGGCACACAAGCTAAATGCACTCTGTGTGCTTCTGCAATTGGAGCTTTGGATTTTAGTTTCCTTATTTTAGTGCATTTTACCACCAAACTTCAAGTCGGAAGGTCAATCAAGTCAACACAACTTCGACTCACCTTGTGTTGGCTTGGCCTTTTTTGCCTCTGCTTAAAAAATAGCCCATTAATATTTTAAAAGTTCCACTAGAGAAACTCAACTCAGCTCAGCAGACTGTGCAAGTGACAGATGGCCTTTCTGAGTCTGCAATCTTGGAATTTACCATTTCCTTATTTTGGTTCAGTGTACATCAAAGCTTCAAGTAGGAAGCTCAGCTTGAAGGAAAAGGGAACGTAAGATGCCTGTAGCAGAAAAGGCATGTCAGTAAGTGTGACTCAAGTTCGACTCCCTTTGTGTCAACTTTCCCTTTTTGCCTCTGGTTAAAACCTAGACTATTAACATTTTAAAAGTTCCTCTAGGGAAGTCCACATCTGCAGTCTGTGCAAGTGGCATATGCGCTAAATGGGCTCTGCCTTTCTGAGCCATCAGTCCCAGATCCGACAGTTTTTTTTATATTTTGGTGCAGTTTACAGCAAAACTTCCAGTAAGAAATTTGGCTAAAGAGAAAAGGTGAACTGTTGTGCCAAGTAGGAGCGCTGGAACATCAGCAAGCTCGTTGCACATTCAACTTTTCTTGTGTCGGCTTACCTTTTATCCCCTCTGGTTGAAAAACTAGTCTCACTAAGGAATCCTTCAACTGCAGGAAGTTCGAGTGGCGTACAAGCTAAATGCCTTCTCCCTTTCTGAGTTTGGAGCTTTGGGCTTTTCCAGTGGAAAGACTGGCTCAAGAGAAAAAGAAAAATGGAATGCTAGTTTGGTGCCTCGGCAAGTCGGAGAGCGCATCGCATGACCAACTCACCTTGTGTTGCCTTAACCCTTTTTATCAGGTTAAAAAACATAACAATGAAGCACATTTGCAAAGCCCAGTGATGGAAGAAGGTCTGATCTGAGCTTGAGAGTACCGACTTGTGGGGTTTTGCCCTGGAAGTTGTGACTTTGAGATTTTACTTTTTTTGCTGCTGTTTACATTTACGGTCCCAGCAAAGTAGGATGATGCCGTGCTCGCGACACGTGCCAATGTGACAGTGACACGTGGTTGTGGTGCAAATGTAGCAATAACTACTAGCAGTGCTAGCCGCCATCAGAAGGTGATTCCTAAGTTCAAATCTCTATTTGTCAGTTATTTGTTTAAACGAAGAACATTTTCAAGTTCTAAATATTGGACACAGTCCCTGCGGAACATGCCATTGGTGCCAAATAGGAGCATTGATCCTTTTTTGTTTAGACCAATAAGGGATATTAATTAATTTGTTGATTTAAAAAAAAATAAAATTCAAGTACTAAAATTCATAAACCGCTGCAAACAAACACAGCCACAGAACAAGGTGCACCATCACCACATATCGGCTGAGTGTCTCCAGCATTGCTTGTTTGAACAATTAAAAATACGGGTCATAGCTCCCATGAAACTGTCAAATATAGTGGCTCAACGGTTAAGATTTCTGCTTTGCACAACAAGGTCGTGATTTCAAATCCCGCCAGAGATTGACTCATAATTAATTTGAAATTACTATACAATCAAAGATCCTGAATTACATGAAATAAAGAAGGAGGAAACATTAACCTTAGATGTGTATATAAAGAAGAGTTAAAGGAGAGAGAGGACTGCTGTAGAATTGGTCATGGGTGAGGGTGTTAGATTAAAGTTGCAAAAGAGTTGGGAGGGGGATAGAAAGTGGACTATAAATAGAGATAAAGTGGTGAGGTGTAAAAGGGGTCAAAGCGATAGTAGAAGTATATGGGAAAAGGTGATTAGATAGGTGGATAAATAGGGATAGAGGGACATGAAAAGAATATTGGATGTAGATGGTAAAAGAGGTGGTTCAATTCTTCTGGGTGAAAAAGTTGGGGAGAGAAGGACTGGGGAACTGGATGGTAGTGGAAGTGGTGAAGGGAAATTAGGGTGAAAGTTGAAAGATGGGAAGGAGTATTTATATAAAAAAAGATATACCGGTATATGGGAATGGACCACCACTCAGTGTGTAATAAATTGGGGATAGATGGGAGAAGTGGGTGAGAGCAGGGGATGATGATGGGAATAAGGTAAAAGGTACTGTGAAGATAATTAGGACACGGTGTGTGGGATAAACAAGGGGAGTGAATGAGCGATAGTGCAAGTAGGGGGAAATGAAGATAGAGAAAGGTGGCATGTTGGCGGGGTAAAGAGAGTGGAGTGAATGAGTAATACTGAGGGTACTGTGTCGTGAATGGGGTAAGCTAGGGGAGTGGATTGTGAGGATTAGCACATAATAAATGAGTGACAGGGGGTGAATGGAGTTAAGAGAAAACTGGAGAACATATGTAAAAGGGGAAAAAAGATGTGATGGTGAAAAAAGGAGTCATGGGAGACTTAGACAGTGGTGGAAAGGGGTCCTTTCTCTTTTCTTTTTTTATTACTCCTCACCAGCTGTCAATGTTTCATGGGGTTACCGCGACAGTGTGGAGCCAGAAGACGCCAGTGCTGAGAAGAAGCACTTCTCCGTAACATTAAATGTGTTTATTTCTTCTTTCAGAACAGGGGTTAATCGGCCATGTTGGAGATCCCTGTGCTCGGTTAACTACTCCTTTTCCCTTTATAATTTGGGCTCTGTTACTAATCCTTGTCAGAGCTAGCATTTTCTACATGGCTAACGGAGGGAAAGGAGTTGGTATGAGAAGGAGAGTTGGAGGAGTTATTAGTGACTGTTGCTTGGTTTGGTAATTCCTTATCCTTCTCTATTTTCTTTTTTTTCCCTTCCTGCACACCCCAGTGGATTCCTCTGTTATATGTGAGTGAATGTTTTGTATGTCTGGAGGTTTCTGTTAACCCTTGTCTGTGTTGCCCTGTTTGTTGGGTTGGTGTACTGTGGTGCACAGTAGCGCCCCCCCATCACTGGGTGGGGGAGGAGAACAGATGGAGGACTAACTTAGGAGATAAGGCAAGGGCAGAGGCCCCGGCATCTTTGCCATCTGAAGTATCCCGAGAGAAGGGCGAGTTAGGGTGCCCCCTAGTGTTAGGGACAGGAAAGGAGCCCCTGGTCCCGAATCACCCCACAGCTGTATCATGACACAATGTTCACTGTCATTTCCCTTCACCACTTCCACTGTTGTCCAATTCTACACTCTTTATGCCTATTTATAGTCCCCAGTCCTCTCCCCAATTTTTTCAACCATAAGCACCCCATCCCCTCTTTTTCTATCTCCATCCAATATCCTTTCCACCTTTTCCCCTCTCTTTCTATCCCTCTTTATCCACGTATTAATCCCTATTTATTCACCTTTTCCACTCCCCCTTCTATCCTTATTTATAGTCCACCTCCTCCAATTCCAACCTCTTTATCCCTATTTAGTCCCCAGTCCTTCTCTCCCCACCCTTTTCACCCCAAAACACCCCCACCTCCACTTTTTCCATCTATGTCCAATATGCTTTCCACCTTTTCCACCCCATCTCTATCCCTATTTAACCACCTATCAATCCCCTCCATCCCCCCTCTTTCCACCCCCTCTATCCCTATTTATCTTCCTATCAATCCCCTCTATCTCCTTCTTTCCACCCCCATCTATCCCTTTTTATCCACCTATCTTTCCCTATTTATTCGCCTTTTTCAACTCTCCCCTTCTATCCCTAACTCAGCTTTACAGTTGGCTAATCACAGCAATATATGTTTAAATAGGCCTTTTAATAAAACAACAGGCCGATTTAGAGTTGACATGTATTAGAATTGGGTTTGACAGGCTGAGGATTAAAAACCCTCACACATTTGTGATAATCGCACTGATGAAAATGCTCTGGGGATGAACGGAATGAGATTTTGTGCATCTCCCTGTGATGTTGCAGAGCGCCCTGCATTGGCAGTAGAATTGCTTCTTGTCTCCAAGTTTTTTTGGACATAAGTGAGAAAACAGATCACATGAGTATAAATCAACAAGATAAAAATTAGCTAGGAAGGAAGTCATCCTTCTCCTTTATTTTCATTCCAAAATACACCTGCTTCCTAATTCCAGCTGTTTTCCTGAATTCAGTAGCATCTGGTGTTGTCAGATCTATGTGACCTCCTGGCACAGCAGATTTAGTAACTGGATGGCTCATCTTTATCTAATACTTCACATGGTACTTTTACATGGTTAACGGGAAAGTTAACAAGGTTCTCATGAATCACGTATAAATAAAGCTGAAATAATAGGGCTCTATAATTTCTTAATATACTCTGCTAAAATGATTTTTCTATCATTAATTTTGGGTGTGTTTTTGTGCGGGGGGACACTTGTTTATATACTACATTCTCCACCATCAAAATAAGCCCTGAAACTCCCCTGAGTTCTATAATTCTGTATGGCCAACTTACTGTAAATAGAATATTTTGTAAGAGTGGATAGTGGTGGTGAAACACAGTTGTGCAGTGTTTTATGTTTTTGTTTTTTTTTTCACATCGAATCTTTACAAATGCACAAATTGATGGTAGCAGTGTTGAAACAGCACAAAGCTTCAATGCTGTCTTATGGTACGACAAATGGAGATTTCAGAGGGCCTCAGAAGAAGAGTTTTTGATGCTCATCAGACTGAAACAGCTTACAAAACCATCTCTAGAGAGTCTGGGTTCCATCAATCCACAGACAGATTGTGTGCAAATTAAGGAAATTTTTAATGGGCTCGGTAGTGGAACCACTGTGCTGGAGCTCAAGAAAGACCTGGAGGGGCATGACTAGGAGCCCCACCCAATCTGACCACGGATATGCAGCAGCATACAATACCAAGATCCGAGAAGATGACAAAGGAGGTGATCCAGGTTCTACTCCAGGACTGACCTTGGGTAGATGGCAGCTGACCCCTAGGAACGGGTAGTTGGGGTGGCCCAAGGAAATGTCCAATAGATGCAGGCAGGCAAAGTAAGACAATAGGTATCACAGATGCAGATGGGACCTTCTGGTGGAGAGATGAGCACAAGCAAGTGCAAAAGGATCAGGTAATGTACAGGTGAGCTCTGTCTGGCGTAACGGGACCGTATGACATACAGATGAGCACTGACAGGTGCAATGGGATCGGCTGACATAGAGATGAGCACTGGCAGGTGCAACGGGACCGATTGACGTAGAGATGAGCACTGGCAGGTGCAGCAAGACTGGATGATGTAGAGATGAGCAATGGCAAGTGCAATGGGACCAAATGACTTAGCGATGAGCACTGGCAGGTTCAGCGTACAGAGATACGAGCACTGGGACCGAAGAACTCATGGGAGTGTTAGGAAACAAACTCACAACATTGCACAGGCACTTCCATGTTGGATGAGGTGCCTTAAATAGTAAGTGTTCTCCAGCTATCGGCTGGGGACACTTTTGGGGATCGCATGCAGCCCCTTTAATAAAGGGGAAGTCTGTGTGCGTGCGCCCTAAGCACAGTGCCCGGGGACCTGCATGCCTTACACGCATTCCGGTCAGCTGCAGACCTGGAAGTAGGAGATGGAGCAGGATGGGGGTTGCAGCAGAGAGTATGGTAGCGTCTCTGTAGGGGGGGAGGACCCGCACGCAGAGATGCCGATGCTACAATACCCACCCCTTACACCACCTCTTTTTCAAGCCTGACAGGAATCTCTCCAAAAGGGTAGGGTCATGGATGTTCTCCCTGGGCTCCTTTGACCTCTCCTCAGGACCAAACCCCTTCTAATCCGCAAGAAAAAAGGCCCTCTTGGTTTCCAGAATGTTCTCTACCTCGAAAACATCCTCAGATCTGACAGGAGTGGGAGCGGTACCAGGAACCTAGAAGAAAGAACTGGGGATGATGAGTTTGAGAAGAGACACATGGAAGGAATTGGGGATTTGCAAAGAGGCCGGGAGTTTGAGTTTAAATACAAAAACTGAAGCATATCCATCACAAAAAAATCTAATAAAAAGGTATACTTTATTTACAAAAGAAATATATGATAAAATACAGACAATTACATTTCAAGCATAGGTATCAAAAATATGCTCTTACCCATATCAGTGTCCATTGATGCAGACACACGCCCTAACACGCGTTTTGCTTTCGGCTTCCTTGGGGGGCCCAATATGATAATTTAATGAGCATATAATGGGAACACTGGTTTTCCTAGTACATAGGTCTTTTATTTGGTCATTGACTGTTTTGAAATTCGGGATATATGTTTCTTTATACCTATGTGGTAGTAGGGGATTATAACCTCCTTCATATTGATTAATGCAGTGTCACTTTATTATCTTGTAATAGGTGGTTATATTGACTCTTTGGTACCTCTTTGCCCATATCTAGTGCCTATGGTGTAACACTTTTTATTGGTGCACCTGTACCTAATATTTATTATTTCTATTTCCCTGGCGTCGGATTGCCGGGTGGCACCCACAGATCTGCTCCCTTTGTGTGGATTCATTGTGCACTCATTGTGGACTACTTACGGACGCTGCAGAACTACTTTCATTTGTGTTATCCCAGTCCCCTGTTCCAATAAATCTTGTCGGCCTGGTGTCTCTTTCTGCTCTATCGCAAACCCCGTCACACCTTATATTCAAATAGCTCTGTTTTTGATACCTATGCTTGAAATGTAATTGACTGTATTTTATCATATATTTCTTTTTCTGTCCTCTTGTCTTTTCATCCACTCGAGGATTTTACTAAGGACGCCGTGATGTACTCTCAGATTTCTGAAAAGTTCCTGAGGAGGGAATTGGCAGCAGAAATATTGGAGGTGATAGCCACAGGAAACGGGACTTTGGGGTGTTGACCGTAGACCACGAAAAATGGAGATTTGGCAGAAGACTCACACACATGATTATTGTATGAGAATTCGGCCCAAGGTAGCAGTTCAGCCCAGTCACTGTGGTGAGCATTGACAAAGTGCCGGAGGAAATTAGTTAAGATCTGATTGACTCGTTCCACTTGGCCATTGGACTGAGGATGATGAGAAATCCAAAGTAACATCTAGTAGTTTACTGGTGGCCCTCCAGAAACGAGAGGTAAACTGAACACCTCTATCGGAGACTATGTGAAGTGGTACGCCATGGAGGCAAAAAATATGAAGAATAAATTCTTTGTCAGTGCTGGTGCAGATGGAAGAGGGTGAAGTGGGCCATCTTGGAGAAATGATCCACAACCTCACAGATGACAGTACTCCCAGATGATGCTTGCAGATCGGTGATAAAATCCATGGAAATATGGTACCAGGGGGCAGATGGAACTGGCAAGGGAAACAACTGACGGGTCAGAAGCTGTTTGTGAGTCTTATGTTGGGCACATGAGGGACAGGCAGAGACGAATTTTGCAATATCTTTACACAGGGTCGGCCACAAATATTTTGAAGAGATAAGGAGAGCTTTCTTCTTCTTTAGGATTGGCCCCTTTGTGGGTCAGGAAAGAAATAGGAGCAGTTCAGGAGGAAAAATGCTGAATAAATTGGCGATAATAATTCACAAATCTTAAGAGTGTCTGGATGAGGCAACTTCAGGACTGTGGATACCTCCTCAGGATCCATCTTCAGACCAGTCTCAGAAGCGATGTAACCAAGAAACGGAAGCAAGGTATGTTCGAAGATGCATTTTTCATATTTGGTTAGTTCTTAACCTTAGCAGAAACTGGCAAACGTCCCTCCTGTGGTTTGGCAGATTGGGAGAGAATACCAGGATGTCATTTAGGGATACTACCACACAGGTGTAAAGCAGATCCTGAAAGATGTCGTTTACCAGTTCTTGGGAGACGGCCGGGGCATTGCGGGTGTTAGCAGACGTCTTTCATTAGTCTCCCTGGTGAATCCGAATCAGGTTGTAAGCCCCTCAAAGGTCAAGCTTCGGAACCCTTCAGGCGATCAAACAGCTCAGAGATGAAAGGTAGGGGCTACTTGTTTTTAACCGTGATCTGGTTAAGGCCCCTATAGTCAATCCAGGGTCGCAGAAACCCAGCTCGGATTTCCAGATAAATCCCCTAGCAAGGTTCTCCTCAATATACTCGGACATGGCATGAGTCTTTGCGTGGGACAGGAGCTAGATTCGGTCTCGTGGAGGTGATGCACCAGGCAGAAGGCAAATCAGGCAGTCATACCGCCTATGAAGTGGCAAGGTCTCAGCCTCTTTCTTGTCAAAGACGTCCACATACGTCCAATATGCCACACTCAGACTAGGCAAATTAGCGGGAGAAGTAGGAGACCAGATAGGATGAACAGGAGCGTGACAACCTGACCCCAACCGAGTACTTCTCCAGTCTTCCAGTCCAAAACTGGCTCATGTCTTAGGAGCCATGGGAGACCTAGAAGCAGAGGATAAAATAGACCAGACAACACATAGAGAGGTATCTTCTCAGAATGTAGCATCCCCACCTGAAGTTCCACGGTTCCGTTATGAACTGGATGGTCTCGCTAAGAGGTTTTCCATTCACTGAAGAAATGACCAACGGCTCTGGAAGAGGTAGGATTGGGATTTTATACCCCTGGACCACAGCCTGTTGAATTAAATTACCCGCAGAGCTGGAGTCCAGGTGGGCCAATTCAACAAAAGACCTTATGATGTAGGAGACCGATGCAGTCAGGGTCAACAATGGAGAGGAGAACATTTTGCCCAAGGTAGCCTCTCCTGCAGAACCTAGGCACTGGCGTTTCCCGGTCTTTCAGGGCATGGTCAGATAAAGTGGAACCATGTCCCTTCAGGGCAACAAACCGCCTAGCTTCACCTGGTCAATGTGCATGGGTTCAAGGAAAGATGCCGCAATTTCATAGTAAGTTAGTTAAATAAGTTGAAATAAGACCAAGGTCCATCAAATTCAACCTTTTCCCCCAATTATGCATTTTTGTGTAAATCTTTTTATTGAAACGAATTGCATGAAAATATACAATACAGATTAGATTAGCATCAGACAGATATGCAATTAACAACTTCAGTGCAAGCACTTTTAAACAATAGAATACATTATGATTCGTAATAACTTGAATTATTAGTATTCTTTCTGACCTCCTTACTGTAAACATAAGGAGTCGGTTAAGCTGTAAGAGTTGGAACGACTATATGATAGCATTATGCTATAGTTTCAAAATAGCTTAAACTTTATTAATGTTTGAGAGAAAATAGAGAAGAGAAAAGAGAAGAGAAAAGAAGAAAAAAAAAAAAGGGGAAAGAGGGGAGGAACGAGGGGGGGGGGGGGGTGAATTGGGTCCTGGTTTCCCGTCTGCAATCAACCATGCCCAATCCAAGATGGCAAGTCCGGAGTCTCTCTGAACATGATCCATGGAGACCAAATGTTCAGCACTCTGTCTAAAGTTCCTGTATCCTGCCCAATCAACTGCTCCATTCTGAATATATGGTTCAATTCTATTACAAGATCAGAGCGCGATGGAGATTTGGATTGTTTCCAATACCGAGGTATCAGATTGCGTGCAGCTGTGAGAAAATGTCTAAGAAGACCTCTCTTGAACCTGGCAATGGAGAGATCACATATCGATAACAAGGCCAGCTCCATAGTCGGCTGCATCCTATATAAAGATAATTTATTATGCAGATCAAATACATCTTTCCAGAATTTATGAATGGGAGGACAAGACCACCAGATATGAGAGTATGATCCCTTTTCTGTCCAACACCTCCAGCAAACATCTGGAGTGGATGGGAACATATTGTCAATACTGTCCGGGCATCTATACCATCGAGACAATAGCTTATAACTTCTCTCCTGGTGGTCGGCGCACAACGAAGATCTGAAGGTATGAAGGAGACACTTGGATCTATCCTCTGGTGAAAAGGTTTTGTTTAGGTCATTCTCCCATTTCGCAAAGAATGCAGGAGAGCCAGATAGAGTTACCTGATGATCTTGGAACATCCTATATAAGAATGATACCGAACGCGTAGGAGGGCCCGCACCCAGGCATGCCGACTCGAAGGGAGTGAGGGGTCTAAATATGTTAGTCTGTTTAGAAGTCACATTGATAAAACTTTTAATTTGTTCGTATGGAAACCATGATCCAGGGGGTGGGTCTGAATCAGCAAAGAGGGACCATAGGGGCTTTATAGCGGATTGGGTTATATAATCATAAATTACCGGATGACTGTCCTTATGTTTATGTAAAAAGAAGATTTTATCCCGTCCAGCCGTGAAGTCTAGGTTGTCGAAAATTGGGGTCATGGGGCCAGGTATGGAGGAAATGTTGAGTTTTTGGCTAACATTTTTGACGAAGAGCACCAGGTTTCTTGTGAGGAAGGGGAGTTCCTCCCTCAGTTCCTGTGCATTTTTCTTTTGCCAAATGTTGGCGATTGGATTGGTCGCCGAGAGATTAAATTCCAAATTCACCCATTTTTTGTTGTATGCATGGTGGAAAAGGTCCAAGACGCATGTTCCCAGGGATGCATAGTTGTAAAGTTGGAAGTTTGGAAGACATAGCCCTCCTAATTGTTTGGATCTGTTTAAGAGCTGGTATGATAAACGTGAGCGCCTACCAGACCAGATATATCGTATGATCATAACCTTGAGCCTGGAGAAAAAAGAGGGCGGAAGGGCCATAGGAATAGTCTGGAAAAAGTAGAGGAGACGTGGCAGCAAATCCATCTTAATGGAATTGATTCTACCAAGCCAGGATAAATGAAGTTTATTCCATTTTTCCAGATCTATCTCCACTCTGCGAAGGGTCGGTCTATAATTAGCTTCATATAACTGTGTTGTTGTTGAGGTTAGTGTAATGCCCAGGTATCTAAGGGAATTAGTTTGCCATCTGAACGGGAAAGAGGAGCGCAACTGGGAGACTAAGGAGGGCGGGAGAGAGACATTGAGAATTTCTGATTTATGTGAGTTTATCTTGAAATTGCTCAAAAGCCCAAATTTCTGAAGCTCTGAGATGATGTTGGGAATGGTGGTTACAGGAGAGGTGATGTACATGAGCACATCGTCAGCAAACAGGGCTAGTTTGTGTTCTTCTGACTGGATCCCCATACTTTTTATGGATGAGTTATTGCGGATCGCGGTGGCTAAATGCTCCATGGTTAAAACATATAATAAGGGTGAGAGGGGGCACCCCTGCCTAGTGCCATTACTAATTTGTATGGAGTTTGACAGAGACCCGTTCACTTTAATCTGTGCCGAAGGGGCCTCATAGAGCGCCACGATACTCCGCAACATCCTCTTTTTTAACCCAACGCCCTCCAGAGCTCCTTGCATGAATTCCCAACCCACCCTATCGAATGCCTTCTCGGCATCGATTGAAAGTATGCACATGGGGTCTCCACCTCTATTTGCCCTATCAACAGTGGCGTAACTACAAAATCATGGGCCCCGGTGCGAACTTCCAAATGGGGCCCCCCTCACCTTCCCCTAGATACGCCTCGGACTGTTGCAGGAATCTCCTGCACTGCAACATGGTGTTGGGTGCCAGCACAGCCCGCACAGTGGTATATCCAGCACAGCCCGCACAGTGGTATATCCAGCACAGCCCGCACAGTGGTATATAGAGCACAGCCAACACAGTGGTATATCCAGCACAGCCCGCACAGGGATATATAGAGCACAGCCCGCACAGGGGTATATAGAGCACAGCCCACACAGGGATATATACAGCACAGCCCGCACAGGGATATATCCAGCACAGCCCGCACAGGGGTATATCCAGCACAGCCCGCACAGGGATATATCCAGCACAGCCCGCACAGTGGTATATCCAGCACAGCCCGCACAGTGGTATATCCAGCACAGCCCGCACAGTGGTATATCCAGCACAGCCCGCACAGGGGTATATAGAGCACAGCCAACACAGTGGTATATCCAGCACAGCCCGCACAGGGATATATAGAGCACAGCCCGCACAGGGGTATATACAGCACAGCCCGCACAGGGATATATACAGCACAGCCCGCACAGGGATATATACAGCACAGCCCGCACAGGGGTATATAGATATATAGAGCACAGCCCACACAGGGGTATATAGAGCACAGCCCGCACAGGGATATATACAGCACAGCCCGCACAGGGATATATACAGCACAGCCCGCACAGGGATATATACAGCACAGCCCGCACAGGGGTATATACAGCACAGCCCGCACAGGGGTATATACAGCACAGCCCGCACAGGGGTATATACAGCACAGCCCGCACAGGGGTATATACAGCACAGCCCGCACAGGGGTATATACAGCACAGCCCGCACAGCCACTGCATAGTACTGCACAAGAGTTATGGCCCCATAAGATGCTCCGTACACAGTCACTGCCCCTTATAGTGCTGCACAAGAGTTATGGCCCCATAAGATGCTCCGCACAGTCACTGCCCCTTATAGTGCTGCACAAGAGTTATGGCCCCATAAGATGCTCCGCACAGTCACTGCCCCTTATAGTGCTGCACAAGAGTTATGGCCCCATAAGATGCTCCGCACAGACACTGCCCCTTATAGTGCTGCACAAGAGTTATGGCCCCATAAGATGCTCCGCACAGCCACTGCCCCTTATAGTGCTGCACAAGTGTTATGGCCCCATAAGATGCTCCGCACAGTCAATGCCCCTTATAGTGCTGCACAAGAGTTATGGCCCCATAAGATGCTCCGCACAGCCACTGCCCCTTATAGTGCTGGCGCTGCACAAGTGTTATGGCCCCATAAGATGCTCCGTATAGCCACTTGCGACTTGCCCCTTTTGCTTTTGCTGCCATAAAAAAAATAAATCACATACTCACCTCACCTCTCTCTCTTCGCTCAGGACCCCCGGCACTATCAATATTTACCTGGCTGCTCCTCGTGCGGCTCCGTCTTCGGCACTGACGTTCAGCAGAGGGCGCGCACTGACTACGTCACCGCGCCCTCTGACCTGAACGTCACTGCCAGAGGACGCTGATGACAGAGCTGCACCGGAACGAGGAGAGGTAAATATCGCCCAGCACTGCGCAGCGCTGTATACTCACCACCAGTCACCTGCAGGCTGCTCCTGGCGCTGCGTCCCTGCTTCTTCCACCGCTGCATCTTCTTCCTGTATTGAGCGGTCACATAGTCCCGTTCATTACAGAAATGAATATGAGGCTCCACCTCTATGGGAGGTGGAGCCGCATATTCATTTCTGTAATGAGCGGGACCATGTGACCGCTCAGTGCAGGAAGAATCTGCAGCGCTGGAAGAAGCAGGGACTTCCAGGGACCGCGCCGGGAGTAAGTAAGTATAATTAGAGAGCGGTGACGGCTCCCTGCCGCGGGTCACTCACAAATGGTGCAATCATGGGTCATTTCATTCTCCGGCTTCACTACTGTCCATGGGGCCCCTAAGTAGTCTGGGCCCCGCCGCAACTGCGACCGCTGCGACCGCGGTAGTTACGCCCCTGCCTATCAATCAAAGAGATAGATCTTATGGTATTATCCCTCGCCTCCCTTCCCGGGATGAAACCGACCTGGTCTTGGTTGATCAGATGGGGTAGAAGACTATTTAATCTTTGGGCTATCATTTTAGCATAAATTTTTACATCTATATTAATAAGTGAGATGGGGCGGTAACTACTGCACAGCGTAAGGTCTTTCTCCGGTTTCGGGATGACTGTTATATGTGCAGCTAGTGCCTGTGGTGGAAAGGACCCCCCCGAGGCCACATGATTACAAGAAGTCAAAAGCGGAGTACACAGCAGGTCCGAAAACTGTTTATAAAAGCTAGCTGTGAAGCCATCAGGACCAGGGCTTTTACCTGACTTCAGATCCCCTACCACGGAGGAGATTTCCTCTAGTGAGAACTCGTCCTCCAAGTCCACCAAGCACCCCTCCGAGATAGAAGACAGCCGATTTGATTGGATATACGATTTAATTTTATCCCGAAGTGAGTGTGGGGGAAGATCGCTGTAATGGCCCTTTAAATTATAGAGAGAGCTATAGTAGTCGTAGAAGCTAGAAAGTATGTCCTGCGTGCTGTAAACTTTTTTGCCTCTGGAATTTTTAATGTATGGGATGAATGTTTGGGGACCCCTGGGATGTAAAGCCCTCGCCAAATGTTTGCCACTTTTGTTACCTAGATGGTAAAAGCGACTCTTTATTTTTTCCCTTAGGCACCGAGATTTCTGATCTAGGATAGTGAGAAGTTTTTGTCTGACCGTGGACAGATTTGATAAAGTGAGCGGGGAGAGGTCCTGTTTGTGTTTTGCTTCGAGTTTGTGTATCTGGAAGGAAAATTCTGTGATTTCTTCAGTGCGCTCTCTTTTAAGACGAGCACCATGTGATATGAATGCGCCTCTCAGGATACATTTTAGGGTCTCCCACTTGATCGAGGGCGACGTGGGGTCATCAGCATGGTCCACCATAAAACCTTCAATGGAACGCTTCACTTCTGAAACACATGTCGGATCCTGCAGGAGATTCTCATTCAACCTCCACGAGAACCTGGATCTCATAGAGGGACCCAGTTGCACCGTGAGGTAAATAGGTGCGTGGTCGGACCGCAGAATCGACCCCACATTGGCCTCCACCCTGCTATCTAACATGGAGTGTGAGACAAAGAAGTAGTCAATTCTGCTATATGTGGAATATATTGGGGAATAATAGCTATAGTCCCTCACGCCCGGGTGCAACGCCCTCCACACATCCATCAACCGTAAGTCACTCAGCTGCTTCTTCACTTTTTTGATAGAAGATACGGGGTATGAGGACTTACCTGATGACACATCAAGTAGAGGATTCATTGGGAGATTGAAGTCACCTCCGAGGATGATCGGCGCGCCTCCTGCAAATTTTTCTAGAAGCTGTTTGCACGTGGAGCCGAATTTGTGCTGACCCTGATTAGGGAAATAAACATTTGCCAATATGAGTTCACGAGATTGCCATGCCAGTTTCAAGAAGATAAATCTCCCTTCTGTGTCAACTACCGAATCTAGAATCTCGGGGAGGAAGGACCCGTGAAAGCCGATGGACACCCCTTTAGATTTTGAATGGGGGTTTGTGCTATGAAACCATTTAGGGTAATGATACGATATACAATTAGGAGTCACTCCTGTTTTGAAGTGAGTCTCCTGGAGCATTAGTATTGAGACACGTTGCTTGTGGCTAGAGTATAGTACCTGCCTTCTTTTTTCTGGTATGTTAAGCCCTTTGGCGTTAAAAGAGCAAAATTTAATCTTAGCCATGATCAAGGTGTAGGTTGAACAGCTGACCGTGAGAGCGGTGAAACCAGGCCCAATTAAGATCCATGTGTGTTAGTTGGACTGGGAATGGGTAAGGGGTTTGGAGGGGAGAACCATGGGAGAGAGAAGAGAGGGGCCTATAGAGTATAGACCGAGAAAGGAGAAAAAGAGTGTAAAGATCGGGCACCTAGGTGAGGAAACCCCGGTGCGGTAGTGTACCAAAATGCCACCACTGACACCAATTTGGGTGAGGTAGAGCCAAAGGTGAGGCTCAGTCCCCCAGCACCCCTCGGCCTAAGGGGCAAATCAACAGTTGTGTAACATTGTATAAAGGTAAACTTCAAGTATATAGTAACAATACCCGTATAGGTTAAACTGGTACTCTAATTAGGAAATAAAATGTTAGAAAGAGGAAATTAGGTTAATAAAGCTCCAATACTATGTCAAACATCTATGATAAACAAATAAGTTTAGCTTATGCGGAGACAGTTTATGGAACAAAACTCGATTAATTCCTGCCACATATCGAGCCCAGATGCTGAGCGACTCAACAGGACACAGAAGCTCCGGTTAGGTCACCATGAAATCAAATGGGGTATAGATGAAAGGCTCTCAAGTCTGATCTGAGGGTGAGTCATGCTTCTTGTTTTGTTTAGAACGCTGGACCCTTGACCATCTCGGTGATATATCTGGAAGCTGAGGAGAACTTGGCCAATCAGGTAATGCAGTCATAGGCAGCTCGAAAGTGCAGCGCCCCAGAGTCCTGGTCGTTGCAGTACTGTGGCTCCGCCACTATGGGGAGCCATGGTGCGTCCGATGGCACTGAAGGAGTTCAACTGATCAGGTATCACAGACACCAATACATTTCACAGCCGGGCCTCCGGGGGGAGCTAAGGGTTCTATTCATTAGGCCACTCCCCACCATAGTGGGTAAACTGGGGGTCATGCAGGAAGTTAGATCAGAAAGCTGACTGGATTGGACGAAGCAACACCTAGTGGCAGAGGGTGTTGTGGAGGAAGAGACAGTAGGGTCTCTGTCAGGGGTGGGATCCTGACAGAGGCTTGGCATTGAAAAGAACGTAATGGGTCCGCGCCAGCTCCGGGAAGCGGCGGGACCCAAGAAAGGACTAGAAGCGAGATAGATTGTGCTGAGTGAGAAACGAGATCAAGCAGTAGGAGAATTCCAGTAGGGGTCGTGCTGTAAGACCGGAGCAACACCCTACTGAGGCGCACTACCGGTGGCCGGAACGCCGAGGGAGTATTATAACATTCAGCTTCAAGCAATACTCTAAACAGCGGCAGGACAGTCAGTTTAAGGCGGGCTGTCTAACACATATCACCTATGAAGTCTTGGGAGGCAATTGCGGGAGAGGGGCGTCTCTAGGGTCCCGGAAGAACTCCAGGCCTATCCGACAAACGGGTGCCGTTCTAACTGTAACATCAGGAAGGGACGGAAGATTAGAAGAACATCATTTAATCGAGTTGTGAGGGAACTTAAGAAACAGACACAACGGTTGTGGGGTACTTTCCGTAAGCACAGCAGGGAAGGACTACAACACATAGCGCTAAGAAGGAAGGCACCGATTTCCACCTGTGAAGTGAACTCTGGAGGTGCCATTGGACCGGCCGGACTTGCGCAGCCTGGTGAACCGTATTCTGGACTGAGGACTCAGAGATCTCCAGTAAAGAGGTAAAGAGACTGCAACCTGGTGTCCTCGTTATTTACCGCGACCTACACCCCACAACTGCACCGTTACAACACCACTTATTGCACTGGACGTCCCCCACTGACAGACAGGGCCACGGACCGGGTCTAGCCACCGTGACAACCCCAGAGCAGAGACCCAGAGGCCCGGCTCCGGGTACCCCTCGGCCCTGCGGCGGTGTGGGGGCGCTCCAAACTTGGCGTCACGAACAGGATCTACTTAAGCCTGAAGAATCAGGTCATGTGTGCCTTGGAATTGTGATTTATCGTGCTTTGACTGTGCTTTATTACAAAGACTGTGTGCTGTGCCATTTGCCGCCAAAAATCCGCCGCCATTACAGCGCTGAGGAGAGCGCAGGAAGAGAAGAGGGGCGTGAGGTGGGCGTAGACAAGCTGGAGAGCGCGAACAACAATGGCCGCCCAGTCCAAATATTTCTGTGTCTTGAGGACGTGTCCGTCAACAGCTGAGGTCCGCCTCCTGATCCTGTTTGGAGGGTGGAGACCATGGAGACGGGGCCGCCCACGAAAGAGACCGCGGGAAGAAGACGCGGAAGCGGAGACAAAGATGGCAGCGCCAGAAACCCCGCATGAGAAAGATCGGGCGCGGAGAGAGGTTGGGCAGCCCGATGTAGCCCGGGGTACGCCGTCACCGTGGGAGCTGACCCTTGCCGGGCCAACGGTGGGCCGACCTCCCCGGCCGCCATCGGAAGAAAGCATGGCCGCGGCAGAGGCCCGGCAGATTGCTGCCCGCCTGGAGGCCGACGCCCGCGTGATTGCTAGGCTGGGCCAGCCCACAGAGATCTGCCTGGTTCCAGTGCCCCCTGCTTCTCCCAACCTGGCCGCGGCTGAAGGTGCGCCGCAGGCATCGGGCCTAAAGATCACGCCTGAGGCCGAACACCTGCGGCGCTTGATGGCTGCATGGCGAACCCGACCTCGGCCGGCCGTGCAGGTGGACCTGACCCCCACCGCGGAGGTTCCCTCATCCCACTGGGGGGTCGTGGTTTCTTTTAACCCCCAATATGGACGCGGGGTTATCCAGGAAATCGGGGAGCCGCTACAAATCCACGTGGATCGGGAAGAGGTGGAGCCCTGCAGCGGAAGATTCCCCCGCGACCTAGAACCCGGTGACGCGGTGACCTACACCAGATGGAGGAGGGCTACGGGAGAGGCTGGCTGGGTAGCGCGGGGCGTGCAGCGATGTACTGCCTTCCAGGCTGCTGCCGGAACACCGGAGGAAGATGATCCCGTGGGGAAAGCAGCAGAGCCTGGCCCCGCGGAACCTCGAGAAGCCCGGTCTCGCTGTGCCCCGGAGGGACGTGTGCGTCTGCCAGCGAGAAGGGCCTCCCGGCGAGGGATTTTATCACTGCTGGGACCGGAACGGCGTCCTGGCTCACCAGTGCGATCTGTTGGCCTGGTGAGACCGGATAGGAGACCACCACAGTAAGATTTTACTGCATTTCTTTTACTGTAAATAGTTACTGTTTCATTGCTTTTATGTTGCTGATAAACCCGTTCAGGGTAAACTCTTAAAGGGATCCCTTTGTTGACCCGGGATCCCTATTGTTTGTTTTTGTTACCAAAAGTTTTTGCACAAGTTTAAAAAAAAAAAAAAAAAAAAAGAAAAAACTGCTGAATCATGAACAGTGCATGATCCGAACTCTTTTGTATATAGTTTGCACCTTATTAAAGGCGCTCCCTACTGGTTTTACTTAAACAAGGACTCTTTGCGAAGATACCGCACTGGAACCTTTGATGAGTATGGACTGGTAGCTTGAGAAGATGTGCTACATCACAGAGATTTGGTCCCCTCTTAAAGGGGATGTTCATTTGTTGCACGTAAATGGTGATATTGCTTTAAGACCGATAGCAATAATGTCAATGGAAGAAAATGCTGATAATATTTACATGTAAAAGTTTGTATGTATGCCATTAGTTAATTGTAAAGGAATGCTGATAATGTTCTCTGAAAGAAAAAGTAAAAGGAAGTAATGAGAAAGTTTAATGTTGTGAAAAGAAGATAGTTGATAATGTTGATAAGAAAAGGGGGGGGATAGAAGGTAAACCCTGCGTTCCCCACCGAAAGTTAGTAATGTGTTACTAAGGACAGAAAGTGAACCCGTAAGGGTTAGTGGGTGAGTCCTTATAGGAGCCAAGTAGAGCCGGCTCAGTGTTCTCAAACTGAAAGAAAAGTTATGTTCTATACTGTGTATAGTAGTTGAAAAGGCAGTAGGCCCTGGCTGAACGGGGCGGTCCTGTAACAGAAAGGAGAGGCAGTAGGTCTGGTGCCGATAGGACAGGCGGTCCTGCAGATCCAAAGTAGGAGAATGAAAAAGTTAAAGTGCCTTATAATGTGATTATAGGAAGGTCTTTAGTGGATTTAGAGTGTGAGTCCTTAAAGGCAATGTTAAATTATTGTTCAACAATTTTGCACTTAAGTAGAATGCCCGGTTGGGTAACAGAAGTAAATTATAGCATGTAGCTATGATATTTTTGCCATGTTTGTAACGTTCAAGTGTCCTTACCTCCCATAAAGGGAAGCCTGTTCAAGTATACTTATTGTCATTGCACTCAACAAAATTGTATGTCTTTTTGCTAACTTGTATTGTTGTTTTCTTCCCAGTCCCGGAGTACTGTGTTTAACCAGGGGGGAGTGCAGCGCCCCAGAGTCCTGGTCGTTGCAGTACTGTGGCTCCGCCACTATGGGGAGCCATGGTGCGTCCGATGGCACTGAAGGAGTTCAACTGATCAGGTATCACAGACACCAATACATTTCACAGCCGGGCCTCCGGGGGGAGCTAAGGGTTCTATTCATTAGGCCACTCCCCACCATAGTGGGTAAACTGGGGGTCAGGCAGGAAGTTAGATCAGAAAGCTGACTGGATTGGACGAAGCAACACCTAGTGGCAGAGGGTGTTGTGGAGGAAGAGACAGTAGGGTCTCTGTCAGGGGTGGGATCCTGACAGAGGCTTGGCATTGAAAAGAACGTAACGGGTCCGCGCCAGCTCCGGGAAGCGGCGGGACCCAAGAAAGGACTAGAAGCGAGATAGATTGTGCTGAGTGAGAAACGAGATCAAGCAATAGGAGAATTCCAGTAGGGGTCGTGCTGTAAGACCGGAGCAACACCCTACTGAGGCGCACTACCGGTGGCCGGAACGCCGAGGGAGTATTATAACATTCAGCTTCAAGCAATACTCTAAACAGCGGCAGGACAGTCAGTTTAAGGCGGGCTGTCTAACACATATCACCTATGAAGTCTTGGGAGGCAATTGCGGGAGAGGGGCGTCTCTAGGGTCCCGGAAGAACTCCAGGCCTATCCGACAAACGGGTGCCGTTCTAACTGTAACATCAGGAAGGGACGGAAGATTAGAAGAACATCATTTAATCGAGTTGTGAGGGAACTTAAGAAACAGACACAACGGTTGTGGTGTACTTTCCGTAAGCACAGCAGGGAAGGACTACAACACATAGCGCTAAGAAGGAAGGCACCGATTTCCACCTGTGAAGTGAACTCTGGAGGTGCCATTGGACCGGCCGGACTTGCGCAGCCTGGTGAACCGTATTCTGGACTGAGGACTCAGAGATCTCCAGTAAAGAGGTAAAGAGACTGCAACCTGGTGTCCTCGTTATTTACCGCGACCTGCACCCCACAACTGCACCGTTACAACACCACTTATTGCACTGGACGTCCCCCACTGACAGACAGGGCCACGGACCGGGTCTAGCCACCGTGACAACCCCAGAGCAGAGACCCAGAGGCCCGGCTCCGGGTACCCCTCGGCCCTGCGGCGGTGTGGGGGCGCTCCAAAAGTACCTAAGAAGTTGGCCAGATCCCCCAGGTTGTGGAAGGTGGCTGATTTCCCATTTTTGAAAGCAATCAATTGAAATGGAAAGCCCCATTTGTAAGGGATATCTTTCCCCTGGAGGAGGGACAATAATGGACGTAGAGCTCTTCTCAGCTGCAGGGTCCGCCTGGACAAGTCTGATAGCATTAGGATCTGTGTTCCACAGAAATGAATTGTGCCCTTCTGTCTGGCTGCTAACATTATAGATTCCTTGGTTTTATAATAGTGCACTCTGCAAATGACATCTCTGGGTCTTGAATCTGACTGTGGTTTTGGGCCAAGAGACCTATGAATCCGGTCAAATTCTATGGAGCCCGACCCCGCGTCATTTAAGATTTCTAGGAATAGCTTCTGCACTGTGGGGTCTAGTTCAGCTGGGCCTATGGATTTCGGTAGACCACGTATTCTGATATTATTACGCCTATTACGATTTTCCAGATCCTCAATTCCAGTCGCTAATTCCTCCAGTCTCAAATTATGGCTCGTTATGACCTCTCTGTGTATTTGTAGTTCTTGCAATACGAGTTCCTGGGTTTTCTCAACCTCTTCCACTCTTGTTGTAAATTCTGATTTTAGGGCATGGAGCTCCTTTTTATAGGAGTTTTCTATTCTACAAGCAAATTTCTCCAAATCTATTTTGGTGGGAAGGGTTCGTATTAATTTACTAAGGTCCTGTACGTTCATGTCATCAGGAAGATCATTACTATTAACATCCACCTCTGATGCCCTTTCAGGCGAGCAATGCGGGGTCAGTGAGCCTTGTGAGGACAAGTAATCCTCAGAGATCCCCAAGGAGGACTGGGATCTGGTATTTCTGTGCTGCTTGTTAGTGGTTAAGAAGCGATCCATCTCTAAAGAGTGGGCTGTAGAGTCCAGAGGTGCCTCTAAGCATTTTTTGGGTTTACCCATGAACAATAAAGAGTTTTATATGCTAATGGATGGCCGTGGGGGGTGCATAGGAGATCCGAGAAGCTACATAACGTATCCCGCTTCTCACTCAGCAAGAACCCCTCCCCAGAAAGACTTCCCCTTTATTCTAGGTTTCAGGGGGTTAAACCGGAGCTCTGACGGTGCTGTACAGTCTCTCCAGACCGATACTAATCCCAGGGCAGTGTGACGTCGCCGTGAAGGAGCTGTTCCCGCTCCTGCTTATAATGGCGGCGATTGGCGCCAAAATACAGTCCCAGAGGCGGGGGAGAGAGGACACGAACTGCTGCCGCTTTAATTCCTCGCAGGCCTCCACTCTTCACCTACATCTGGCAAGGCTGGGACGGAGGAGGTGAGAGTGAGGGGACGATAGGGACGGGCGGCGTGGTAGTCTCCCCTAGGTGAGTGGACCGGACCGCCGCAGCCTCTGTGTGATGCTGGCTGCTGGAGAGCGGGCGGTCTCCCCCTGCACCACCAATGATCCCCGACTCACTGGACCTGCCGCTAAGAGCCGCGATCCCCCTCCTTGCCTCACGACTTTGTGTTCACCCCGGGGCTCTGCAGCGTGGCGCTCCTCCGCTGTAGGAGCTCCTTCGCTGTAGGGGCTGCGGAGGGAAACAATGATGGCGCCGTCTGGCTGTGGTGCTGCGTGTTCCTGCCGGCGTCTTCTCTGTGAAGTACGGTACTTCTCTCAGCGTTGGGTTCAGGCGGTGTCTGGTCAGAGAATCCCTGGGCTCACAATTGTGTGATTCCCAGGGGCTTGGACGCGATTTTGGGGTTCCCAGGTAGAAAATACTGGGGAGCTCTTGTCACACACGTCTGCTCTGCTCAAGCTCCAGGCCGCCCCAATGATACATTTTGTTGGCACTAAAAATTATCTATAACCCAAAATGTTATGTGTACTGAGGAAATCATTCATAAACCTCTCAGTATGTTTTGGGAGATTACTAGAAAACTATGGTAGCCCGAAATCCATATAAACACAAGGAGGGCATACAAATTACATCATGAAACCATTAGATTCTAGTAATACGCTATCTGTGGTATACGTATTATTACTGGCAAAAAAAAAATTGTACTGTAATCTATACCTAAAAAAGTTATTCCCATTTCTACAAGTGTTAATTGATAACTACTAAATTGGTGAATTTTAGGCTGCTGAGCTCCCACAGATCATCAGAATGGAGGCTTATGTTCACCATAGAGAAGATAATTTACCTTTTCTATTTTTTGGTTATATCCCGTGCTTATGTCCGGGGAACTCAGCAATTGGACCTTCTTGTGGATAGGTGATAACTTACTACTTACTTAGCAACCATAATGCTGCTTTAAAAACAGGGCTACTGTGACATATGCATTGATACCATTCTAGAATTATTTCTATAATCCGCATCGTCATAAAATTTTTCCCTACATCTGGATAGGATGTGGTTGGAGGGAAGGGGTCTAAGAGCTTGGTCCTGAAGATTTTTGGCGCTAGTGAAGTCTAATATGATTTACCACTTGGAAACAAGAGCTTTTGTCCCTAGTCACAGAGCTTTTCCCAGCCTAGGATCTGTCCTCGACACTGTTCTCATTGTTTCCCCTCCATTGCCTCTTGTCACTTCTCCTTGTCAGAGTTTAATTAGGACAACGAGCTTTCACAGGCTCATTTGTCACTTCACCAGCTTTCTAACACTTCCTAACGATGGGAGGTTTAGAGAGCCTTGTGAGTGTGTCTGATGATGAGATTCAGGAGCCATGCTAGAGAATAGTATATAAAAGGGGGCAGAGGGCGCCACTTAACAGGGTCATCTAGGTCGATTATCAAAGCCTACGAACCGCAGAAATGCTACCACCTGCACTCTCCTCATTTATTCTGTGTATTTTCATTCAGATTTAAAAAGTCACCAAAACAATGAGAAAACTATCAAAGGATCTGAGATGCAATACTCATAATATTATTACAAATGAGAATGTATTAGCAGTGCACATATTCCAGTGTTGAAGGAACAGCCGGAAATTACTAGCGCTCCTACCCTATTTACATACAGTGGCATGTAAAAGTTTGGGCACGCCTTGGCAAAATTACTGTTATTGTGAACAGTTAAGCAAGATGAAATGATCTCCAAAAACAAATTTCCTTTGTATTTTAGGCCAATAAACTGTATATATACAGTATATATATATATATATATATATATATATATATATATATATATACTGCTCGAAATAATAAAGGGAACACTAAAATCCCACATCCTAGATATCACTGAGTGAAATATTCCAGTTATAAATCTTTATTCATCACATAGTGGAATGTGTTGAGAACAATAAAACCTAAAAATTATCAACATAAATCACAACTAATATCCCACGGAGGTCTGGAGTTGGAATGATGCTCAAAATCAAAGTGGAAAATGAAGTTACAGGCTAATCCAACTTCAGTGGAAATGCCTCAAGACAAGGAAATGAAGCTCAGTAGTGTGTGTGGCCTCCACATGATTTTATGACCTCCCTACAATGCCTAGGCATGCTCCTGATGGGGCAGCAGAGGGTCTCCTGAGGGATCTCCTCCCAGACCTGGACTAAAGCATCCGCCAACTCCTGGATAGTCTGTGGTGCAATGTGACGTTGGTGGATGGTGTGAGACATGATGTCCCAGATGTGTTCAATCGGATTCAGGTCTGAAGAACAGGCAGGCCAGTCCATAGCTTCAAAGCCTTCATCTTGCAGGAACTGCTGACACACTCCAGCCACATGAGGTTTGGCATTGTCCTGCATTAGGAGGAACCCATGGCCAACCACACCAGCATATGGTCTCACAAGGGGTCTGAGGATCTCATCTTGGTACCTAATGGCAGTCAGGCTACCTCTGGCGAGCACATGGAGGGCTGTGCAGCCCTCCAAAGAAATGCCACCCCACACCATTACTGACCCACTGCCAAACCAGTCATGCTGAAGGATGTTGCAGGCAGCAAATCACTCTCCACAGCGTCTCCAGACTCTGTTACGTCTGTCACTTGTGCTCAGTGTGAACCTGCTTTCATCTGTGAAGAGCACAGGGCGCAAGTGGTGAATTTGTCAATTATGGTGTTCTATGTCAAATGCCAAACATCCTGCACAGTATTGGGCTGTAAGCACAACCCCCATCTGTGGACGTCAGGCACTCAGACCATCCTCATGGAGTCAGTTTCTAACTGTTTGTGCAGACACATCCACATTTGTGGCCTGCTGGAGGTCATTTTGCAGGGCTCTGGCAGTGCTACTCCTGTTCCTGCTTGCACAAAGGCTAAGGTAGCAATCCTGTTGCTGGGTTGTTGCCCTCCTACTGCCCCCTCCACATCTTCTGGTGTACTGACCTGTCTCCTGGTAGCGCCTCCAGCCTCTGGACACTATGCTGACAGACACAGCAAACCTTCTTGCCACAGCTCGCATGGATGTGCCATCCTGGATGAGCTACACTACCTGAGCCATTGTGTGGGTTATAGAGTTTGTCTCATGCCACCACGAGTGTGAAAGCACAATCAGCATTCAAAAGTGACCAAAACATCAGCCAGAAAGCACTGGTACTGAGATGTGGTCTGTGGTCCCCACCTGCAGAACCACTCCTTTATTGCTTTATTGTGTGTCTTGATAATTGCCAATAATTTCCATCTGTTGTCTATTCCATTTGCACAACAGTATGTGAAATTGATTGTCAAACAGTGTTGCTTCCTAAGTGGACAGCTTGATTTCACAGAAGTTTGATTTACTTGGAGTTATATTCTGTTGTTTAAGTGTTCCCTTTATTTTTTTAAGCAGTGTATATATATATATATATATATATATATATATATATATATATATATATATATTATTGTTATCTTTTAAATTTTAAAAATTACAGAAAGGAAAATGGGCAGAAGCAAAAGTTTGAGCACCCTGGATGGTTAGTACCTAGTAGCACCCCCTTTTGAAAGTATCACCGTTTGTAAACACTTTTTGTAGCCAGCAAAAAGTTTTTCAATCCTTGTTTGATGGACTTTAATTTATTCTTCCTTTTATAATTCTTCCAGTTCTGTGAGATTACTAGGTTGTTTTGCATACACTGCTATTTTGAGGTCTAGACACAGATTTTTAATGATGTTCAGATCAAGGGACTGTGAGGGCCATTGTAAAACCTTCTGTTTGCTCTTTTTGAGGTAGTCTATTGTGGATTTTGACATGTCTTTAGGATCATTATCCATTTGTAGAAGCAATCCCCTTTTCAACTTCAGCTTTTTTACAGATGGTGTAACGTTTGTGTGGTGCCCCAGGGTCCTGGTCGTAACAGTAGCATTGCTTTCCTTACGGGGAGAGTGATGTTATGCTTGGAAGTGATGAAGGATATCTTTTATCAGGCAATCACCATGCACACATGTTCACACTCCAGGCCACAAGGGGGAGCTTTTGATCCTATTCCTAGGTGACTCCCCTATATATATTGTAGTTTGGAGGGAAAGTTATGACAGAAAAAATGACTGGCACATCCAAACTAGTGTGAATAGGTACATACCAGGAGCAGCTACTTCCATATACAATATACAAAAAAAGGTTCACACTATTTGGCCAAATTCTGTGCAAAGCGTCTTATAAATATTTTTCCTAATGTTCAAAAAGCCATTTTGCTATTCATATTTCATGTATTTTATATTCGGCATGCTTTGGCACGATAAAGTACAACCTTTTTTTGCATATTTTGCATATTGTATATGGAGGTAGCTGCTCCTGGTATGCACCTATTCACACTAGTTTGGATGTGCCAGTCGTTTTTCTGTCATTTCTATGTTAGCTTACTGACTGAGCACTCCTCCCTTCACCATGTGGTTTTTAATTACAGCTAATCACACTTGGTTCCGGCCAACCCATATATGTAGGCTTTACTGAGAGGGGTGTCCACATTCACCCATGCATACAGAAATTAGCCTTAGGTAAGTGTTCACATTTGGACAGGGAGGTCAGGGACCCATCAGATTAATGAGGCCACCTTGACGATGGTTGATGGGCTCACACTATTTGTCCAAATTCTGTGCAAAGCGTCTCATAAATATTTTTCCTAATGTTCAAAAAGCCATTTTGCTATTCATATTTCATGTATTTCATATTCATAGTAACATAGTTATTAAGGTTGAAGGAAGACTTTAAGTCCATCTAGTTCAACCCATAGCCTAACCTAATATGCCCTAACATGTTGATCCAGAGGAAGGCAAAAAAAAACGATGTGGCAAAGAGTAAGCTCCACACTGGGGAAAAAAATTCCTTCCAGACTCCACAGACGACAATCAGACTAGTTCCCTGGATCAACATCCTAACAAGGAATCTTGTATGTATACCCTGTAACATTATACTTTTCAAGAAAGGCATCCAGTCCCCTCTTAAATTTAAGAAATGAATCACTCATTACAACATCATACGGCAGAGAGTTCCATAGTCTCACTGCTCTTACAGTAAAGAATCCGCGTCTGTTATGCTTAAACCTTCTTCCCTCCAGACGTAGAGGATTCCTCCTTGTCCCTGTCTCAGGTCTATGATTAAAAAGATCATCAGAAATGTCTTAGTACTGTCCCCTCATATATTTATACATTAACATAAGATCACCATTTAGCCTTCGTTTTTCCAAACTAAATAGCCCCAAGTGTAATAACCTATCTTGGTATTGTAGACCCCCCAGTCCTCTAATAACTTTGGTTGCTCTTCTCTGCACCAGCTCCAGTTCAGCTATGTCTTTCTTATACATCGGAGACCAGAACTGTACACAGTATTCTAAGTGTGGTCGAACTAGTGACGTGTATAGAGGTAAAATTATGTTCTCCTCATGAGCATCTATGCCTCTTTTAATGCATCCAATTATTTTATTTGCCTTTGTAGCAGCTGCCTGACACTGGCCACTAAATGTGAGTTTGTCATCCACCCATACCCTCAGGTCTTTTTCATTGACGGTTTTGCCCAGAGTTTTAGAATTAAGCACATAGTTATACATCTTATTACTTCTACCCAAGTGCATGACCTTACATTTATCCCCATTAAAGCTCATTTGCCATTTATCAGCCCAAGCTTCTAGTTTACATAAATCGTCCTGTAATATAAAATTGTCCTCCTCTGTATTGATTACCCTGCAGAGTTTAGTGTCATCTGCAAATATTGAAATTCCACTCTGTATGCCCCCTACAAGATCATTAATAAATATGTTAAAAAGAAGAGGGCCCAATACTGACCCCTGTGGTACCCCACTGCTAACCGTGACCCAGTCCGAGTGTGCTCCATTAATAACCACCCTTTGTTTCCTATCCCTAAGCCAGCTCTTAACCCACTTACACATATTTTCCCCTATCCCCATTATTCTCATTTTATGTATCAACCTTTTGTGTGGCACCGTATCAAAAGCTTTTGAAAAGTCCATATACACTACGTCCACTGGGTTCCCTTAGTCCAGTCCGGAACTTACCTCTTCATAGAAATTTATCAGATTAGTCTGACAGGAACCGTCCCTAGTAAACCCATGTTGGTATTGGGTCATGAGGTTATTCCTCTTCAGATACTCCAGCATAGCATCCCTTAGAATGCCCTCCAGGATTTTACCCACAGTAGAGGTTAAGCTTACTGGCCTATAATTTCCAAGTTCAGTTTTTGTCCCCTTTTTGAATATTGGCACCACATTTGCTATACGCCAGTCCTGTGGTACAGACCCTGTTATTATGGACTCTTTAAAGATTAAAAATAATGGTCTATCAATAACTGTACTTAATTCCTGCAGTACTTGGGGATGTATCCCATCCGGGCCCGGAGATTTGTCAATTTTAGTGATTTTTACGCGCCGACGTACTTCCTGCTGGGATAAGCAGGTGACACTTTACTCTCTCTGGCAATGAGTCTCTCTGTCTCAATTTTTGCTGCCTTGAATTCCTTTTTACAGAATTTATTTAATTTTTTGTATTTATTTAATACCTCATCACTACCTACTTCCTTTAATTCTCTAAATGCTTTCTTTTTTGTCACTTATTGCGCCCCTTACAGCTCTATTTAGCCATATTGGTTTCCTCCTATTTCTAGTATGTTTATTCCCATACGGTATATACTGTGCACAGGTCCTATCCAGGATGCTAATAAACGTCTCCCATTTTCTTTGTGTATTTTTATGTCTCAGGATATCGTCCCAGTTAATAGCACTAAGATCATCTCTCATCCGTTGGAAATTTGCCCTCCTGAAGTTTAGTGTCCTTGTCACCCCTCTACTACACATCTTATTAAATAATACATGAAAACTTATTATTTTGTGATCACTATTCCCTTATATTTGATATGCGGTCTGGCCTGTTGGTTAATATTAAGTCTAGCAGTGCCCCCCTTCTTGTTGGGTCCTGAACCAATTGTGAAAGGTAATTGTCTCTCATAGTTGTCAAAAACCGATTACCTTTGCTGAAACTGCAGATTTCCGTTCCCCAATCTATTTCAGGGTAGTTGAGGTCCCCCATAATAATGACTTCTCCTTGAGTCGCAGCTTCATCTATTTGCTTTATGAGGATATTCTCCGTTGCTTCCATTATTTTTGGAGACTTATAACAAACCCCTATCAGTAATTTATTATTTTTTCCCCCTCCCCTTATCTCCACCCACAGGGACTTTACATTTTCATTAGATTGACCTATATTATCACGCAGGATGGGTTTTAAGGATGATTTTACATATAGGCACACCCCTCCCCCTCGCTTATCCGTTCGGTCATTTCTGAACAGACTATAACCCTGCAAGTTAACAACCCAGTCATGGCTCTCATCCAGCCACGTTTCAGATATCCCCACCATGTCATAATTATGCTCCAACACCATTAATTCTAATTCGTCCATCTTGTTGGCAAGGCTTCTGGCATTAGTATACATACATTTTATGTATCTCTCTGCACCTCTATTCTTTCTTAAATTATTGATTGATCTAACCCCACCCCCCATGCCACCGCCACCCCCAACTTCCTTATTTGTGCCCAGGTCTCTATCTGCACTATCTTCCCCTCCTATAAAATGAATACCCTCCCCCCATTCCCTAGTTTAAACACTCCTCCATCCTTCTAGCCATTTTCTCCCCCAGCACAGCTGCACCTTCCCCATTGAGGTGCAGCCCGTCCCTAGCGTAGAACCTGTAGCCAACTGTCAGGACTCTGAACATTTTTTACCTTTTGTGCATTACTGCCCTTTTTCAAGATGGCGTCTTTGGTCTCATGTGCACTGTGTCTCCTGCTATAAAACTCCACCCCAGCCTTCAGTCTGTGCTAGAGTATTCTGCCTTGCATCCAGCTGCTGACCTCTGATTACTCCCTGGCTATACACCTGCTCCTGTGAACCTGTGTGGTGATCCTGCTACTCTGCTCTGAGTTCCTGCTGCATACACAAGTTTCCAGTAATCCTCCTTCATCTGCTGTTCGTGTTTACTTCCACCTGCATTTGCTGGTCATGTAAGCTGTTGCTGCTTTGCAATAGCCTGAGACTATTAACCAGGCCTCCCTGGTTGAGCTAAGATATGATTTGAACTGCCTAATAAGCATATTTATCTGTGCCTGGACTAAGACAAGGATTTATTCGTGTCAAGTATCCTCAAGAATAATTGTGCTTCATAGACTTTTTGCTTGATTGAATTTTCCTCTGAAGTTTCCTATAGACTGCTAAGCTGCGTTTATTATTTGCACCAAGTGTTGTGGACTTGAGTTTCTCTCTGCACCTGTTTGAATCACCGTGTGATAATATAGACTTTACCACTTATAAAACTGTGTCCTGTAGTTGTCTTGTTCCACGCAAAGAGTCTCCTGCGTTATCCCCTATAATTATTACAGGATACTCTAGCCTAAAAAAAAGGAGACTGCTGGAACAATGACTGCAGAAAGCAAATTAGAGCAGGTGTTTTCCATAATTAGATCACTGCAGAAAGATGTGAAAGGTCTTCAAAAGAAGTTTGGAAGCTTTGAACACAATCAACAAGTGTTTGGACAAACTTTGCAGGACTTGAGCAACCGTATGGCAGCCCAGGAAAATAAACTTGCTGGCATAGAGTCCCAGTATGGACGGGCTTTTCAGGACATAAGCATGCAAATAGCTGCACAAGCGACTTTACCCTCTGGGCAACCGCCACCAGCTGGCCCACCTAAGTTGCCCCCATTCAGATTTAATGGTGATCGAGACAAATTTCGTGGCTTTGTGAATCAATGTATGCTATATTTTGATGTGCATGCTGACCATTTTCCTACTGATAGATCCAAAGTATTGTGTGTAATAATGCTACTGACTGCATGAGCGCTCGCCTGGGCGAATCCGATGATTGAGTCTCGTGACCCATGGTTAAATGACTTGGATGATTTCTTGGCCGCTATGGCATTAATGGTTGATGACCCTAATCGCCGTACAACCGCTGAACCTGCTTTGTTGTCTTTACGCCAGGCTAAATGTTCTGTTATTGAGTATGCCACTGAATTCAGGAGATTGGCAGTAGATACCAATTGGGACAGTTATGCACAATTGCCTATTTTTAAAAGGGGTCTGTCTAGTATTGTAAAAGATGAACTAGCTCGCTCTGAGTCACCACAAGAGCTAGAGACATTTATACAGCATTGTGTGCGCATTGACATTCGCCTTACTGAGCGTAGGCAGGAGAAGTTTGCTGCATATAACCGTATTTCAAACTTTTCCCTTCCTTCCAAAGAGCCTGCAGGTAAAACATCTCGAGAGGTAGAGGAGGTGCCCATGCAAATTGATTCTGTTCAGAGGCGTGAGAGTAATGAGCGCCGGGAGCATCGCCTTCGAGAAAGTCTATGTTTCTACTGCGGCCAGTCTGACCACTTTCTAATCAACTGTCCCAAGTGTCCCAAGCGACCTAACAAGGTGCTAGCAGCAGTAGGGGAGTATGACAACTATGATGATGAATCTGACATCTCTGAATGTAGCCTGCCTTTAAACGCTGTATCCATTCACTTTCTTATGACTTCACCAGCCAAGGAGCTAAATGAAAAGAACTCTCACTGTTCTCTCCCAATTAAGATCCTGTGTACAGGACAGTGGATTTCCAGTGCAGCTATGATTAACTCTGGTGCAGGTGGCAATTTTATGGATATCGCATTTGCCAAGGAACATGGTATTGAAATTCAGCAAAGAGCCTCTCCAATTACCATGGAAACAGTGGATGGGTCACCTTTAATCTCCGGGCCTGTGGATCAGGAGACCGCACCCCTTGAGATTTTGTTGGAGCCTAATCATCAAGAGCAACTCTCTTTCTTGTTAATTTCTTCTCCTCATTTTCCTGTGACTTTAGGCGTCCCTTGGCTGCGTTCTCAGAATCCAACTATCAACTGGGAGACCAAGGAGATTATCTTTCCAACAAGGAGCAACTCAGCGTTAACAGAAGCTGTCCCTGAGTCCACGGCTACGGAACCACATGTACAGGTATTTTCTTTACCTCCGGCATATAAAGAGTTCTCTGACATCTGTGACAAGAAGAATGCAGATCAGCTTCCTCCACACAGGCATTATGACTGTCCCATTGAGCTGCTTCCTGGGGCAGCTATTCCTTTGGGTAACGTATACCCTTTGGCGGCACCAGAGCTTCAAGCCTTAACCCCTTCATGACCTTGGGATTTTTCGTTTTTCCGTGTTCGTTTTTCACTCCCCTCCTTCCCAGAGCCATTTTTCCATCAATTTGGCCATGTGAGGGCTTATTTTTTGCGGGACGAGTTGTACTTTTGAACGACATCATTGGTTTTACCATGTCGTGTACTAGAAAAAGGGAAAAAAATTCCAAGTGCGGTGAAATTGCAAAAAAGGTGCAATCCCACGCTTGTTTTTGGTTGGCTTTTTTGCTAGGTTCACTAAATGCTAAAACTGACCTGCCATTATGATTCTCCAGGTCCAGTTCATAGACACCTAACATGACTAGGTTATTTTTTACCTAAGTGGTGAAAAAAAATTCCAAACTTTGCTAAAAAATAAAAATAAAAATTTTCCAATACTCGTAGCGTCTCCATTTTTCATGATCTGGGGTCGGTTGAGGGCTTATTTTTTGCGTGCCGAGCTGGCATTTTTAATGATTCCAATTCGGTGCAGATACGTTCTTTTGATCGCCCGTTATTGCATTTTAATGCAATGACGCGGCGACCAAAAAAATGTAATTCTGGCGTTTCGATTTTTTTTCTCGTTACGCCGTTTAGCGATCAGGTTAATCCTTTTTTTTATTGATAGATCGGGCGATTCTGAACGTGGCGATACCAAATATGTGTAGGTTTGATTTTTTTTTATTGATTTATTTTGATTGGGGCGAAAGGGGGGTGATTTAAACTTTTATATTTTTTTTATTTTTTTCACATTTTTTTTAACTTTTTTTTTAACTTTTGCCATGCTTCAATAGCCTCCATGGGAGGCTAAAAGCAGGCAGAGCACGGTCACCTCTGCTACATAGCAGCGATCTGCTGTTCGCTGCTATGTAGTAGAAAATCAGGTGCGCTGTGAGCGCCGACCACAGGGTGGCGCTCACAGCTACCGGGGATCAGTAACCATAGAGGTCTCAAGGACCTCTATGTTTACAATGGAGAAGCATCGCCGACCTCCGATCATGTGACGGGGGTCGGCGATGTCATCATTTCCGGCAGCCCGGCCGGATGCGGTAGTTAAATGCCGCTGTCTGCGTTTGACAGCGGCATTTAACTAGTTAATAGCGGCGGGTGAATCACGATTTCAGCCGCCGCTATTGCGGGCACATGTCAGCTGTTCAAAACAGCTGACATGTCCCGGCTTTGATGCAGGTTCACCGCGGAGCCCTGCATCAAAGCAGGGGAGCTGACCTCGGACGTACTATCCCGTCCGAGGTCAGTAAGGGGTTAAAGGAGTATATTGATGAAAATCTGGCCAAAGGCTTCATACATCCTTATTCCTCACCAGCAGGGGCACCTATATTTTTGTAAAAAAGAAGGATGGGACCCTGAGACCCTGTGTTGACTATCGGGAACTCAGTAAGGTAACCGCACGAAACCGTTACCCTTTGCCTCTGATTCCCGAATTACTGGAAAGAGTCCGCCATGCTAAGGTGTTCTCTAAACTGGATCTTCGTGGGGCTTATAATTTGGTGCGTATTCGTCCAGGGGATGAGTAGAAGACAGCATTCAGATGTCGGTATGGACACTTTGTATATCTTGTGATGCCCTTCGGGCTTTGTAACGCCCCTGCAACGTTTCAACACCTTGCTAATGACATTTTCAGAGATTTGTTGGACCAGTTTGTGGTGATCTATTTGGACGATATATTAATCTTTTCTGACTCTCTACAGGAACATGAAGAACATGTCAAAACTGTTTTAAGACGTCTGAAAGAGAACCATCTGTATATTAAGCTGGAGAAATGCGAGTTCCATCGTTCTGAGATACAGTTCTTAGGTTATATCATCTCTCCCCAGGGGCTGAACATGGAATCTGGTAAGATTCATGCTATCCTTGACTGGCCGGTACCCAAGAACGTTAAGGAGGTCCAACGTTTTATTGGTTTTGCAAATTTCTACAGACGCTTCATTCGAAATTTTTCTGATATTGTCCGTCCCATTACTTCCTTGACAAAGAAGGAAAAGCGGTGGTCATCACAGGCTCAAGAAGCTTTTGATCAGCTTAAGATCTGTTTCACATCAGCACCGCTGTTGATACACCCAGATCCAACACTTTCTTTCATTGTGGAGGTGGACGCTTCTCATAATGCTTTGGGGGCTATTCTCTCCCAAAGAACTGGAGAGAAGGGTCTGCTACATCCTTGTGCTTTCTTTTCCCGTAGACTAACCTCAGCAGAGAAGAATTATGACATGGGAGACAAGGAATTGCTGGTTATTATTGTGGCTTTCAAAGAATGGAGGCATCATCTGCAAGGAGCTGAACAAACAGATCATAGTGCTAACTGACCATCGCAATTTAGAGTTCCTTAGATCCGCTAGATGTCTTTCTCCTCGTCAGGCTTGTTGGAACTTATTTTTAAATCAATTTAACTTTGTTATCTCGTACCGTCCAGGTTCTCGTAATGGGAAGGCTGATGCTTTATCCCGAATCCATGCTGCGGATTCCGTACCTGGAGCCCCGTCCAAGACCATTCTATCTGATGCCAATTTCATCAGAGTTATCCACGATCAGGACTTGTGGAAGGAGGGCAGGGAGGCCTATGATGGTGATGTATTTCTGGCCAACCCACCTGTGGATATTAATCTTGTCTTTAAGGGTGGCATGTGGTTCAGAGATCAACGTATCTACGTCACTGAGGTCGTCAGTCTGCAGATCCTCAAGTTGATACATGACTCCAAGTTGGCTGGTCACAGGGGGGTACAAAAGACACAAGAGTTCCTGAGCCGATTCTTCTGGTGGTCAACTTGCCTGAAGGATACCAAGGACTATGTTCTCATTTGCGAGGTACAGTATGTGCTCGTTATAAGACTCCTCATATGGCACCTACGGGTCTTCTACAACCATTACCTGTTCTGTCCCGCCCTTGGGGGTCTATATCAATGGACTTTATTGTGGAGCTGCCTACATCGGGGGGCATGAATACAATCGTGGTAGTTGATCGCCTGACTAAAGCTGCTCATTTTGTTCCGTGCACCGGCCTCCCCTCAGCTAAAGATGCAGTGAACTTGGTTATACAGAATGTCTTTCGGTTGCATGGGGTTCCGGAAGAGATCATCTCTGACCGTGGAGTACAGTTCACTTCAAGATTCTGGAAGGGGTTTTGCTCTGCACTCAATATTAATGTCTGTCTCTCTTCCGCTTACCATCCCCAGACAAATGGTCAGACTGAGCGTACCAACCAGACTCTGGAACAATATCTAAGCTATGTCAGCCATCTCCAGGATGATTGGTTGGAGTTGCTGCCGTTAGCCGAATTTTCATATAACAATTCTCAGAGCGCCTCCACTAAATTTACACCTTTCTTTGCCAATCTGGGTTATCATCCGTGTATCTTACATAGGTCTCCAATTAATTCTCCGGTTCCGGCAGTGGAGGAAAGGCTGACTGCGATGAGGCAAAATCTGGAGGTTCTGAAGGAATCCCTGACCACAGCTCAAGAACGTTATAAGAGATCGGCTGATAGATTCCATAAACCTGCACCCATGTTCAAGGTAGGAGATTCCGTGTGGTTAGCAACTAAGAATCTGAAGTTAAACGTTCCTTCACAAAAACTTGGACAGAAATTCATTGGCCTTTTCAAGATCAACGGTATTTAGTGTTGAGCGATACCTTCCGATATTCAAAAGTATCGGTATCGGATTGGATCGGCCGATATCCAAAAAATATCGGAGATCGCCGATACCGATACCCGATACCAATACAAGTGAATGGGACACAAGTATCGGAATGTAAATCAGCCCTTTCTGTGCTTCTATATGGGGCTCTGGAGGGGGGAAGAGTGTGGGCGGTGCGTGGGCGGACACTGAATGTCTGTGTGTGCGGGCGGGGTCTGTGCGGGCCTGCCAGGGATCTCATTCTATGCGGCCGGCGCTGTATCCAGGCTGCCCAGGCTCTATGCGGCGTGCCGGGGCTTGATGCTGCGTGGGGGGTGTCTCTGCGGCATGCTGGGGGGTCTCTGCGGCGTGCTGGGGGGTCTCTGCGGTGTGGGGGTGTCTCTGCGGCGTGTTGGGGGGTCTCTGTGGCGTGGGGGGGTCTCTGCGGCGTGGGGGGGTCTCTGCGGCATGGGGGGGGGGGTCTCTGCGGCGTGCGGGGGTCTCAGTGCGGTCATCGTCCGATGGGACTACAAGTCCCGTCGGGCTATGCCTGCAACACTGACAGTGATTGACACATTAGCCAATGATGGGACAGTAGTAGTCCCATCATCCGGCTAATGTGTTGAATGAAAAAAAAAAGAAATACTCCATACATGCTACATACATGCTACATACATACATACATACATGCTACATACATACATTCTACATACATACATACATACATGCTACATACATACATACTGTACATGCTACATACATGCTACATACATACATGCTACATACTACATACATGCTACATACATACATTCTACATACATACATGCTACATACATGCTACATACATACAATCTACATACATACATACATGCTATATACTAAATACATACATGCTACATACATACATACATGCTGCATACATACATACATGCTACCTGCTACATACATACATTCTACATACATACATACATGCTACATACTACATACATACATGCTACATACATACATTCTACATACATACATACATGCTATATACTACATACATACATGCTACATACATACATACATGCTACATACATACATACATACATGCTACCTGCTACATACATACATTCTACATACATACATGCTACATACTACATACATACATGCTACATATATACATTCTACATACATACATACATGCTACATACATACATGCTACATACTACATACATGCTACATACATACTGCATACAGGCTACATACATACTACATACATGCTACATATATACTACATGCATGCATGCATACATACTACATACATGCATACATACATGCTACATACATACATCCATACATACTACATACATGCTACATACATACTACATGCATGCATGCATGCATACATACTACATACATGCATACATACATGCTACATACATACATACATACATACTACATACATGCTACATACTACAAACATGCTACATGCATGCTACATACATACTACATGCATACATACTGCATACATACATACATACATACATACAATACATACATATAGACATACAGTACATTAAACATAGAGTTCATACTCAGCATTACTTGTCACTTTGTTCCCCGAAGCCAGTGTCATCTGTAAAAAATGAGAAAAAAACAAACAACCAATATACTCCCTGTCCGCAGAAATCCACGAGTGTCCCACGACGATCTCCCGTGGAGAGCAGCAGCATCAGATAATGCGACTGCTCTCCAGGGGCTCCAGGAACACAATGACGGGAGGAAGGTATCCTTCCGCCACTGTATTCCTCCGCCGCTGTAAAAAAAAAAAAGTCCCTAGTCTCACTTTATGGCATTGCTGTATGAGACATTTTCCCATGCAGCAATTGGCATAAAGTGACACTTTGAACTCAGGTAACCTCAGTGATACACTGCAGGAGCCATTGTCTCCTGTCAGTGTGTCACTGAGGGTCCTATAGAGCAGTGACATCACCCGATGTCACTGTTCTATAGGGGAGATCGTCGTGGGACACTCGTTATTAATTGGACTACGGCAGACAGGTAGTATGCGGTTTATTATTTTACGTTTTTTGCAGGCGCTGAAGTATGGTAAGTATGGTGAAATGAAGAATATTAAAATACTTTTTCCTAATGTGTGCGTGTTTTATTAACCCTTTTCTTACTATTGGATTAATAACGGATAGGCGTCTTATTGACGCCTCTCCGTTATTAACCCGGCTTAATGTCACCTTACGATAGCAAGGTGACATTAACCCCTTATTACCCCATATCCCACCGCTACACGGGAGTGGGAAGAGAGGGGCTAAGTGCCGGAATTGGCGCATCTTACAGATGCGCCATTTCCGGGGCGGCTGCGGACTGGTATTTGTAGCCGGGGGGGTATTTGTAGCCATGGCCCCTCTCTAGGCTATGAATATCAGCCCGCAGCTGTCTGCGTAGCCTTTCTGGCTATAAAATATAGGGGGACCCACGTCATTTTTTGGGGAGTCCCCCTATTTTAATAGCCAGTAAAGGCTACGCAGACAGCTGCGGGCTGATATTCATAGCAGGCTACAAATATTGGCCCCCGGCCGTCGTCTTTCCCCCTCTGGCGCAGAAAATTGCGCCGGAGCCCACGCCGTTTTTCCGTTTTTTTAAAAAAATTCAACGCTCATAAAGGCCTCTTTCACCCTTGCGTCGGTACGGGTCTGTCGCTATGCGTCGGGCCGACGTACCGACGCACGTTGTGAAATTTGTACACGACGTGGGCAGCGGATGCAGTTTTTCAACGCATCCGCTGCCCATTCTGAAGTGCGGGGAGGATGGGGCGGAGTTTCTGCCGCGCATGCGCGGTCGAAAATGGAAGACGCGACGGACAAAAAAACGTTCACTTGAATGTTTTTTCGTGCCGACGGTCCACCAAAACACAACGGATCCGTTGCAGGACGGACGCAACGTGTGGCCATTCGTCGCGATCTGTCGCTAATTCAAGTCTATGGGAAAAAAACGCATCCTGCGAGCACATTTGCATGATCCGTTTTTTTCCGCCAGATCCGTTTTTCCAGTCGGATCCTTTTTTTTCCGCCAGATCTGTTTTTTTCCACTGGATCCGTTTTTTTCCACCAGATCCATTTTTTTTTCCACCGGATCCGTTTTTTCCTGCCGGATCCATTTTTTTTCCGCGAGATCCGTTTTTTTCTCATAGAGTTTGTATTAGCGCCGGATTGCGCCTGATGGGCACAAGTTTCATCCATTTTTTGCAGGATCCGTCAAAAAAGCTGTATCCGCCAGATGGAAAACACATAGGAACGGGTTTTGTCCCTTTTTTTCATGCATGTTTCCATTCAAATCATGCACATTTTCTGTTTATTTATTTTCCAAAAACCTCATCAAAACCTGCATCAAAACTGCACCAAAAACTGCATCAAAAACCGCACCACAAACCTGCACCACAAACCTGCACCAAAAACTGCATCAAAAACCGCACCAAAAACCTGCACCAAAAACCGCACCAAAAACCTGCATCAAAAACCGCACCAAAAAGCTACATCAAAAACAGCACCAAAAACTGCATCAAAAACCGCACCACAAACCTGCACCAAAAACTGCATCAAAAACCGCACCACAAACCTGCACCAAAAACCGCACCAAAAACCTGCATCAAAAAAAGCACCAAAAACTGCATCAAAACAGCATCAAAAACCGCACCAAAAAGCTACATCAAAAACAGCACCAAAAACTGCATCAAAAACCGCACCACAAACCTGCACCAAAAACTGCATCAAAAACTGCACCAAAAACATGCACCAAAAACTGCATCAAAACTGCACCAAAAACTGCATCGAAAACCGCATCAAAAACCGCACAAAAAGCCTGCATAAAAAAGCACCAAAAACTGCATCAAAAACCGCACCAAAAAGCTACATCAAAAACAGCACCAAAAACTGCATAAAAAAACGCCCCACAAACCTGCACCAAAAACTGCATCAAAACTGCACCAAAAACTGCATCGAAAACCGCATCAAAAACTGCACCAAAAACCTGCATCAAAAAAGCACCAAAAACTGCATCAAAAACAGCATTAAAAACCGCACCAAAAAGCTACATCAAAAACAGCACCAAAAACTGCATCAAAAACCACACCACAAACCTGCACCAAAAACTGCATCAAAAACCGCACTGAAAACCTGCACCAAAAACTGCACCAAAACTTCATAAAAAATGCACCAAAAACTGCATCGAAAACCGCATCAAAAACCACACCAAAAACATGCATAGAAAAAAAGCATCTAAAACTGCACCAAAAACATACATCAAAAACAGCACCAAAAACAGCACCCAAAACTGCATCAAAACCTGCATAAAAAACTGGTGCAGTTTGATGCGGTTTTTGATGCGGTTTTTGATGCTGTTTTTGATGCAGTTTTTGATGCAAGTTTTTGGTGCAGGTTTTTGGCGCAGTTATTGGTGCAGGTTTTTGAGGCGGTTTTTGGTGCAGTTTTTGATGCAGTTTTTGGTGCAGTTTTTGATGCAGTTTTGGTGCAGTTTTTGGTGCAGGTTTATGGTGCAGTTTTTCATGCAGTTTTTGGTGCAGTTTTGATGCAGGTTTTGATGAGGTTTTTGGAAAATAAATAAACGGAAAATGTGCATGATTTGAATGGAAACATGCATGAAAAAACAGACAAAAACCGTTCCTATGTGTTTTCCGTCCGGCGGAAACAGCTTTTTTGACGGATCCTGCAAAAAACGGATGAAACGTGTGGCCATCAGGCGCAGTCCGGCGCTAATACAACTCTATGAGAAAAAAAACGGATCTGGAGGCAAAAAACGGATCCGGCAGTAAAAAACGGATCCGGCGGAAATAAAAAACGGATCTGGTGGAAAAAAACGGATCCGGTGGAAAAAACAGATCTGGCGGAAAAAGAACGGATCCAATGGAAAAAAACGGATCTGGCGGAAAAAAATGGATCCTGCAAATGTGCTCGCAGGATGCGTTTTTTTTACCATAGACTTGTATTAGCGTCGGATCGCGACGAATGGCCACACGTCGCGTCCGTCGTGCAACGGATCCGTCGAGTTTTGGCGGACCGTCGGCACGAAAAAACGTTCAAGTGAACGTTTTTTTGTCCGTCGCACCCGCTATTTTCTACCGCGCATGCGCGGCAGAAACTCTGCCCCCTCCTCCCCGCACTTCAGAATGGGCAGCGGATGCGTTGAAAAACTGCATCCGCTGCCCACGTCGTGTACAAATTTCACAACGTGCGTCGGTACGTCGGCCCGACGCATAGCGACGGACCCGTACCGACGCAAGGGTGAAAGAGGCCTTTATGAGCGTTGAATTTAAAAAAAAAAAACGGAAAAAAACGGCGTGGGTTCCCGCGCAATTTTCTGCGCCAGAGGGGGAAAGCCGACGGCCGGGGGCCAATATTTGTAGCCTGCTATGAATATCAGCCCGCAGCTGTCTGCGTAGCCTTTACTGGCTATTAAAATAGGGGGACCCCCCCAAAAAAATGACGTGGGGTCCCCCTATATTTTATAGCCAGAAAGGCTACGCAGACAGCTGCGGGCTGATATTCATAGCCTAGAGAGGGGCCATGGCTACAAATACCCCCCCGGCTACAAATACCAGTCCGCAGCCGCCCCGGAAATGGCGCATCTGTAAGATGCGCCAATTCCGGCACTTAGCCCCTCTCTTCCCACTCCCGTGTAGCGGTGGGATATGGGGTAATAAGGGGTTAATGTCACCTTGCTATCGTAAGGTGACATTAAGCCGGGTTAATAACGGAGAGGCGTCAATAAGACGCCTATCCGTTATTAATCCAATAGTAAGAAAAGGGTTAATAAAACACGCACACATTAGGAAAAAGTATTTTAATATTCTTCATTTCACCATACTTACCATACTTCAGCGCCTGCAAAAAACGTAAAATAATAAACCGCATACTACCTGTCTGCCGTAGTCCAATTAATAACGAGTGTCCCACGACGATCTCCCCTATAGAACAGTGACATCGGGTGATGTCACTGCTCTATAGGACCCTCAGTGACACACTGACAGGAGACAATGGCTCCTGCAGTGTATCACTGAGGTTACCTGAGTTCAAAGTGTCACTTTATGCCAATTGCTGCATGGGAAAATGTCTCATACAGCAATGCCATAAAGTGAGACTAGGGACTTTTTTTTTTACAGCGGCGGAGGAATACAGTGGCAGAAGGATACCTTCCTCCCGTCATTGTGTTCCTGGAGCCCCTGGAGAGCAGTCACATTATCTGATGCTGCTGCTCTCCACAGGAGATCGTCGTGGGACACTCATGGATTTCTGCGGACAGGGAGTATATTGGTTGTTTATTTTTTTCACATTTTTTACAGATGACACTGGCTTCGGGGAACAAAGTGACAAGTAATGGTGAGTATGTAATCTATGTTTAATGTACTGTATGTCTATATGTATGTATTGTATGTATGTATGCAGTATGTATGCATGTATGTATGGATGTATGCATGTAGTATGCATGTAGCATGTATGTAGTATGTATGTATGTATGTAGTATGTATGGATGTATGTATGTAGCATGTATGTAGTATGTGTTGTGATTCGGTTCGTGGGTTCCCCCGGTGGTCTCTTGTGGTACTGGTGTCCTGCAAGCTTTGCCTTCTCAGTTCACCTGTTCCTATCAGGATGTGGGAGTATCCTATTTAACCTTGCTCCTCAGTCATTCTAATGCTGGCCATCAATGTATCCAGAGTGATTCTGTTGCATGTTCCTGCTCCCAGTTTTCTGCTCAGCTAAGTTGGACACTTTAGTCCTTAAGTCTATTTTTGTATGTTTTGTCCAGTTTGCACTTATGTGAATCTCTGCAGCTGGAAGCTCTTGTTGGGCTGAAATTACCACTCCAGTGGCATGAGTTGTCACATGAGTTAAGGTAATTTCAGGATGGTGTTTTGAAGGGTTTTGCAGCTGACCGCGAAGTCCTCTGTTGTATCTTTCTGCTATTTAGTTAGCGGGCTGTTGTGAATTTGCTTTTTGCTCCCTCTAGTGGTTACTAGTTTTTTGACTCTGGTTTTTCTGTCATTCCTTTTATCCGCACCTGGGTCGTTAGTTAGGGGTGTTGCTATATAAGCTCCCTGGACCTTCAGTTCAATGCCTGGCAACGTAGTTATCAGAGCTAGTCTGCTGTGCTCTTGTCTACTGATCCTGGTTCCAGTTATATCAGCTAAGTCTGCCTTTTGCTTTTTGCTATTTGTTTTGGTTTTGTATTTTTGTCCAGCTTGTTCCAAATCTATATCCTGACCTTTGCTGGAAGCTCTAGGGGGGCTGGTGTTCTCCCCCCGGACCGTTAGACGGTTCGGGGGTTCTTGAATTTCCAGTGTGGATTTTGATAGGGTTTTTGTTGACCATATAAGTTACCTTTCTTTATTCTGCTATCAGTAAGCGGGCCTCTCTGTGCTAAACCTGGTTCATTTCTGTGTTTGTCATTTCCTCTTACCTAACCGTCATTATTTGTGGGGGGCTTCTATCCAGCTTTGGGGTCCCCTTCTCTGGAGGCAAGAAAGGTCTTTGTTTTCCTCTACTAGGGGTAGCTAGATTCTCCGGCTGGCGCGTGTCATCTAGAATCAACGTAGGAATGATCCCCGGCTACTTCTAGTGTTGGCGTTAGGAGTAGATATATGGTCAACCCAGTTACCACTGCCCTATGAGCTGGATTTTTGTACTCTGCAGACTTCCACGTTCCTCTGAGACCCTCGCCATTGGGGTCATAACAGTTTGCCAGGCCAGTATTAAATGTTTAATGCATTGCAGAAGAGGGATTATAAGAAGGAAGATTCTGAGTTTTTTTTTTTTTTTTTCTTCTTCCCCTTTACCTCAGAGTGGCTATGCTTGCTGCAGACATGAATGTCCAGACCTTGATTACAAGTGTGGACCAGCTGGCTACTCGTGTGCAGGGCATACAAGACTATGTTATCAGAAATCCTAGGTCAGAACCTAAAATACCGATTCCTGAACTGTTTTCCGGAGACAGGTTTAAGTTTAGGAATTTCGTGAATAATTGTAAATTGTTTTTGTCCCTGAGACCCTGTTCATCTGGAGATTCTGCTCAGCAAGTAAAAATTGTTATTTCGTTCTTACGGGGCGACCCTCAGGATTGGGCTTTTTCGCTGGCGCCAGGAGATCCGGCATTGGCTGATCTTGATGCGTTTTTTCTGGCGCTCGGTTTACTTTATGAGGAACCCAATCTTGAGATTCAGGCAGAAAAGGCCTTGCTGGCTATGTCTCAGGGGCAGGACGAGGCTGAAGTGTATTGCCAAAAATTTCGGAGATGGTCCGTGCTGACACATTGGAACGAGTGTGCACTGGCCGCTAATTTTAGAAATGGCCTTTCTGAAGCCATTAAGAATGTTATGGTGGGTTTTCCCATTCCCACAGGTCTGAATGATACTATGGCACTGGCTATTCAAATTGACCGGCGGTTGCGGGAGCGCAAAACCGCAAATTCCCTCATGGTGTTGTCTGAACAGACACCTAATTCGGTGCAATGTGATAGAAAAACCGCAAATTCCCTCATGGTGTTGTCTGAACAGACACCTGATTTAATGCAATGTGATAGAATCCTGACTAGAAATGAGCGGAAAATTCATAGACGCCGGAATGGCTTGTGCTACTACTGTGGTGATTCTACACATGTTATCTCAGCATGCTCTAAACGTATAGCTAAGGTTGTTAGTCCTGTCACCGTTGGTAATTTGCAACCTAAATTTATTCTGTCTGTAACTTTGATTTGCTCACTGTCATCTTATCCTGTCATGGCGTTTGTAGATTCAGGTGCTGCCCTGAGTCTCATGGATCTCTCATTTGCTAAGCGCTGTGGTTTTACTCTTGAACCATTAGAAAATCCTATTCCTCTTAGAGGTATTGATGCTACACCATTGGCAGCAAATAAACCGCAGTATTGGACACAGGTTACCATGTGCATGACTCCTGAACACCGCGAGGTGATACGTTTCCTGGTTTTACATAAAATGCATGATTTGGTTGTTTTAGGGCTGCCATGGTTACAGACCCATAATCCAGTCCTGGACTGGAAGGCTATGTCAGTCTCAAGTTGGGGCTGTAGTGGTATTCATGGGGATTCCCTGCCTGTGTCTATTGCTTCTTCTACGCCTTCGGAAGTTCCGGAGTATTTGTCTGATTATCAGGATGTCTTCAGTGAGTCTGAGTCCAGTGCACTGCCTCCTCATAGGGACTGTGACTGTGCTATAGATTTGATCCCAGGCAGTAAATTTCCTAAGGGAAGACTGTTTAATCTGTCGGTACCTGAACATACCGCTATGCGTTCATATATCAAGGAGTCTCTGGAGAAAGGACATATTCGTCCGTCTTCTTCCCCTCTTGGTGCGGGATTCTTTTTTGTGGCAAAAAAGGACGGATCTTTGAGACCTTGTATTGATTATCGGCTTTTAAATAAGATCACTGTCAAATTTCAGTATCCTTTGCCGCTGTTGTCTGACTTGTTTGCCCGGATTAAGGGTGCCAAGTGGTTCACCAAGATAGACCTTCGTGGTGCGTACAACCTTGTGCGCATTAAGCAAGGTGATGAATGGAAAACCGCATTCAATACGCCCGAAGGTCATTTTGAGTACTTGGTGATGCCTTTTGGGCTCTCCAATGCGCCTTCAGTTTTTCAGTCCTTTATGCATGACATTTTCCGGAAGTATCTGGATAAATTTTTGATTGTTTATCTGGATGATATTTTGGTTTTTTCTGATAATTGGGATTCGCATGTGGAGCAGGTCAGGTTGGTCTTTAAAATTTTGCGTGAAAATTCTTTGTTTGTCAAGGGCTCAAAGTGTCTCTTTGGTGTACAGAAGGTTCCCTTTTTGGGGTTCATTTTTTCCCCTTCTGCTGTGGAGATGGACCCAGTCAAGGTCCGAGCTATTCTTGATTGGACTCAGCCCTCGTCAGTTAAGAGTCTTCAGAAGTTCTTGGGCTTCGCTAACTTCTACCGTCGTTTTATCGCTAATTTTTCTAGCATTGTGAAACCTTTGACGGATATGACCAAGAAGGGCTCCGATGTAGCTAACTGGGCTCCTGCTGCCGTGGAGGCTTTCCAGGAGTTGAAACGCCGGTTTACTTCGGCGCCTGTTTTGTGCCAGCCTGACGTCTCACTTCCCTTTCAGGTTGAGGTGGATGCTTCGGAGATTGGGGCAGGGGCCGTTTTGTCGCAGAGAGGCCCTGGTTGCTCTGTTATGAAACCTTGTGCCTTTTTCTCTAGGAAGTTTTCGCCTGCCGAGCGAAATTATGATGTGGGCAATCGGGAGTTGTTGGCCATGAAATGGGCATTTGAGGAGTGGCGTCATTGGCTCGAGGGTGCTAAGCATCGTGTGGTGGTCTTGACTGATCACAAAAATCTGATGTATCTCGAGTCTGCTAAACGCCTTAATCCGAGACAGGCCCGCTGGTCATTGTTTTTCTCCCGCTTTGATTTTGTTGTCTCGTATTTACCAGGTTCAAAGAATGTGAAGGCCGATGCTCTTTCTAGGAGCTTTGTGCCTGATGCTCCTGGAGTCGCTGATCCTGTTGGTATTCTTAAAGATGGAGTTATCTTGTCAGCTATTTCTCCGGATCTGCGACGTGTGTTGCAGAGATTTCAGGCTGATAGGCCTGAGTCTTGTCCACCTGACAGACTGTTTGTCCCGGATAAGTGGACCAGCAGAGTCATTTCCGAGGTTCATTCCTCGGTGTTGGCAGGTCACCCGGGAATTTTTGGCACCAGAGATCTGGTGGCCAGGTCCTTTTGGTGGCCTTCCTTGTCAAGGGATGTGCGGTCATTTGTGCAGTCCTGTGGGACTTGTGCTCGAGCTAAGCCTTGCTGTTCTCGTGCCAGCGGTTTGCTCTTGCCCTTGCCTGTCCCGAAGAGACCTTGGACACATATCTCCATGGATTTCATTTCTGATCTTCCGCTATCTCAGGGCATGTCCGTTATCTGGGTGATATGTGATCGCTTCTCCAAGATGGTCCATTTGGTTCCTTTGCTTAAGCTGCCTTCCTCTTCCGATCTGGTTCCTGTGTTTTTCCAGAACGTGGTTCGTTTGCACGGCATCCCTGAGAATATTGTGTCAGACAGAGGATCCCAGTTCGTTTCCAGGTTCTGGCGATCCTTTTGTAGTAGGATGGGCATTGATTTGTCGTTTTCGTCTGCTTTCCATCCTCAGACTAATGGACAGACGGAGCGAACCAATCAGACTTTGGAGGCTTATTTGAGGTGTTTTGTCTCTGCTGATCAGGACGATTGGGTGACATTCTTGCCGTTGGCTGAGTTTGCCCTTAATAATCGGGCTAGTTCCGCCACCTTGGTTTCGCCTTTTTTCTGCAACTCTGGTTTCCATCCTCGCTTTTCTTCGGGTCATGTGGAGCCTTCTGACTGTCCTGGGGTGGATTCTGTGGTGGATAGGTTGCAGCAGATCTGGAATCATGTGGTGGACAACTTGAAGTTGTCACAGGAGAAGGCTCAGCGCTTTGCCAACCGCCGCCGCGGTGTGGGTCCCCGACTACGCGTTGGGGATTTGGTATGGCTTTCTTCCCGCTTTGTTCCTATGAAGGTCTCCTCTCCCAAATTTAAACCTCGTTTTATTGGGCCTTACAAGATATTGGAAATCCTTAATCCTGTATCTTTTCGTCTGGATCTTCCTGTGTCGTTTGCTATTCACAATGTATTTCATAGGTCCTTGTTGCGGCGGTACATTGTGCCTGTAGTTCCTTCTGCTGAGCCTCCTGCTCCGGTGTTGGTTGAGGGCGAGTTGGAGTACGTGGTGGAGAAGATCTTGGATTCTCGCCTCTCCAGGCGGAGGCTTCAGTACCTGGTCAAGTGGAAGGGCTATGGTCAGGAGGATAATTCCTGGGTGGTCGCCTCTGATGTTCATGCGGCCGATTTAGTTCGTGCCTTTCATGCCGCTCATCCTGATCGCCCTGGTGGTCGTGGTGAGGGTTCGGTGACCCCTCACTAAGGGGGGGGTACTGTTGTGAATTTGCTTTTTGCTCCCTCTAGTGGTTACTAGTTTTTTGACTCTGGTTTTTCTGTCATTCCTTTTATCCGCACCTGGGTCGTTAGTTAGGGGTGTTGCTATATAAGCTCCCTGGACCTTCAGTTCAATGCCTGGCAACGTAGTTATCAGAGCTAGTCTGCTGTGCTCTTGTCTACTGATCCTGGTTCCAGTTATATCAGCTAAGTCTGCCTTTTGCTTTTTGCTATTTGTTTTGGTTTTGTATTTTTGTCCAGCTTGTTCCAAATCTATATCCTGACCTTTGCTGGAAGCTCTAGGGGGGCTGGTGTTCTCCCCCCGGACCGTTAGACGGTTCGGGGGTTCTTGAATTTCCAGTGTGGATTTTGATAGGGTTTTTGTTGACCATATAAGTTACCTTTCTTTATTCTGCTATCAGTAAGCGGGCCTCTCTGTGCTAAACCTGGTTCATTTCTGTGTTTGTCATTTCCTCTTACCTAACCGTCATTATTTGTGGGGGGCTTCTATCCAGCTTTGGGGTCCCCTTCTCTGGAGGCAAGAAAGGTCTTTGTTTTCCTCTACTAGGGGTAGCTAGATTCTCCGGCTGGCGCGTGTCATCTAGAATCAACGTAGGAATGATCCCCGGCTACTTCTAGTGTTGGCGTTAGGAGTAGATATATGGTCAACCCAGTTACCACTGCCCTATGAGCTGGATTTTTGTACTCTGCAGACTTCCACGTTCCTCTGAGACCCTCGCCATTGGGGTCATAACAGCGGGCCTCTCTGTGCTAAATCTGCTTTCATACTACGTGTGTCTTTTCATCTGCTCTCACCGTTATTATATGTGGGGGGCTGCTATCTCCTGTGGGGACATTCTCTGGAGGCAAGCCAGGACTGTGTTTTCTTCTACCAGGGGTAGTTAGTTCTCCGGCTGGCGCGCGGCATCTAGAGACAATGCAGGAATGCCCCCTGGCTACTTCTAGTGTGGTGTGTAGGTTTATCATCGCGGTCAGCTCTAGTTTCCATCACCCGAGAGCTTGTCCGTTTATTCTATGCTTCTGATGTTTCCTTGCCATTGGAAACCATAACAGTATGGCCAGCCAAAATGTTTAATCTATAGGCTGAAGCAGGAGAGAAAAGGAACTGTGTGAAACCTTTTTTTTTTTTTTCCCTTCCTCTGAAGTTGCACTCCAGCTCTAATTGCAGTCTCCTGTTTTCCTCTCCTCTTAACCCCTGAATGGCTCAGACTTTATCTGTTGAAATATGGATCCCCAGAGTCTGGCTACCAATTTGAATAATCTTGCCTCTAAAGTTCAGAATATACAAGATTTTTTGTTACATGCTCCTCGGTCTGAACCTAAAATTCCTATACCGGAGTTTTTTTCTGGAGATCGATCTTGTTTTCTAAATTTTAAATACAATTGTAAATTGTTTCTTTCGCTGAGATCTCATTCTGCTGGAGATCCTGCCCAGCAAGTAAAAATTGTTATTTCTTTACTGCGGGGTGACCCCCCAAAATTGGGCATTTTCATTGGCACCAGGGGATCCTGCGTTGCTCAATGTGGATGCGTTTTTTCTGGCTTTGGGGTTGCTTTATGAGGAACCAAATTTGGAGATTCAGGCTGAGAAAGCCCTAATAGCCCTCTCTCAGGGGCAAGATGAAGCCGAAATATATTGCCAAAAATTTCGAAAATGGTCTGTGCTTACTCAGTGGAATGAGTGCGCTCTGGCGGCAATTTTCAGAGAAGGTCTCTCTGATGCTGTAAAAGACGTCATGGTGGGGTTTCCTGCGCCTACTGGTCTGTATGAGTCCATGACAATGGCAATTCAGATTGATCGGCGTTTACGGGAACGCAAACCTGTGCACCAGTTGGCGGTGTCTTCTGAAGAGGCACCACAGAGTATGCAATGTGATAGCTTTCTGTCCAGAAGCGAACGACAGATTTATAGGCGCAAAAATCATTTGTGCTTCTATTGTGGAAATTCTACTCATGTTATATCAGCATGCTCTAAACGAACAAAGAAAGTTGATAAATCCTCTGCTATTGGCACTTTGCAGTCCAAGTTTATTTTGTCTGTAACTCTAATTTGTTCGTTATCTTCTATTGTTGCGGATGCGTATGTGGATTCTGGCGCCGCTTTGAGTCTTATGGATTGGTCCTTTGCCAGGCGCTGTGGGTTTGATCTAGAGCCTCTGGAAGTTCCTATACCTTTAAAGGGTATTGATTCTATACCATTGGCTAGTAATAAACCACAATACTGGACACAAGTGACTATGCGTATGACTCCAGACCATCAAGAGGTGATTCGCTTCCTTGTACTGTATAATCTACATGATGTGTTGGTGCTGGGATTGCCATGGTTGCAAACTCATAACCCAGTCCTTGACTGGAAAACAATGTCTGTACTAAGCTGGGGATGTCAGGGAACTCATGGGGACACATCTTTGGTCTCCATTGCTTCATCTATTCCCTCTGAAATTCCTGAGTTTTTGTCTGATTATCGTGAGGTTTTTGAGGAATCTACTCTTAATTCTCTTCCTCCTCACAGAGATTGCGATTGCGCCATAGATTTGATCCCTGGCAGTAAATTTCCTAAGGGTCGTCTATTCAATCTGTCTGTACCTGAACATGCTGCCATGCGAGAGTATATTAGGGAGTCCTTGGAAAAGGGACATATTCGTCCTTCTTCGTCTCCTCTTGGAGCGGGGTTCTTTTTCGTAGCTAAAAGCGATGGTTCTTTGAGACCTTGTATTGATTATAGACTCTTGAATAAGATCACAGTCAAGTATCAGTATCCTTTGCCATTGCTGACAGATTTATTTGCTCGCATTGAGGGGGCGAAGTGGTTCTCTAAGATTGATCTTCGCGGTGCGTATAATTTGGTGCGAATTAAGCAGGGGGATGAGTGGAAAACCGCATTTAATACGCCCGAGGGCCATTTTGAGTATTTGGTGATGCCTTTTGGTCTGTCAAATGCCCCTTCGGTCTTTCAGTCTTTTATGCACAATATTTTCCGTGAATATCTGGATAAATTTATGATTGTGTATTTGGACGATATCTTGATTTTTTCGGATGACTGGGAATCTCATGTTCAACAAGTCAGGAGGGTTTTTCAGGTTTTGCGGACCAATTCTCTGTTTGTTAAAGGTTCAAAGTGTGTTTTTGGGGTTCAGAAGATTTCTTTTTTGGGGTACATTTTTTCCCCCTCTTCTATTGAGATGGATCCTGTGAAGGTTCGGGCTATTTGTGACTGGACGCAACCGACTTCTCTTAAGGGCCTTCAGAAATTTTTGGGCTTTGCTAACTTTTATCGTCGATTCATAACTGGTTTTTCTAGCGTTGTCAGGCCTTTGACTGATTTGACTAAAAAGGGTGCTGATGTTGCAGATTGGTCTCCTGCTGCTGTGGAGGCCTTTCGGGAGCTTAAGCGCCGTTTTTCTTCTGCTCCGGTGTTGTGCCAGCCTGATGTTTCTCTTCCTTTTCAGGTGGAAGTTGATGCTTCCGAGATCGGAGCGGGGGCGGTTTTGTCGCAGAAAAGTTCAGATTGTTCAGTGATGAGACCTTGTGCGTTCTTTTCTCGAAAATTTTCGCCCGCCGAGCGAAATTATGACGTCGGTAATCGGGAGCTTTTGGCGATGAAGTGGGCATTCGAGGAGTGGCGTCATTGGCTTGAGGGTGCTAAACATCAGGTGGTGGTCTTGACTGATCACAAAAATTTGATTTATCTTGAGTCGGCCAGACGTCTGAATCCTAGACAGGCGCGCTGGTCGTTGTTTTTCTCCCGGTTTAATTTTGTGGTTTCGTATCTGCCAGGTACTAAGAATGTGAAGGCGGATGCCCTTTCTAGGAGTTTTGAACCTGATTCCCCTGGTGATTCTAAACCTACGGGTATACTTAAGGATGGGGTGATATTGTCTGCTGTCTTCCCAGACCTGCGACGTGCTTTACAAGAGTTTCAGGCGGATTGGCCTGATCGTTGTCCGCCTGGTAGATTGTTTGTGCCGGATGAGTGGACCAATAGAGTCATCTCGGAGGTTCATTCTTCTGCGTTGGCAGGTCATCCGGGAATTTTTGGTACCAGAGATTTGGTGGCTAGGTCCTTCTGGTGGCCTTCCCTGTCTCGGGACGTGCGTACTTTTGTGCAGTCTTGCGATGTTTGTGCTCGGGCCAAGCCTTGTTGTTCTCGGGCTAGTGGGTTGTTGTTGCCCTTGCCTGTTCCTAAGAGGCCTTGGACACACATCTCTATGGATTTTATTTCTGATCTCCCTGTTTCTCAGAAGATGTCCGTCATTTGGGTGGTGTGTGACCGCTTTTCTAAGATGGTTCATTTGGTGCCCTTGCCCAAGCTGCCTTCCTCATCTGAGTTGGTGCCCCTGTTTTTTCAGAATGTGGTTAGGCTGCATGGTATTCCGGAGAATATCGTTTCCGACAGGGGATCCCAGTTTGTGTCCAGATTTTGGCGGGCGTTTTGTGCCAGGATGGGTATTGATTTGTCTTTTTCGTCTGCATTTCATCCCCAGACAAATGGCCAGACGGAACGTACTAATAAGACCTTGGAGACTTATTTGAGGTGTTTCGTGTCTGCTGATCAGGATGACTGGGTCTCCTTTTTGCCGTTGGCTGAGTTTGCTCTTAATAATCGGGCCAGTTCTGCCACTTTGGTCTCCCCTTTCTTTTGCAATTCAGGGTTCCATCCTCGTTTTTCATCTGGTCAGGTGGAGTCTTCGGATTGTCCTGGAGTGGATACCATGGTGGATAGGTTGCATCGTATTTGGGGGCAGGTGGTGGACAATTTGGAGTTGTCCCAGGAGAGGACTCAACGTTTTGCTAATCGCCATCGTCGTGTTGGTCCTCGTCTTCGTGTTGGGGACTTGGTGTGGTTGTCCTCCCGTTTTGTCCCTATGAGGGTCTCTTCTCCTAAGTTTAAGCCTCGGTTCATCGGTCCTTATAAGATTTTGGAAATTCTTAACCCTGTGTCTTTTCGTTTGGACCTCCCAGCATCCTTTGCTATCCATAATGTCTTCCATCGGTCATTATTGCGGAGGTATGAGGTACCACTTGTGCCTTCTGTTGAGCCTCCTGCTCCTGTGCTGGTTGAGGGTGAATTGGAGTACGTGGTGGAGAAAATCTTGGACTCCCGTGTTTCCAGACGGAGACTTCAATATCTGGTGAAATGGAAGGGCTACGGTCAAGAGGATAATTCTTGGGTTACAGCTTCTGATGTTCATGCTTCTGATTTGGTCCGTGCCTTTCATAGGGCTCATCCAGATCGCCCTGGTGGTTCTTGTGAGGGTTCGGTGCCCCCTCCTTAAGGGGGGGGTACTGTTGTGATTCGGTTCGTGGGCTCCCCCGGTGGTCTCTTGTGGTACTGGTGTCCTGCAAGCTTTGCCTTCTCAGTTCACCTGTTCCTATCAGGATGTGGGAGTATCCTATTTAACCTTGCTCCTCAGTCATTCTAATGCTGGCCATCAATGTATCCAGAGTGATTCTGTTGCATGTTCCTGCTCCCAGTTTTCTGCTCAGCTAAGTTGGACACTTTAGTCCTTAAGTCTATTTTTGTATGTTTTGTCCAGTTTGCACTTATGTGAATCTCTGCAGCTGGAAGCTCTTGTTGGGCTGAAATTACCACTCCAGTGGCATGAGTTGTCACATGAGTTAAGGTAATTTCAGGATGGTGTTTTGAAGAGTTTTGCAGCTGACCGCGAAGTCCTCTGTTGTATCTTTCTGCTATTTAGTTAGCGGGCCTCTCTGTGCTAAATCTGCTTTCATACTACGTGTGTCTTTTCATCTGCTCTCACCGTTATTATATGTGGGGGGCTGCTATCTCCTGTGGGGACATTCTCTGGAGGCAAGCCAGGACTGTGTTTTCTTCTACCAGGGGTAGTTAGTTCTCCGGCTGGCGCGCGGCATCTAGAGACAACGCAGGAATGCCCCCTGGCTACTTCTAGTGTGGTGTGTAGGTTTAGCATCGCGGTCAGCTCTAGTTTCCATCACCCGAGAGCTTGTCCGTTTATTCTATGCTTCTGATGTTTCCTTGCCATTGGAAACCATAACAAGTATGTATGTAGCCTGTATGTAGTATGTATGCAGTATGTATGTAGCATGTATGTATGTATGTAGCATGTATGTATGTAGTATGTATGTAGCATGTAGTATGTATGTAGCATGTATGTATGGATGTATGTATGCAGTATGTATGTAGCATGTATGTATGTAGCATGTATATAGCATGTATGTATGTAGTATGTAGCATGTATGTATGTAGCATGTAGTATGTATGTAGCATATATATGTAGTATGTAGCATGTATGTAGTATGTATGTATGTAGCATGTATGTATGTAGTATGTATGTGGTATGTATGTATGTATGTATGTGGTATGTATGTATGTAGCATGTATGTATGTAGTATGTAGCATGTATGTATCATGTATGTAGCATGTATGTAGTATGTAGCATCTATGTATGTATATAGTATGTATGTAGCACATATGTAGTATGTATGTAGCATGTATGTATGTATGTAGAATGTATGTATGTAGCATATATGTATGCAGCATGTATATATGTATGTAGCATGTATGTAGCATGCATGTAGCATGTATGTATGTATGTATGTAGCATGTATGGAGTATGTATGTAGCATGTATGTATGTATGTAGCATGTATGTAGCATGTATGTATGTATGTCTGTAGCATGTATGGAGTATGTATGTAGCATGTATGTATGGAGTATGTATGTAGCATGTATGTATGTATGTCTGTAGCATGTATGGAGTATGTATGTAGCATGTATGTATGGAGTATGTATGGAGTATGTATGTAGTATGTATGTATGTAGCATGTATGTAGCATGTATGTATGTATGTATGTATGTAGCATGTATGGAGTATGTATGTAGCATGTATGTATGTATGTATGTATGTATGGAGTATTTTTTTTTTTTACATTCAACACATTAGCCGGATGATGGGACTACTACTGTCCCATCATTGGCTAATGTGTCAATCACTGTCAGTGTAGCAGGCATCGTCCGATGGGACTTGTAGTCCCATCGGACGATGCCTGCACAGACACAAAGACCCCTGGCAGTCCGCACAGACCCCCCCGGCAGGTCGTACAGACCCCGGAGAGGCCGCACAGACCCCCCGGCAGGTCGTACAGACCCCGGAGAGGCCGCACAGACCCCCCGGCAGGTCGTACAGACCCCGGAGAGGCCGCAAAGACCCCCCGGCAGGTCGTACAGACCCCAGAGAGGCCGCACAGACCCCCCAGCAGGTCGTACAGACCCCCCGGCAGGCCGTACAGACCCCGGAGAGGACGCACAGACCCCCTGGCAGGCACGCACACTCGCACAGACCCCGCCCGCACAGAGACACGCAGTCTCCGCCCACGCACCGCCCACTTTCCATTATAGTGATTTTTGCACTGTGGGGACTTCCGATTCCGATTTCCGATATCGCAGAAATATCGGAACTCGGTATCGGAATTCTCAACACTAACGGTATTGTGAGCTCTGTGGCCTGCCGTCTGAAGCTGCCTAGGACTATGAAGGTACACCCAGTTTTTCATGTATCTTTACTAAAGCCTGTATCTCCTAATACCTTCCAGGGACGTGTTGTGCCACCTCCGCAGCCTGTGGTGATTGATGGGCAAGAACAATTTGTGGTGGAGGAAATTGTTGATTCCAGGATTCGCAGGAATCGGCTCCAATATCTGATAAGATGGCAGGGATATCCCCCTGAGGAAGACTCTTGGGAACCTGTGGAAAACATCAATGCCCAACAGAAGATTTCTCATTTTCATCAGAGATTCCCTGAGAAACCAGGTCCAGGATCGTCCTGAGGCCGCTTCTAAGGAGGGAGTAATGTCAGGACTCTGAACATTTTTTATTACCTTTTGTGCATTACTGCCCTTTTCCAAGATGGCATCTTTGGTCCCATGTGCACTGTGCCTTCCTGCTATAAAACTCCACCCCAGCCTTCAGTCTGTGCTAGAGTATTCTGCCTTGCATGCAGCTCCTGACCCTGGTGACTCCCTGGCTATATACCTGCTCCTGTGAACCTGTGTGGTGATCCTGCTACTCTGCTCTGAGTTCCTGCTGCATACACCAGTTTCCAGTAATCATCCTTCATCTGCTGCTCGTGTTTACTGCCATCTGCATTTGCTGGACATGTAAGCTGTAGCTGCTCTGCAAAAACCTGAGACTATTACCCAGGCCTCCCTGGTTGAGCTCAGATATTATTTGAACTTACTTATAAGCGTATCTATCTTTGTTTGGACTAAGAATGGACTTATGTTATGGTTTCCAATGGCAAGGAAACATCAGAAGCATAGAATAAACGGACAAGCTCTCGGGTGATGGAAACTAGAGCTGACCGCGATGCTAAACCTACACACCACACTAGAAGTAGCCAGGGGGCATTCCTGCGTTGTCTCTAGATGCCGCGCGCCAGCCGGAGAACTAACTACCCCTGGTAGAAGAAAACACAGTCCTGGCTTGCCTCCAGAGAATGTCCCCACAGGAGATAGCAGCCCCCCACATATAATAACGGTGAGAGCAGATGAAAAGACACACGTAGTATGAAAGCAGATTTAGCACAGAGAGGCCCGCTAACTAAATAGCAGAAAGATACAACAGAGGACTTCGCGGTCAGCTGCAAAACCCTTCAAAACACCATCCTGAAATTACCTTAACTCATGTGACAACTCATGCCACTGGAGTGGTAATTTCAGCCCAACAAGAGCTTCCAGCTGCAGAGATTCACATATGTGCAAACTGGACAAAACATACAAAAATAGACTTAAGGACTAAAGTGTCCAACTTAGCTGAGCAGAAAACTGGGAGCAGGAACATGCAACAGAATCACTCTGGATACATTGATGGCCAGCATTAGAATGACTGAGGAGCAAGGTTAAATAGGATACTCCCACATCCTGATAGGAACAGGTGAACTGAGAAGGCAAAGCTTGCAGGACACCAGTACCACAAGAGACCACCGGGGGAGCCCACGAACCGAATCACAACAGTACCCCCCCCCTTAAGGAGGGGGCACCGAACCCTCACAAGAACCACCAGGGCGATCTGGATGAGCCCTATGAAAGGCACGGACCAAATCAGAAGCATGAACATCAGAAGCTGTAACCCAAGAATTATCCTCTTGACCGTAGCCCTTCCATTTCACCAGATATTGAAGTCTCCGTCTGGAAACACGGGAGTCCAAGATTTTCTCCACCACGTACTCCAATTCACCCTCAACCAGCACAGGAGCAGGAGGCTCAACAGAAGGCACAAGTGGTACCTCATACCTCCGCAATAATTACCGATGGAAGACATTATGGATAGCAAAGGATGCTGGGAGGTCCAAACGAAAAGACACAGGGTTAAGAATTTCCAAAATCTTATAAGGACCGATGAACCGAGGCTTAAACTTAGGAGAAGAGACCCTCATAGGGACAAAACGGGAGGACAACCACACCAAGTCCCCAACACGAAGACGAGGACCAACACGACGATGGCAATTAGCAAAACGTTGAGTCTTCTCCTGGGAGAACTCCAAATTGTCCACCACCTGCCCCCAAATACGATGCAACCTATCCACCATGGTATCCACTCCAGGACAATCCGAAGACTCCACCTGACCAGATGAAAAACGAGGATGGAACCCTGAATTGCAAAAGAAAGGGGAGACCAAAGTGGCAGAACTGGCCCGATTATTAAGGGCAAACTCAGCCAACGGCAAAAAGGAGACCCAGTCATCCTGATCAGCAGACACGAAACACCTCAAATAAGTCTCCAAGGTCTGATTAGTACGTTCCGTCTGGCCATTTGTCTGGGGATGAAATGCAGACGAAAAAGACAAATCAATGCCCATCCTGGCACAAAACGCCCGCCAAAATCTGGACACAAACTGGGATCCCCTGTCGGAAACGATATTCTCCGGAATACCATGCAGCCGAACCACATTCTGAAAAAATAGGGGCACCAACTCAGATGAGGAAGGCAGCTTGGGCAAGGGCACCAAATGAACCATCTTAGAAAAGCGGTCACACACCACCCAAATGACGGACATCTTCTGAGAAACAGGGAGATCAGAAATAAAATCCATAGAGATGTGTGTCCAAGGCCTCTTAGGAACAGGCAAGGGCAACAACAACCCACTAGCCCGAGAACAACAAGGCTTGGCCCGAGCACAAACATCGCAAGACTGCACAAAAGTACGCACGTCCCGAGACAGGGAAGGCCACCAGAAGGACCTAGCCACCAAATCTCTGGTACCAAAAATTCCCGGATGACCTGCCAACACAGAAGAATGAACCTCCGAGATGACTCTATTGGTCCACTCATCCGGCACAAACAATCTACCAGGCGGACAACAATCAGGCCGATCCGCCTGAAACTCTTGTAAAGCACGTCGCAGGTCTGGGAAGACAGCAGACAATATCACCCCATCCTTAAGTATACCCGTAGGTTTAGAATCACCAGGGGAATCAGGTTCAAAACTCCTAGAAAGGGCATCCGCCTTCACATTCTTAGTACCTGGCAGATACGAAACCACAAAATTAAACCGGGAGAAAAACAACGACCAGCGCGCCTGTCTAGGATTCAGACGTCTGGCCGACTCAAGATAAATCAAATTTTTGTGATCGGTCAAGACCACCACCTGATGTTTAGCACCCTCAAGCCAATGACGCCACTCCTCGAATGCCCACTTCATCGCCAAAAGCTCCCGATTACCGACGTCATAATTTCGCTCGGCGGGCGAAAATTTTCGAGAAAAGAACGCACAAGGTCTCATCACTGAACAATCTGAACTTTTCTGCGACAAAACCGCCCCCGCTCCGATCTCGGAAGCATCAACTTCCACCTGAAAAGGAAGAGAAACATCAGGCTGGCACAACACCGGAGCAGAAGAAAAACGGCGCTTAAGCTCCCGAAAGGCCTCCACAGCAGCAGGAGACCAATCTGCAACATCAGCACCCTTTTTAGTCAAATCAGTCAAAGGCCTGACAACGCTAGAAAAACCAGTTATGAATCGACGATAAAAGTTAGCAAAGCCCAAAAATTTCTGAAGGCCCTCAAGAGAAGTCGGTTGCGTCCAGTCACAAATAGCCCGAACCTTCACAGGATCCATCTCAATAGAAGAGGGGGAAAAAATGTACCCCAAAAAAGAAATCTTCTGAACCCCAAAAACACACTTTGAACCTTTAACAAACAGAGAATTGGTCTGCAAAACCTGAAAAACCCTCCTAACTTGTTGAACATGAGATTCCCAGTCATCCGAAAAAATCAAGATATCGTCCAAATACACAATCATAAATTTATCCAGATATTCACGGAATATATTGTGCATAAAAGACTGAAAGACCGAAGGGGCATTTGACAGACCAAAAGGCATCACCAAATACTCAAAATGGCCCTCGGGCGTATTAAATGCGGTTTTCCACTCATCCCCCTGCTTAATTCGCACCAAATTATACGCACCGCGAAGATCAATCTTAGAGAACCACTTCGCCCCCTCAATGCGAGCAAATAAATCTGTCAGCAATGGCAAAGGATACTGATACTTGACTGTGATCTTATTCAAGAGTCTATAATCAATACAAGGTCTCAAAGAACCATCGCTTTTAGCTACGAAAAAGAACCCCGCTCCAAGAGGAGACGAAGAAGGACGAATATGTCCCTTTTCCAAGGACTCCCTAATATACTCTCACATGGCAGCATGTTCAGGTACAGACAGATTGAATAGACGACCCTTAGGAAATTTACTGCCAGGGATCAAATCTATGGCGCAATCGCAATCTCTGTGAGGAGGAAGAGAATTAAGAGTAGATTCCTCAAAAACCTCACGATAATCAGACAAAAACTCAGGAATTTCAGAGGGAATAGATGAAGCAATGGAGACCAAAGATGTGTCCCCATGATTTCCCTGACATCCCCAGCTTAGTACAGACATTGTTTTCCAGTCAAGGACTGGGTTATGAGTTTGCAACCATGGCAATCCCAGCACCAACACATCATGTAGATTATACAGTACAAGGAAGCGAATCACTTCTTGATGGTCTGGAGTCATACGCATAGTCACTTGTGTCCAGTATTGTGGTTTATTACTAGCCAATGGTGTAGAATCAATACCCTTTAAAGGTATAGGAACTTCCAGAGGCTCTAGATCAAACCCACAGCGCCTGGCAAAGGACCAATCCATAAGACTCAAAGCGGCGCCAGAATCCACATACGCATCCGCAACAATAGAAGATAACGAACAAATTAGAGTTACAGACAAAATAAACTTGGACTGCAAAGTGCCAATAGCAGAGGATTTATCAACTTTCTTTGTTCGTTTAAAGCATGCTGATATAACATGAGTAGAATTTCCACAATAGAAGCACAAATGATTTTTGCGCCTATAAATCTGTCGTTCGCTTCTGGACAGAAAGCTATCACATTGCATACTCTGTGGTGCCTCTTCAGAAGACACCGCCAACTGGTGCACAGGTTTGCGTTCCCGTAAACGCCGATCAATCTGAATTGCCATTGTCATGGACTCATTCAGACCAGTAGGTGCAGGAAACCCCACCATGACGTCTTTTACAGCATCAGAGAGACCTTCTCTGAAAATTGCCGCCAGAGCGCACTCATTCCACTGAGTAAGCACAGACCATTTTCGAAATTTTTGGCAATATATTTCGGCTTCATCTTGCCCCTGAGAGAGGGCTATTAGGGCTTTCTCAGCCTGAATCTCCAAATTTGGTTCCTCATAAAGTAACCCCAAAGCCAGAAAAAACGCATCCACATTGAGCAACGCAGGATCCCCTGGTGCCAATGAAAATGCCCAATTTTGGGGGTCACCCCGCAGTAAAGAAATAACAATTTTTACTTGCTGGGCAGGATCTCCAGCAGAATGAGATCTCAGCGAAAGAAACAATTTACAATTGTATTTAAAATTTAGAAAACAAGATCGATCTCCAGAAAAAAACTCCGGTATAGGAATTTTAGGTTCAGACCGAGGAGCATGTAACAAAAAATCTTGTATATTCTGAACTTTAGAGGCAAGATTATTCAAATTGGCAGCCAGACTCTGGGGATCCATATTTCAACAGATAAAGTCTGAGCCATTCAGGGGTTAAGAGGAGAGGAAAACAGGAGACTGCAATTAGAGCTGGAGTGCAACTTCAGAGGAAGGAAAAAAAAAAAAAAAAAAAAAAAAAGGTTTCACACAGTTCCTTTTCTCTCCTGCTTCAGCCTATAGATTAAACATTTGGGCTGGCCATACTGTTATGGTTTCCAATGGCAAGGAAACATCAGAAGCATAGAATAAACGGACAAGCTCTCGGGTGATGGAAACTAGAGCTGACCGCGATGCTAAACCTACACACCACACTAGAAGTAGCCAGGGGGCATTCCTGCGTTGTCTCTAGATGCCGCGCGCCAGCCGGAGAACTAACTACCCCTGGTAGAAGAAAACACAGTCCTGGCTTGCCTCCAGAGAATGTCCCCACAGGAGATAGCAGCCCCCCACATATAATAACGGTGAGAGCAGATGAAAAGACACACGTAGTATGAAAGCAGATTTAGCACAGAGAGGCCCGCTAACTAAATAGCAGAAAGATACAACAGAGGACTTCGCGGTCAGCTGCAAAACCCTTCAAAACACCATCCTGAAATTACCTTAACTCATGTGACAACTCATGCCACTGGAGTGGTAATTTCAGCCCAACAAGAGCTTCCAGCTGCAGAGATTCACATATGTGCAAACTGGACAAAACATACAAAAATAGACTTAAGGACTAAAGTGTCCAACTTAGCTGAGCAGAAAACTGGGAGCAGGAACATGCAACAGAATCACTCTGGATACATTGATGGCCAGCATTAGAATGACTGAGGAGCAAGGTTAAATAGGATACTCCCACATCCTGATAGGAACAGGTGAACTGAGAAGGCAAAGCTTGCAGGACACCAGTACCACAAGAGACCACCGGGGGAGCCCACGAACCGAATCACAACAGACTTATTTGCGTCAAGTATCTTCAAGAATAATTGTGCTTCATAGACTTTCTGCGTGATTGCATTTTCCTCTGAAGTTCCCTATAGACTGCTAAGCTGCATTTAATATTTACACCATGTGTTGTGGACTTGAGTTTCTCTTTGCACCTGTTTGAATCACCGTGTGATAAGACTTTACCACTTATAAAACTGTGTCCTGCAGTTGTCTTGTTCCACGCAAAGAGTCTCCTGAGTTATCCCCTATAATTATTACATGATACTCTAGCCTCAAAAGAGGAGACTGCTGGAACAATGACTGCAGAGAGCAGATTAGAGCAGGTGTTTTCCATAATTAGATCACTGCAGAAAGATGTGGAAGGTCTGCAAAAGAAGTTTGGAAGCTTTGAACACAATCAACAAGTGTTTGGACAGACTTTGCAGGACTTAAGCACCCGCATGGCAGCCCAGGAAAACAAACTTGCTGGCATAGAGTCCCAGTATGGATGGGCTTTTCAGGACATAAGCACACAAATAGCTGCACAAGCAACTTTACCCTCTGGGCAACCGCCACCAGCTAGCCCACCTAAGTTGCCCCCATTCAGATTTAATGGTGATCGCGACAAATTTCGTGGCTTTGTGAATCAATGTATGCTATATTTTGATGTGCATGCTGACCGTTTTCCTAATGATAGATTCAAAGTATTGTGTGTAATAATGCTGCTGACCGCATGAGCGCTCGCCTGGGTGAATCCAATGATTGAGTCTCGTGACCTATGGTTAAATAACTTGGATGATTTCTTGGCCGCTATGGCATTGATGTTTCATGATTCTAATCGCCGTGCAACTGCTGATTCTGCTTTATTGCCTTTACGCCAGGCTAAACATTCTGTTATTCAGTATGCTACTGAATTCAGGAGATTAGCAGTAGATACCAATTGGGACAGTTATGCACAATTGCCTATTTTTAAAAGGGGTCTGTCTAGTATTGTAAAAGATGAACTAGCTCGCTCTGAGTCACCACTAGAGCTAAAGACATTTATACAGCATTGTGAGCGCATTGACATTCGCCTTACTGAGCGTAGGCAGGAGAAGTTTGCTGCATATAACCGTATTTCTAACTTTTCCCTTCCTTCCAAAGAGCCTGCAGGTAAAACATCTCGGGAGGTGGAGGAGGTGCCCATGCAAATTGATTCTGTTCAGAGGCACGAGATCAATGAGCGCCGGGATCATCGCCTTCGTGAAAGTCTATGTTTCTACTGCGGCCAGTCTGACCACTTCTTGATCAATTGTCCTAAGTGTCCTAGACGGCCTAACAAGGTGCTAGCAGCAGTAGGGGAGTATGACAACTGTGATGATGAATCTGACATCTCTGAATGTAGCCTGCCTTTAAACGCTGTATTCCATTCACTTTCTATGACTTCTGTTGTGAATTCCGCTCTTGGGCTCCCTCCGGTGGTTGTAAGTGGCATTTTTGCGAGTTCTGCTCTTGGGCTCCCTCCGGTGGTTTTAAGTGGTACTGCTGCTCCTTGGATTTAGTAGTCAGCAGCTGCTTCCACTGATTGTCTTTCTGGCTCGACTATTTAGCCTGGTTCTATCCTTCAGCCTGTGCCAGTTGTCAATGGTTCCTGGTTGGATTCACATCTCTGCTTGGATTTCCCTGATATTCTGACCAGTTCAGCAAAGATAAGTCCTTGCTTTGTTCTTTTGCAGTCCACTTGTTGTGGACTTAATCTTTCTGCACTTTCTATGTTTTTTCTAGTCCAGCTTGTCAGTATGGATTTATTCAGTTAAGCTGGAAGCTCTGGGAAGCAGATTTACCCTCCACACCTTTAGTCAGGTGTGGAGATTTTTGTAAACTCTGTGGTGGATTTTTCTAGTTTTTAATACTGACCGCACAGTATTCTTTCCTGTTCTATTTATCTAGTTAGACTGGCCTCCTTTGCTACATCCTGGTTTCATTCTGCGTATGTCATTTCCCTCTCCACTCTCAGTCAATATTTGTGGGGGGCTGTCCTATCCTTTGGGGATTTTCTCTGAGGCAAGATAGCTTTCCTGTTTCTATCTTTAGGGGTAGTTAGTCCTCCGGCTGTGACGAGGTGTCTAGGGAGTGACAGGAACATCCCACGGCTACTTCTAGTGTTGTGTTAAGCTCAGGAACTGCGGTCAGTACAGGTACCACCTCCTCCCGAGCACGTCCCATAATGCTTCTAAACCACCAGCTCATAACAGTACAACTGGCCACAAATGAATTAAATGCATCTCAAAAGAAGGAAAAGGAAGTTCTGAGCCATTTTTTTTTCTGCAGTCTGTTTTGTCTTTTTTTTCCTCTTAATCTCTGGGTGGTTCAGGATTTTGGCGCTGGCATGGATGTTCAGGGTTTGTTTTCTCGTGTGGATCAACTTGCTGCAAGAGTACAGAGTATCCAAGATTATGTTGTCCAGACTCCGGCTTTAGAGCCTAGAATTCCAACCCCTGATTTGTTTTTTGGGGACAGATCCAAGTTTTTGAACTTTAAAAATAACTGCAAATTGTTTTTTGCCTTGAAACCCCATTCCTCTGGTGATTCCATTCAGCAGGTTAAAATTGTCATCTCTCTGCTGCATGGTGACCCTCAGGACTAGGCATTCTCCCTTGAATCAGGGGATCCAGCATTGCTTAATGTAGACGCATTTTTTGAAGCGCTCGGATTATTGTATGACGAACCTAATTCTGTGGATCATGCAGAAAAGACCTTGTTGGCCCTGTGTCAGGGTCAGGAAGCGGCAGAAGTATACTGCCAGAAATTTAGAAAATGGTCTGTGCTCACTAAATGGAATGAGGAGGCTCTGGCAGCAATTTTCAGAAAGGGTCTTTCTGAAGCCCTTAAAGATGTTATGGTGGGGTTCCCCACGCCTGCTGGTTTGAGCGAATCTATGTCTCTAGCCATTCAGATTGATCGGCGCCTGCGCGAGCGCAAAGTTGTGCACCATATGGCAGTGTCCTCTGAGCAGAGTCCTGAGCCTATGCAATGTGATAGGATTTTGACTAGAGCAGAATGGCAGGGATTCAGACGCCAGAATAGGCTGTGTTTTTACTGTGGTGATTCTGCTCATGTTATTTCTGATTGCCCTAAGCGTACTAAGAGGGTCGCTAGGTCTGTTACCATCAGTACTGTACAGCCTAAATTTGTCTTATCTGTGACCTTGATTTGCTCATTATCGTCCTTTTCTGTCATGGCATTTGTGGATTCAGGCGCTGCCCTGAACTTGATGGACTTGGAATTCGCCAGGCGCTGTGGTTTTTCCTTGCAGCCTTTGCAGAGCCCTATTCCTTTGAGGGGCATTGATGGTACGCCGTTGGCCAAGGATAAACCTCAGTATTGGACTCAGCTGTCCATGTGCATGGCTCCAGCACATCAGGAAGATTGCCGTTTTCTGGTGTTGCATAATTTGCATGATGTTGTTGTACTGGGTTTTCCATGGTTACAGGGACATAATCCTGTGCTGGATTGGAAATCTATGTCTGTGACTAGTTGGGGTTGTCAAGGGGTACATAGTGACGTTCCTTTGATGTCAATTTCCTCTTCCCCCTCTTCTGAAGTTCCTGAGTTTTTGTCGGATTTCCAGGATGTATTTTGTAGCGCCCCCACTGCCGCAGGGCCGAGGGGTACCCGGTACCGGGCCTCTGAGTCTCTGCTCTGGGGTTGTCACGGTGGCTAGACCCGGTCCGTGACCCTGCTGAGGGGCGTACAGTGATAGATATGATGGATGTTGGTGGTGGTGCGGTGCAGTAAATAACAAGGACACCAGGTTGCAGTCTCTTTACCTCTTTACTGAAGATCTCTGGGTCCTCAATCCGGAATACGGTTAACCAGGCTGCGCAAGTCCGGCCGGTCCAATGGCACCTCCAGAGTTCTCTTTGCAGGTGGAAATCTGTGCCTTCCTGCTAGCGCTATGTGTTGTGGTCCTTCCCTGTGGTGCTTACGGAAAGTCCCCACAACTGTTGTGTCTGTTTCTTAAGTTCCCTCACAACTCGATTAGATGATGTTCTGCTAATCTTCCGTCCCTCCCTGATGTTACGGTTAGGACGGCACCCATATGACGGGTAGGCTCGGAGCTCTTCCGGGACCCTAGAGTCGCCCCTCTCCACAAGTTGCCCCCTATGTCTTCGTAGGTGATTTAGGTGAGACAGCCCGCCTATGACTGACTGTCCTGCCGTTGGTTTGAAGTATTGCTTGAAGCTAGATGTATGAATACTTCCTCGGCGTTCCGGCCGCCGGTTGTGCGCCTCAGTAGGATGTTGCCTCGGTCTCACAGCACGACTCCTACTGGTATTCTCCTTGTTGCTTTGATCTCGTTTCTCACTCAGCACAATCTATCTCGCTTCTAATCCTTCCTTGGGCACCGCCGCTATGCTGAGCAGGCACGGTCCCGTGACGTTCTCTCAAGTTGCCAGACCTCTGTCAGGATCCCACCCCCGACAGGGGCCCTACCGAATCTTCCCCCCACAACACCCTCTGCCACAAGGTGTTGCCTGGTTCCAACCCAGTCAGCTTTCTCCCTAACTTCCTGCCTGACCCCCAGTTTTACCAGTATGTGAGGAGTGGCCTAATGAATAGAACCCTTAGCTCCCCCTGGAGGCCCGACTGTGAAATGTCTTGGTGTCTGTGATACCTGGTCAGATGAACTCCTTCAGTGCCATCAGACGTACCATAGCTCCCCTTAGTGGCGGAGCCACAGTACTGCAACGACCAGGACTCTGGGGCGCTGCACTCCCCCCCGGTTAAATCCAGTACTCCTGGACTGGGAAGAAAACAACAATACAGGTTAGCAAAAGGACATACAATTTTGAAAATGCAATAACAATAGGTAAGCTTGAACAGAGCTTCCCTTTATGGGAGGTGAGGACACTTGAACGTTACAAACATGGTTAAACATTATAAATTACAGGCTATAAATAACTCCTGTTACCCAACCGGGTATTCTACTTAGTGCAAACTTTTGAATAACAAGTTGACATTGCCTTTAAGGACGTATACTCCCTATCCACTAAAGACTTACTTATAAAACATTATGAAACTGACTTCTTCTTTAAGGGAGTGCAAGCTGACCCACTAAAGAATTATTCTGAACATTATAATATTAATTAACTCTTTCTCTTTCATTCTCCTTCGTTGAATCTGCAGGACCGCCTGTCCTAACCGCTCCAGGCCTACTGCCTCTCCTTTCTTTACAGGACCGCCCCTTTCAGCCCGGGCCTACTGCCTTTTCAACTACTATACACAGTATAGAACATAACATTTACTTTCGGTTTGAAATCACTGAGCCATCCTTACATGGCTCCTGAGAGGACTCGCTGACTAACCCCGTACGGGTTCACTTTCTGTCCTCATTCTTCTATCAACATTATCAAACATTCCTTACAATCAACTAATTGGATACATATAACTTTTACATGTAAGCATCATCATCACTTTCCTTTTTATCAAAACATTATTGCTATCTATCTGTCGTAAAGCAATACCATTCTTTAAGTGCAACAAGTGAACATCCCCTTTAAGAGGGAACCAAGTCTTTATGAGGTAGCACATCTTCTCAAGCTACCAGTCCATACTCAGCAAAGGCTCCGGTGCGGTATCTTCACAAAGAGTCCTTCTTTAAGTAAAACCAGTAGGGAGCACCTTTAATAAGGTGCAAACTATTTACAAGCAGTTTGTATCATGCACTGTTCATGATTGCGGCAGTTCTTGATAACAAAGAAGAAAATAGAAAATAACCAAAAAGCAGTAGGGATCCCGGGTCAACAAAGGGATCCCTTTAAGAATAACCCTAAACGGGTTTTAGCAGCAAAACAGTAGAACAGTAACTATTTACATTCTCATGGTATCAAGGTTTATCCTCATAGTAAGGTGCACGACATCAGCCGAAAGTGGACACCTCCTGACTGCGCAGGCCCCGGCCCCTGGTCCACGACTGATGCGGTGCCAGTGTCAATAGTTGGTCCCTCGGGTGCAGTCAGACCACCTGATGTCTGGATTCGAAGGCGGACTCTAGCCGCCAGCTCAGTTGCTGCAATAAGACGTACGGCGGCAATAGTAGTAAGGTCTGTCACATCTGGTTCAATCCCAGTTGAAGTAACAGATGACGCCCCCTCAGGTTCACATCGGTGAACATTCTGAGCGTACCATCCTTGCGCATTCCGATGACGGGTGTAGGTCACCTGATCCCCCTTTTGCAACGGGTCACCATCTCGGCTGCAGCAGGGAGTTTTTCCGTTGTGACTAGTAACGAAGACGTCAGTTGGTAGCCCCGGTTCCTGTATGGAGCCCCATCCCCTCTTCGGGTGGAAGGCCAACACAGTTCCCCGCTTTACCACGTCTTTCCTACCACGCGCAAGAGGTGGTCGTTGTACTCTCGGTGGGTCAGTTAATTCTGCCTCTTTTTGTCTTTTCCAATGTAGGATCAAACATTGTTTGTATTGTTCCCAGGTAAGCACAGCAAGGGTGAAACCTTCCTCCCGAGCTCCATCTGGCCCAATCCGGGGGGTGTCCCACTGGAGAATCACCCCATCTGGGCCCACGTCTATGGGTTCTCCCATCCGGGTCGGCAGCGGTGGTACCAGCTTCCCCATTGCGTCGGGGGGTAACACCACTAGCTCTGCCGAGAGGAGGCGGCTTTTACTGGGATGAGGGTCGGTCGCGAGAGCGGGATCGAACGGGGGAGCAGAGGCGTCTTCCATACCTGCGCCTGATGTGATTCCACCGATGTCAATCCGGTCCACTAACGAGGACACTGGAGTCGGCTGCAGCCCGGACCGCGGCTCCTCCAATGTGGTCTCCGGATGCGGCTCCGCCCTCCATGGTTCCTCCTCCGCTGGCTCCGAGGTCGGGATGGTAGGCTCAGCTCCGTTACCGGTTCCAAGGAATTCAGGTCCTTCCGCTGCGGTGGACGTGGGTCCGCCTCTAGTGGATGAGGGCAAGCCGGGATTGCTCCTTCCTCGTTCAGGCACTTGCTGTTCATCATCGCTGCCTGATAGTCGGTGGCAGTGCATGCATCTGACCCCGCCATTTCGCCGGGGCCGAGCTTCTCCATCACCCGCTTCCCGCCGTTGCAAATCAAGGGGTGGTCCTCTGCTTTGAGGCAGGTCCTCGCTTTGCAGCAAGAGGCGCAGGGGGCGGTCGCCGCTTTTGGCGCCACTTTGGTAGTCTCCTCCCATGGCACGCCCTCCTTATCCTTTGGTGTAGCAATGGCGGCGATTTTTGGCGGGAACTTCTGGCGGCAAACGACAATACACAATCCTCTCAATAACACACAGTCTTTGCAATAAAGTACAGTCCAAGCACAATAAATCACAGTTCCAAGGCACATATGACCTGATTCTTCAGGCTTAAGTAGATCCTGTTCGTGACGCCAAGTTGTAGCGCCCCCACTGCCGCAGGGCCGAGGGGTACCCGGTACCGGGCCTCTGAGTCTCTGCTCTGGGGTTGTCACGGTGGCTAGACCCGGTCCGTGACCCTGCTGAGGGGCGTACAGTGATAGATATGATGGATGTTGGTGGTGGTGCGGTGCAGTAAATAACGAGGACACCAGGTTGCAGTCTCTTTACCTCTTTACTGAAGATCTCTGGGTCCTCAATCCGGAATACGGTTAACCAGGCTGCGCAAGTCCGGCCGGTCCAATGGCACCTCCAGAGTTCTCTTTGCAGGTGGAAATCTGTGCCTTCCTGCTAGCGCTATGTGTTTTGGTCCTTCCCTGCGGGGCTTACGGAAAGTCCCCACAACTGTTGTGTCTGTTTCTTAAGTTCCCTCACAACTCGATTAGATGATGTTCTGCTAATCTTCCGTCCCTCCCTGATGTTACGGTTAGGACGGCACCCGTATGACGGGTAGGCTCGGAGCTCTTCCGGGACCCTAGAGTCGCCCCTCTCCACAAGTTGCCCCCTATGTCTTCGTAGGTGATTTAGGTGAGACAGCCCGCCTATGACTGACTGTCCTGCCATTGGTTTGAAGTATTGCTTGAAGCTAGATGTATGAATACTTCCTCGGCGTTCCGGCCGCCGGTTGTGCACCTCAGTAGGATGTTGCCTCGGTCTCACAGCACGACTCCTACTGGTATTCTCCTTGTTGCTTTGATCTCGTTTCTCACTCAGCACAATCTATCTTGCTTCTAATCCTTCCTTGGGCACCGCCGCTATGCTGAGCAGGCACGGTCCCGTGACGTTCTCTCAAGTTGCCAGACCTCTGTCAGGATCCCACCCCCGACAGGGGCCCTACCAAATCTTCCCCCCACAACACCCTCTGCCACAAGGTGTTGCCTGGTTCCAACCCAGTCAGCTTTCTCCCTAACTTCCTGCCTGACCCCCAGTTTTACCAGTATGTGAGGAGTGGCCTAATGAATAGAACCCTAAGCTCCCCCTGGAGGCCCGACTGTGAAATGTCTTGGTGTCTGTGATACCTGGTCAGATGAACTCCTTCAGTGCCATCAGACATACCATAGCTCCCCTTAGTGGCGGAGCCACAGTACTGCAACGACCAGGACTCTGGGGCGCTGCATATTTGATGAGCCCAAGTCCAGTTCCCTTCCTCCACATAGGGACTGTGATTGTGCTATTAACTTGATTCCTGGCTGTAAGTTCCCTAAGGGCCGACTTTTCAATCTGTCTGTGCCAGAGCATGCCGCTATGCGGAGTTATGTTAAGGAGTCTTTAGAGAAGGGGCATATTCGGCCGTCTTCGTCACCATTGGGAGCGGGATTCTTTTTTGTTGCCAAGAAGGATGGCTCCTTGAGACCCTGTATTGATTATCGCCTTCTTAATAAGATCACGGTCAAATTCCAATACCCTTTACCTTTGCTTTCTGATTTGTTTGCTCGGATCAAGGGGGCTAGTTGGTTTACTAAGATTGACCTTCGAGGGGCATATAATCTTGTTCGTATTAAACAGGGTGACGAATGGAAAACTGCATTTAATACGCCCAATGCCATTTTGAATACCTTGTGATGCCTTTCGGGCTCTCTAATGCTCCTTCTGTATTTCAGTCCTTCATGCATGATATTTTCCGGAATTATCTTGATAAATTCATGATTGTATTTTTGGATGATATTTTGATTTTTTCCGATGATTGGGAGTCTCATGTGCAGCAGGTCTGGATGGTACTCCAGATCCTTCGTGATAATGCTTTATTTGTGAAGGGGTCTAAGTGCCTATTTGGAGTTCAGAAGGTCTCTTTTTTGGGTTTTATTTTTTCTCCCTCGTCTATAGAAATGGACCCTGTTAAAGTCCAAGCCATTCATGACTGGATTCAACCCACATCTGTGAAGAGTCTTCAGAAATTTTTGGGCTTTGCTAATTTTTATCGCCGTTTCATTGCCAACTTTTCCAGTGTGGTTAAGCCCCTGACCGATTTGACGAAGAAAGGCGCTGATGTGACGAATTGGTCCTCTGCGGCTGTTGAGGCCTTTCAGGAGCTTAAACGCCGATTTACTTCTGCCCCTGTGTTGCGTCACCCGGATGTTTCTCTTCCTTTTCAGGTTGAGGTTGACGCTTCTGAGATTGGGGCAGGGGCCGTTTTGTCTCAGAGGAGTTCTGATGGTTCTTTGATGAAACCTTGTGCCTTTTTTTCCAGAAAGTTTTCGCCTGCGGAGTGCAATTATGATGTCGGCAATCGGGAGTTGTTGGCTATGAAGTGGGCATTTGAGGAGTGGCGACATTGGCTTGAGGGAGCCAAGCACCGCGTTGTGGTCTTGACCGATCATAAGAATCTGATTTACCTCGAGTCGGCCAAGCGGCTGAACCCTAGACAGGCTCGATGGTCCCTGTTTTTCTTCCGTTTTGATTTTGTGGTCTCGTATCTTCCGGGATCTAAGAATGTTAAGGCTGATGCCCTCTCTAGGAGTTTTTTGCCTGATTCTCCTGGAGTCCTTGAGCCGGTTGGCATTCTTAAGGAAGGGGTGATTCTTTCTGCCATCTCCCCTGATTTACGGCGGGTGCTTCAGGAATTTCAGGCTGATAAACCTGACCGCTGTCCTGTGGGGAAGCTGTTTGTTCCTGATAGATGGACAAGTAAGGTAATTTCTGAGGTTCATTGTTCGGTGTTGGCTGGTCATCCTGGGAATTTTGGTACCAGAGACTTGGTTGCTAGGTCCTTTTGGTGGCCTTCCTTGTCGCGGGATGTGCGTTCTTTTGTGCAATCCTGTGGGACTTGTGCCCGGGCCAAGCCTTGTTTTTCCCATGCTAGTGGGTTGCTTTTGCCTTTGCCGGTCCCTGAGAGGCCCTGGACGCATATTTCCATGGATTTTATTTCGGATCTTCCTGTTTCCCAGAAGATGTCTGTTATCTGGGTGGTTTGTGACCGGTTCTCTAAAATGGTCCATTTGGTACCTTTGCCTAAATTGCCTTCCTCCTCTGACTTGGTTCCATTGTTTTTTCAGCATGTGGTTCGTTTGCATGGCATTCCGGAGAATATTGTGTCTGACAGAGGTTCCCAGTTTGTTTCTAGGTTTTGGCGGGCCTTTTGTGCTAGGATGGGCATTGATTTGTCTTTTTCTTCGGCATTTCATCCTCAGACAAATGGCCAAACTGAGCGAACTAATCAGACCTTGGAAACCTATTTGAGATGCTTTGTGTCTGCTGACCAGGATGATTGGGTGGCTTTCTTGCCGTTGGCCGAGTTTGCCCTTAATAATCGGGCTAGTTCGGCTACTTTGGTTTCGCCTTTCTTTTGTAATTTTGGTTTTCATCCTCGTTTTTCTTCGGGGCAAGTTGAGCCGTCTGATTGTCCTGGTGTGGATTCTGTAATGGACAGGTTACAGCAGATTTGGACTCATGTGGTAGACAATTTGACGTTGTCTCAGGAAAAGGCTCAACGTTTTGCTAACCGCCGTCGGTGTGTTGGTCCCCGGCTTCGGGTGGGGGATTTAGTCTGGTTATCTTCTCGTCATGTTCCTATGAAGGTTTCTTCCCCTAAGTTCAAGCCTCGGTTTATTGGTCCTTATAAGATTTCTGAGATTATCAATCCGGTATCTTTTCGTTTGGCCCTTCCAGCCTCTTTTGCCATCCATAATGTTTTCCATAGATCTTTGTTGCGGATATATGTGGTGCCCGTTGTTCCCTCTGTTGATCCTCCTTCCCCGGTGTTGGTTGATGGGGAGTTGGAATATGTGGTGGAGAAAATTTTGGATTCTCGTTTTTCGATGCGGAGGCTTCAGTATCTTGTCAAGTGGAAGGGTTATGGCCAGGAGGATAATTCTTGGGTTGTTGCCTCCGATGTCCATGCCGCCGATTTGGTTCGTGCTTTTCACTTGGCTCGTCCTGATCGGCCTGGGGGCTCTGGTGAGGGTTCGGTGACCCCTCCTCAAGGGGGGGGTACTGTTGTGAATTCCGCTCTTGGGCTCCCTCCGGTGGTTGTAAGTGGCATTTTTGCGAGTTCTGCTCTTGGGCTCCCTCCGGTGGTTTTAAGTGGTACTGCTGCTCCTTGGATTTAGTAGTCAGCAGCTGCTTCCACTGATTGTCTTTCTGGCTCGACTATTTAGCCTGGTTCTATCCTTCAGCCTGTGCCAGTTGTCAATGGTTCCTGGTTGGATTCACATCTCTGCTTGGATTTCCCTGGAATTCTGACCAGTTCAGCAAAGATAAGTCCTTGCTTTGTTCTTTTGCAGTCCACTTGTTGTGGACTTAATCTTTCTGCACTTTCTATGTTTTTTCTAGTCCAGCTTGTCAGTATGGATTTATTCAGTTAAGCTGGAAGCTCTGGGAAGCAGATTTACCCTCCACACCTTTAGTCAGGTGTGGAGATTTTTGTAAACTCTGTGGTGGATTTTTCTAGTTTTTAATACTGACCGCACAGTATTCTTTCCTGTTCTATTTATCTAGTTAGACTGGCCTCCTTTGCTACATCCTGGTTTCATTCTGCGTATGTCATTTCCCTCTCCACTCTCAGTCAATATTTGTGGGGGGCTGTCCTATCCTTTGGGGATTTTCTCTGAGGCAAGATAGCTTTCCTGTTTCTATCTTTAGTGGTAGTTAGTCCTCCGGCTGTGACGAGGTGTCTAGGGAGTGACAGGAACATCCCACGGCTACTTCTAGTGTTGTGTTAAGCTCAGGAACTGCGGTCAGTACAGGTACCACCTCCTCCCGAGCACGTCCCATGTTGCTCCTAAACCACCAGCTCATAACAGACTTCACCCCCAAGGAGCTTAAGGAAAAGAACTCTCGCTGTTCTCTCCCTATTTAGATCCTGTGTTCAGGACAGTGGATTTCCAGTGCAGCTATGATTGACTCTGGTGCAGGTGGCAATTTCATGGATATCGCATTTGCCAAGGAACATGGTATTGAAATTCAGCAAAGAGCCTCTCCAATTACCATGGAAACAGTGGATGGGTCACCTTTAATCTCTGGGCCTGTGGATCAGGAGACTGTACCCCTTGAAATTTTGTTGGAGCCTAATCATAAGGAGCAACTTTCTTTCTTGCTAATTTCTTCTCATTTTCCTGTGATTTTAGGCATTCCTTGGTTACGTTCTCAGAACCCAATTATCAACTGGGAGACCAAGGAGATTCCAACAAGGAGAAACTCAGCGTTAACAGAAGCTGTCCCTGAGTCCACGGCTACGGAACCACATGTACAGTTATTTTCTTTACCTCCAGCATATAAAGAGTTCTCTGACATCTGTGACAAGAAGAATGCAGATCAGCTTCCTCCACACAGGCATTATGACTGTCCCATTGAGCTGCTTCCTGGGTCAGCTATTCCTTTTGGTAACGTATACCCTTTGGCGGCACCTGAGCTTCAAGCCTTAAAGGAGTATATTGATGAAAATCTGGCCAAAGGCTTCATACGTCCTTCTTCCTCACCAGCAGGCGCACCTATACTTTTTGTAAAAATGAAGGATGGGACCCTGAGACCCTGTGTTGACTATCGGGAACTCAGTAAGGTAACCGTACGAAACCGTTACCCTTTGCCTCTGATTCCCGAATTACTGGAAAGAGTCCGCCATGCTAAGTTGTTCTCTAAACTGGATCTTCGTGGGCCTTATAATTTGGTGCGTATTCGTCCAGGGGATGAGTAGAAGACAGCATTCAGATGTCGGTATGGACACTTTGTGTATCTTGTGATGCCCTTTGGGCTTTGTAACGCCCCTGCAATGTTTCAACACCTTGCTAATGACATTTTCAGAGATTTGTTGGACCAGTTTGTGGTGATCTATTTGGACGATATATTCATCTTTTCTGACTCTCTACAGGAACATGAAGAACATGTCAAAACTGTTTTAAGACGTCTGAAAGAGAACCATCTGTATATTAAGCTGGAGAAATGCGAGTTCCATCGTTCTGAGATACAGTTCTTAGGTTATATCATCTCTCCCCAGGGGCTGAACATGGAATCTGGTAAGATTCAGGCTATCCTTGACTGGCCGGTACCCAAGAACGTTAAGGAGGTCCAACGTTTTATTGGTTTTGCAAATTTCTACAGACGCTTCATTCGAAATTTTTCTGATATTGTCCGTCCCATTACTTCCTTGACAAAGAAGGAAAAGCCCTTTAAGTGGTCATCACAGGCTCAAGAAGCTTTTGATCGGCTTAAGATCTGTTTCACATCAGCACCGCTGTTGATACACCCAGATCCAACACTTTCTTTCATTGTGAAGGTGGACGCTTCTGATAATGCTTTGGGGGCTATTCTCTCCCAAAGAACTGGAGAGAAGGGTCTGCTACATCCTTGTGCTTTCTTTTCCTGTAGACTAACCTCAGCAGAGAAGAATTATGACATGGGAGACAAGGAATTGCTGGCTATTATTGCGGCTTTCAAAGAATGGAGGCATCATCTGCAAGGAGCTGCACAACAGATCATAGTGCTAACTGACCATTGCAATTTAGAGTTCCTTAGATCCGCTAGATATCTTTCTCCTCGTCAGGCTTGTTGGAACTTATTTTTAAATCAATTTAACTTTGTTATCTCGTACCGTCCAGGTTCTCGTAATGGGAAGGCTGATGCTTTATCCCGAATCCATACTGCGGATTCCGTACCTGGAGCCCCATCCAAGACCAATCTATCTGATGCCAATTTCATCGGAGTTATCCACTATCAGGACTTGTGGAAGGAGTGCAGGGAGGCCTATGACGGTGATGTATTTCTGGCCAATCCACCTGTGGATATTAATCTTGTCTTTAAGGGTGGCATGTGGTTCAGAGATCGACGTATCTACGTCACTGAGGTCATCCGTCTGCAGATCCTCAAGTTGGTACATGACTCCAAGTTGGCTGGTCACAGGGGGGTACAGAAGACACAAGAGTTCCTGAGCCGATTCTTCTGATGGTCAACTTGCCTGAAGGATACCAAGGACTATGTTCTCTTTTGCAAGGTATGTGCTCATTATAAGACTCCTCATATGGCACCTACGGGTCTTCTACAACCATTACCTGTTTCATCCCGCCCTTGGGGGTCTATATCAATGGACTTTATTGTGGAGCTGCCTACATCGGGGGGCATGAATACAATCGTGGTAGTTGATCGCCTGACTAAAGCTGCTCATTTTTTTCCATGCATCGGCCTCCCCTCAGCTAAAGATGCAGTGAACTTGGTTATACAGAATGTCTTTCGGTTGCATGGGGTTCCGGACGAGATCATCTCTGACCGTGGAGTACAGTTCACTTCAAGATTCTGGAAGGGGTTTTGCTCTGTACTCAATATTAATGTCTGTCTCTCTTCCGCTTACCATCCCCAGACAAATGGCCAGACTGAGCGTACCAATCAGACGCTGGAACAATATCTAAGATGCTATGTCAGCCATCTCCAGGATGATTGGTTGGAGTTGCTGCCGTTAGCCGAATTTTCATATAACAATTCTCAGAGCGCCTCCACTAAATTTACACCTTTCTTTGCCAATCTGGGTTATCATCCGTGTATCTTACCTAGGTCTCCAATTAATTCTCCGGTTCCGGCAGTGGAGGAAAGGCTGACTGCGATGAGGCAAAATCTGGAGGTTCTGAAGGAATCCCTGACCACAGCTCAAGAACGTTATAAGAGATCGGCTGATAGATTCCATAAACCTGCACCCATGTTCAAGGTAGGAGATTCCGTGTGGTTAGCAACTAAGAATCTGAAGTTAAACGTTCCTTCACAAAAACTTGAACAGAAATTCATTGGCCTTTTCAAGATCAACGGTATTGTGAGCTCTGTGGCCTGCCGGCTGAAGCTGCCTAGGACTATGAAGGTACACCCAGTTTTTCATGTATCTTTACTAAAGCCTGTATCTCCTAATACCTTTCAGGGACGTGTTGTGCCACCTCCGCAGCCTGTGGTGATTGATGGGCAAACAATTTGTGGTGGAGGAAATTGTTGATTCCAGGATTCGCAGGAATCGGCTCCAATATCTGATAAGATGGCAGGGATATCCCCCTGAGGAAGACTCTTGGGAACCTGTGGAAAACATCAATGCCCAACAGAAGATTTCTCATTTTCATCAGAGATTCCCTGAGAAACCAAGTCCAGGATCGTCCTGAGGCCACTTCTAAGGAGGGAGTAATGTCAGGACTCTGAACATTTTTTATTACCTTTTGTGCATTACTGCCCTTTTCCAAGATGGCGTCTTTGGTCCCATGTGCACTGTGTCTTCCTGCTATAAAACGCCACCCCAGCCTTCACTCTGTGCTAGAGTATTCTGCCTTGCATGCAGCTCCTGACCCTGGTGACTCCCTGGCTATATACCTGCTCCTGTGAACCTGTGTGGTGATCCTGCTACTCTGCTCTGAGTTCCTGCTGCATACACCAGTTTCCAGTAATCCTCCTTCATCTGCTGCTCGTGTTTACTGCCATCTGCATTTGCTGGACATGTAAGCTGTTGCTGCTCTGCAAAAACCTGAGACTATTACCCAGGCCTCCCTGGTTGAGCTAAGTTATTATTTGAACTGCCTTATAAGCGTATCTATCTGTGTTTGGACTAAGCATGGACTTATTCACGTCAAGTATCCTCAAGAATAATTGTGCTTCATAGACTTTCTGCGTGATTGCATTTTCCTCTGAAGTTTCCTATAGACTGCTAAGCTGCGTTTAATATTTACACCAAGTGTTGTGGACTTGAGTTTCTCTCTGCACCTGTTTGAATCACCGTGTGATAATAAAGACTTTACCACTTATAAAACTGTGTCCTGTAGTTGTCTTGTTCCACGCAAAGAGTCTCCTGAGTTATCCCCTATAATTATTACAAGACCTTATCTTGTCCTGCACTGTTCCTTCTTACTGCCATCTCTTAATAACATTTCGAACTTAAGAAAGGGCAACTTTAAAACGCTTTTCTATCTTCTTATAGCCTTCTCCTTCTTTGTGGGCCTCAGCCATTTTCATTTTCAGAGTGCTAGGCAGCTGCTTAGAAAAACTTATGGCTGCTGTTTTTGGCACAAGGCTAGAGGAGGCTGGGCTTATATAAAGCTGGAAAATTTGCATCACCTGGCCTTTCCTAACGATGATAGTGATAGTGAACAAGCCATAACTCTAACATGCTAATTAACCCCTTTCCGACATCATGTGTAATAGTACGTTGATGTCAGACACCCTCCCTTTGATGTGAGCTCCGGGGTTGAGCCCACATCTCTTTGGCACATGTCAGCCGTGTTGAATGGCTGACGTGTGCCGCTAACAGCTGCGGGTGGAATCACAATCCACCCGTGGCTGTTAACTCGTTAAATGTCACTGACTGTTAAACACTGACAGCGGCATTTATCACGTGCTTCCGGCAAGTGCACTGGAAATCCTGACCATCGGCGCCTGTGTCACATGGCTGCGGGCCGCTGATGGGTTGGCATGACAACCAGAGGCCCCCAGCAGACCCCTATCATTGTCACTGCCGAATTGCCGTGAGTGCCAGCTGTTAGCAAGTCAGCAGTTCTGCTACATACAGGCAATCGGGTTATGGCAGCTTCTAGTCTCCCATGAAGACTATTGAAGCATGCCAAAAGTAAAAAAAAATGTTTTTAAAAATAAACTAAAAAAAAAAAAAAAAAAAAAAAGTTTAAATCACCACCCTTTCGCCCCATTCAAAGTAAAACAATAAAAAAACAAACATACACATATTTAGTATCGATGAGTTCAAACTCGCCCGATCTACAGTATCAATATAAAAAAATAATTAACCTGATCGCTAAATGGCGTAATGAGAAAAAATGCCAAAATGCCAGAATTGCGTTTTTTTAGTCGCCGCAACATTGCATTAAAATGCAATGACGGGCGATCAAAAGATTGTATCTGAACCAAAATGAAATCTTTAAAAACGACAGCTCAGTACACAAAAAATAAGCCCTCAGCCAACCTGAGATCATGAAAAATGGAGACGCTATGGGTATTGGAAAATGGCGCAATTTATTTATTTTTTTGCGAACTGGGATTTTTTTTTTTACTACTTAGATAAAAAAGAACCTAGACATGTTTGGTGTCTGTGAACTCACAATTACCTGGATAATCATAATGGCACTTCAGTTTTAGCATTTAGTGAACATAGAAAAAGCAAAACAAAAAACAATTGTGGGATTGCACTTATTTTGCAATTTCACCACACTTGGAATTTTTTTCCTGTTTTCCAGTACAGGATATGTTAAAACCAATGGTGTTGTTCAAAACTACAGTTCGTCCTGAAATAAACAAGCCCTCACATGGCCATATTGACCAAAAAATAAAAAAGTCATGGCTCTGGGAAGAAGGGGAGCAAAAAATGAAAATACAAAAACCAAAATACCTCCAGTCATGAAGGGGTTTAGGTGCAAAACCATGGTCAAAGTTATATGCGCACCCAAATCTCCAAGGGTTCCTAAACTTTTGCATCAACCCATTTTAGCTTTTGTACTTTTTTAGATGTAAAAAATTACAATATTTTTTTCTTTTTGCCTAAAATACAATGGAAATAATTTTAATTTAACCAGTGGTGCCCAAACTTTTAAATGCCACTGTTGCATCAATGATGATGTGGGTATCAGCAGGTGACACATATAAAATCGAAAAAAAAAAGAGTTAATGTGTATTCCTACTACATAAAGAACATAGAAATAACAATCTGTAACCAACATACTTGGTAAATTATTAATTTTTATAGCACCATTGATTCCATGGTGCTGTACATGACATGGGGTTACATACTGTACAAATTACAGATATCACTTACAGTAAGCAGACTCGCAATGACAGACTGATACAGAGAGGAGAGGACCCTGCCCTTGCGGACTTACGATCTACAGGATGGTGGGGAAGGAGACAGTAGGTTGGGCAGTTGCAGCAGCTACAGTGTTGGGGAGGCGGTACCTCCGGTAGTGGTGAGGAGGCAGCTGGGTCATTGCAGGCTGTAAGCTTTCTTGAAGAGGTGGGTTTTCAGGTTCCATCTGAAGGATCCGAATGTGGCTGATAGTCGGACGTGTTGGGCACAGAATTCCAAAGGATGAGGGATATTCAGGAGAAGTCTTGGAGGCGATTAGATGAGGAGCGAATAAGTGTGGAGGAAAGAAGGAGGTCTTGGGAGGACTGGAGATAATGTGAGGGAAGATATTGGGAGATTAGTTCAGAGACAAGCGGAGGAGACAGGTTATGGATGGCTTTGTAGGTCAGTATTAGTAATTTGAACTGGATATGCTGAGGGAATGAGAGCCAGTGAAGAAATTTGCAGAGGGGAAAAGTGGAGGAGAAGCGAGGAGATAGATGAATTAGTCGGGCAGCAGAGTTAAGGATGGACTGGAGATTTGTTAGCAGGGAGGCCACAGAAAAGGATGTTGTAATAGTCGAGGTGGGAGATGATGAGGGCATGCACAAACATTTTAGTACATTGAGGGTTGAGGAAAGGACGGACTCTGGAAATATTTTTGAGCTGGAAGCGACAGGAGGTGGAAAAAGCTTGGATGTGCGGTTTGAAGGACAGGGCTGAGTCAAGGGTTACTCCGAGGGAGCGGACTTCCGGTATGGGGGAAAGCGTGATGTCATTCATTGTGATATAATGCCTTGCGAAAGTATTCGGCCCCCTTGAACTTTTCAACCTTTTCCCACATATCATGCTTCAAACATAAAGATACCAAATGTAAATTTATGGTGAAGAATCAACAACAAGTGGAACACAATTGTGAAGTTGAAGGAAATGTATTGGTTATTTTAAATTTTTGCGGAAATTCAAAAACTGAAAAGTGGGGCGTGCAATATTATTTGGCCCCTTTAACTTAATACTTTGTTGCTCCACCTTTTGCTGCGATTACAGCTGCAAGTCGCTTGGGGTATGTCTCTATCAGTTTTGTACATTGAGAGACTGAAATTCTTGCCCATTCTTCCTTGGCAAAGAGCTGGACCTCAGTGAGGTTTGATGGAGATCGTTTGTGAACAGCAGTTTTCAGCTCTTTCCACAGATTCTCGATTGGATTGAGGTCTGGACTTTGACTTGGCCATTCTAACACCTGGATACATTTATTTGTGAACCATTCCATTGTATATTTTGCTTTATGTTTGGATCATTGTCTTTTTGGAAGACAAATCTACGTCACAGTCTCAGGTCTTTTGCAGTCTCCAACAGGTTTTCTTCAAGAATGGTCCTGTATTTGGCTCCATCCATCTTCCCATCAATTTTAACCATCTTCCCTGTCCCTGCTGAAGAAAAGCAGGCCCAAACCATGGTACTGACACCACCATGTTTGACAGTGGGGATGGTGTGTTCAGGGAGATGAGCTGTGTTGCCTTTACGCCAAACATATCGTTTGGCATTGTTGCCAAAAAGTTCAATTTTGGTTTCATCTGACCAGAGCATCTTCTTCCACATGTTTGGTGTGTCTCCCAGGTGGCTTGTTGCAAACTTTAAACAACACTTTTTATGGATATCTTTGAGAAATGGCTTTCTTCTTGTCACTCTTCCATAAAGGCCAGATTTATGCAGTGTACGACTGATTGTTGTCCTATGGACAGACTGTCCCACCTCAGCTGTAGATCTCTGCAGTTCATCCAGAGTGATCATGGGCCTCTTGGCTGCATCTCTGATCAGTCTTCTCCTTGTTTAAGATGAAAGTTTAGAGGGACGGCCGGGTCTTGGTAGATTTGCTATGGTATGATACTCCTTCCATTTCAATATGATCGCTTGCACAGTACGCTTTGGGATGTTTAAAGTTTTGGAAATCATTTTGTATCCAAATCCGGCTTTAAACTTCTCCACAACAGTATCACGTAAATGCCTGTTGTGTTCCTTGGTCTTCATGATGCTCTCCGTGCTTCAAACAGAACCCTGAGACTATCACAGAGCAGGTGCATTTATACGGAGACTTGATTACACACAGGTGGATTATATTTATCATCATTAGGCATTTAGGACAACATTGGATCATTCAGAGATCCACAATGAACTTCTGGAGTGAGTTTGCTGCACTGAAAGTAAAGGAGTCGAATAATATTGCACGCCCCACTTTTCAGTTTTTGAATTTCCACAAAAATTTAAAATAACCAATACATTTCCTTCAACTTCACAATTGTGTTCCACTTGTTGTTGATTCTTCATCAAAAATGTACATTTGGTATCTTTATGTTTGAAGTATGATATGTGGGAAAAGGTTGAAAAGTTCAAAGGCGCCAAATACTTTCGCAAGGCACTGTAGATAGATCAGGTAAGGAAGATCTGTGAGATGGAGGAAAGATGATGAGTAGTGTTGAGCGATACCGTCCGATACTTGAAAGTATCTGTATCGGATAGTATCGGCCGATACCCGAAAAATATCGGATGTCGCCGATACCCGATACCAATGCATTTCAATGGGACGCAAAGTATCGGAATGGTTCCCAGGGTCTGAAGGAGAGGAAACTCTCCTTCAGGCCCTGGGATCCATATTCATGTGTAAAATAAAGAATTAAAATAAAAAATATGGATATACTCACCTCTCCGGTGGCCCCTGGATCTTACCGCTGTAACCGGGAGCCTTTGTTCCTAAGAATGAGCGCGTGAAGGGCCTTCGATGACGTCACGGCTTCTGATTGGTCGCGTGACCGCTCATGTGACCGCTCATGCGACCAATCAGAAGCCGCGACATCAGCCGCGACGTCATCGAAGGTCCTTCACAGGCTCATTCTTAGGAACGGAGGCTCCTGGTTACAGCGGTAAGATCCAGGGGCCACCGGAGAGGTGAGCATATCCATATATATCCATATACTCACCTCTCCGGTGGCCCCTGGACCTTACCGCTGTAACCGGGAGCCTCCGTTCCTAAGAATGAGCCCGTGAAGGACCTTCGATGACGTCGCGGCTGACGTCGCGGCTTCTGATTGGTCGCGTGAGCGGTCACATGAGCGGTCACTGTTATGGACCTGGTGGTTAGGAGCACTTGGAATGACCTGATGAGTAAACTCAAAAAACGGAACTAGCTCTGGGAAGTGGGAACTCTGCTGACCGCAAACTCTACTCCTATCGCACACACTAGAAATAGCCGTGGAGCGTACCTAACTCTCCCTAGACGCCTCTTCACAGCCTAAGAGCTAACTACCCCTAAAGATAGAAATAGAAGCCTAACCTTGCCTCAGAGAAATTCCCCAAAGATAAAGGCAGCCCCCCACATATATTGACTGTGAGTTAAGAGGAAAGTCACAAACACAGGAATGAAACAGGTTTTAGCATAGGAGGCCAGACTTACTAAATAGTCAGAGGATAGAAAAGAATACTATGCGGTCAGCATAAAAAAACTACAAAACCACACAGAGTATGCAAAAAGACCCCCGCACCGACTCACGGTGTGGAGGTGCAACACTGCACCCCAGAGCTTCCAGCTAGCAAGGAAACATCATGATAGCAAACTGGACTAGAATTTAGCAGAGCTAAGAAATATATTCAGGTAGCAGTAACAACAAATGAACTAGCAGGGACTTAGCTTCTGCTGGAGTAGACAGGTCCTCAGAGAAGTCCAAGAGAGATCTGAACCAATTCTGATACATTGACAGCTGGCATCAGGTAACGATCTGAGTGGAGTTAAATACGGAAGCAGCATAGCAACATAACGAGAGCAGCTGATAAAGTCAACCTAGTGACCAGCAGTTCCGCTCGAAGCCACCAGAGGGAGCCCAAGAGCAGAACTAACCAAAGTACCATTCATGACCACAGGAGGGAGTGCGAGAACGGAATTCACAACAGGTCACGCGACCAATCAGAAGCCGCGACATCATCGAAGGCCCTTCACGCGCTCATTCTTAGGAACAAAGGCTCCCGGTTACAGCGGTAAGATCCAGGGGCCACCGGAGAGGTGAGTATTAGGGTTGAGCGAAACGGGTCGATCATTTTCAAAAGTCGCCGACTTTTGGCTAAGTCGGCGTCTCATGAAACCCGATCCGACCCCTGTGCTTGTCGGCCATGCGGTACGCGACTTTCGCGCCAAAGTCGCGTTTCAATGACGCGAAAAGCGCCATTTCTCAGCCAATGAAGGTGAACGCAGAGTGTGGGCAGCGTGATGACATAGATCCTGGTCCCCACCATCTTAGAGAAGGGCATTGCAGTGATTGGCTTGCTGTCTGCGGCGTCACAGGGGCTATAAAGGGGCGTTCCCGCCGACCGCCATCTTACTGCTGCTGATCTGAGCTTAGGGAGAGGTTGCTGCCGCTTCGTCAGAAGCAGGGAGAGCGTTAGGCAGGGTCCACTAACCACCAAACCGCTTGTGCTGTAGCGATTTCCACTGTCCAACACCACCTTCGGTGTGCAGGAACAGTGGAAGCTATTTTTTTTTTTTTTTCCTCAGCGCTGTAGCTCATTGGGCTGCCCTAGAAGGCTCCGTGATAGCTGTATTGCTGTGTGTACGCCACTGTGGAAACCAACTGCTTTTTTCAAAGCACATATCCTCTTGTTCCTTTCTGCATAGCTATCTTTTTTGTTTGTCCACACTTTTTATTTAATTTGTGCATCAGTCCACTCCTATTGCTGCCTGCCATACCTGGCTTAGATTACTGCAGGGAGATAGTAATTGTAGGACAGTCCCTGTTTTTTTTTTTTTTGTTTTTTTTTTTGTGGGAGATTAAGATTGGCATTTCTGCTACAGTGCCATCCCTGTGTGTGCCATCTCTCACTGAGTGGGCCATAGAAAGCCTATTTATTTTTTCCGTGATTTGTGTTCTAAATTCTACCTCAACACAAAAACACTACATCAATCAGTGGTAGAAAAATATTGGCCTCAGTCAGGGCTTGTGTGCCACTGCTGTGTGTGCTATCTCTTATTCAGTGGGCTATAGAAAGCCTATTTATTTATTTATTTTTTTTCTTATTATTTGGTTTCTAAAGTCTCCCTGAAAAAAAAAAAAATAAATAAAAAAACAGTGGGAGAGTAATATTGCCCTTTCAGCTTGTGTGCCAGTCTTGACTCCTGGGTGTGCCACCTCTCTCTCTCATTCAGTGGGCCATAGAAAGGCTATTTATTTTTTTGGTTTTTTTAATATTATTTGGTTTCTAAAGTCTCCCTGAAAATAAAAAAAAAACTTAAAAAAACAGTGGGAGAGTAATATTGCCCTTTCAGCTTGTGCGCCAGTCTTGACTCCTGGGTGTGCCACCTCTCTCTCTCTAATTGTGGGCCATAGAAAGCCTTTTTTTGTTTGTTTGTTTTTTAATATTATTTGGTTTCTAAAGTCTCCCTTAAAAAACAAAAAATACATAAAAAAACAGTGGGAGAGTAATATTGCCCTTTCAGCTTGTGTGCCAGTCTTGACTCCTGGGTGTGCCACCTCTCTCTCTCATTCAGTGGGCCATAGAAAGGCTATTTATTTTTTTGGTTTTTTTAATATTATTTGGTTTCTAAAGTCTCCCTGAAAATAAAAAAAAAAAAACTTAAAAAAACAGTGGGAGAGTAATATTGCCCTTTCAGCTTGTGCGCCAGTCTTGACTCCTGGGTGTGCCACCTCTCTCTCTCTAATTGTGGGCCATAGAAAGCCTTTTTTTTTTTTTTTTTTTTAAATATTATTGGGTTTCTAAAGTCTCCCTTAAAAAACAAAAAATACATAAAAAAACAGTGGGAGAGTAATATTGCCCTTTCAGCTTGTGTGCCAGTCTTGACTCCTGGGTGTGCCACCTCTCTCTCTCTAATTGTGGGCCATAGAAAGGCTATTTATTTTTTTGGTTTTTTTAATATTATTTGGTTTCTAAAGTCTCCCTGAAAAAACAAAAAATACATAAAAAAACAGTGGGAGAGTAATATTGCCCTTTCAGCTTGTGTGCCAGTCTTGACTCCTGGGTGTGCCACCTCTCTCTCTCATTCAGTGGGCCATAGAAAGGCTATTTTTTTTTTTGTTTTTTTTAATATTATTTGGTTTCTAAAGTCTCCCTGAGAAAAAAAAAAAAATAAATTAGGTGGGAGATTAATATTGACATTAGTGCTTGAGTGACAGTCCTGCGTGTGTGTCATCTCTGTGATTTTGTGCCACAGAAAACAGAGTGTGTAACATTGTGCCTGATTTTCCTTGTGGTCTCACCAACCTGTTAAGGGATATTGAAATCATACTGAAGTTATAGCTCACCATGTAAGTTGTTTGACAGCAACAAATAAAGTTACTTTGGTTAAGATTTTAAAACAATGAGGAAGTCTGGTGCAAGAGGTCGTCGTGGGCGTTCATTGTCAGCTGGTAATGATGGTAGTGGTAGTGGAGCATCAGGTGGTCGTGGGGATAAAAATATTCCACCTAAGTCTGGAGCTGTGGAGCCAGTTTCGTCGTCAGGCTACACAAGGCCTCGAACGCTCTCTTTTCTGGGAGTAGGAAAACCGCTTTTAAAGGCGGAGCAGCAACAGCAAGTTTTGGCTTACATTGCAGACTCAGCCTCTAGCTCTTTTGCCTCCTCTTCCGAAACTGGTAAATGTAAAAGCAGCGCGTCGCTTGTGGATGTTCACGGTCAGGGACAAGTCGCTTCCTTGTCCTCCTCAGCAAAAACTACAACAAGAGAGAAGGATGCAGCAGGCGACACAACGGGTCACTCCATGGAGCTCTTTACACATACCGTCCCTGGCTTAGAAAGTGAAACATTTAACAGGCCATGCCCATTACAAGTAGATTCTGACATGGAGTGCACTGATGCACAGCCACAGCCAGAGTACTATGCTGCTCCTTTGACTCAGACCACCACATTGCCCTCTCAGGGTACAGATCCACAATCAGACCCTGATGAGACTATGTTGCCCCGCCACGAACGCTATACCACAGACCGACATAGTGACACAGACGAAGTTGCACACGAGCTCGAAGAGGAGGTAATAGATGACCCAGTTATTGACCCCGATTGGCAGCCATTGGGGGAACAGGGTGCAGGCGGCAGTAGTTCAGAAGCGGAGGTGGAGGAGGGGCCGCAGCAGGCATCAACATCGCAACAGGTTCCATCTGCCGGGCCCGTATCTGGCCCAAAACGCGTGTCAAAGCCAAAACCTGTTGGAGGACAGCGTGGCCATCCGGTTAAAGCTCAGTCTGCAATCCCTGAAAAGGGATCCGAGTCTAGGAAGAGTGCAGTCTGGCATTTTTTTAAACAACATCCAACTGATCAGCGCAAAGTCATCTGTCAAAAATGTTCAACTAGCTTAAGCAGAGGTCAGAATCTGAAAAGTCTAAATACTAGTTGCATGCATAGACACTTAACCACCATGCATTTTCAAGCCTGGACTAACTACCAAACGTCCCTTAAGGTTGTAGCACCCTCGGCCAATGAAGCTAGTCAGCAACGCAACATCCCTTCCGTCACTGTAAGGCCACCATTTTCCGCACCACCGGCAGTATCTGTGCAGGTTTCTTTGCCAGCCAAAAGCAGTCAGGGTCAGGGAACCACCAGTTTTGTAGGAGGAAATATTGCATCTAGGGCACCGGCGGAAACAATACCGTCTCCAACCGTCTCTCAGTCTGCCATGTACACCGGCACACCCGAAAGTTCCACGATCTCCAGCTCTCCAGTCCAGCTCACCCTACATGAGACTCTGGTTAGAAAAAGGAAGTACTTATCCTCGCATCCGCGTACACAGGGTTTTAACGCCCACATAGCTAGACTAATCTCGTTAGAGATGATGCCCTACCGGTTAGTTGAAAGCGAAGCTTTCAAAGCCCTGATGGAGTACGCTGAACCACGATACGAGCTACCCAGTCGACACTTTTTTTCCAGAAAAGCCATCCCAGCCCTGCACCAGCATGTTAAACAGCGCATCGTCCATGCACTCAGGCAATCTGTGAGTACAAAGGTGCACCTGACTACAGATGCATGGACCAGTAGGCATGGCCAGGGACGTTATGTGTCCATCACGGCACACTGGGTGAATGTGGTGGATGCAGGGTCCACAGGCGACATCAATTTAGGGACAGTTGTGCCTAGCCCACGGTCTAGGAAACAGTTGGCTGTAGGCGTTCGCACCCCCTCCTCCTCCTCCTCCTCGTCCTCCTGCAGAAGCTACAGCTCTTCCACAGAACGCAGTCTGCCAACCACTCCATCGGCAGATGACACTGTTGCACACCAGTTGTCCCATTATGGGCCAGCTACTGCCAAGCGTCAGCAGGCTGTATTGGCTATGAAGTGTTTGGGCGACAACAGACACACCGCGGAAGTTCTGTCCGAGTTCTTGCAACAAGAAACGCAGTCGTGGCTGGGCACAGTAGATCTTGAGGCAGGCAAGGTAGTGAGTGATAACGGAAGGAATTTCATGGCTGCCATCTCCCTTTCCCAACTGAAACACATTCCTTGCCTGGCTCACACCTTAAACCTGGTGGTGCAGTGCTTATTGAAAACTTATCCTGGGTTCTCCGACCTGCTCCTCAAAGTGCGTGCACTTTGCTCACATATCCGACGTTCGCCTGTACACGCCAGCCGTATGCAGACCTATCAGCGGTCTTTGAACCTTCCCCAGCATCGCCTCATCATAGACGTTGCAACAAGGTGGAACTCAACACTGCACATGCTTCAGAGACTGTGCGAACAGAGGCGTGCTGTTATTTATTTGTGGGAGGATACACGGGCAGGCAGTAGGATGGCAGACATGGAGTTGTCAGGTGTGCAGTGGTCTAAGATACAAGACATGTGTCAAGTCCTTCAGTGTTTTGAGGAATACACACGGCTGGTTAGTGCAGACAACGCCGTAATAAGCATGAGCATCCCCCTAATGCGTCTGCTGATGCAAAGTTTGACGCACATAAAGGAGCAGGCGTCTGCACCAGAGGAAGAGGAAAGCCTTGATGACAGTCAGCCATTGTCTGGTCAGGGCAGTGTACAGGACGAGGTAGCGGGCGAAGAGGAGGTGGAGGACGAGGAGGATGATGGGGATGAGTATATTTTTAATGCCGAACCTTTCCCGGGGGCACAGGAAATTGGTTGCGTGTCACGGCCGGGTTCTGGTTTTTTGAGGGACACAAGTGACGTAGATTTGCCTGCAACTGCCCCTCAACCAATCACAACCGGAGATTTGACAACTGGAACTTTGGCCCACATGGCGGATTATGCCTTACGTATCCTAAAAAGGGACACACGCATTACGAAAATGATGAACGATGACGATTACTGGTTGGCCTGCCTCCTTGATCCACGCTATAAAGGCAAATTGCAAAATATTATGCCACATGAGAACTTGGAACTAATATTAGCAACCAAACAATCAACTCTTGTTGACCGTTTGCTTCAGGCATTCCCAGCACACAGCGCACGTGATCGTTCTCACACGAGCTCCAGGGGGCAGCAGACTAGGAGTGTTAGGGGTGCACACATCAGAAGTGGCGTTGGACAGAGGGGTTTTCTGACCAGGTTGTGGAGTGATTTTGCTATGACCGCAGACAGGACAGGTACTGCTGCATCAATTGAAAGTGACAGGAGACAACATTTGTCCAGTATGGTTACTAACTATTTTTCATCCCTTATCGATGTTCTCCCTCAACCGTCATTCCCATTTGATTACTGGGCCTCCAAATTAGACACCTGGCCAGAATTGGCAGAATATGCATTGCAGGAGCTTGCTTGCCCGGCAGCAAGTGTCCTATCAGAAAGAGTATTCAGTGCTGCAGGTTCAATATTAACCGAAAAAAGGACTCGTCTGGCTACCCAAAATGTTGACGATCTAACATTCATTAAAATGAACCACAACTGGATTTCGAAATCTTTTGCCCCACCTTGCCCGGCCGACACCTAGCTTTCCTATGAAAAGCTCTTGCCTGTGAATTACTTTTCTAATGTCTAATTTGCTGCAGCTGATTGTACAGCATACGACATGTTTACACCTCCCTAAATGGCAAAACTCCCCACACGGGGCCGTGGTATCGCGACTTGGCGCAAGCACCCGTGAGACTGCTGTTTGTCTGAAGAGGTGGGTGTGCTCGCTTTTGGTTGACGGCATTGCTACTGGGTCCCTCATAGTACAATGTAGTGTCTCTGGCGGTGGCGGTGCGCACCCAACGTCAGACACACCGTTGTAACATGAGGGGCCCTGGGGCGGTCCCGCCGGCCTCAAGAGAGTTCCCCCCTACCCCAGCTCAAAATGTGCTCTACCACGTGCAAAATTATGTCGCACAGCTCCACCAATCTTTAGTCTATTCGCTGACATCATTCAATGTCTGGCACTGACAATACAAATTTGTAGACATCTATGATGCAACTTAAAGTAGTCTGTGTCTGTGTCCTATATTGGCACCATTAAATAGTTACTGCCAAATTACTATGTCAGAAACTCAGTAGATGAGCCCACCCCTGTACCTAAGTATGCCACCTTTTTTTTTGTTTTGGTTGTTTTGCGAGACATTAACATCTATTTATATTTTGGGAGTACTGGGACAGACACTCCTTGCACTACTCCTCCACTCACCACCAAGCTGCCTGTGTATCCATGTAACCGCTGTAAAACTGCCATGAGCCTATTGTTTGTTATTTTAGGCCTTTGATAGCCTGTCTGCGGTCCCTACTTTAAATACTCCTCCACTCATCACCAGCTGCCTGCCCGTGTATCCATGTAACCGCTGTAAAGCTGCCATGAGCCTAGTGTTTGTTATTTTAGGCCTTTGATAGCCTGTCTGCGGTCCCTACTTTAAATACTCCTCCACTCACCACCAAGCTGCCTGTGTATCCATGTAACCGCTGTAAAACTGCCATGAGCCTATTGTTTGTTATTTTAGGCCTTTGATAGCCTGTCTGCGGTCCCTACTTTAAATACTCCTCCACTCACCACCAAGCTGCCTGCCCGTGTATCCATGTAACCGCTGTAAAACTGCCATGAGCCTATTGTTTGTTATTTTAGGCCTTTGATAGCCTGTCTGCGGTCCCTACTTTAAATACTCCTCCACTCACCACCAAGCTGCCTGTGTATCCATGTAACCGCTGTAAAACTGCCATGAGCCTATTGTTTGTTATTTTAGGCCTTTGATAGCCTGTCTGCGGTCCCTACTTTAAATACTCCTCCACTCATCACCAGCTGCCTGCCCGTGTATCCATGTAACCGCTGTAAAACTGCCATGAGCCTATTGTTTGTTATTTTAGGCCTTTGATAGCCTGTCTGCGGTCCCTACTTTAAATACTCCTCCACTCACCACCAAGCTGCCTGCCCGTGTATCCATGTAACCGCTGTAAAACTGCCATGAGCCTATTGTTTGTTATTTTAGGCCTTTGATAGCCTGTCTGCGGTCCCTACTTTAAATACTCCTCCACTCACCACCAAGCTGCCTGCCCGTGTATCCATGTAACCGCTGTAAAACTGCCATGAGCCTATTGTTTGTTATTTTAGGCCTTTGATAGCCTGTCTGCGGTCCCTACTTTAAATACTCCTCCACTCACCACCAAGCTGCCTGTGTATCCATGTAACCGCTGTAAAACTGCCATGAGCCTATTGTTTGTTATTTTAGGCCTTTGATAGCCTGTCTGCGGTCCCTACTTTAAATACTCCTCCACTCATCACCAGCTGCCTGCCCGTGTATCCATGTAACCGCTGTAAAACTGCCATGAGCCTATTGTTTGTTATTTTAGGCCTTTGATAGCCTGTCTGCGGTCCCTACTTTAAATACTCCTCCACTCACCACCAAGCTGCCTGCCCGTGTATCCATGTAACCGCTGTAAAACTGCCATGAGCCTATTGTTTGTTATTTTAGGCCTTTGATAGCCTGTCTGCGGTCCCTACTTTAAATACTCCTCCACTCACCACCAAGCTGCCTGTGTATCCATGTAACCGCTGTAAAACTGCCATGAGCCTATTGTTTGTTATTTTAGGCCTTTGATAGCCTGTCTGCGGTCCCTACTTTAAATACTCCTCCACTCACCACCAAGCTGCCTGCCCGTGTATCCATGTAACCGCTGTAAAACTGCCATGAGCCTATTGTTTGTTATTTTAGGCCTTTGATAGCCTGTCTGCGGTCCCTACTTTAAATACTCCTCCACTCATCACCAGCTGCCTGCCCGTGTATCCATGTAACCGCTGTAAAACTGCCATGAGCCTATTGTTTGTTATTTTAGGCCTTTGATAGCCTGTCTGCGGTCCCTACTTTAAATACTCCTCCACTCACCACCAAGCTGCCTGCCCGTGTATCCATGTAACCGCTGTAAAACTGCCATGAGCCTATTGTTTGTTATTTTAGGCCTTTGATAGCCTGTCTGCGGTCCCTACTTTAAATACTCCTCCACTCATCACCAGCTGCCTGCCCGTGTATCCATGTAACCGCTGTAAAACTGCCATGAGCCTATTGTTTGTTATTTTAGGCCTTTGATAGCCTGTCTGCGGTCCCTACTTTAAATACTCCTCCACTCATCACCAGCTGCCTGCCCGTGTATCCATGTAACCGCTGTAAAACTGCCATGAGCCTATTGTTTGTTATTTTAGGCCTTTGATAGCCTGTCTGCGGTCCCTACTTTAAATACTCCTCCACTCATCACCAGCTGCCTGCCCGTGTATCCATGTAACCGCTGTAAAACTGCCATGAGCCTATTGTTTGTTATTTTAGGCCTTTGATAGCCTGTCTGCGGTCCCTACTTTAAATACTCCTCCACTCATCACCAGCTGCCTGCCCGTGTATCCATGTAACCGCTGTAAAACTGCCATGAGCCTATTGTTTGTTATTTTAGGCCTTTGATAGCCTGTCTGCGGTCCCTACTTTAAATACTCCTCCACTCACCACCAAGCTGCCTGTGTATCCATGTAACCGCTGTAAAACTGCCATGAGCCTATTGTTTGTTATTTTAGGCCTTTGATAGCCTGTCTACGGTCCCTACTTTAAATACTCCTCCACTCACCACCAAGCTGCCTGCCCGTGTATCCATGTAACCGCTGTAAAACTGCCATGAGCCTATTGTTTGTTATTTTAGGCCTTTGATAGCCTGTCTGCGGTCCCTACTTTAAATACTCCTCCACTCACCACCAAGCTGCCTGCCCGTGTATCCATGTAACCGCTGTAAAACTGCCATGAGCCTATTGTTTGTTATTTTAGGCCTTCGAAGCCTGTCTGCGGTCCCTCCTTCCACTAGGCCTCCACTGACCAGACCACTGCTGCCCGTGTACCCCTGGAACCAATTTTAAAGTGCCTACAGCCAGTCCATTTTATTGTGTTAGGCCTTCGAAGCCTGTCTGCGGTCCCTCCTTCCACTAGGCCTCCACTGACCAGACCACTGCTGCCCGTGTACCCCTGGAACCAATTTTAAAGTGCCTACAGCCAGCCCATTTTATTGTGTTAGGCCTTCGAAGCCTGTCTGCGGTCCCTCCTTCCAATAGGCCTACACTGACAAAGGTACACCTGACAACAGACACATGGACCTGTAGGCATGGCCACGGAAGGTTACGTGTCCTTTGTGGCTCAATGGGTTAATGTATTGGATGCATGGTCCACACAGGGGACAGCCTGCTAAGTCTGTATGCAGTCCCTAATTCAAGTTGTCCTCAACTGAATAAAGCTGAGCTTCTACCTTCTGGCTCTCATTAAGTGTTTTTTAAAAAACAAAATGGTGGTTCCGGCCTACTAACGGTGTCTGCCCCTCCCTGGTGTTGCCCTCAACTGAATAAAGCTGAGCTTCTACCTTCCGGCTCTGATTAACTGCTGTTTTTAAACACATTGCTGGTTCCGGCCTACTAACGGCTTCTGCCCCTCCCTGGTGTTGCCCTCAACTGAATAAAGCTGAGCTTCTACCTTCCGGCTCTGATTAACTGCTGTTTTTAAACACATTGCTGGTTCCGGCCTACTAACGGCTTCTGCCCCTCCCTGGTGTTGCCCTCAACTGAATAAAGCTGAGCTTCAACCTTCTGGCTCTCATTAAGTGTTTTTTAAAAAACAAAATGGTGGTTAGGGCCTACTAACGGCTTCTGCCCCTCCCTGGTGTTGCCCTCAACTGAATAAAGCTGAGCTTCTACCTTCCGGCTCTGATTAACTGCTGTTTTTAAACACATTGCTGGTTCCGGCCTACTAACGGCTTCTGCCCCTCCCTGGTGTTGCCCTCAACTGAATAAAGCTGAGCTTCTACCTTCCGGCTCTGATTAACTGCTGTTTTTAAACACATTGCTGGTTCCGGCCTACTAACGGTGTCTGCCCCTGCCTGGTGTTGCCCTCAACTGAATAAAGCTGAGCTTCAACCTTCTGGCTCTCATTAAGTGTTTTTTAAAAAACAAAATGGTGTTTAGGGCCTACTAACGGTGTCTGCCCCTCCCTGGTGTTGCCCTCAACTGAATAAAGCTGAGCTTCAACCTTCTGGCTCTCATTAAGTGTTTTTTAAAAAACAAAATGGTGGTTAGGGCCTACTAACGGTGTCTGCCCCTCCCTGGTGTTGCCCTCAACTGAATAAAGCTGAGCTTCAACCTTCTGGCTCTCATTAAGTGTTTTTTAAAAAACAAAATGGTGTTTAGGGCCTACTAACGGTGTCTGCCCCTCCCTGGTGTTGCCCTCAACTGAATAAAGCTGAGCTTCAACCTTCTGGCTCTCATTAAGTGTTTTTTAAAAAACAAAATGGTGGTTAGGGCCTACTAACGGTGTCTGCCCCTCCCTGGTGTTGCCCTCAACTGAATAAAGCTGAGCTTCAACCTTCTGGCTCTCATTAAGTGTTTTTTAAAAAACAAAATGGTGGTTAGGGCCTACTAACGGCTTCTGCCCCTCCCTGGTGTTGCCCTCAACTGAATAAAGCTGAGCTTCTACCTTCCGGCTCTGATTAACTGCTGTTTTTAAACACATTGCTGGTTCCGGCCTACTAACGGTGTCTGCCCCTGCCTGGTGTTGCCCTCAACTGAATAAAGCTGAGCTTCAACCTTCTGGCTCTCATTAAGTGTTTTTTAAAAAACAAAATGGTGGTTCCGGCCTACTAACGGTGTCTGCCCCTGCCTGGTGTTGCCCTCAACTGAATAAAGCTGAGCTTCAACCTTCTGGCTCTCATTAAGTGTTTTTTAAAAAACAAAATGGTGTTTAGGGCCTACTAACGGTGTCTGCCCCTCCTTGGTGTTGCCCTCAACTGAATAAAGCTGAGCTTCAACCTTCTGGCTCTCATTAAGTGTTTTTTAAAAACCAAAATGGTGGTTAGGGCCTACTAACGGTGTCTGCCCCTCCCTGGTGTTGCCCTCAACTGAATAAAGCTGAGCTTCAACCTTCTGGCTCTCATTAAGTGTTTTTTAAAAAACAAAATGGTGTTTAGGGCCTACTAACGGTGTCTGCCCCTCCCTGGTGTTGCCCTCAACTGAATAAAGCTGAGCTTCAACCTTCTGGCTCTCATTAAGTGTTTTTTAAAAAACAAAATGGTGGTTAGGGCCTACTAACGGTGTCTGCCCCTCCCTGGTGTTGCCCTCAACTGAATAAAGCTGAGCTTCAACCTTCTGGCTCTCATTAAGTGTTTTTTAAAAAACAAAATGGTGGTTAGGGCCTACTAACGGCTTCTGCCCCTCCCTGGTGTTGCCCTCAACTGAATAAAGCTGAGCTTCTACCTTCCGGCTCTGATTAACTGCTGTTTTTAAACACATTGCTGGTTCCGGCCTACTAACGGTGTCTGCCCCTGCCTGGTGTTGCCCTCAACTGAATAAAGCTGAGCTTCAACCTTCTGGCTCTCATTAAGTGTTTTTTAAAAAACAAAATGGTGGTTCCGGCCTACTAACGGTGTCTGCCCCTGCCTGGTGTTGCCCTCAACTGAATAAAGCTGAGCTTCAACCTTCTGGCTCTCATTAAGTGTTTTTTAAAAAACAAAATGGTGGTTCCGGCCTACTAACGGTGTCTGCCCCTGCCTGGTGTTGCCCTCAACTGAATAAAGCTGAGCTTCAACCTTCTGGCTCTCATTAAGTGTTTTTTAAAAAACAAAATGGTGTTTAGGGCCTACTAACGGTGTCTGCCCCTCCCTGTTGTTGCCCTCAACTGAATAAAGCTGAGCTTCAACCTTCTGGCTCTCATTAAGTGTTTTTTAAAAAACAAAATGGTGGTTCCGGCCTACTAACGGTGTCTGCCCCTGCCTGGTGTTGCCCTCAACTGAATAAAGCTGAGCTTCAACCTTCTGGCTCTCATTAAGTGTTTTTTAAAAAACAAAATGGTGGTTAGGGCCTACTAACGGTGTCTGCCCCTCCCTGGTGTTGTCCTCAACTGAACAAAGCTGAGCTTCCACATTCTGGCTTTCGGCCTATACTATCAGATATTAAACTGCATTTGGCCTACTAGTGTGGTTAGGCCCTTGAAACAGTGTCTGCTGCTCTTGGGTTTGCTACTCCACTGAACAAAGCAATGCCGCCTGTTTAGTCCTGTTACCAATTTTGATCTGCATTTAGCCTACTTTATTCTTTGGCCCTATATCTGTTTCCTCATCATCCTGCCCATTGCCCAGCCACTGCTAGATGAGTCTGCTGGTACATTGACCTAGACGACTACATTCCCCTTGTACTCTACACAGCCAGAATCTGACCCTGCTGAAAGTAAGGTTCCCCTTCCCGCATATTATACCACCTTACACAGGGACAAAGAGGAAGGTGCAGATGAAAGTGCAGGTTCCTTCATCAGGTGGGGGGGCATACTCGTTGGCGACGTCACTGGCACAGGGCCACTCAGAGTACGCAAAAGTGTCGCTGCTGGTGGGAGGCGCCCCCGCCATGCAAACACACCGCCGTACTTTGAGGGGCCCTGTGCCAGTGCCAATGCGAACGAGTGGGCCCCCCCTGCTTGCTCAGGATCACAGCACTTGCAACGTTGAAATACTTACCTCTCCCTGCTCCACCGCCATGACGTAGTCCATGTTTCCTGGGCCCACTAAAACCTTGAACCAGCCCTACCCCCACAACTTTTGCCAAATGACCCCCAATTTCCAGTGCCCAACTATTATTATAAAGTTAATTAAGATTGACAAGCTTCAGAAAACAAGAATGGATGTTTTTGGCAGTAAAATGTGCACTGTAGGTGTTTTCCTGGCCTCCACTCACTGCCGGCTATGCTTCCCCATTGACTTGCATTGGGTTTCGTGTTTCGGTCGATCCCCGACTTTTAGCGATAATCGGCCGACTTCACTCGACTCGACTCTGGACTAAATCGGGTTTCACAAAACCAGACTCGATCTTAAAAAAATGAAAGTCGCTCAACCCTAGTGAGTATATCCATATTTTTTATTTTAATTCTTTATTTTACACATGAATATGGTTCCGATACCGATTCCCGATACCACAAAAGTATCGGAACTCGGTATCGGAATTCCGATACCGCAAGTATCGGCCGATACCCGATACTTGCGGTATCGGAATGCTCAACACTAATGATGAGCTCAGATTTGTCCACATTGAGTTTGAGGAAGTGAGAAGAGAGGAAGGAGGATATGGACAGCAGAGAAGTGATGTCTGGGCCAGAGAGGTAGATCTGAGTGTCATCAGCATGAAGGTGGTACTGGAATCCATGGGACTTTATGAGTTGTCCCAGGCCACGTTTATAGATTGAGAAGAGTAGGGGTCCTAGAACAGAGCCTTGGGTGACTCCAACAGAGAAAGGGTGGGATGAGGAGGTAGTGTGGGAGTGGGAGACGCTGAATGTGCGGTTGGAAAGGTATGACGAGATCCAGGATAGGGCGAGGTCTTTGATGCCAAAGAAAGAGAGGATCTGTAGTAGGAGGCAGTGGTCAACTGTATTGAAAGCAGAGGACAGGTCTAGAAGGAGGAGTATAAAGTATTGTCTGTTAGCTTTGCCTGTAAGTAGGATATTAGTAATTTTGGTCAGGGCAGTCTCAGTGGAATGATGGGGATAGAAGCTAGATTGTAGATTGTCAAAGAGCAAGTTAGATGAGAGGTCAGAGGTAAGTTCAGCATGGACGTGCTGCTCCAGGAGTTTGGAAGCGAATGGGTGCAGCGATATTGGGCGATAGCTAGACATAGCGGTTGGGTAGAGGGTTGGCTTTTTAAAGATAGGCGTGATTGTGGCATGTTTGAAAGTAGAAGGGAAGGTACCAAAAGTTAGTGATAGGTTGAAGAGATGGGATAGGGATGGGATTAGTGTGGTGGTGAGGTTGGGGAGGAGGTGGGATGGGGTCTAGTGTACAAGTGGTGAGGTGTGATTTGGAGAGGAGACAATTAAGCTCCCCCTTCAGTGATGTTGGAGAGGGAGGTTATGGAGGAAGGGCATTGGTCTGGTATACAAAGGGGTTATGGTGGTTGAACAATAAAGACTTGCTTTGTTTGGTCGATCTTATTTTATCTTTTTAGTGATGTTATTGTGCCAGGGTTGTCTGTTGATATGTTGCACTGTGCCATGAACGTAAGGGGCGACCGTGTCAATAGCTGATGCGAGAGTGGCATTGTAGAAAGCAGTGACACTGTCTGTGTCGAGGAGTGAGGACATGGATTCCAGTGGTAGGATAGAGTCAGAGAGCATGTGGGTGTCTAGGTATGCGAGGTTTCTCCGGGGTGCGCATGTTGCTGGACATGGGTGACAGGAGAGGAGGACAGGGATGAGAAAGTAAGTAGAAGGTGGTCAGATAGAGGGAGAGGGAAGGTTGTGAAGTTAGATAGAGAACAGAGACGGGTGAAGATCAGGTCTAATGTATGTCCATCTGTGTGGGTGGCTGAGGAGGACCACTGAGTAAGTCCAAAAGATGAAGTAAGAGACAGGAGTTTGGAGGCTGTTGACTGAAGGGCATCAATAGGGCTGTTGAAGTCACCTATAATGATAGTGGGAATATCATAGGAAAGAAAGTGAAGAAGCCAGGTAGCGAACTGGTCAAGAAAGGCAGTGGCCGGGCCCGGAGGTCGGTATATGACAGCCACTTGGAGTTTGGAGGGAGAGTAGATGCGGACAGAGTGGACTTCAAAAGTAAATGAGATGCAACTTAAAATGGAAGTTGATGGTTGCATTCTGTGTCTCAAACTTCCCTGAGTTTCCAATGGGCTGTAATATTGTAAATCAAGGTATCCTCAATTAGGAAAGCTATAAATGTACAAGGGAGCACTACGGCATGTATCATCTCCCAGGTGTGCAGATCGATGTAAATCAATACTGCACAGCTATGTCAAATGTTTGTCTAGGATATAGAGAGAACCATACAAAAATCATACACGTTTCAGAAAAGATTATTTCATTTTCCTCTGTTGGGGCTGTAGATTGCCCACGAATAGGAACCATAAATAGCATTTCCTCATGTGGCTAACTGTAATACCTTGAACTCCATAATGATATCACTTCTACAATTATCCAATAGAACACATATATTCTCTTATTCAAACATATTAAATACGTTAACCCTTTCACCTTGAAGCCTGTTTTCACCTTCCAGACCGGATCAAATTTTATAACTCTGACCAGTGTCACTTTATGTTGTAATATCTTGGGAATGCTTCAACGGTCCCCACTGATTCTGAGTTTGTTTTCTCATGTCATATTGTACTTCATGATAGTGGTAAAATTTGTTCGATATGACTGGCATTTATTTGTGAAAATAACAGAAATTTGGAAAATATAGCAATTTTTAAACTTTTCATTTTATGCCCTTAAATCAGAGCGTTGTGTCACACAACTATTATTATCATTTATTAACTATTAAATAGTTAATAGTTAATAAGAAACATTTTCATAGATAAATTTCACTATACAATTTGTTGTTCAATTTCTCCTGAGTACTCTGATACCCCATATGTGGGGGGAAAACTACTGTTTTGGTGCACGTCAGGACTCGGAAGGGAAAAAGTGTCATTTGACTTTTTATATGCAAAATTTGTTGAAATAATTAGCGGATGCCATGTTGCATTTCTAGAGCCCCTGATGTGCCTAAACAGTGGAAACCACTCACATTGACACCATCTTGGAAAATAGACCTCTAAGTGAAGGGAACTTATTTAGATGTTTGGTGAACATTATGAACCCCCCAGGTGCTTCACAGACGTTTATAACGTTGAGTCGTGAAAATGAAAAAATCAACATTTTTCCCACAAAAATGTTTTTTTAACCTCAATTTTTTATTTTCACAAGGGTAATAGGAGAAATTGCACCATACAATTTGTTGTGAAATTTCTCCTGAGTACGCTGGTATCCAATTTGTGGACAAAAACTACTGTTTGGGCGCATGGCAGGGCTCCAAAGGGAAGGAGCACCATTTGACTTTATAAAGGCAAAATTTGCTGGAATCATTATTTAGCACCATGTCACGTTTGGATAGCCCCTGATGTGCCTAAACAGTGGAAACCCCCCCAAAAGTCACCTAATTTTAGTAACTAGTACCCCTCACCATTTTCTTAAGATCTGTGCTCCCTGGACTGGATGGTCTGGAAAGGATTGGGGTCACTAGTTTCCTCCTGAATGCTGCAGTGGTCGACCTCCCTTGAGGGAAAGGCCCCTTCGGGTGACCCGGTCGGTGGTTCCCTCTATAGTTTACGCGACTCTTGATCTTAACCACAATATCTCTTCTAGGATTACAAGTTTGATTCTATTAACATATCAATCACAAATAATTGTTTACTCGATGAATCTACGCCATCTGTAAGTTTATGGATACACCTGGTATATGTCTCGTTCCTTTTATTCTGCTTATTTTTGTTTATTGTTTTACATTCCGCTTGTTGATTTTACGAGCTCACATGTATAACTATGTTTATACAGGAGACAACGTTCTCTGTGATCTATCGAGCTGTGAGTTTACCTTCATTGTATGTTTAAAATTAATAAATAAAGAATTTTTAAAAAAAGGAAAAAAAAGGAAGTAGCTCTTCTCAAGGAATTTATCTAGATGTTTGGTGAGCTCCTTGAACCCCCAGGTGCTTCACAGAAGTTTACAGTGTTGAGCCAAGAAAATAAAAAAATCACATTTTTTCCCACAAAAAAATGTTCTTTTAGCCCCTTTTTAGGAAAATAGACCCCACAATTTTTATGCAATTTCTCCTCAGTACACAAACACCCCATATGTGGTTGAAAACCACCTTTGACGCACAGTGCAAGGCTCAGAAGGGAAGAAGCGCCATATTGGAATTCAGATTTTGCTGGGCTGGTTTGATGATGCCATGTCACATTGGTAGAGACTCTGAGGTGCCAGAACAGCAGAACCCCCTATATGTGACCCCATTTTACAAAGGTCTCAGAAAAGCCTAGTAATCATGCTGTATACAACACAAATACCTTTACAACTGCACTGCATCAAATCTGACCAAAAAATTAAAATGTTTAAATTTAATTATTTAATCCAATTGCTGCCAAGGTAATATCCATCTTGACTCTGCTCTTGATATACACCCTATAATATTTACTCCTCTTCTAACTGGTTTTATTATTTCAAACCCATTACATATCCTAACTTTAAAGGGAAGGTGCCATAAAAAAATCATCAATTGAAAAAAAATGTAATGTATTAATGTTTTAATTGTTTTTAAAAAGATTATAATTTTTTATTTAAGTAAAATATCAAAAACAATTTCAAAATGTTTGTTATTTTCCACTTTTAAACACTGGGGGGAGCAGCTGCTGAAATTTGCCTTGAAAACATAGTGTACAGCTGGCCCACATTACGACTGCAGTAAATGTGGGCTGAATCTGCTCACCCCTGCTGGGTGTTTGCAAAAAGATAAGAAAGGATGAAGTTTAAGGGTATGTGCACACTTCCGGATTTCTTGCAGAAATTTCCTGAAGAAAACCGGAAATTTTCTGCAAGAAATCCGCATTTTTTTTTTGCGTTTTTTTCCCGGTTTTTTTCGCGTTTTTTTTAGCATTCTGCAAGCGTAATTAGCTTGCAGAATGCTAAAGTTTTCCAAGCGATCTGTCGCATCGCTTTGAAAACTGACTGACAAGTTGGTCACACTTGTCAAACATACTGTTTGACAAGTGTGACCAACTTGTTACTATAGATGCTGTTTATGCAGCATCTATAGTAAAAGATAGAATGTTTAAAAATAATAATAAAAAAAAAAAATGGTTATACTCACCTAGACGATCTCCTCAGCGGCGTCCGTTCCTATAGATGCCGGTGTGGTTCAGGACCTGTGATGACGTCGCGGCTTGTGATTGGTCGCGTGAGTCACATGAGCGGTCACGCGACCAATCACAAGACAGTGACGTCATCACAGGTCCTGAACCACACCATCTATAGGAACCGAAGAGAGAGCATGCACCGGAGAGGCGGGAACACTTCGGGGGCCATCAGAGGGTGAGTATAGGACTATTTTTTATTTTAATTCTTCTTTTTTGACCAATTATATGGTGCCCAGTCCGTGGAGGAGTCTCCTCTTCTCCACCCTGGGTACCAACCGCACATAATCTGCTTACTTCCCGCATGTGTGCACAGCCCCGTGCAGGAAGTAAGCAGATCAATGCACTCCTAGGTGTGCGGAATCCCCGCAATTCCACATTTTTAATGAACATGTTGCTTTTTTTTTCCGCGATGCGATTTTTTTGCGGAAAAAATCGCAACATTTGCACAAAAAATGCGGAATACCCTGTAAATAATAGGAGGCATATGTAAGCGTTTTTTTCGCGTTTTTATCACGTTTTTATAGCGAAAAAACGCGAAAAAAACGCGAAAAATCCTGAACGTGTGCACATGGCCTAAGATCACAGTGAGGAGCCATTTTGTTGGGGACTGCCAGTGATACTGACAATTAGACAGTGTCACTGAGGATGCAGTGCAGATTCTGTTAGTTGGTGCTGCTTGCAGTATCATAAGCTGGGATTAGATACATGGAGTGTATTACGTGCGCGATTAGATAGGCTTAGAGTAATACACAAAGGGATTAGATACAGGACTAAGTGAAGTTTATCACATGATGGAATTAGATATTGAGCTCAGCGGAGTGTATCACACAGGATGGAATTAGATACCTTGTGTATGTTCCCCCATCCTGGCATATGTCCCTCATCCTGGTATATGGCCCCATCCTGGCCCCACTCCCAGCTTGGAATATGGCCAACCATCCATAATGCAAGTTGGACGATGGTTTTTATTGTAAGCAAGTTCCCTTCCTTCCTAATTGACATGTCATGTGTCTCCGCCTAAATGACATGATGTGTGCCTCCTCCTTGCTGACGTGACGTGCGCCTCCTCCTGACATGTCGTTGTGCCCCCTCCTAAATGACATGATGTGTAACTCCTTCCTAACAAGATGTGTGCCTTTTTCCAGAGACAGCCTACATGTACTTGTATACACAGGCATATAGCCACACATTAATATGAATATAATCTTAGTGGCTACATTAAAAAATTATTTAAAAAAATATAAATCCTATTTAGTACAACATTTTCTAAAACAACGTGTTCTATAACATTCTTTTATTTTTTAAATAATATAAAAACGCAGCACCTTCCCTTTCCTTTTCCCATTATGTATTTCATCATATTGCCACAATAGTGGGTGACCAGTATGTCTGCGCTCAATATTATATAGATGTTCTCTAATTCTCCTGCATAGGAGACGTTTTGTGCGGCCTACATATAGTTTGACACAAGGGCATCTAATCATATAGATAACTCCTTTAGTTTGGTACATAATTAGATCTCTTATTCTGTAGTTAGCAATCCCATCACTACTTTGTACCTCCTTTATTTCTCTTTTGGGGCATAGCTTACAGCAATTGAAACATATTTTGCATGGAAAAAATACATTATTCCTTCCCCCTTAACTCCCCCCCAAAATCCTCCTTTTGTTTAGCTTTAACCCATCTTTGCATGGTCACTACTGTATATTGCCCTTCTAAATACAAAGTTTGGGTGTTGTGGGAGGAGTGATCCCATGGTGTGTTTGAATAGGTACATTTGCTCCATTTATTGGGTGACAAATGGTACCTTCATCTTGTAAGTATCTCCCTCTGTCTCTCCTCATATTTGATTTATCATTAGATTTAATACCTTTTGTTAATATTTCTCTTTTCATTTACCTATTTCTTCCTTTATATTTTCAAAATCAGTTCTATATGTCCTTTTTCTTTAAATTTAGCCTGCATAAATATGGATTCTTTATTATATTCATTTAAATCTGTGCATTTTGTTATGATCTGGTGGTCTAGAAGCAGCATAAGACGTACTCTGGAGAAGGTGGTACCTGTACTGACCGCAGACCCTGAACCTAATGCAGCGCCCCAGAGTCCTGGTCGTTGCAGTATCATGGCTCAGCCACTAAGGGGGGCCATGGTGCGTTCGATGGCACTGAAGGAATTCTCTGAGCAGGTATCACAGTCACCAATACATTTCACAGCTGGGCCTCCGGGGGGAGCTAAGGGTGCTATTCATTAGGCCACTCCCCACCATAGTGGGTAAACTGGGGGTCAGGCAGGAAGTTAGAGAGAACGCTGACGGGATTGAACGGAGCAACACCCTGTGGCAGGGGGTGTTGTGAAGGGAGAGACTGTAGGGTCTCTGCCAGGGGTGGGATCCTGGCAGAGGCTTGGCATGGAAAGAACGTAAAGGGACCGTGCCTGCTCAGCATAGCGGCGGTGCCCAAGGAAGGACTAAGAAGCGAGATAGATTGTGCTGAGTGAGAAACGAAATCAAGCGAAAGGAGATACCAGTGAGGGTTGTGCTGAAAGAGGCAGCACCTTACTGAGGCGCACTACCGGTGGCCGGAACGCCGAGGAGGTAAAGAGTTTCAAGCCATACCTCAGACCTACGGCAGGGCAGTTAGCTTGAGGCGGACTGTCTCACGCATCACCCAGGAAGGCAAAGGGGGGTACCAACAGGAGAGGGGCGCAGATAGAGTCCCGGAAGATCTCCGAGCCTCCCCGTCATACGGGTGCGTTCCTACCATAGTATCTGGAGGGACGAGGAAGATCATTGCGAATTAAGTTGTTGTGAGGGAACACGAGAAACAGACACAACAGTTGTGGGGTACTTTCCGTAAGCACAGCAGGGAAGGACTGCAACACATAGCGCTAGAAGGAAGGCACCGATTTCCACCTGCAAGGAGAGCTCTGGAAGTGCCATTGGACCGGCCGGACTTGCGCAGCCTGGTGAGCCGTATTCTGGACTGAGGACCCAGAGAGCTTCAGTAAAGAGGTAAAGAGACTGCAACCTGGTGTCCTCGTTATTTACCGCGACCTGCACCCCACAACTGCACCGCTACACCGTTACTACACCACTTATTCCACCGGACGTCCCCCACTGACAGACAGGGCCACGGACCGGGTCTAGCCACCGTGACAACCCCAGGACTGAGACCTAGAGGCCCGGCTCCGGGTACCCCTCGGCCCTGCGGCGGTGTGGGGGCGCTCCAACTTGGCGTCACGAACAGGATCTACTTAAGCCTGAAGAATCGGGTCATGTGTGCCTAGAGACTGTGATTTGTTGTGCTTGGACTGTACTTTATTGAGAGAACTGTGTGCTACTGCTTGCCGTTGAGAGTTCGCGCCAAAATCCGCCGCCATTGCAGCGCTGAGAAGAGCGCAGGAAGAGAAGAGGGGCGTGGAGTGGGCGTAGACGAGCTGCAGAGCGCGAGCAACAATGGCCGCCCAGTCTAAGTATTTCTGTGTCCTGAGGACGTGCCCGTCAACAGCCGAGGTACGCCTCCTGATCCTGGTTGGAGGGTGGAGACCATGGGGACGGGGCCGCCCACGAAAGAGACCGCGGGAAGAAAACGCGGAAGAGGAGAAAAAGATGGCGACATCCAGAGTGCCACGCGGAGCTGACCCGGCTCGGCCTGAGGATACGCAGCCTGAGGTAGCCTCAGGGACGCCCACACTGCGGGGTTCGGCCTTGGCAGGGCCACCGATGGGACGACCCCCTCCGCCGATGTCCGCGGAGTGTGCGGCTGCAGCCGAGACCCGACAGCTGGCACGCCGCCTAAAGGTTGACACCCGTGTGCTAGCTCGGATGGGGCAGCCAACAGAAATCCGCCTGTCCCCAGTGTCCCTTGCTCCTTCCCACCTGGCCGCATCCGAAGATACACCACCGACGCCGGACTTGAAAATAATCCCGGATGCGGAACACTACCGGCGTCCGATGGCCGCCTGGCGGAGCCGGCCCCAGCCCGCTGAGCAGATTGACCTGGTAAGCCCCCCAGAGATCCCACCGTCGCACTGGGGTGTAGTGGTGGCCTTCAATCCCCAGTCTGGACGGGGAATAATCCAGGAGATCGGGGAGCCACTACAGGTCCGTGTGGATCGGATAGAGGTGGAACCAAGCAGCGGGAGGTTTGATTGCAACTTAGAGCCAGGTGATGCTGTCACCTACACGCGGTGGAGGAGGGCCGCGGGTGAGACGGGCTGGATAGCCCGAGGCGTGCAGCGATGCGTTGCCCTCCAGGCTGCTGCAGGAGCACCGGAAGACGATACTCCGGCGAGGAAAGCTGCAGAGCCCGGTCCCGCGGAACCATCAGAAGCTCGACCTCACCGTGCCCCGGGGGAACGTGTACGGTTACCGACCAAGAGGATCTCCCAGCGGGGGATTCTGGCACTGCTGGGACCGGAACGACGCCCTGGCTCACCAGAACGATCTGTTGGTTTGGTGAGGCCGGAGAGAAGACCCCCCGCCACATCTCAACGGTAAAGTAATACCACTGAAAAATGTGCATAGTTACTGTTCTTCCAAGTTGCTGCTAAACCCGTTTAGGGTTAAAGGTGACCCCTTGTTGACCCGGGGCCACTATTGTTGTTCTCAAAGTTTTGCACAAGTTTAAAGAACTGCAGAAATCATGGACTGTGCATGATTCGAACTTCCCTTGTAAATAGTTTGCACCTTCTTAAAGGTGCTCCCTACTGGTTTTAGCCAAAGACACTTTGCGAAGATATTTGCCCTATTTGTTTGAGTTAAAGACACTTTGCGAAGAAACCTTTCCTACTAGTCCTAATTAAAGACACTTTGTGAAGATCCCGGGCTGGAACTTTGCATAAGACTGGTAGGCTGAGAAGACGAGCTACCTCAGAAAGACTTGGTCTCCTCTTAAAGGGGATGTGAGAAACTGAACTTGAGAGAGATACTGTTGCAGAACAGTAATGCCATAATGATGCCTTGAAAAGAAATGTAACTGTTTTACATGCCGAGTTATATGTGTTGAAGTTGTTGAAATGTGAAATCTGAATAATGTTTTGTAGAAAGGAAAGATGCAGAGAGCCCGTAGGGGTAGATGTAGAAGCCTGCATAGTTGAAAGTAAAAGAAGTAATAATGAAGGTGAGGATAGAAGGTAAACCCCGCGTCCCCATTGAAAAGTTACTTTGTTACTAAGGACAGAGAGTGAACCCGTAGGGGTTAGAGAGTGAGTCCTTAAAGGAGCCGAGTAGAGCGGGCTCAGAGTTCTTTAAATGAAAGGAATGTTATGTCTATACTGTGTATAGTAGCGAAAGGCAGTAGGCCCTGGCTGAACAGGGCGGTCCTGTAAAAGAAAGGAGAGGCAGTAGGTCTGGTGCCGTAGGGACAGGCGGTCCTGCAGGTTCACAAGAAGGAGAATGTAAAGTTGAAATGCCTTATAATGTGATTATAGGAAGGCCTTTGATAAACTAAGAGTGTGAGTTTCTTAAAGGCAATGTTAAGTTATTGTTCTAAAAATTGCACTAAGTAGAATACCCGGTTGGGTAACAGAAGTTATTTATGCTCTGTAATTTATAATGTTGATTATGTTTGTAACGTTAAAAGTGTCCTCACCTCCCATAAAGGGAAGCTTACTTAAGTATACTTACTGTTATTTGCACTCAACAAAATTGTATGTCTTTTTGCTAACCTGTATTGTTGTTTTTCTTCCCAGTCCCGGAGTACTGTGTTTAACCAGGGGGGAGTGCAGCGCCCCAGAGTCCTGGTCGTTGCAGTATCATGGCTCAGCCACTAAGGGGGGCCATGGTGCGTTCGATGGCACTGAAGGAGTTCTCTGAGCAGGTATCACAGTCACCAATACATTTCACAGCTGGGCCTCCGGGGGGAGCTAAGGGTGCTATTCATTAGGCCACTCCCCACCATAGTGGGTAAACTGGGGGTCAGGCAGGAAGTTAGAGAGAACGCTGACGGGATTGAACGGAGCAACACCCTGTGGCAGGGGGTGTTGTGAAGGGAGAGACTGTAGGGTCTCTGCCAGGGGTGGGATCCTGGCAGAGGCTTGGCATGGAAAGAACGTAAAGGGACCGTGCCTGCTCAGCATAGCGGCGGTGCCCAAGGAAGGACTAAGAAGCGAGATAGATTGTGCTGAGTGAGAAACGAAATCAAGCGAAAGGAGATACCAGTGAGGGTTGTGCTGAAAGAGGCAGCACCTTACTGAGGCGCACTACCGGTGGCCGGAACGCCGAGGAGGTAAAGAGTTTCAAGCCATACCTCAGACCTACGGCAGGGCAGTTAGCTTGAGGCGGACTGTCTCACGCATCACCCAGGAAGGCAAAGGGGGGTACCAACAGGAGAGGGGCGCAGATAGAGTCCCGGAAGATCTCCGAGCCTCCCCGTCATACGGGTGCGTTCCTACCATAGTATCTGGAGGGACGAGGAAGATCATTGCGAATTAAGTTGTTGTGAGGGAACACGAGAAACAGACACAACAGTTGTGGGGTACTTTCCGTAAGCACAGCAGGGAAGGACTGCAACACATAGCGCTAGAAGGAAGGCACCGATTTCCACCTGCAAGGAGAGCTCTGGAAGTGCCATTGGACCGGCCGGACTTGCGCAGCCTGGTGAGCCGTATTCTGGACTGAGGACCCAGAGAGCTTCAGTAAAGAGGTAAAGAGACTGCAACCTGGTGTCCTCGTTATTTACCGCGACCTGCACCCCACAACTGCACCGCTACACCGTTACTACACCACTTATTCCACCGGACGTCCCCCACTGACAGACAGGGCCACGGACCGGGTCTAGCCACCGTGACAACCCCAGGACTGAGACCTAGAGGCCCGGCTCCGGGTACCCCTCGGCCCTGCGGCGGTGTGGGGGCGCTCCACTAACACCGCAACTAGAAGTAGCCGTGGAATGTACCTAGCGCTCCCTAGACATCTCAACACAGCCGGAGGACTAATTACCCCTAGAGATAGAAAAGGGAAAACTATCTTGCCTAAGAGAAAATCCCCAAAGGATAGGCAGCCCCCCACAAATATTGACTGTGAGAGGAGAGGGAAAAAACATACACAGACTGAAATCAGAATTTAGCAAAGGAGGCCACTTCTAGCTAAATAGAAAGGATAGGACAGAGTACTATGCGGTCAGTATTAAAACACTAGAAAATATCCACCACAGAAAATACAAAACCTCCACAGCTAACTAAAGATATGGAGGGTATATCTGCATCTCCAGAGATGCCAGCTTGGCTAAACAAATCCTTATACAGACCAAGCTGGACAAGACAAAAACATGGAAAAGAACTGAACAATAAGGCCACAGCATGTGGACAGCAAAAAATCAAGGCCAGAACTTATCTTTGTTGAATAGAACTGCAAAGCAGGAGAGACCAGGCAGAGATGTGAATCCTCCAGGAACAATGGACAACTGGCACTGACTAAAGGGTGAAGCAAGACTAAATAGCCCAGTCAAAATTGCACAAAGTGAACACACCTGATAAATGCTGCGATTCAGAGACAGCAGCGCTACCACTTACAACCACCGGAGGGAGCCCAAGAGCAGAATTCACAACAGCATTTTCTGCCAATTTTCATAGACTGTCTTTTTAGAATATTAGCAAGCCTCGTAAATGGCAGCTATCCATAAATATAAGGCTATTACTATCCACAGACTTGTGGAAACTCTCTGTATATAATTTACAATTTTCCACATAAAAGGTAAATACCCCAAAAATTAACCTCGCATCTACAAATAGGGTGGTATAAATATAGAAAGTGTTGGTATGCAATTCTTTGATGAACTCTATTAGGGATAATTAATCACCTGCCTTAATAAAGATGATGTCATCCGGAGCACCAGGTTCACCTGAACTAATCCGCCAGTGAATATGTTATGGTCCTCTCAACTCTCCACAAAACAGGTTAGCATAACTTGGGGCGATCTTGATCTCCATAGCAGTTCCCCAAGTCTATATGAAAAAAATTCTCCACATAAACTAAGTCGTTATGGGTGAAATTATCCACAGACTAAACTATGCCATAACATTTTGATCAGAGTGGTTCCCATCTTTGGAACCCCTTTCTATCCTGAGAATAACGTGGCCACAGAGCTTGTTTAGTACTGCAACTCCTTAACAGTGCTGAATTGAACATATGTATAGGCAGGGTCATCATTAGGGGCAGGCAGACTAGGCAGCTGCCTAGGGCCGCCACTATCCCAGGGACCGTGAGTCATGGGGGCCTGGTGCCAGCCCCCACATCATGCATTCAACTGTATCGGCATTAAAGATGCCGATAAAATTGAAATCAATGATGGAAGAGACACTCCATCTCCCATCATCACCCTTTGCTTCTGACGCAGCAGGTGTGATGACGTTATCGCACACCACGATGTGCTGGGCAGTGAAGCTGCTGAGGTGAGGAGAGGCGCTGCAGTGAGGAACAATGAGAGGTGAGTATTGTATTTATTTATGGGGCTGCATTACAATCTGTGGGGGCTGCATTACATTTTATGGGGCTGCATTATATTTTGGGTAGGTTGCATTAGATGATATGGGGGCTAGCTGCATTACATTTTATGGGGGCTGCATTACATTCTATGGGGCTGCATAATATTCTATGGGGACTGGCTGCATCACATTTTATGGGGGCTACATTACATTCTATGAGGGATGGCTGTATTACATTCTAGGGGGGCTGGTTGCATTACATTCTCTGCGGGCTGCATTACATTCTATGGGGGCTGCGTATGGGGCTGTGTTGTACTCCTGTGTAGGGCTGCATTGTACTGCATTGTGGGGCTGCGTTGTACTATATGAAAAACTATGGCAAGCATTATACTGTATGGTGTGAGTCGCCCGCCAGGGCCGTGGGGTACTCGGTCCTGGGTCTGGTACTTAAAGGGAATGTCAGGGTGGCTGCGACCCGATCCGTGGCCCTGGGCTCCCAAATTAAAAAAAAGGTCTTTAAAGGGGATTTGGAATAAAGTTTGTGTTCGTGACGCCACCTGTGGTATCCAGTCAGTGGGGACTGACGCTGCTTAAAGGGGTCATCTGGGGTGATGTTATGGCAGCTAGATGGTATAACTTCCCACAGGTGAAGTAGGTCCCCAGGGCTCCCGGTGTATAGGTGAAGATGGTGAATAGTGCAGTAAAGAATGAGGACACAGGTTTGCAGTCTCTTTACCTGGTTTACAGGAGACTTCAGGTATCCACAGTCCAGGGAACCAGATCACAGGTATAGGCAGGGTCCGGCCAGCTTGGAAGCAAGTTCAGAGTCCCCTCTACCAGGTGGAGATGAAAGCCTTCCTCATAGCATGGTGGTATTGTAGTCCCTTACTGCCTATGGCTTCTGGCAAGGTCCTCACAGTTCCTCTATGTCCTCCATAAAGGTGGGACACAAACCCGTTTGACAGGTGGCTCGAGCCTTTTTACAGGGTCTCTATCATGACTCGGGCTCTATGTGCCACTGTGCCTCCTGGGTATTAGGGCGGACAGGTTACTTGAAATAATCCAGCTGTCCTGCCAGTTTCTACTGTGCCTCTTAGAGTCCGACACAACCTCGGTCTTCCGGCTACCGGAATCTGCGCTCTGCCAGGGAGGTAGCCCAGTCACAGCTATCCTTCCCAGATGTCACTCTCCTGTGCTTTGCTCTCCTGCACGCTCTCTACAAGCTGTTCTTCTTTCTTAATTCTCTTTCCCAGGAGCTGCAGCAACTCTGGCTGCACGGCCCCTTCAGTCTTTCTGACACTCACTGTCTGACTGCTCTCTTCCTGTCCTCCTGACAGACTGCTCACTGACTTCCCCTCCAGCCAGAGTATATATCCAGAGCAGCTCCCCGGAAAACAGGGTTCAGAGCTCGCCCTTGTGGCCTGGAGTGCGAACATGTTGCATGTAAGTGTTTACCTGATAGAAGAGATCTTCCTTTGCTTCCAAGCGTGACATCACTCTCCCCATGAGGAAAGTAATGCCACTGTGACAACCAGGGCCCTGGGGTGTCATAGGTGAACTATGGGTTGTGTATTATACTGTGTGGGGGACTCTGTGGTGTGTATTATACTGTATGGAGGACTATGGGGTGTGTATTATACTGTATGGAGGACTGTGGGGTGTGCATTATACTATGTGGAGGACGATGGGATGCATTATACTAAACAGCAGAACATCGCCCAGAGAAAACTGCAGAGATGCTGCTGATAACGTGATACTGTATGTGAACAGACTAATCTACTAGTGATCATTCTGTGCCCAGCATTCTTCTTCAGCCGGTGTAAAGAGGCCGGGAAACAAGCGTGGAACAACTTCAATATGGTTGATCACGCTCATTTAACGGTCAGAACTTAGCACAAGTAAATCCAACTGAAATGTTTGTGTGATGGTGCAATATGTGTGCATTTGGGGCCCCACTTTAAACTTTTGCTCAGAGCCCCACTTTGTCTAAAATGGTCCCTGTGTTCAGGGGGCTGCAAAACTCCTCTGTTGATGTTAAGGAGGTATTTTTCTGCAGGTCTTTAGCACAGATAAAGGTCTGCCTGCTTAGCTGTGTAATGCGAAGCACATCTGACAAAATAATCAGAATTTATAATTGCAAGTTACATTTTTTTTTTATAATGGATTGCTGTAATGTAAATTGTTTATCTTTGTGTGGATTATATCTAATAATTTCCCACACTTTGGCCCTCAAAGTGAAAATAACTTTGTGTTTGCTCATAATTTGGGGGAACTTTTACTTAATGTTAAATTTAGAGACGAGCAAATAAATTCAAATAGAATTGAATTTAATTCTACTTTATTTTTCAAAAATCCACATTCTCCAAAATAGGAATTTTTTAAAATTAGTTTTCACTCAGATTCAGCTAAATGACAGCCACCATTTTTCTGAATTGTAAATGGTCATCAAAATGTTAATAAAAATCCCACTTATATTCACCTTACTGCTCGCCTCTCCGGTGCATACACCCACAAAGTTATGTTGCACACCATGATGTCATTTCTTCGTGATCTTTTGCTTGTGCAGAATCCTTCCACGCCTCATTAAAGTTGAAAGTCCTGGCCCAGAGTAAGAGGCCAGGGATTTCAGCGTGAGTGGCGACGATCTGAAGATGTGGCAAAGACCGGAAGGCTTACAGTGAGGAATGAAAGGGCTGGAGAAGTGAGCAGTGAGGCGGTATTTTTTTTCTTTTTTACATTTATGATAGTGAGAGAGCTGGTGGAGATATACATTTTTATTTATGTTAACATGTAAAATATAGCCAAAACTTCTCTAAATATTAGGTTATTTTCTGATTACACACTCCCTTTAAATGTATTGTCCACTTCTTAGAAACCCCTTTCTAAAGACATTATGAAAATAAGCAAGTCTGCAATTAACTTGCTTTTTGTATCTGCTGTTATTCTCCTGCAATGCAAGCTTTTATCTTACATAGTGTTCAGCTTTTTTTCCTTGAATCCTGGTCACCAGAGTCGGGTTAAGTGTGTACAGCAGTTGCATTCTAGAAGAGGACCTCCTAACATCTCAGTTAGCTCTCTCCAGCCCATTGATCTCTAAATATCATTTAGCTGCTATCTCCCCTCTTTTCCCTCTCAGTTCCTGACAAGCTGTTGACAATCTTGAAAAATCATCAGCCCCATCAGCTGTTTCCAAAGCAGGTTTCCTAGTCTCAGATCTAACTTTCCTGAGCTGTTTGCTTATTCAAAAGCCCTACTATCTCTATATGCAAATATAGTGATAGCAGTGTAGACTCAAACAGTGAGTAACCAGTGTTAAGGAGTGCCTACAACCACAACAACTAGGAAATAAGGAGACTGCTAAACTGTGAGCTGCTCCAGAGACAATTGCACCATTCTAGTGATGTCAGTGCTGCATTGTTCACACTTCCCTTAGAAAAAAACAGCTAGGAACAAAGCAGCATAAGATCCATCTCATTTTCCAACTTTTCTGACCCTTCTACTTAGAGTTGCAATTTCAATGTAAAGGAATGTACAGTGTATACATATATTGTTCGTACCCCACTCAAGAAAGTTAAAATACAGGCATATAAATTCAACAGTTCAAATAACATCTTTACTTATGATGGTATTGTATAGTGTCCGAGAGTGGTAGTCGCGACCGAGCTGCTAACCGGTTGTGCTCTGGCACTTTAAAGACAAGTGGTGTTCCAGTGTGCTATAAGGTGTGAGGCGCATCACACTCACTTGTAGGCTGCAGGCCTCTGCTGCTTCCAAGCTTCCGTTCTCAGGAGCCGCCACACACAATGCATGGGACACCAAGTTCTATGTAACAATCAAACTTTTACCAAACAGTCCAAGTTCATCAGGTGGGCGCAGGTGGGATAGGACACAGCAATTCGCACTTCATTCCTCCGTTAAAAACATGCTGTACAGCAGCAATTAATTAACATAATAAACATTTGAACAATACACCAGGTTTGAAAAACATAATAATTTTTAGTAAGCCTTACTGATTAGACGGCACCGTATGAAAGTATGAACTTTTTGTTATAACAAGCTTTTGCAACATTTCTTTTCAGAGAATTGCTTTATTATTAGCTTGAAGTCAATGGTATTCAGGATGTCATTTTCCATGCACATGAGTGAAAGGGAGTTCAGATACCACCCCATTGTACTACAAAGCAGATTTTTTTATAAGATTCAGTTCTGAAAAAGAAACGTTCTCAATACAGTTGGTCACCATCATGCACATGAACAATCTGAGTGCAATTTTAACATACAGGAATTCATTTTTCAAATTGTCTGAGCTTATTTTTCTGTACAGCACAGAGTCTCATAATTTTCATCAAGAGCCATGCAGTGCTTGAGATGCTCACATTTATTTCATAGGTCTTTATAATTCAGGTCCTTGTGATACATATTATCAGGGTTCAGGGGGAAAAACCCAAAAAGTGGACCCTCTGGGTCGCAGCTTCAGAGCCCCCAAGGACGAGTGGACCAGATGGATCCACCCCCTATACAGGGAGTGTTTGGAACAGGCCCAAGGGTGATGAAAACCACAAGTGCCGGAGCCAAGGGGGTGACTAAGGGCTGGACAAGATAGAGAAGAAGACGGGGTATGGACGAAGACACAGGGCTGGCAGGAACGGCAGAGACACATGGCTGGCAGGAACAGCAGAGACACAGAGCAGGCAGGAACGGCAGAGACACAGAGCTGGCAGGAACGGCAGAGACACAGGGCTGGCAGGAAAGGCAGAGACACAGGACTAGCAGGAATGGCAGAGACACAGGACTGGCAGGAATGGCAGAGACAGCTGAGAATCAGAAAAAGACAAGGCTGAGACCAAGCAAAGTAAATAGAGACAGGGAGCCTAGGTACCTGTTGTGAAATTGGATTCTGGGCTCCCCCGGTGGCCACTTGTGGAATTGAACTTGTGTGCATCATCCCCTCTGTTCACCTGCTCCTATCAGGATGTGGGAGTCGCTATATAACCTTGCTCCTCTGTCAGTTTCTTGCCGGTCAACAATGTAATCAGAAGCCTTCTGTGCTTGTTCCTGCTACTAGACAACTCCCAGCTAAGTTGGACTTTTGTCCTTGTGTGTTTTTGCATTTTGTTCCTGTTCACAGCTGCTGTTTCGTTACTGTGTCTGGAAAGCTCTTGTGATCGGAAATTGCCACTCTGGTGTTATGAGTTAATGCTAGAGTCTTAAAGGAATTTCTGGATGGTGTTTTGATAGGGTTTTCTGCTGACCATGAAAGTGTCCTTTCTGTCTTCCTGCTATCTAGAAAGCGGACCTCGATTTTGCTAAACCTATTTTCATACTACGTTTGTCTTTTCATCTAAAATCACCGCCAATATATGTGGGGGCCTCTGTCTGCCTTTTGGGAAAGTTTCTCTAGAGGTGAGCCAGGACTGTCTTTTCCTCTGCTAGGATTAGGTAGTTCTCCGGCTGGCGCTGGGCATCTAGGGTTAAAAAACGTAGGCATGCTACCCGGCCACTTCTAGTTGTGCGGCAGGTTTAGTTCATGGTCAGTATAGTTTCCATCTTCCAAGAGCTAGTTCTCATATATGCTGGGCTATGTTCTCTCGCCATTGAGAATCATGACAGTTTGACCGGCCCAAAAAAGGGTTAAATTACTGGCTGAGAAAGGAGAGAAAAAAGAAGTCTGCTACAATTTTTTTTTTTTTTTTTTCCCTCTAGTTCTGAGTGTGCTCTTAATTGAATCACTTGCTAGTCTGCCTATACTGCAGCCTTCCTCTCTTTCTCTCCTTCTAATCCTTGAATGGCTCTGTGTTCACCTGTTTCAAATGGATCTTCAGAGTGTAGCTACAGGTTTGAATAATCTCGCCACAAAGGTACAAAATTTGCAAGATTTTGTTGTTCATGCACCTATGTCTGAGCCTAGAATTCCTTTGCCTGAATTCTTCTCGGGGAATAGATCTCACTTTCAAAATTTTAAAAATAATTGCAAATTGTTTTTGTCCCTGAAGTCTCGCTCTGCCGGAGACCCTGCACAGCAGGTCAGGATTGTAATTTCCTTGCTCCGGGGCGACCCTCAAGACTGGGCTTTTGCATTGGCACCAGGGGATCCTGCGTTGCTCAATGTGGATGCGTTTTTTCTGGCCTTGGGGTTGCTTTATGAGGAACCTCATTTAGAGCTTCAGGCGGAAAAGGCCTTGATGTCCTTGTCTCAGGGGCAAGATGAAGCTGAAATATACTGCCAAAAATTCCGCAAATGGTCTGTGCTTACTCAGTGGAATGAGTGCGCCCTGGCGGCGATTTTCAGAGAAGGTCTCTCTGATGCCATTAAGGATGTTATGGTGGGGTTCCCTGTGCCTGCGAGTCTGAATGAGTCCATGACGATGGCTATTCAGATCGATAGGCGTCTGCGGGAGCGCAAACCTGTGCACCATTTGGCGGTGTCTACTGAGAAAACGCCAGAAAATATGCAATGTGATAGAATTCTGTCCAGAAGCGAGCGGCAGAATTTTAGACGAAAAAATGGGTTGTGCTTCTATTGTGGTGATTCAACTCATGTTATATCAGCATGCTTTAAGCGTACTAAGAAGCCTGACAAGTCTGTTTCAATTAGCACTTTACAGTCTAAGTTTATTCTATCTGTGACCCTGATTTGTTCTTTGTCATCTATTACCGCGGACGCCTATGTCGACTCTGGCGCTGCTTTGAGTCTTATGGATTGGTCCTTTGCCAAACGCTGTGGGTATGATTTGGAGCCACTGGAGGCTCCGATACCTCTGAAAGGGATTGACTCCACCCCATTGGCTAGTAATAAACCACAATACTGGACACAAGTGACTATGCGTGTTAATCCGGATCACCAGGAGGTTATTCGCTTTCTGGTGCTGTATAATCTACATGATGTTTTGGTGCTGGGATTGCCATGGCTGCAATCTCATAACCCAGTCCTCGACTGGAGAGCTATGTCTGTGTTAAGCTGGGGATGTAAAGGAACTCATGGGGACGTACCTTTGGTTTCCATTTCATCATCTATTCCCTCTGAGATTCCTGAATTCTTGTCTGACTTTCGTGACGTTTTTGAAGAACCCAAGGTTGGTTCACTACCTCCGCACCGGGAGTGCGATTGTGCCATAGACTTGATTCCGGGTAGTAAATACCCTAAGGGTCGTTTATTTAATCTGTCTGTGCCTGAACACGCTGCTATGCGAGAATATATAAAGGAGTCCTTGGAAAAGGGACATATTCGTCCTTCGTCATCTCCCTTAGGAGCCGGTTTTTTCTTTGTGTCTAAGAAAGACGGCTCTTTGAGGCCGTGTATTGATTATCGACTTTTGAATAAAATCACGGTTAAATATCAATATCCGTTACCACTGCTTACTGATTTGTTTGCTCGTATAAAGGGGGCCAAGTGGTTCTCTAAGATTGATCTCCGTGGGGCGTATAATTTGGTGCGAATCAAGCAGGGGGATGAGTGGAAAACCGCATTTAATACGCCCGAGGGCCATTTTGAGTATTTGGTGATGCCTTTTGGTCTTTCAAATGCCCCTTCAGTCTTCCAGTCCTTTATGCATGACATTTTCCGCGATTATTTGGATAAATTTATGATTGTGTATCTGGATGATATTCTGATTTTTTCGGATGACTGGGACTCTCATGTCCAGCAGGTCAGGAGGGTTTTTCAGGTTTTGCGGTCTAATTCCTTGTGTGTGAAGGGTTCTAAGTGTGTTTTTGGGGTTCAAAAGATTTCTTTCTTGGGATACATTTTTTCCCCCTCTTCCATCGAGATGGATCCTGTCAAGGTTCAGGCTATTGGTGATTGGACGCAACCCTCTTCTCTTAAGAGTCTTCAGAAATTTTTGGGCTTTGCTAACTTTTATCGTCGATTTATTGCTGGTTTTTCTGATGTTGTAAAACCATTGACTGATTTGACTAAGAAGGGTGCTGATGTTGCTGATTGGTCCCCTGATGCTGTGGAGGCCTTTCGGGAGCTCAAGCGCCGCTTTTCTTCTGCCCCAGTGTTGCGTCAGCCTGATGTTGCTCTTCCTTTTCAGGTTGAGGTCGACGCTTCTGAAATCGGAGCTGGGGCGGTGTTGTCGCAGAGAAGTTCCGACTGCTCCGTGATGAGACCTTGTGCTTTTTTTTCCCGTAAATTTTCGCCCGCCGAGCGGAATTATGATATTGGGAATCGGGAGCTTTTGGCCATGAAGTGGGCTTTTGAGGAGTGGCGTCACTGGCTTGAGGGGGCCAGACATCAGGTGGTGGTATTGACTGACCACAAAAATTTAATTTACCTTGAGTCTGCCAGACGCCTGAATCCTAGACAGGCGCGCTGGTCGTTGTTTTTCTCTCGGTTTAATTTTGTGGTGTCGTACCTACCGGGTTCTAAGAATGTTAAGGCGGATGCCCTTTCTAGGAGTTTTGAGCCTGACTCCCCTGGTAATTCTGAGCCCACAGGTATCCTTAAAGATGGAGTGATATTGTCTGCCGTTTCTCCAGACCTGCGGCGGGCCTTGCAGGAGTTTCAGGCGCATAGACCTGATCGTTGCCCACCTGGTAGACTGTTTGTTCCTGATGATTGGACCAGTAGAGTCATCTCTGAGGTTCATTCTTCTGCGTTGGCAGGTCATCCTGGAATCTTTGGTACCAGGGATTTGGTGGCAAGGTCCTTCTGGTGGCCTTCCCTGTCACGAGATGTGCGAGGCTTTGTGCAGTCTTGTGACGTTTGTGCTCGGGCCAAGCCTTGTTGTTCTCGGGCTAGTGGATTGTTGTTGCCCTTGCCTATCCCGAAGAGGCCTTGGACGCACATCTCGATGGATTTTATTTCGGATCTGCCTGTTTCTCAGAAGATGTCTGTCATCTGGGTGGTGTGTGACCGTTTCTCTAAGATGGTCCATCTGGTTCCCTTGCCTAAGTTGCCTTCTTCTTCCGAGTTGGTTCCTCTGTTTTTTCAAAATGTTGTTCGTTTGCATGGTATTCCTGAGAATATCGTTTCTGACAGAGGGACCCAATTCGTGTCTAGATTTTGGCGGGCATTCTGTGCTAGGATGGGCATAGATTTGTCTTTTTCGTCTGCTTTCCATCCTCAGACTAATGGCCAGACCGAGCGGACTAATCAGACCTTGGAGACATATTTGAGGTGTTTTGTGTCTGCGGATCAGGATGATTGGGTTGCTTTTTTGCCTTTGGCGGAGTTCGCCCTCAATAATCGGGCCAGCTCTGCCACCTTGGTGTCCCCGTTTTTCTGTAATTTGGGGTTTCATCCTCGATTTTCCTCCGGTTAAGTGGAATCTTCGGATTGTCCTGGAGTGGATGCTGTGGTGGAGAGGTTGCATCAGATTTGGGGGCAGGTGGTGGACAATTTGAAGTTGTCCCAGGAGAAGACTCAGCTTTTTGCCAACTGCCGTCGTCGTGTTGGTCCTCGGCTTTGTGTTGGGGACTTGGTGTGGTTGTCTTCTCGTTTTGTCCCTATGAGGGTTTCTTCTCCTAAGTTTAAGCCTCGGTTCATCGGCCCGTACAAGATATTGGAGATTCTTAACCCTGTGTCCTTCCGTTTGGACCTCCCTGCATCCTTTTCGATTCATAATGTTTTTCATCGGTCATTGTTGCGCAGGTATGAGGTACCGGTTGTGCCTTCCGTTGAGCCTCCTGCTCCGGTGTTGGTTGAGGGTGAGTTGGAGTACGTTGTGGAAAAGATCTTAGACTCTCGTGTTTCCAGACGGAGACTCCAGTATCTGGTCAAATGGAAGGGATACGGTCAGGAGGATAATTCTTGGGTCACTGCCTCTGATGTTCATGCCTCCGATCTTGTCCGTGCCTTTCATAGGGCTCATCCTGATCGCCCTGGTGGTTCTGGTGAGGGTTCGGTGCCCCCTCCTTGAGGGGGGGGTACTGTTGTGAAATTGGATTCTGGGCTCCCCCGGTGGCCACTTGTGGAATTGAACTTGTGTGCATCATCCCCTCTGTTCACCTGCTCCTATCAGGATGTGGGAGTCGCTATATAACCTTGCTCCTCTGTCAGTTTCTTGCCGGTCAACAATGTAATCAGAAGCCTTCTGTGCTTGTTCCTGCTACTAGACAACTCCCAGCTAAGTTGGACTTTTGTCCTTGTGTGTTTTTGCATTTTGTTCCTGTTCACAGCTGCTGTTTCGTTACTGTGTCTGGAAAGCTCTTGTGATCGGAAATTGCCACTCTGGTGTTATGAGTTAATGCTAGAGTCTTAAAGGAATTTCTGGATGGTGTTTTGATAGGGTTTTCTGCTGACCATGAAAGTGTCCTTTCTGTCTTCCTGCTATCTAGAAAGCGGACCTCGATTTTGCTAAACCTATTTTCATACTACGTTTGTCTTTTCATCTAAAATCACCGCCAATATATGTGGGGGCCTCTGTCTGCCTTTTGGGAAAGTTTCTCTAGAGGTGAGCCAGGACTGTCTTTTCCTCTGCTAGGATTAGGTAGTTCTCCGGCTGGCGCTGGGCATCTAGGGTTAAAAAACGTAGGCATGCTACCCGGCCACTTCTAGTTGTGCGGCAGGTTTAGTTCATGGTCAGTATAGTTTCCATCTTCCAAGAGCTAGTTCTCATATATGCTGGGCTATGTTCTCTCACCATTGAGAATCATGACAGGTACCAGGGAAAGCGCCAGCAAGAATGCTAGCGTGACGACAATAGATACTTAGGCGTCTTACCTGAGTATACGCAGGATTGAAATAGCCGATAGGCGCCAGCATGTTGGGGCGGAGCCACCGGGTCACGACCTCCCAGAAACCCTAGCGGCGGAAGGAGCACATCTGCGCATGAATGGGCTGCTGAAGCATCGTGAGCCTGAGAACTCGGGCGGAAGACAGCGAGTGACACCGTCGGGAGCGCGCCGGCCGGACAGGCAAATATCAGATGATGTGACAGATGTGACAGTACTTCCTCTCTTACTCCCCCTCCTTTTAATGCTGGAGAGAAACCTCCTTAAGATATGAGGAGCATCGATGTTCTCTAGGGGTTCCCATGATCTTTCCTCAGGACCGAATCCTTTCCAATCAATCAAAAATAAAGTTCTCCCCCTAACCGACTTTCTGGCTAGAATATCCTTAACCTCAAATATAGCATCAGAAGTACTGGGTTGAGGGAGTGAGATGGAGCAGAATGAAAGTGATTGAAGACTGCAGGTTTGAGGAGTGACACATGAAAATCATTGGGAATACGCAACGAAGCAGGCAACGTCAACTTGTATGCTACTTCATTGATACGACTAGAAATCTCGAAGGGACCAATGTAGCGTGGACCTAACTTCTGAAAGGGAACTTTAAGTCTGATGTAGCGTGAGGATAGCCAAACTTTATCACCTGGACAATACGGAGGAGCATCCAGACACCTCTTGTCAGCGTACCTTTTCATTCTGCTACTAGCCCTCTCAAGCGCCCCTTTAGTCTCTTGCCAAATTTTAGAAAATTCCAAGGACAGGGAATCCGCCGCCGCTACACCTGAGGTGGGGAGAACAGGAAGTGGAATGCCGGGATGTTGCCCAAAGACCACAAAAAAAGGAGACTTAGATGAGGATTCACTAGGGTGATTGTTCTAGGAGAATTCTGCCCATGGGAGGAGAGAAACCCAGTCACTCTGGTGAGCATTGGAGAAATGCCGAAGGTAAGACGTGAGAACTTGATTTACACGTTCTACCTGACCATTGGACTGAGGATGATAGGCAGAGAAGAAATCCAGAGACACTTTCATTAATCTGCAAAGAGCTCTCCAGAAACGAGAGGTAAATTGGACTCCTCGGTCGGACACGATATGCTGTGGAAATCTGTGAAGTCGGAAGACTTGATGTAAAAAGGTCTTCGCCAAGTCAGGGGCAGAAGGCAATCCAGGCAAGGAAATGAAGTGGGCCATCTTGGAAAATCTATCCACAATTACCAAGATAATGGTGCAGTTCGAGGAGTGTGGTAAATCGGTGACAAAGTCCATGGCAATATGGCTCCAAGGAGCAGAAGGCACAGGGAGCGGATGCAGGAGTCCCGAAGGTAGCTGCCGTGGAACTTTGTTTCTGGTCCAAGAAGAACAGGAAGCGATAAAATCAAGGACATCTTGGCGAAGTGTCAATCACCAATAATGGCGAGAAATAAGGAAGAGAGTCTTCTTGCCCCCAACATGTCCGGCAAACCTGGAGGAATGACCCCAAAGCAAGACTTTCACCCTGTCACGATTTGACATGAAGGTTTTTCCAGGAGGAGGGATGATCACGTTCAAGGGAGCCGCAGAAATGATCCTAGCTGGATCAACAATATGTGCCATCCAGTGGTTGAAAAGACCTAGATAGGGCATCGGCTTTGATGTTCTTATTACCAGGTCAAAAGTGAAGCTCGAAGTAAAAACGTCCGAAGAACAATGACCATCTGCCTTGCCGAGGATTTAGTCTGAAAATAGACCAAATTTTTGTGATCTGTGAAAATGATAAAGGGATGAACGGCCCCCTCGAGAATATAGCGCCACTCCTCCAATGCCTGTTTGATGGCCAACAGTTCCTTGTCACCAATGGAATAATTTCATTCAGAAGAGAATGCTTTAGAGAAAAAACCAAAGGAGACTAAATGACCTCAGTTAGACCTTTGTAAAAGAGTAGTAAATGAGTAGAACCAGCAAAAAATGAATACACATGCTGAACAAAGTCAAAGAAATTTACAGTCTGTGGACAACACACTGCTGCTTTTACTCCCACCAAGTAAAAGCAGCAGTGTGTTGTCCACAGACTGTTCAGGCTGTGTCCAGCACAGAGGACATAGATATAATATATTGTCCTGACATATTTGAGGCATTATTGTATGACTGACCACGGCAGTTTGATAGTGGAATTTTGTCAGTTAGATCCTTTGCTCCATGAGAAAAGATGGGAATGAACATCAAGAAAGGATCCACAGGCTCACAGTCTTTAAGACAGTAAATGTCAGTTGATCTGTGTGTGCGATGTATATTGAATAATTCTTTGACTCTTTTACTTCTGTAAAAGTAGTGGAAAGAACCTGCTGTCTCATTAAATCAATAAATTCCTCACAAATATTTGCAGATACTGTAAATATGACTGATTCCCTTTTCTGGGATTTCCATACTTTTTGAGATGTTTTTCCAAGAGAAGATCTGATTTGCTCAGCAGCTCTAGTATACCTAAATAGTTGCCATTTTTGCTGACCCATCTGATTGTCTCCATGAAATGGAGACACCTATGGAGGCAAGAAAACGGATGACAGAAACCACACGTGTCAACACTTTATGCCAATATTCCTGCTCTGAGCGTTGTTGCTCAAGTAATAAAGAATCTACACTGCCAGTTCCTTTATGCCTTATCAAATATGCACTTTCAATGTGCTTGTCCATTTTCATATTCTACAATAACATTGTGAGGAGACTGCTCCTTTTTCTCTGCTCTAACACCCTCCCCATATTACAGTAATGGAGGCAGTGCACAAAAGAAATTTCATGACCAATGCATCAGAAATGAGTATTATATAAATACTAGTGTTATAGTCTCTGAAAATAATGGTAGATCTGTAGAAAAAAAAGACATGTACCACACATCCCAAAATCAGACGTAGATCTAATGCTGCTAGGCAAAAGATTACAAATCCGAACATGAGGTTCTTAGTTTAACATTCTGCTCAGACTGCATGAAGCCCACTACCAGGATACCGGTGAACCTCTCGGTGGGTCCCTAACTTTTTATAACCTTAAGGCCATGTGCACACGTTCAGTATTTTTCGTGTTTTTTTCGCGTTTTTTCGCTATAAAAACGTGATAAAAACGCGAAAAAAACGCTTACATATGCCTCCCATTATTTTCAGTGTATTCCGCATTTTTTGTGCAAATGTAGCCTTTTTTTCCGCGAAAAAATCGCATCGCGGAAAAAAAAGCAACATGTTCATTAAAATGCGGAATTGCAGGGGATTCCGCACACCTAGGGGTCCATTGATCTGCTTACTTCCCGCACGGGGCTGTGCCCACGATGCGGGAAGTAAGCAGATTATGTGCGGTTGGTACCCAGGGTGGAGGAGAGGAGACTCTCCTCCACGCACTGGGCACCATATAAGTGGTCAAAAAATAAGAATTAAAATAAAAAATAGTCCTATACTCACCCTCTGACGGCCCCCGAAGTGTTCCCGCCTCTGTGCTGCATGCTGGCTTCGGTTCCTGTAGCTGGTGTGCGGTGAAGGACCTTGCCGAATGACGTCACTGTCCTGTGATTGGCCGAGACCGCTCACGTGACCGTGACGTCATGGAAGGCCCTGCGCGCACACATCAGCTATACGGAACGGACGCCGGGGAGGAGATCTGATGTCTGCGGGTGAGTATAAGCATTTTTTTTATTTTTTTTATTATTTTTAAACATTCTATCTTTTACTATAGATGCTGCAAAAGCAGCATCTATAGTAACAAGTAGGTCACACTTGTCAAACGCTATGTTTGACAAGTGTGACCAACCTGTCAGTCAGTTTTCCAAGCGATGCTACAGATCGCTTGGAAAACTTTAGCATTCTGCAAGCTAATTACGCTTGCAGAATGCTAAAAAAACGCAAAAAAACCGGAAAAAAAACGCAAAAAAAAAAATGCGGATTTCTTGCAGAAAATTTCCGGTTTTCTTCAGGAAATTTCTGCAAGAAATCCGCAACGTGTGCACATACCCTAAAGGGGCACAGCCTCACCCACGCTGCAAGGTTGTGTCCCCATATCTCCAGGCCACAGCGCCTCACAGGCATAAAACCACAGCAACAGTGGTCGCCACATCACCAACACCAAGTGAAAGGAGAAAATAATGGTCTGTAAATTGAGGATACAGCATTAAGTGTATATACCCCAAAAAATAAATTATTAAAGAAATAAATAATACAATAGAAATGAACTGCATTTATCGAATACCATAAGGAAGAGGTATCAACACACAGAACTTTGACATACATTTCGCTTTTGGATTTCTCAAGGAGAAATGGGGACAAACAACACCACCTGCAATTCAGGATGGAGTCTTTTTTTTGTTCTTCTATGGCCCTATCTAAAGCCCTGGGGTAGCACACTCTGTAAAGATGAAATAGAGTTATATGAAAAAGTTTGGGCACCCCTATGAATCTTAAGCTTAATGTTTTATAAAAATTGTTTTTTTTGCAACAGCTATTTCAGTTTCATATATTTAGATATATAACTGTTGGACACAGTAATGTTTCTGCCTTGAAATGAGGTTTATTGTACTAACAGAAAATGTGCAATCTGCATTCAAAGAAAATTTGACAGGTGCATAAGTATGGGCACCCTTATCATTTTCTTGTTTTAAATACTCCTACCTACTTTTTACTGACTTACTAAAGCACTTTTTTTGGTTTTGTAACCTCGTTGAGCTTTGAACTTCATAGCCAGGTGTATGCAATCATGAGAAAAGCTACTTAAAGTGGCCACTTGCAAGTTGTTCTCCTGTTTGAATCTCCTTTGAAGAGTGGCATCATGGGCTCCTCAAAACAACTGTCAAATGATCTGAAAACAAAGATTATTCAACATAGTTGTTCAGGGGAAGGATACAAAAAGCTGTCTCAGAGATTTAACCTGTCAATTTCCACTGTGAGGAACATAGTAAGGAAATGGAAGAACACAGGTACAGTTCTTGTTAAGGCCAGAAGTGGCAGGCCAAGAAAAACATCAGAAAGGCAGAGAAGAAGAATGGTGAGATCAGTCAAGGACAATCCTCAGACCACCTCCAGAGAGCTGCAGCATCAACTTGCTGCAGATGGTGTCACTGTGCATCGGTCAACTATACAGCGCACTGTGGTTTTTTGCCGCCATGCATAACGCCTTTTTGTATTACCAAACAACTCAATCTTGGTTTCATCAGTCCATCGGTGCATCGGTCAACTATACAACGCACTTTGCACAAGGAGAAGCTGTATGGGAGAGTGATGCGAAAGAAGCCGTTTCTGCAAGCACACCACAATCAGAGTCGGCTGAGGTATGCAAAAGCACATTTGGAGAAGCCAATTTCTTTTTGGAAGAAGGTCCTATGGACTGATGAAACCAAGATTGAGTTGTTTGGTCATACAAAAAGGCGTTATGCATGGCGGCCAAAAAACACAGCATTCCAAGAAAAAGACTTGCTACCCACAGTAAAATTTGGTGGAGGTTCCATCATGCTTTGGGGCTGTGTGGCCAATGTCGGCACCAGGAATCTTGTTAAAGTTGAGGGACGCATGGATTCCTCTCAGTATCAGCAGATTCTTGACAATAATGTTCATGAATCAGTGACAAAGTTGAAGTTACGCAGGGGATGGATCTTTCAGCAAGACAATGATCCAAAACACCGCCAAAACAATTACACTGTTCTGGAATGGCCAGAACATCTGTGGGATCATTTGAAGAGGGCTGTCCATGCTCGGCGACCATCAAACTTAACTGAACTGGAATTGTTTTGTAAAGAGGAATGGTCAAAAATACCTTCATCCAGGATCCAGGAACTCATTAAAAGCTGCAGGAAGCGACTAGAGGCTGCTATTTTTGCAAAAGGAGGATCTACTAAATATTAATGTCACTTTTCTGGTGAGGTGCCCATACTTATGCACCTGTCAAATTTTGTTTGAATGCAGATTGCACATTTTCTGTTAGTACAATAAACCTCATTTCAAGGCAGAAACATTACTGTGTCCAACAGTTATTAGATATATGAAACTGAGATAGCTGTTGCAAAAAACCCAATTTTTATAAAACATAATAATAATAATAATAATAATAATTTTTATTTATATAGCGCCAACATATTCCGCAGCACTTTACAATTAAGCGGGGACATGTACAAACAATAAATTCGGTACGGGTTAAGACAATTTAAACAGTGACATTAGGAGTGAGGTCCCTGCTCGCAAGCTTACAATCTATAAGGAAATGGGGGGACACAATAGGTGAAAAGTGCTTTTTATTTCAGGTCTGGCAATTATAATAAATAGGGATTTTCATACAAAGCTGCATGATCCGGTCATCAGCCCGTGTGTTTAAGTGCAATAGTCAACAAATAAATAAAACATTAAGCTTAAGATTAATAGGGGTGCCCAAACTTTTTCATATAACTGTACTTACTTACCCCCAGGGGCGTAACTACTGCGGTCGCAGCGGTCGCCAGTGCGACCGGTCCCGGCAGGTCAGAGGCCCGGGCCCGGCAGGTCAGAGGCACCCAACACCATGTTGCAGTGCAGGAGATTCCTCCTGCACGGCAACAGTCCGAGGCGTATCTAGGGGGAGGGGGCAGCCGGGGCACGTGAGAGACAGGAAGCAGCTCCACTGCTCCAGTCATCATGGTGAGACCGTCAGCTTCTGCTCTGCAGCCCTGGGACAGAAGGTGAGAGCAGGGGGGAGGTGCGGGACAGAGCCGCTTTAGTCAGGAGGAGCTGCGGAGCTGCAGCCGATTTACATCAGCCACCCCTGTACCAGAGAGGAGATTGTGAGTTGTGTATGTGAGCTGGCATCTGGTGTGTGTGTGTGTGTGTGTGTGTGTGATATCTGTAGTGTGTGTGTGTGTGATATCTGTAGTATGTGTGTGTGTGTGTGATATCTGTAGTATGTGTGTGTGTGTGTGATATCTGTACTATGTGTGTGTGTGTGATATCTGTAGTGTGTGTGTGTGTGATATATGTAGTATGTGTGTGTGTGTGGGATATCTGTAGTATGTGTGTGTGTGATATCTGTAGTGTGTGTGTGTGTAGTATCTGTAGTATGTGTGTGTGTGTGTGTGATATCTGTAGTGTGTGTGATATCTGTAGTGTGCGTGATATCTGTAGTGTGTGTGTGTGTGTGATATCTGTAGTGTGTGTGTGTGTGATATCTGTAGTGTGTGTGTGTGTGATGTGTGTGTGTGTGATATCTGTAGGGTGTGTGTGTGATATCGTAGTGTGTGTGTGTGTGTAATATCTGTAGTGTGTGTGTGTGTGTGAGGCTGGAGCGTAATTACCACAGTCGCAGCGGTCGCCGCTGCAAGCAGCTCTGGCAGGTCAGGGGCCCGTGTGTCCCCTTGAGCCTGTCTCCCTTGTCCCCTTATGCTTGTGTCCCTTGTCCTTGTGTGCCAGTCTCCCTTGCCCATTAGTCCCTGTGTGTCCCCATGTGCCTGTCTCCTTTGTCCCCTTGTGCTTGTGTCAGTCTCCCTTGCCCACTAGTCCCTGTGTGTCAGTCTCCCTTTCCCACTTGTCCCTGTGTCCCCTTGTGCTTGTATCCCTTGTCCACTAGTCCTCGTGTGCCCCTTGTCAGGCTCCCTTGCCCACTAGTCCCCTTGTGTCAGTCTCCCTTGCCCACTAGTCCCCGTGTGCCCCTTGTTAGGCTCCCTTGCCCACTAGTCCCCTTGTGTCAGTCTCCCTTGCCCACTAGTCCCCTTGTAACCTTCTCCCCTGCCTCCTAGCCCCCATGTGTCCCCTTGTGCCTGTCTTCCTTGCTCCCTAGCCCCCCTATGTTACCCTTGTGCCTGACTCCCCTGCCCCCTCGTCACCATTTGCTCGTGTCTTTCTCACTGCCCCTGTATGGAGGGGCTGCATTATACTATGAGGGGGGCTGCGTTGTATTCTATGGGGTTTACATTGAGTTGTATGGCAGGGCTGCATGGGGGGGGCCCATTTGGAAGTTCGCACCGGGGCCCATAACTTTGTAGTTACGCCACTGCTTACCCCCACTTGCTATCTAGCCATAACATAGGCATTTTCTCTTCTGCTGTACAGTTCTCCTTCTTCTCATTGACTGTACCATTTGAGTGTCTCTGACCTCTACTAGCAGAAAAACGGAAACTTTTTAAGCTCTGAATACTAGTAGGAAAGCATGGCTTCGATTATGGTGCTGACTTCTCTCCCAGTCATGTCACCAGCAAGATATTGTATGACCAATTAGGGGGCACAGTGCAACCCTTGCTCCTAATAAGCAATATCTCAGACTCCTCTCCACTTATAGTTAACTCATATCACACGTACTGTGTTCTTTAAATTTGTCTGCATCAACTAAATCACAGTACCCTTAATATAAAGCATAAAAAGATGCATAATTATTATGGACATTATAGTACCTAGCAGTAACATATAGTTGGCGGGATGCAGCAGGTATACAATAATATAATATGTCATGTAATATAATATAATAAATCATTATTTCCATCTAAACAGACTGAATAGTATCCCAATAAAATAATTCCATGTCCACGTAAGATATTTAGAATGCTGTAATACAAATGCAATATTTAACAAGATAAATTTGCTTCATATACTATGCAACATTTTACGTAACAATTTAAAGAAAAAAAACTATTGCAGCAAATTAAACTATAAAAAACGAGGAATATAAAGGGCAGCAAATTGCTACTGTCTGCAATTATGTTAATAAGTATTCTAGAAGTCGATTGGGATTCTGGCAATGTAATTACTTCTCTAGCACATTGTACATATTCCCCAAGAACTGGCCTCAGCCAGTGGGTGGGAGTATGAAAATGCATTCAAGAAGTGTGAAGCTAGTGATACTTTCAGCGTGTGAAGCAATTAGGAAATATTTGAAATTGAACCAATATAAACACAAATAAGCATCCTACGCTCTCTAATTGGTAGGGTCTGGGATCAGTCAGCTATTGTTATGGGTTAATGGCAGGATGAAACATTCTATTATTCTGTTCATTAAAAGACATTCCTTTTGTGTAAAGCCATAACTAGCTCAGCCTTGAATAAAATAAGGAACAGAAGTAAATCGTAATATATACAATATTATATATATATTTAATCCCAGAAATACTTAGTGATGTTGAGCTCAAGGCTCTGTGGTGGCCATATCATATCTTCCAGGGCTCTTTGTTCTTCTTTCTTCTGAAGATAGTTTCCAAACCCTTGCCGACATGTATACAGCACCACGGGAGCTGAGTTTCCGCAAACCGCCGTATACAAATAGCGCTGTGATTGCGCAGGCTCACGCTGGGCGTCGCTGCTATCAAGTGCGGGTGTCAGCTCTATGTGAGAGCTGACACCCTGCAGCGATGCCCAGCAACGCGGGCATTTAACCAATTTGATGCCACTGTGACAACGACATCGCAGAGGGAGAGAGCTACCTCTGTTCACCCATCAGCACAATGCAATGCAATTGCGTTATGCCGATGGTCTGCATGGTGACCCTGGGCTGAAAGATGGCCAATGGGTCACCCAGGGACGGTGGCCTGTCAGCTCATGCTCAGAGCAGGTGCTAACGCACCTCCTCCCTGCATGTCAGATGCTGCTCTTATGCAGGAGCATTGCAGGGCACTAGATTAATGCTCTGTCAGTGGAAAGTTAATGTCCCATCTTGGGACAATATAGAAAATTAAAAAGAAAGTCAATAAAAACTGAAATATTATTTTTAAAAAAATTACAAAAGAAAGAGAAAAAAAAGGAAAAAATATATATTAATCCATCGCTGTAATCGTACTGACCTGAAGAGTAAAACTGCCTTATCAATTTTGTCACACGCAGAACAACATAAAAAATATTAATAATTCCCGAATTGCTGTTTTTTGTTAAAAAAACGAAAAAGAAAGATCAAAATGTGCCCAAAATTGGTACCAATAAAAGAGTCTAGATGTCCCACAAAAAACCAGCCATCACATGACTCCGTCAGCCAAAATATGGACAAATTATAGCTATCAAAATATGGTGATGCAAAAAACAGTTTTTGCAATAAAAAGCGACTTTTACTGTGTGACAGCCGCCAAACATAAAAAAAGATGTAAATCTTGTATCATTGAAATCACACCGACCCGCAGAATAAAGTTGTTTAATCATTTATAGCACACGAGGAACGGCGTAAAAAATAAATAAAACCAATTCTTCACCTGCTGTTGATTTTTTCATTCTGCCTCCCAAAGATCACAGTAAGTCTCGACGCACATTTATCCTGCTCTCTGTGCTGAGCGCTTACATCTGTAAATCTCTGAAATACATGATTTAGACAGAATCCCCAGCTGAAGATTCCCTATAATGAGGCAGATGGAGACAGAGTGGACGCCATGTGGGTGCCTATAATCTGGCAGCGTCCGTCTTTTTAGGCGTGCATAAAAGCGCGGTCGACCATAGTTTTCTCACCTCTGTAAAGACGGACATCACTGAACAGAGGCCAGACAGAATACAGATTTAGGCCAGAATCACACATACGCGAGATATGGCCGAGTCTCACAGGTGAAAACCCAGCTCTGGCGCCGGCACGAGCGTGCAGATCCATGTATTGCTGTGCGGCTGCACGCTCCGCTCCGGAGTGCCGGTGCCAGAGCTGGGTTTTCACCTGCGAGACTCGGCCGTTTCTCGCGTATGTGTGATCCCGGCCTAACTCTGCTGCCGCTTTACAGTGAATGGTTCTCTCTGGGGTCTGATCTGAATCACATCACTCAGAGATTTAGATGTAAGCCCTGATGTAAGTGCTCAGTGTAGAGAACCAGAAAAATCTGATCACAGATGTTATGTAAAATGTTCCCTACAAAAGCTTCAAATCAATCCACAAAAAAGCATGTCCCCACTCAGCTCCATCATCTGTTAAAGTAAATATAGTGGTCTTCCATGTTATTGGTAGCACAAAGGCTCTGGAAAAGCTCTATAGCTCCTTGCCCCCAAAAAAGAAAAAAAGAAATTCAGCAAATTCTGTATTCCCAAATCCAAATGCCCCTCCTTTCTGAGCACCAAAGTGTTCCTAAACCACATTTAGCATCCACATGCATTTCTGTAGCGATGACAGTCCTCCTAATTTACAGGTGCATGTCTCCAGAACAGACCTAGGCAAAGTACTGCTCATTGGCCATATCCGGCCCTTTGACTGTCTCAGTAAGGCCTGTGGACCAAGACAGCTGAGTGGCTGGAAAACAGAGGTCCACGAGCCGCACCGTGCCCTCCCTCTTGCTGTCTCCATCTGTGCTGACTTCATTGGTGGAGGAGGGGCCTCCGGCTACTTCCTCCACCAATCAGTGTGTGAAACGAATACGTCATGTCATCGTGCCAGCTGTGTTCTGCAGAGAGTCATCGCACCAGAGACACCGAGACAGAAGCAGTGCGCCGGGGAACGGGACCGAGGTGAGTATGTGGTGTTCATTATTTTTCATGTGTATGGTACATTTAGGTGGACAAGGGAAAGCTATGGGGGTGTAGTGCTGCACAAGGGAGGCTATGGAGGTGTTGTGATGCACAAGGGGAGGCTATGGAGGCCTCATGCTGCAAAAGGGAGTCTATGGGGCGTTGTGCTACACATGGGGAGACTATGGAGGTGTCGTTCTGCACAAGGGGAGGCTATGGGGGCATCATACTGCACAAGGGGAGGCTATGGGGGCATCATGCTGCACATAGGGCGGCTATGGGGGCATCATGCTGCACAAGGGTAGGCTATGGGGCGTCGTGCTGCACATGGGAAGGCTATGGGGGTGTAATGCTGCACATGGAGAGGCTATGGGGCATCGTGCTGCACAAGGGAAGGCTATGGGGGCATTGTGCTGCACAAGGGTAGGCTATGGGGGCATCGTGTGGCACAAGGGGAGGCTATGGGGGTGCCGTGCTGCACAAAGGGAGGCTATGGGGGCATCATGCTGCACATGGAGAGGCTATGTGGGCATCGTGATGCACATGGGGAGGCTATGGGGGCATCGTGCTGCACAAGGGGAGGCTATGGGGGTGCCGTGCTGCACAAAGGGAGGCTATGGGGGGCATCATGCTGCACATGGAGAGGCTATGTGGGCATCGTGCTGCACATGGGGAGGCTATAGGGGCATCGTGCTGCACATTGGGAGGCTGTGTGGGGCTTGTGCAGTATATGGGGAGGTTGTGTGGGGCTCATGCTGTATATATCGAGAGGCTGTTTGGGGCTCATAAGGTATATGTGGAGGCTGTGTGTGGCTCACGCTGTTTATATGGGAAGGCTGTGTGTGGGCTCATGCTGTATATATGGAGAGGCTGTGTGGGGCTCATGCAGCATATATAGAGAGACTGTGTGGGGCTCTTGGAGCATATATAGAGAGGTTGTGTGGGGCCCACATTGTATATGGGGAGGCTGTGTGAGGCTCTTGCAGCATATGGGGAGGGTGTGTGGGGCTCATGCAGTATACGAGGAGGCCCTGTGTGGCTCATCCTGTATATAGGGAGGCTGTGTTGAACTCATGCTCTATATAAGGAGGCTGTGTGGGGCTCATGCAGTATTTTTACTGAGGCTGTGTGGGGGCTCATGCTCTATATAGGGAGGCTGTGTAGAGCTCATGCTCTATATAAAGAGGCTGTGTGGGGCTCATGCAGTATATATAGGGAGGCTGTGGGGCTCATGCAGTATATAAAAGGGAGGCTGTGTGGGGCTGCTCATGCTGTATATAAAGAGGCTGTGTGAGGCTCATGCTGTATATAGGGAGGCTGCTTGGGGGCTCTTACAGTATATAAGGGGCTGTGGGAACTCATACAATATACAGAAGGGACTGTACTTGGGTTCAAACGATATATAGGAGATGTCAGCATACTTAATTATGCTCAATATTAAGTGATACAATTAATAATAATATAATTATCAATAATATAATTATAATATATTGATATTAATCTTGAGCAGAATTAATTTCAGCCTATTGGTTCGGCCTTCGACAACAGTCATGGTCTCTCATCTGGCACCTCAGGAAAATTAATTGCCCACCCCTGCTCCTGCAGCATGAGCTGGGCACTACAACTTACTGGTGACTGCAATGTACTGGGCACTACAATGGCAGTTTGCAATTTTCACTCAGCAACATCCACTGCTTGTTTCTGGAAAACACCCATGGAGTCAAAATCATCACTACACCTGTAGATTAATTCCCAAAGAGGTATAATTTCCCAAATTTGGTCATTTGAGGGGGCATTCTGCTCTTCTAGCACTTAGGGACACTATACAGTACAGACCAAAAGTTTGGACACATCTTCTCATTTAAAGATTTTTCTGTATTTTCATGACTATGAAAATTGTACATTCACACTGAAGGCATCAAAACTATGAATTAACACATGTGGAATTGTATACCTAACAAAAAAAGTGTGAAACAACTGAAATTATGTCTTATATTCTAGGTTCTTCAAAGTAGCCACTTTTTGCTTTGATTACTGCTTTGCGCACTCTTGGCATTCTCTTGATGAGCTTCAAGAGGTACAAAAAACAAAGAGACAGCTCCACAATGGATGGTGAAAAAATAGGAGCTTACATTTATTCTGCCTCCTGTAGCGACGTTTCAGTCAACAGACCTTTATCAAGCACAGTATACAGCGTTCTAACCACCATTATATACACATAGCCTCACCCACTAATTAGCCAAGCACCAATAGGGTGTCAATACAAAAGTAAAAAAAACATTATAACCTTAACATACATACAAAAATATTAAAAATATTAAAAAGAGTCCCATAGAGTCATTACCACAAAGGCCCTTCATATACTAGGTAGTTAAATAGCTCTGATCGCTCTTATAAGTAAATCATATCATTTTAGAGCTGCTATCCCTTAAAATGTAAACAAAGCGATACCACCAATCGATAGACAGCATTATAGTCCCCATGGCGATAACCACCCCCACAGGTATGTCCTTTAAGTGCACAAACCAATCATGGTGATAGCTACGCCCCAACCCACAGCACACACCAGTGTGAATGTCCACTCGCAATGTCCAGACCCTATCAATCAAACACCGATAGGCAGAATTGATGTAGTTGTGATTCGTAAGTTCCTCCATGTGCGTAGTTGAATCAATCCTCTGGTGAACACACAGCTGGTCAGACTGTGCACGTCCAAGGTAACCCCGGCTTGCACTTCTCTGGTGACGGCAGGGCCGGACTGGCCATAGGGCACTTCTGGCAAATGCCAGAAGGGCCGGTGCCAGTGGTGGGCCGCTCAATCCGCCGCCCCCGCCGTCGCATTCAACTATACCGGCGTATAGACGCCGGTACAGTTGAATGCAATGATGGAGGAGAGAGCGTCTACAGACGCTCCTCTCCCATCATTCCCCGCTCTGCCTCTGACACTGCGGGTGCGCGATGATGTCATATCATCGCGCACCTGCTGTGTCCCGGGCAGACTGCAGCTGCTGAGACAGGAGCAGGAACCAGGAAGCAACGCTGGGCACGAGGAGAGGTGAGGAGAGTTTTTTTTTTTTCTGGACTGTGGGGCCATTCTCGGAGGTGGTGAGGGGAGGAAGAGAAGAGATGTGGGCTGTATATAGTTCTCTGTGGGCTGTGCTCTGTGCTGTATACTGCTGTGGGCTGTATATAGTTCTCTGTGGGCTGTGCTCTGTGCTGTATACTGCTGTGGGCTGTATATAGTTCTCTGTGGGCTGTGCTCTGTGCTGTATACTACTGTGGGCTGTATATAGCTCTCTGTGGGCTGTGCTCTGTGCTGTATACTACTGTGTGCTCTGTGCTATATATAGTACTCTGTGGGCTGTGCTCTGTGCTGTATACTACCGTGGGCTGTGTGCTATATATAGTACTCTGTGGGCTGTGCTCTGTGCTGTATACTGCTGTGGGCTGTATATAGTTCTCTGTGGGCTGTGCTCTGTGCTGTATACCACTGTGGGCTGTATATAGTTCTCTGTGGGCTGTGCTCTGTGCTGTATACCACTGTGGGCTGTATATAGTTCTCTGTGGGCTGTGCTCTGTGCTGTATACTGCTGTGGGCTGTATATAGTTCTCTGTGGGCTGTGCTCTGTGCTGTATACCACTGTGGGCTGTATATAGTTCTCTGTGGGCTGTGCTCTGTGCTGTATACTGCTGTGGGCTGTATATAGTTCTCTGTGGGCTGTGCTCTGTGCTGTATACTACTGTGTGCTCTGTGCTATATATAGTTCTCTGTGGGCTGTGCTCTGTGCTGTATACTGCTGTGGGCTGTATATAGTTCTCTGTGGGCTGTGCTCTGTGCTGTATACCACTGTGGGCTGTATATAGTTCTCTGTGGGCTGTGCTCTGTGCTGTATACCACTGTGGGCTGTATATAGTTCTCTGTGGGCTGTGCTCTGTGCTGTATACTGCTGTGGGCTGTATATAGTTCTCTGTGGGCTGTGCTCTGTGCTGTATACTACTGTGTGCTCTGTGCTATATATAGTTCTCTGTGGGCTGTGCTCTGTGCTGTATACTGCTGTGGGCTGTATATAGTTCTCTGTGGGCTGTGCTCTGTGCTGTATACTGCTGTGGGCTGTATATAGTTCTCTGTGGGCTGTGCTCTGTGCTGTATACTACTGTGGGCTGTATATAGCTCTCTGTGGGCTGTGCTCTGTGCTGTATACTACTGTGGGCTGTATATAGTTCTCTGTGGGCTGTGCTCTGTGCTGTATACTGCTGTGGGCTGTATATAGCTCTCTGTGGGCTGTGCTCTGTGCTGTATACTACTGTGTGCTCTGTGCTATATATAGTTCTCTGTGGGCTGTGCTCTGTGCTGTATACTGCTGTGGGCTGTATATAGTTCTCTGTGGGCTGTGCTGTATACTGCTGTGGGCTGTATATAGTTCTCTGTGGGCTGTGCTCTGTGCTGTATCCTACTGTGGGCTGTATATAGCTCTCTGTGGGCTGTGCTCTGTGCTGTATACTACTGTGGGCTGTATATAGTTCTCTGTGGGCTGTGCTCTGTGCTGTATACTGCTGTGGGCTGTATATAGCTCTCTGTGGGCTGTGCTCTGTGCTGTATACTACTGTGTGCTCTGTGCTATATATAGTTCTCTGTGGGCTGTGCTCTGTGCTGTATACTGCTGTGGGCTGTATATAGCTCTCTGTGGGCTGTGCTCTGTGCTGTATACTACTGTGTGCTCTGTGCTATATATAGTTCTCTGTGGGCTGTGCTCTGTGCTGTATACTGCTGTGGGCTGTATATAGCTCTCTGTGGGCTGTGCTCTGTGCTGTATACTACTGTGGGCTGTATATAGTTCTCTGTGGGCTGTGCTCTGTGCTGTATACTGCTGTGGGCTGTATATAGCTCTCTGTGGGCTGTGCTCTGTGCTGTATACTACTGTGTGCTCTGTGCTATATATAGTTCTCTGTGGGCTGTGCTCTGTGCTGTATACTGCTGTGGGCTGTATATAGTTCTCTGTGGGCTGTGCTCTGTGCTGTATACTGCTGTGGGCTGTATATAGTTCTCTGTGGGCTGTGCTCTGTGCTGTATACTACTGTGGGCTGTATATAGTTCTCTGTGGGCTGTGCTCTGTGCTGTATACTACTGTGGGCTGTATATAGCTCTCTGTGGGCTGTGCTCTGTGCTGTATACTACTGTGGGCTGTATATAGTTATCTGTGGGCTGTGCTCTGTGCTGTATGCTACTGTGGGCTGTATATAGTTCTCTGTGGGCTGTGCTCTGTGCTGTATATAGTTCTCTGTGGGCTGTGCTCTGTGCTGTATACTGCTGTGGGCTGTATATAGTTCTCTGTGGGCTGTGCTCTGTGCTGTATACTGCTGTGGGCTGTATATAGTTCTCTGTGGGCTGTGCTCTGTGCTGTATACTACTGTGGGCTGTATATAGTTCTCTGTGGGCTGTGCTCTGTGCTGTATACTACTGTGGGCTGTATATAGCTCTCTGTGGGCTGTGCTCTGTGCTGTATACTACTGTGGGCTGTATATAGTTATCTGTGGGCTGTGCTCTGTGCTGTATGCTACTGTGGGCTGTATATAGTTCTCTGTGGGCTGTGCTCTGTGCTGTATATAGTTCTCTGTGGGCTGTGCTCTGTGCTGTATACTACTGTGGGCTGTATATAGTTATCTGTGGGCTGTGCTCTGTGCTGTATGCTACTGTGGGCTGTATATAGTTCTCTGTGGGCTGTGCTCTGTGCTGTATATAGTTCTCTGTGGGCTGTGCTCTGTGCTGTATACTACTGTGGGCTGTATATAGTTCTCTGTGGGCTGTGCTCTGTGCTGTATACTACTGTGTGCTGTATATAGTTCTCTGTGGGCTGTGCTGTATATAGTACTCTGTGGGCTGTGCTGTATATAGTACTCTGTGGGCTGTGCTGTATATAGTACTCTGTGGGCTGTGCTGTATATAGTACTCTGTGGGCTGTGCTGTGTATAGTACTCTGTGGGCTGTGCTGTATATAGTACTCTGTGGGCTGTGCTGTATATAGTACTCTGTGGGCTGTGCTGTATATAGTACTCTCTGGGCTGTGCTGTATATAGTACTCTCTGGGCTGTGCTGTATATAGTACTCTCTGGGCTGTGCTTTATATAGTACTCTGGGCTGTGCTGTATATAGTACTCTGGGCTGTGCTTTATATAGTTCTCTGTGGGCTGTGCTGTATATAGTTCTCTGTGGGCTGTGCTGTATATAGTTCTCTGTGGGCTGTGCTGTATATATTACTTTGTGGGCTGTGCTGTATATATTACTCTGTGGGCTGTGCTGTATACTACTGTGTGGACTGTGCTGTATACTTCTACGTGGGCTGTGCTGTATACTACTGTGTGGTCTGTGCTGTATACTACTGTGTGGTCTGTGCTGAATACTGCTGTGTGGGCTGTGTTATCTACTACGCGAGCTGTGCTATAGTATGCAGGCTGTGCTGTATACTATGCGGTTTGTGCTATATAATATGCGGGCTTTGCTATATACTATGGGGAGTATATTATATTCTATGGGGGAGGCCATGTTATGTACTATGTGGCTGTGTTATATACTATTGTGGGGGTATATTATATTCTATGGGGGAGGCTGCGTTATATACTATGGGGGGCTGCATTATATTCTATGGGGGGCTACATTATATATTATGGGGAGGTGGGCTGTATTATATTCTATGGGGGTTACATACTCTGGGGTGGCTGCATTATACTCTGTGGGGTGGCTGCATTATACTCTGGGGTGGCTGCATTATACTCTGGGGTGGCTGCATTATACTCTGGGGTGGCTGCATTATACTATATGTGGGCTGCATTATACTGTATCGAGGACTATGGGGAATACGTTATACTATATGAAGAACTATGGGGTGCATTATACTATGGGAAGTGAATTGTACTGCATGGATGACTGTGGCGGTGCATTATACTATATGGAGCACTATGAGGATTGTATTATGCTATATGGAGGACTATGAGGATTGTATTATGCTATATGGAGGACTATGAGGAGTGTATTATACTATGTGGAGGACTGAGCAGTGTATTTTAATATATGGAGGACTATAGGGAGTGTATTATACTATATGGAGGACTATGGAGCACATTATAATATATGGAGGACTATGGGGTGTATTTTACTAAACAAGTAAAATGCTGCATATTCGGATTGTTTTTGCTGGAACAAAAAGGCCTTGTTGTCAGCAGCACATTGCCAGTGTAAACTGTAGATGTGCTGCTGAAAACATGATACTGTATGGTGATCTATTAGTGATCGTTCTGTCTCATCATTATTCCTCAGCTGGTGGAAAGAGGCTGGGAAACAAGCGTTGAACAACTTCAGTATTGTCGATCAAACTCGTTTAGCGGCCTGAACTCAGCGCACGTAAATACAACAGAAAGGCTTCTGTGTGATGTGCAATATGTTAGCATTTGGGGACCCATTTTAAACTTTGCCTAGGGCCCCACTTTGCCTAAAACCGGCCCTGCCTACAAGTGTACAAAGATATTATACAGTCACCATGTGACAAGTGGGCCTGTGTAACTTCAAATGCCAGGGCTGAATTTTAGTCCCAGTCCGGCCCTGGGTGACGGTATTGTGCATGTCATCCGAAGTCCTTCTCAGTCAGCGATGTCTAAGTACCGAAAGGAACTCGCTGCATATGTCCCAATCCAAAGGCTCCCTCTGGTCTGCCACACCGCGCACACTTACCGGAGTTATAACAGCGAACCCATTTTATTCACATCACTTTTCCAGCGGTGCAGCTACAGGACCGAGAATGTGCTCAGGGTACATAAATAAAAAATAATTAAAATATTATACATATGAAAAAATCTTAATTCCCAAAAGGGGAGAGCCATATATGCTGCCATAAAAGTGGATCAATTGTCAAAAGAACCTACATATCCATATACAATTATACTCCGTGTGGAACGAACTGATTACACAGATTACACGTAGTATAATTGTATATGAATATGTAGGTTCTTTTGACAATTAATCCACGTTTATGGCAGCATATATGGTTCTCCCCTTTTGGGAATTAAGATTTTTTCATATGTATAATATTTTTAATTTATGTACCCTGAGCACATTCTGGTGTCCTCTGGTGGAGTGTAAAAGTTGGGTCTAAGTCAGGCTTTGTTCATTGCTATTAGAGTGAGCCTGTCAGCACTCTCTGTTCACAGGCGAAAGCGTCTGTCTGTTAAGACCCCAGAGTGGCACTAAAAATACACTCAGACAAGACAGTAGCAGCAGGGCAGCCCTACATTTCCAAGGCATAGAGGGAAAGCTCATATCATGTCAGGTGTCCAGCTTTGAAACCCAATAGCTGAAGGTTGAAGAGGAATTAGTGAATACGCTGGTTTGGTCAGCCAGGTATTGCTTGACCATCTTTTAATACTTTTCAATCCTTGTCAAAAATTCCCAGTTATAAGGACATGGACGCTGGGAGGGTGTCATGAAATTGGCCCAGGGCTTTGGTAGTGTACCTTTGCCTCTGCTGTACCCGGGGTGTCTCTCCCGTACCTCTCCTTCTTGGTTGTCCAGGAATCTTGCCCCCTGCCGCTAGCGTTATCTGATGGGAATTTTTTCAAGATATTGTCCACAATGGCCTTCTGGTATAGCACAATTTTAGAAGATATCCCCACCTCAATAAGAAAAGATGCAAAGATTTTCTTGTAGCCTGCGTCTAGCAGGGTGAACAACCAGTACTCTTTTTTGGCCAATATGAAAGTAACTGTCACGGGGAGACTAGGTGGGCAAGAGCTAATAACCCGGGCCCCTGCAATTTCCCTCAGACTAGGGAAATCCTGACTGACCCTCTACCTAGAGTTTACACTGATGGTGTGCATGTCTAGGCCTCGACCCTCTCCCTGTCTCCTGTTTCAACCCTAGGCTGAAACCACCGCCCACCACCCAGTGAAAAGATCATACACCAATACCCACAGTTAGAACAGACAAGGATAACGGAAAATATACACCACGCCGCAGTCACTCAGGAATACACTATAAATGCGCAGGGCAAAATAAATACAAATATAGGAAGGAGTAAATAAGACAAAGGGAAATACACCACAAGCAACGATACTCCAACTACTAGCTCACCACTCCAGACCGAGATAACAACGCACAAGACAGAAGCTATAATCGGCGACGCCCAATGTTCAGGAGAACTATTTAAATGCAATGGGCATGGCCCAGCTTCCAACCCCGGACCAGCTAGATAAAATCCAGCCGACGCCAATGAGCACATAGTCGTCAAAAAGCGGAATTACCGCTGTCTGTCGAACGACCTGGTCTGAACAGCGTCCGACATGACAGTACCCCGCCTTCTACAAGGGACCCCAGGGCCCTCACGGCTTATAGGACCCGGCTTGTCCGGATGGCGACGGTGAAAAAACCTGACCAGCCGATCCGCATGAATGTCCGAGGCTGGTACCCAGGACCTCTCCTCAGGCCCATAACCACGCCAGTGTACCAAGTACTGCAAAGTGCGGCGCACTACACGAGAGTCAACCACCTTGGAGACTTCAAATTCCAAATTAACATCCACCAAGACTGGAGGTGGCATAGGCGCCACGTCCACAGAACCCACCACCTTCTTTAAAAGAGACCTGTGGAACACGTTGTGTATCTTATACACAGTAGGAAGCTCCAATCGGTACGCTACTGGGTTAATGACGGCGGTGACCCTAAATGGACCAATAAACCGTGGACCCAATTTAAGGGATGGTATCTTGAGTCTTATGTTTTTTGTGGATAACCACACCCAGTCATCCACACTCAGGTCCGGACCTGGCACACGCCTACTGTCAGCCACACGTTTGTACCTAGCACCCACACTCAACAGGTGCTGTTTAACTCTCCTCCAGACTGATGACAATTGTGCTCCTAACTGGTCCTCCTCCGGAACGCCGGAAGAGCCCCTCTGACTCAAAGTACAAAATTGAGGATGTAGCCCGTAAACACAAAAAAACGGAGACTCCCCAGACGACTCCTGGCGGTGATTATTGATGGCAAACTCAGCCAAAGGAAGAAAAGTAGACCACTCCTCCTGGTTAGCAGAGACAAAGCGTAAGTACTGTTCCAAATTTTGGTTCATACGCTCAGTCTGACCATTTGACTGAGGATGAAACGCCGAAGAATGAGACAACTTTATCCCCATCCGTGAGCAAAATGCTTTCCAAAATTTTGCCACAGACTGAGTACCCTATCAGACACGATGTCAGACGGAACCCCATGAAGTCTGACCACCTCCTGCACAAATACCTGAGCCAGAGTCTTAGCGTTAGGCAACGAAGGCAAAGACACAAAGTGCGACATTTTTGAAAACCGATCAACAATCACCAAGATGACCGTGTTCCCAGCTGAGGAGGGCAAATCAGTGATGAAATCCATGGAGATTTCCGTCCATGGCTTACTAGGTACCTCAAGAGGAAGTAGTGTGCCAACAGGACGGGAGCCGGGCATCTTAGCCCTAGTGCACGTGGTACAAGCTGACACGTATGAGACCACGTCCTGTCGGATCTTGGGCCACCAAAACCAACGCGACTCCAACTCCAAGGTACCTCTAACCCCTGGGTGGCCAGCCAGGACAGCATCATGATGCTCCGCCAAAACCTTTAAGCGAAGATGAAGTGGTACAAAAGATTTGTTGATGGGAAGCTCAGATGGTACCTCCTCCTGAGCCTCGGCAATCTCAGCCTCAACCTTGGTAGTGAGAGCCGAAACCACAACACCCTTTTGGAGGATGGGTACTGGATCCTCCCGAGGTTCTCCCCCCGGAAAACACCTGGACCGAGCATCCGCCTTAGTGTTTTTAGACCCCGGTCTGTAAGTGACAACAAAATTGAACCGCGTGAAAAACAATGCCCAGCGAGCCTGCCTGGGGGACAGACGCTTGGCTGACTCCAAATACAGCAGATTCTTATGATCGGTAATAACAGTAACCTGATGTACCGACCCCTCCAAGAAGTGTCGCCATTCCTCAAAGGCCAACTTGATTGCCAACAACTCCCTGTTGCCGATATCGTAGTTACGTTCGGCGGACGACAGTTTCTTGGAGAAATAGGCGCATGGACGCAAATCATTCAAAGATGAGCCTTGTGATAGTACCGCCCCCACACCAACCTCAGACGCATCGACTTCCACAACAAAAGGTTTTGATACGTCTGGCTGCACAAGAATGGGGGCTGAAACAAAACTGTTCTTAAGAAATTCAAATGCGCGCACAGCAGCCTCAGGCCAAATGGAGAAATTGGTACCCTTTTTAGTCATGTCAGTTAGCGGTTTAGCAATGATGGAAAAATCCTTGATAAATTTCCTATAGTAGTTAGGAAACCCAAGGAACCGCTGAAGTGCTTTCAGGTTATTAGGCCGTTCCCAATGCAGCACCGCTTGCACCTTAGCGGCGTCCATTTTAAAACCAGAAGCAGACACAATATAACCCAAGAAAGGCAACTCTTGAACAGAAAATACACATTTCTCAAGTTTAGCATACAGCTTATTCTCTCTGAGAAGCTGTAACACCTGCCTGACATGATCTAAATGAGTATCACGGTCGCAAGAATATATGAGAATGTCATCTAGTTACACGATAACGAATTTCACCAAAACATGCGAAAACACATCATTAATGAAATGTTGGAACACTGCAGGTGCGTTAGTCAACCCAAATGGCATCACCAAATTTTCAAAATGACCCTCAGGGGTATTTAAAGCCGTCTTCCACTCATCACCTTGACGGACTCTTATGAGGTTGTACGCCCCCTGTGGTCAAGCTTGGTAAACCACTTAGCACCTGCCACCTGGTTGAACAAATCTGGTATCAGTGGCATAGGGTATGGATCACGAACCGTAATCTGGTTCAATTCCCTGAAATCCAAACACGGGCGTAATCCGCCATCTTTCTTCTTCACGAAGAACCCTGCTGCCACAGGCGAGGATGAAGGCCTGATGTGCCCTTTGCTCAAACTTTCAGCAATGTAATCCTTTAACGCTTTTCTCTCCGGACCGGAGATGTTAAACATCCTTGCTTTAGGCAATTTGGCCCCTGGTTTAAATCTGATAGTACAGTCATAGGGGCGATGTGGCGGCAACTCTGAACAACCCTTCTCAGAGAACACATCCACAAAATCCAGAAGTGACTCCGGAGCGCTTGAAGTCACAGCAGACACACATGTGGCCAGGCAATTCTCCTGGCAGAATTCGCTCCACTGAATTATGTCCTGAGTTTTCCAGTCAATTACCGGGTTGTGCATAGACAACCATGGAAAACCCAAAACCACCTGAGCAGGAAGATTCTTGAGCACCTTACATGTAACCTGCTCGGAATGTAGAACCCCAATGTGGAGTTTCACCTCAGCCACAAACTCAGTAATCTCCCCCTGTGAGAGAGGAGCAGCATTGATGTGCAGCGCCCCAGAGTCCTGGTCGTTGCAGTACTGATGCTCCGCCGCTAAGGGGGGCTATGGTACGTCCGATGGCACTGAAGGAGTTCACCTGACCAGGTATCACAGACACCAATACACTTCACAGTCTGGCCTCCAGGGGGAGCTAAGGGTGCTATGTATTAGGCCACTCCTCACAATCTGGTAAAACTGGGGGTTGGATAGGAAGTTAGTGAGAAAGCTGACTGGGTTGGAACCAGGCAACATCCTGTGGCAGAGGGTGTTGCAGGGGAAGATTCAGGGGGGTTCCTGTCAGGGGTGGGATCCTGACAGAGGCCTAGCGAACAGAAAGAACGTTACGGGACCGCGCCTGCACTCCGTTGCGGCGGTACCCCAAGAAAGGACAAGAAGCGAGGTTTATTATGCTGAGTGAGAAACGAGATCAACGCAACAAGGAGAAACACCAGTAGGAGTCGTGCTGTAAGTTGAGGCAACATCCTACTGAGGCGCGCAGCCGGTGGCCGGAACGCCGAGGATGTATTGAGCTCTAGGCCTTACTTCAAACCTACGGCAGGACAGTTAGTTATAGGCGGGCTGTCTCACTCAAATCACCTAAGAAGACATAGGGGGCAACATTTGGAGAGGGGCGAATCTAGGGTCCCGGAAGACCTCCGAGCCTACCCATCATACGGGTGCGTCCTAGCCATATCATCTGGGGGACGAAGCAGAACATCATAATCGAGTTGTGAGGGAAGTTCAGAAACAGACACAACAGTTGTGGGGACTATCCCGTAAGCACAGCAGGGGAGGACCACAACACACAAGCGCTAGAAGGTAGGCACAGATTTCCACCTGCAAAGGGAACCCTGGAGGTGCCATCGGACGGGCCGGACTTACGCAGCCCGGTTAACCGTATTCCGGATTGAGGATCCTGAAGCCTTCAGTAAAGAGGTAAAGAGACTGCAACCTGGTGTCCTTGTTATTTACTGCGACCTGCACCGCACCACCACAACATCATCACCATCCACACCTTTCATTGGACGCCCCTCAGCAGGGTCACGGACCGGGTCTAGCCACCGGGACAACACCAGAACAGAGACTCAGAGGCCCGGTACCGGGTACCCCTCGGCCCTGCGGCAGTGGGGGCGCTCCAGATGGTGACCACGCGGATAGGATGAGGCAGTTTTTCAATCCTAAAACCTGCTGTGCGCGCAAACTCCTCATCAATGAGATTTGTGGCTGAACCACTATCCACAAACACAGTAATTGGCAGCTCACTGCCAGCGATTATAACCTTAGCAGGGAGCATGCATTGAGAAACCACCATGGAGGATATATGTAGTGCCCCCACTGCTGCAGGGCCGAGGGGTACCCGGTACCGGGCCTCTGAGTCTCTGCTCTGGGGTTGTCACGGTGGCTAGACCCGGTCCGTGACCCTGCTGAGGGGCGCACAATAAAAGATTGTGGTATGGTGCTGATATTATGGTGCGGTGTAGTGCCGGTCGCGGTCAATAACGAGGACACCAGGTTGCAGTCTCTTTATCTCTTTACTGAAGGCTTCTGGGTCCTCAGTTAACCGGGCTGCGCAAGTCCGGCCGGTCCGATGGCACTTCCAGAGTTCCCTTTGCAGGTGGAAATCTGTGCCTACCTTCCAGCGCTTGTGTGTTGTGGTCCTCCCCTGCTGTGCTTACGGGATAGTACCCCAGAACTGTTGTGTCTGTTTCTCGTGTTCCCTCACAACTCGATTCTGATGTTCTTCTACGTCCCCCAGATGCTATGGGGAGGACGCACCCATATGACGGGGGAGGCTCGGAGCTCTCCCGGGACTCTAGCGTCGCCCCACTCCTGTTGTTACCCCCCCGTGTCTTCCTGGGTCTATCGGGTGAGACAGGCCGCCTCTAACTGACTGTCCTGCCGTATTTTTGAAGTATTGCCTGGAGCCTGATACTTCCTCGGCGTTCCGGCCACCGGTTATGCGCCTCAATAGGATGTTGCATCGTCTTACAGCACGACTCCTACTGGTATTCTCCTTGTTGCGTTGATCTCGTTTCTCACTCAGCACAATAAACCTCGCTTCTTGTCCTTCCTTGGGGTACCGCCGCTATATCGTGCAGGCGCGGTCCCGTAACGTTCTCTCTGGTTGCTAGGTCTCTGTCAGGATCCCACCCCTGACAGGGACCCCTCCGAATCTTCCCCTACAACACCCTCTGCCACAAGGTGTTGCCTGGTTCCAACCCAGTCAGCTTTCTGATCTAACTTCCTATCCAACCCCCAGTTTTACCAGACTGTGAGGAGTGGCCTAATACATAGTGCCCTTAGCTCCCCCTGGAGGCCAGACTGAAATGTATTGGTGTCTGTGATACCTGGTCAGATGAACTCCTTCAGTGCCATCAGACGTACCATAGCCCCCCTTAGTGGCGGAGCATCAGTACTGCAACGACCAGGACTCTGGGGCGCTGCATATACATAAGCTCAGATTGGTCTCCTCCACACCCTCTGAGCTTAGAAGTTTTCCGCCGTTGCGTTTTTCTTAGACAGTAGAGGACAGATGTTAATAAAATGACCAGTCTTACCGCAGTAAAAACAGGCTCCCTGCTTCCTGAGCTCAGGGGCTCGACGCTTCACATGTGACACCCCTGCGATTTGCATAGGTTCCGTGGGCTCACCTGCAGCAACCACACGTGAACCTAAACCCTCTCCCATAGGCGGTGTCTCATGCTCCCCCTGACGCAAACGGCGATCAATGCAGACAACCAGACTCATAGCGGAATCTAGAGAAGTAGGAGTCTCGTACATCAGAAGGGCTTTTTTAACCCTTCCAGAAACCCCATGAATAAGCTGACCCCGCAGCGCTGGATCATTCCACTGTGTATCGATCGCCCAGCGACGAAATTCAGAACAGTAATCCTCTGCAACTCGCTCCCTGTTATGGTTCTCAATGGCAAGAGAACATAGCCCAGCAAACATAAGAACTAGCTCTTGGAAGGATGGAAACTAAACTGACCATGAACTAAACCTGCCGCACAACTAACAGTAGCCAAGTAGCGTAGCCTGCGTTTTATCCCTAGACGCCCAGCGCCGGCCGGAGGACTAACTAATCCTGGCAGAGGAAAATATAGTCCTGGCTCACCTCTAGAGAAATTTCCCCGAAAGGCAGACAGAGGCCCCCACAAATATTGGCGGTGATTTTAGATGAAATGACAAACGTAGTATGAAAATAGGTTTAGCAAAATTGAGGTCCGCTTACTAGATAGCAGGAAGACAGAAAGGGCACTTTCATGGTCAGCTGAAAACCCTATCAAAACACCATCCTGAAATTACTTTAAGACTCTAGTATTAACTCATAACATCAGAGTGGCAATTTCAGATCACAAGAGCTTTCCAGACACAGAAACGAAACTACAGCTGTGAACTGGAACAAAATGCAAAAACAAACAAGGACTAAAGTCCAACTTAGCTGGGAGTTGTCTAGCAGCAGGAACATGCACAGAAAGGCTTCTGATTACAATGTTGACCGGCATGGAAGTGACAGAGGAGCAAGGCTAAATAGCGACTCCCACATCCTGATGGAAACAGGTGAACAGAGAGGATGATGCACACCAGTTCAATTCCACCAGTGGCCACCGGGGGAGCCCAAAATCCAATTTCACAACAGTACCCCCCCCTCAAGGAGGGGGCACCGAACCCTCACCAGAACCACCAGGGCGATCAGGATGAGCCCTATGAAAGGCACGGACCAAATCGGAGGCATGAACATCAGAGGCAGTCACCCAAGAATTATCCTCCTGACCGTATCACTTCCATTTGACCAGATACTGGAGTTTCCGTCTGGAAACACGGGAGTCCAAGATTTTTTCCACAACGTACTCCAACTCGCCCTCAACCAACACCGGAGCAGGAGGCTCAACGGAAGGCACAACCGGTACCTCATACCTGCGCAATAATGACCGATGAAAAACATTATGAATAGAAAAAGATGCAGGGAGGTCCAAACGGAAGGACACAGGGTTAAGAATCTCCAATATCTTGTACGGGCCGATGAACCGAGGCTTAAACTTGGGAGAAGAAACCCTCATAGGGACAAAACGAGAAGACAACCACACCAAGTCCCCAACACAAAGCCGAGGACCAACCCGACGCCGGCGGTTGGCAAAAAGCTGAGTCTTCTCCTGGGACAACTTCAAATTGTCCACTACCTGCCCCCAAATCTGATGCAACCTCTCCACCACAGCATCCACTCCAGGACAATCCGAAGATTCCACCTGACCAGAAGAAAATCGAGGATGAAACCCCAAATTACAGAAAAAGGGAGACACCAAGGTGGCAGAGCTGGCCCGATTATTGAGGGCAAACTCCGCTAAAGGCAAAAAAGCAACCCAATCATCCTGATCTGCAGACACAAAACACCTCAAATATGTCTCCAAGGTCTGATTCGTCCGCTCGATCTGGCCATTAGTCTGAGGATGGAAAGCAGACGAGAAAGACAAATCTATGCCCATCCTAGCACAGAATGCTCGCCAAAATCTAGACACGAATTGGGTACCTCTGTCAGAAACGATATTCTCCGGAATACCATGCAAACGGACCACATTTTGAAAAAACAGAGGAACCAACTCGGAAGAAGAAGGCAACTTAGGCAGGGGAACCAAATGGACCATCTTAGAGAAACGATCACACACCACCCAGATGACAGACATCTTCTGAGAAACAGGAAGATCCGAAATAAAATCCATCGAGATGTGCGTCCAGGGCCTCTTCGGAATAGGCAAGGGCAACAACAATCCACTAGCCCGAGAACAACAAGGCTTGGCCCGAGCACAAACGTCACAAGACTGCACAAAGCCTCGCACATCTCGAGACAGGGAAGGCCACCAGAAGGACCTTGCCACCAAATCCCTGGTACCAAAGATTCCAGGATGACCTGCCAACGCAGAAGAATGAACCTCAGAAATGACTTTACTGGTCCAATCATCAGGAACAAACAGTCTACCAGGTGGGCAACGATCAGGTCTATCCGCCTGAAACTCCTGCAAGGCCCGCCGCAGGTCTGGAGAAACGGCAGACAATATCACTCCATCCTTAAGGATACCTGTAGGTTCAGAATTACCAGGGGAGTCAGGCTCAAAACTCCTAGAAAGGGCATCCGCCTTAACATTCTTAGAACCCGGCAGGTAGGACACCACAAAATTAAACCGAGAGAAAAACAACGACCAGCGCGCCTGTCTAGGATTCAGGCGTCTGGCGGACTCAAGATAAATTAGATTTTTGTGGTCAGTCAATACCACCACCTGATGTCTAGCCCCCTCAAGCCAATGACGCCACTCCTCAAAAGCCCACTTCATGGCCAAAAGCTCCCGATTCCCAACATCATAATTCCGCTCGGCGGGCGAAAATTTACGCGAGAAAAAAGCACAAGGTCTCATCACGGAGCAATCGGAACTTCTCTGCGACAAAACCGCCCCAGCTCCGATTTCAGAAGCGTCGACCTCAACCTGAAAAGGAAGAGCAACATCAGGCTGACGCAACACAGGGGCGGAAGAAAAGCGGCGCTTAAGCTCCCGAAAGGCCTCCACAGCAGCAGGGGACCAATCAGCAACATCAGCACCCTTCTTAGTCAAATCAGTCAATGGTTTAACAACATCAGAAAAACCAGCAATAAATCGACGATAAAAGTTAGCAAAGCCCAAAAATTTCTGAAGACTCTTAAGAGAAGAGGGTTGCGTCCAATCACAAATAGCCTGAACCTTGACAGGATCCATCTCGATGGAAGAGGGGGAAAAAATATATCCCAAAAAGGAAATCTTTTGAACCCCAAAAACGCACTTAGAACCCTTCACACACAAGGAATTAGACCGCAAAACCTGAAAAACCCTCCTGACCTGCTGGACATGAGAGTCCCAGTCATCCGAAAAAATCAAAATATCATCCAGATACACAATCATAAATTTATCCAAACAATCACGGAAAATGTCATGCATAAAGGACTGAAAGACTGAAGGGGCATTTGAAAGACCAAAAGGCATCACCAAATACTCAAAGTGGCCCTCGGGCGTATTAAATGCGGTTTTCCACTCATCCCCCTGCTTAATTCGCACCAAATTATACGCCCCACGGAGATCTATCTTAGAGAACCACTTGGCCCCCTTTATGCGAGCAAACAAATCAGTCAGCAGTGGCAACGGATATTGATATTTAACCGTGATTTTATTCAAAAGCCGATAATCAATGCACGGCCTCAAAGAGCCATCTTTCTTAGCCACAAAGAAAAAACCGGCTCCTAAGGGAGATGACGAAGGACGAATATGTCCCTTTTCCAAGGACTCCTTTATATATTCTCGCATAGCAGCATGTTCAGGCACAGACAGATTAAATAAACGACCCTTAGGGTATTTACTACCCGGAATCAAATCTATGGCACAATCGCACTCCCGGTGCGGAGGTAATGAACCAAGCTTAGGTTCTTCAAAAACGTCACGATATTCAGTCAAGAATTCAGGAATCTCAGAGGGAATAGATGATGAAATGGAAACCACAGGTACGTCCCCATGCGTCCCCTTACATCCCCAGCTTAACACAGACATAGCTTTCCAGTCAAGGACTGGGTTATGAGATTGCAGCCATGGCAATCCAAGCACCAACACATCATGTAGGTTATACAGCACAAGAAAGCGAATAATCTCCTGGTGATCCGGATTAATCCGCATAGTTACTTGTGTCCAGTATTGTGGTTTATTGCTAGCCAATGGGGTGGAGTCAATCCCCTTCAGGGGTATAGGAGTTTCAAGAGGCTCCAAATCATACCCACAGCGTTTGGCAAAGGACCAATCCATAAGACTCAAAGCGGCGCCAGAGTCGACATAGGCATCCGCGGTAATAGATGATAAGGAACAAATCAGGGTCACAGATAGAATAAACTTAGACTGTAAAGTGCCAATTGAAACAGACTTATCAAGCTTCTTAGTACGCTTAGAGCATGCTGATATAACATGAGTTGAATCACCGCAATAGAAGCACAACCCATTTTTTCGTCTAAAATTCTGCCGTTCACTTCTGGACAGAATTCTATCACATTGCATATTCTCTGGCGTCTTCTCAGTAGACACCGCCAAATGGTGCACAGGTTTGCGCTCCCGCAGACGCCTATCGATCTGGATAGCCATTGTCATGGACTCATTCAGACCCGCAGGCACAGGGAACCCCACCATAACATCCTTAATGGCATCAGAGAGACCCTCTCTGAAATTCGCCGCCAGGGCGCACTCATTCCACTGAGTAAGCACAGCCCATTTACGGAATTTCTGGCAATATATTTCAGCTTCGTCTTGCCCCTGAGATAGGGACATCAAGGCCTTTTCCGCCTGAAGTTCTAACTGAGGTTCCTCATAAAGCAACCCCAAGGCCAGAAAAAACGCATCCACATTGAGCAACGCAGGATCCCCTGGAGCCAATGCAAAAGCCCAATCCTGAGGGTCGCCCCGGAGCAAGGAAATCACAATCCTGACCTGCTGAGCAGGATCTCCAGCAGAGCGAGATTTCAGGGACAAAAACAACTTGCAATTATTTTTGAAATTTTGAAAGCAAGATCTATTCCCCGAGAAAAATTCAGGCAAAGGAATTCTAGGTTCAGATATAGGAACATGAACAACAAAATCTTGTAAATTTTGAACTTTCGTGGTGAGATTATTCAAACCTGCAGCTAAACTCTGAATATCCATTTTAAACAGGTGAACACAGAGCCATTCCAGGATTAGAAGGAGAGAGAGAGAGAAAGGCTGCAATATAGGCAGACTTGCAAGAGATTCAATTACAAGCACACTCAGAACTGAGAAAAAAAAAAAAAAAATCTTCAGCAGACTTCTCTTTTCTCTCCTTTCTCTGTCAATTAATTTAACCCTTTTTGGGCCGGTCAAACTGTTATGGTTCTCAATGGCAAGAGAACATAGCCCAGCAAACATAAGAACTAGCTCTTGGAATGATGGAAACTAAACTGACCATGAACTAAACCTGCCGCACAACTAACAGTAGCCGGGTAGCGTAGCCTGCGTTTTATCCCTAGACGCCCAGCGCCGGCCGGAGGACTAACTAATCCTGGCAGAGGAAAATATAGTCCTGGCTCACCTCTAGAGAAATTTCCCCGAAAGGCAGACAGAGGCCCCCACAAATATTGGCGGTGATTTTAGATGAAATGACAAACGTAGTATGAAAATAGGTTTAGCAAAATTGAGGTCCGCTTACTAGATAGCAGGAAGACAGAAAGGGCACTTTCATGGTCAGCTGAAAACCCTATCAAAACACCATCCTGAAATTACTTTAAGACTCTAGTATTAACTCATAACATCAGAGTGGCAATTTCAGATCACAAGAGCTTTCCAGACACAGAAACGAAACTACAGCTGTGAACTGGAACAAAATGCAAAAACAAACAAGGACTAAAGTCCAACTTAGCTGGGAGTTGTCTAGCAGCAGGAACATGCACAGAAAGGCTTCTGATTACAATGTTGACCGGCATGGAAGTGACAGAGGAGCAAGGCTAAATAGCGACTCCCACATCCTGATGGAAACAGGTGAACAGAGAGGATGATGCACACCAGTTCAATTCCACCAGTGGCCACCGGGGGAGCCCAAAATCCAATTTCACAACAGCTCCCCCTGGCGAATAGTGCGTATCTTAGATTCTGCTAGAGCCATTCTGTCTGGCTCATCGTAAATATTTCCAAGAAAGGAAAAAAAACTCTCCACAGAGTCAAATGCAGCAGAATCAGATGGCAAAGAAAACGCCCATGCTTGGGGATCCCCGCTTAACAATGACAACACACCAGGCCCACGCGCTGAGCCTCATTACCTGAGGAGATCAGGCGCATACGGAAATATAGTTTGCAAGCTTCACGAAAAGAAACAAATTTACTGCGTTCCCCAGCAAATTTTTCAGGCAAAGGAAACTTAGGCTCAGCAACTCTACCTGTCGCTCCAGCTTGCACATTAGATACTGCTAGTCCCTGTTGCTGCACTGCCTTCCTCAACTCAGTGACCTGTAGGGACAGCGCCTCCAACTGGCGGGTTATGGAAGTCATTGGATCCATGACAAAACAAAAAAAAAAGGAACCCCCTTTTTTTTTTTTTTTTTTTTTTTTTTTAAAGGCCGATTATAATGTCACGGGGAGACTAGGTGGGCAAGAGCTAATAACCCGGGCCCCTGCAATTTCCCTCAGACTAGGGAAATCCTGACTGACCCTCTACCTAGAGTTTACACTGATGGTGTGCATGTCTAGGCCTCAACCCTCGCCCTGTCTCCTGTTTCAACCCTAGGCTGAAACCACCGCCCACCACCCAGTGAAAAGATCATACACCAATACCCACAGTTAGAACAGACAAGGATAACAGAAAATATACACCACGCCGCAGTCACTCAGGAATACACTATAAATGCGCAGGGCAAAATAAATACAAATATAGGAAGGAGTAAATAAGACAAAGGGAAATACACCACCAGCAACGATACTCCAACTACTAGCTCACCACTCCAGACCGAGATAACAACGCACAAGACAGAAGCTATAATCGGCGACGCCCAATGTTCAGAAGAACTATTTAAAGGCAATGGGCATGGCCCAGCTTCCAATCCGAGCGTCAGGTAAATTAACCCCGGACCAGCTAGATAAAATCTAGCCGACGCCAATGAGCACATAGTGGTCAAAAAGCGGAATTACCGCTGTCTGTCGAACGACCTGGTCTGAACAGCGTCCGACATGACAGTAACTCGAGAGTCACATGAAATGCAGCGGTACAGAAAGTCTACAATATGTGCCAAGGTCTCAACAGCCAACACTTCCCTGTTTCCACCATGATGACTACTCTCCATTTTCTCCTCTTCCATCTCTTCCTCCTCATCAGATTATTCATGTAGGAGAAATGGGGCAAAGTTTGTGTTGGTACTAGCCTTTTTTGCACTCAATCAGCTCCTGTTCCTCCTCCTTTTCTTCAGCCTCCACCTCCTCATTGTTACCCGGCAACTTTACCTGGGAACTTTTTCCCACGCTCGACGTCATATGAGGACATCCAGCAGAGGGCACATCACCGCGACTGAAGGTAACTATAGGTCATTGACCTACATTACCTTCATTCCCCGGGGTTTACAGGCAGGAGCACAGCTGGATTATAGCAGAGCTCCTGCCTGTAAAATATTTTAACCCCTTCAGATGAATTTACATCGTGGGACGTTACAGATCTACGGAAGGTATGTATATTGTTGGTTTATTATTTTTAATTTGTTACAGAACGATGGTCTTCAGGTGGATTAAGAGAGCAATAAAATATTACAACAACCTGTGTGTTTATTTCATTAAAATACTTTGCAATATTGTGTGTGTTTTTTTAACCATTTCATACAATTGGATTAATAATGGATAGGTGTCATAATTGATCTGGCTTAATGTCACCTTACAATAGCAAGGTGACATTAACCCTTCATTACCCCATATCCCACCGCTACACGGGAGTGGGAAGAGAGTGGCCAAGTGTCAGAATAGGCGCATCTTACAGATGTGCCTTTTCTGGGGTGGCTGGGGGCAGATGTTTTTAGCCGGGGGGGGCCAATAACCGTGGACCCTCTCCAGGCTATTAATATCTGCCCTCATTCACTGGCTTTACCACTCTGGCGGAGAAAATTGCGCGGGAGCCTCTTATGATCCTAGTGGCAAGGATCGCAGGACGGACTAGCTAAGTAACTGAACAGACGACTAGCTCTGGGGAGGTGGTAACTAGATTGACCGCAACCTGATCCTATCCGCAAACAACTATAAGTAGCCGTGGAACGTTACCTGAAAATCCTAGACGTCTCTTCACGGCCTGAGAAACTGACTATTCCTGGAGGGAAAGAAAGTCCTCTCTTGCCTCAGTGGAATGGCCCCAAAGATATAGAATAGCCCCCCACAAATATTAACGGTGAGTTAAGGGGAAAGCACAAACACAGAGATGAAATCAGATTTAGCAAATGAGGCCCGCTAATACTAGATAGCAGAAAATAGGAAGGAAACTGTGCGGTCAATAAAAAACCCTATTCAAAATATCCACGCAGAGATTGCTCGAGCCCCCGCACCAACTAACGGTGCGAGGGAAGCAACTCTGTACCCCAGAGCTTACCAGCAACAAGAAATCACATATTAGCAAGCTGGACTAGACTCATCTTACACAGAAATCATATTGCAGGCAGATGAGCAAAAAATATTCAAGGAGAACTTAGCTTATCCTGAAGAGGCAGAAAACGAGATAATCAGGAGTAATCAGAATAGCACTGAATACATTGACAGCCGGCAACAAGTGGAAGTGAAGCAGAGCTAAATAGGAACCTCCCTGGTGAATAACGAGGCAGCTGATCCAGCCAGACCCGCAGGATAATAAACCAAACCACCAGGGGGAGCCAAAAAACCAAAGTCACACAATACCATCTGTGACCACAAGAGGGAGCCTGAAAACGGAGTTCACAACAGTACCCCCCCCTTGAGGAGGGGTCACCGAACCCTCATCAAAACCCCCAGGGCGATCAGGGTGAGCCACATGGAAGGCACGAACCAAATCGGCCGCATGAACATCAGAGGCGACAACCCAGGAATTATCCTCCTGACCATAGCCTTTCCACTTAACCAAATACTGAAGCCTCCGTCTAGAAATACGAGAATCCAAGATCTTCTCCACCACGTATTCCAATTCTCCCTCAACCAGCACAGGGGCAGGAGGCTCAACAGAAGGAACCACAGGCACCACATACCTCCGCAACAACGACCGATGGAACACATTATGAATAGCAAATGATGCCGGGAGGTCCAAACGAAATGACACAGGGTTAAGGACTTCCAAAATCTTATAAGGACCGATAAACCAAGGCTTAAACTTAGGAGAGGAGACCTTCATAGGAACAAAGCGAGAAGACAACCACACCAAGTCCCCAACGCGAAGTCGGGGACCCACACAGCGACGGCGGTTGGCAAAGCGCTGAGCCTTCTCTTGTGACAGCTTCAAATTGTCCACCACATGATTCCAAATCTGATGCAACCTATCCACCACAACATCCACTCCAGGACAGTCAGAAGGCTCCACCTGACCCGAGGAAAAACGAGGATGAAACCCTGAATTACAAAAAAAAGGCGAAACCAAAGTAGCAGAACTAGCCCGATTATTAAGGGCAAACTCGGCCAATGGCAAAAAAGTCACCCAGTCGTCCTGATCAGCAGAAACAAAACATCTTAAATAGGTTTCCAAAGTCTGATTAGTGCGCTCGGTTTGGCCATTCGTCTGAGGATGGAAGGCCGACGAAAAAGACAAATTAATGCCCATCTTAGCACAAAAGGTCCGCCAAAATCTAGACACAAACTGGGATCCTCTGTCGGAAACAATATTTTCAGGGATCCCGTGCAAACGAACCACATTTTGAAAAAACAGAGGAGCCAGCTCGAAGGAGGAAGGCAACTTAGGCAAGGGCACCAAATGGACCATCTTAGAAAAACGATCACACACCACCCAAATGACAGACATTCTCTGAGAGACAGGGAGATCTGAAATAAAATCCATGGAAATGTGCGTCCAAGGCCTCTTCGGGACAGGCAAAGGTAACAACAAGCCACTGGCACGAGAACAGCAAGGCTTAGCCCGAGCACAAATTCCACAAGACTGCACAAAGGAACGCACATCCCGCAACAAGGAAGGCCACCAGAAGGACCTAGCCACCAAATCTCTGGTACCAAAAATCCCAGGATGGCCTGCCAACACCGAAGAATGAACCTCGGAAATAACTCTGCTGGTCCATCTATCCGGGACAAACAGTCTCTCCGGTGGACAACGGTCAGGTCTATCCGCCTGAAACTCCTGCAGCACTCGTCGCAAATCTGGGGAGATGGCAGACAAAATCACCCCTTCTCTGAGGATACCAGCTGGCTCTGAATCACCAGGAGAGTCAGGCACAAAACTCCTAGAAAGAGCATCAGCCTTCACATTCTTCGAACCAGGCAGGTATGAGACCACGAAATCAAAACGAGAGAAAAACAATGACCAACGAGCCTGTCTAGGATTCAGCCGCTTGGCCGACTCGAGATAAATCAAATTCTTGTGATCAGTCAAGACCACCACACGATGCTTAGCTCCCTCGAGCCAATGTCGCCACTCCTCAAATGCCCACTTCATAGCCAACAACTCCCGATTACCAACATCATAATTCCTCTCGGCAGGCGAAAACTTTCTTGAAAAGAAAGCACATGGCTTCATCACAGAGCCATCAGAGCTTCTCTGCGACAAAACAGCCCCCGCTCCAATCTCAGAAGCATCAACCTCGACCTGGAAAGGAAGGGAGACGTCTGGCTGACATAAGACCGGAGCCGAAGAAAACCGGCGCTTCAGCTCCCGGTAGGCCTCCACAGCCGCAGGAGACCAATTAGTAACATCAGAACCCTTCTTGGTCAAATCCGTCAATGGCTTAACAACACCAGAAAAATTAGCGATGAAGCGACGGTAAAAATTAGCAAAACCCAAGAACTTCTGAAGACTCTTAACAGATGTAGGCTGAGTCCAGTCATGAATAGCCTGAACCTTGACTGGGTCCATCTCAATAGCAGAAGGAGAAAAAAATGAAACCCAAAAAAGAAACCTTCTGGACTCCAAAAAGACATTTTGAGCCCTTCACAAATAAAGCATTGGCACGCAGGACCTGAAACACCATCCTGACCTGCTTAACATGGGACTCCCAATCATCCGAAAAAAACAGAATATCATCCAGATACACAATCATAAATTTATCCAGATATTCACGGAAGATGTCGTGCATAAAGGACTGAAAGACAGAAGGAGCGTTAGAAAGTCCAAAAGGCATCACCAAGTACTCAAAAAGGCCTTCGGGCGTATTAAATGCAGTTTTCCATTCATCACCCTGCTTAATACGCACAAGGTTATACGCATCACGAAGATCTATCTTGGTGAACCAACTAGACCCCCTAATGCGAGCAAACAGATCAGATAACAATGGCAAAGGATACTGAAATTTGACCGTGATTTTGTTTAGAAGGCGATAATCAATACAAGGTCTCAGGGAACCATCCTTCTTAGCCACAAAAAAGAACCCCGCACCAAGAGGGGAGGAGGAGGGGCGAATAAGTCCTTTCTCCAAAGACTCCTTTATATAACTCCGCATAGCAGCATGCTCCGGCACTGACAAATTGAAAAGTCGTCCCTTAGGAAACTTACTACCAGGAATCAAATTTATAGCACAATCACAATCCCTATGAGGAGGTAGAGAACTGAGTTTGGGCTCATCAAATACATCCTGGTAATCCGACAAAAACGCAGGGACCTCAGAAGGAGTGGATGAAGCAATTGACACCACAGGAGCATCACCATGAATTCCCTGACAACCCCAACTTGACACAGACATTGCTTTCCAATCCAGGACTGGATTATGAGTCTGCAACCATGGCAGGCCCAACACGACAACATCATGCAAATTATGCAATACAAGAAAGCGAATCACCTCCTGATGAACAGGAGTCATGCACATGGTCACCCGTGTCCAGTACTGAGGTTTATTCGTAGCCAATGGTGTAGCATCAATTCCCCTTAGTGGAATAGGGAATTTTAAAGGCTCCAAAACAAAACCACAGCGCCTGGCAAATGACAAATCCATCAGACTCAGGGCAGCACCTGAATCCACAAAAGCCATAACCGGGTAAGATGACAGGGAACAAATCAGGGTAACAGACAAAATAAACTTAGGCTGTAAAGTACCGATGGTGACAGATTTATCAATCTTTCTTGTGCGCTTAGGGCATGCTGAGATAACATGAGCTGAGTCACCACAGTAAAAGCACAACCCATTTTGCCATCTATAATTTTGCCGTTCACTTCTGGTCAGAATTCTATCACATTGCATAGACTCAGGTGTCTGTTCAGCAGACACCGCCAAATGATGCGCAGGTTTGCGCTCCTGCAAACGCCGATCAATCTGAATGGCCAGAGTCATTGACTCATTCAGACCTGCAGGCGTAGGGAACCCCACCATGACATTCTTAATGGCTTCAGAAAGACCTTTTCTGAAATCTGCAGCCAGGGCACATTCATCCCATTGAGTAAGCACCGACCATTTCCGAAATTTCTGGCAGTACACCTCTGCATCATCTTGCCCCTGAGAGAGGGCCAACAACGCTTTTTCAGCCTGGTTCTCAAGATTAGGTTCCTCATAGAGCAATCCAAGGGCCAGAAAAAACGCATCCACACTGAGCAATGCAGGATCCCCTGGAGCCAATGCGAAAGCCCAATCTTGAGGATTGGCACGCAAGAAAGAAATAATAATCTTAACTTGCTGAACAGAATCCCCAGAGGAACGAGGTTTCAAAGAAAGAAACAATTTGCAATTGTTCTTAAAATTCAGGAACCTAGATCTATCTCCAGAAAACAACTCCGGAATAGGTATTCTAGGCTCTGACATAGGACTGTGCACAACAAAATCCTGAATACTTTGTACCCTTGCAGCAAGATGATCTACACTGGAGGCTAAACTCTGGATATCCATATCAGCAGCTGAACTCAGAGCCACACCAAGATTAAGAGGAGGAGAGAAGCCAGACACACAGCAGCTAGACACACGGCAGCAAAAAAAAAAAAAAATAAATTTCTCCAAGCTTCTTTCTCCTGCTTCTGCCATGCAATTAACACTTTACCGGCCGGCTGTACTGTTATGATCCTAGTGGCAAGGATCGCAGGACGGACTAGCTAAGTAACTGAACAGACGACTAGCTCTGGGGAGGTGGTAACTAGATTGACCGCAACCTGATCCTATCCGCAAACAACTATAAGTAGCCGTGGAACGTTACCTGAAAATCCTAGACGTCTGTTCACGGCCTGAGAAACTGACTATTCCTGGAGGGAAAGAAAGTCCTCTCTTGCCTCAGTGGAATGACCCCAAAGATATAGAATAGCCCCCCACAAATATTAACGGTGAGTTAAGGGGAAAGCACAAACACAGAGATGAAATCAGATTTAGCAAATGAGGCCCGCTAATACTAGATAGCAGAAAATAGGAAGGAAACTGTGCGGTCAATAAAAAACCCTATTCAAAATATCCACGCAGAGATTGCTCGAGCCCCCGCACCAACTAACGGTGCGGGGGAAGCAACTCTGTACCCCAGAGCTTACCAGCAACAAGAAATCACATATTAGCAAGCTGGACTAGACTCATCTTACACAGAAATCATATTGCAGGCAGATGAGCAAAAAATATTCAAACAGAACTTAGCTTATCCTGAAGAGGCAGAAAACGAGATAATCAGAAGTAATCAGAATAGCACTGAACACATTGACAGCCGGCAACAAGTGGAAGTGAAGCAGAGATAAATAGGAACCTCCCTGGTGAATAACGAGGCAGCTGATCCAGCCAGACCCGCAGGATAATAAACCAAACCACCAGGGGGAGCCAAAAAACCAAAGTCACACAATACCATCTGTGACCACAAGAGGGAGCCTGAAAACGGAGTTCACAACAGGAGCCCACGCCAATTTTTTCCGCGATTTATCCCTTAAATTTAATAGCTACAGCGCCGAAATTTTGCACATACACACTACTAACATTAGTAGTGTGGAATATGCAAAAAAAAGGGGGATATGACATGGTTTACTGTTGTGAATTCTGCTCTTGGGCTCCCTCCGGTGGTTGTTGGTGGTAGTGCAGTTGTCTTGGGGCTGTAATCCAGGGCAGGTGTTTCTGCTGATTGCAGCTCTATTAGGTATTTAGCTGTGCAGGATCCATGAGTCCTTGCCAGTTGTCCATTGTTCTTGGAGGGATTGCATCTCTCTCTGGTTCCTCATGCCCTGCTGCCAATTCAGCTAAGATAAGTGTCTGTTTTTTTGTCTCTGTGCACACATGCAGTGTGCTTTGCAATTCAGTGCAATTCATTGTGTTTTTGTCCAGCTTAGACTTTGTTTGGATTTTTCAGTCATGCTGGATTCTCAGGAGATGCAGATATACTTTCTATGTCTTTAGTTAGATGTAGAATATTTGTATTATCTGCTGTGGATATTTTTAGGATTTTAATACTGACCGCTTAGAATTCTGTCCTATCCTTTTCTATTTAGCTAGAAGTGCCTCTTTTGCTAAATCCTGTTTTTCTGCCTGCGTGTGTCTTTCCTCTTATACTCACAGTCAATATTTGTGGGGGGCTGCCTATCCTTTGGGGTTCTGCTCTGAGGCAAGATAGAATTCCCATTTCCATCTATAGGGGTATTTAGTCCTCCGGCTGTGTCAAGGTGTCTAGGACGTGTTAGGTACATCCCACGGCTACTTCTAGTTGCGGTGTTAGTTTAGGGTTGGCGGTCAGTACAGGTTCCACCTACTCCTGAGAAAGTCTCTCATGCGGCTCCAAGGTCACCGGCTCATAACAGTACAACTGGCCTACAATGAGTTAAATGCATCTCAGAAGAAGGGAAGAAAGAGCCATATTTTTTTCTGTAGCCTGCTTTGTCTTTTCTTCCCTCTTTTCCTCTGGGTGACTGAGGAGTCTTGTGCTAGCATGGATGTTCAGGGATTAGTTTCTCGTGTAGACCAGCTTGCTGCTAGGGTACAGGGTATTTCTGATTATATTGTTCAGACTCCGCTTTTAGAGCTTAGGATTCCTACTCCTGATTTGTTTTTTGGGGACAGGTCCAAATTTTTGAGTTTTAAAAACAATTGTAAATTGTTTTTTGCTCTGAAGCCTCGTTCCTCTGGTGATCCCATTCAGCTGGTGAAAATTGTCATCTCCCTGCTGCGTGGCGACCCTCAGGATTGGGCATTTTCCCTGGAATCTGGGAATCCCGCCTTGCTTAATGTAGATGCCTTTTTTCAGGCTCTTGGATTATTGTATGATGAACCAAATTGTGTGGATCAAGCGGAGAAGACCTTGTTGGCCCTGTCTCAGGGTCAAGAAGCGGCAGAATTGTATTGTCAGAAATTTAGAAAATGGTCTGTGCTGACTAAATGGAATGAGGATGCTTTGGCGGCAATTTTCAGAAAGGGTCTTTCTGAATCTGTTAAAGATGTTATGGTGGGGTTTCCCACGCCTGTTGGTCTGAGTGATTCTATGTCTCTGGCCATTCAGATTGATCGGCGCTTGCGGGAGCGCAGAACTGTGCGCGCTGTGGCTTTGTCCTCAGAGCAGATGCCTGAGCCTATGCAGTGTGATAGGATTCTGTCTAGAACGGAACAACAAGGATTCAGACGTCAGAATAGGTTGTGTTTTTATTGTGGCGATGCTTCTCATGTCATTTCAGTCTGCCCAAAGCGTACAAAGAGAATCGCTCGTTCAGTTACCATCGGAACTGTACAACCTAAATTTCTGTTATCTGTGACCTTGATCTGCTCATTGTCGTCATTTTCTGTCATGGCGTTTGTGGATTCGGGCGCCGCTTTGAACTTAATGGACTTTGAATTAGCCAGGCGTTGTGGTTTCCCCTTGCAGTCTTTGCAGAACCCTATTCCTTTAAGGGGCATTGATGCTACACCTTTGGCTAAAAATAAACCCCAGTTTTGGACACAGGTGACCATGTGCATGGCGCCAGCCCATCAGGAAGATTGTCGTTTTCTGGTGTTGCATAATTTGCATGATGCTATTGTGCTGGGTTTTCCATGGTTGCAGATACATAATCCTGTGTTGGATTGGAAGTCTATGTCTGTGACTAGTTGGGGTTGTCAGGGGGTTCATAATGACGTTCCTGTGATGTCAATCTCCTCTTCCTCCTCTTCTGAAGTTCTAGAGTTTTTGTCTGATTTTCAGGATGTATTCGATGAGCCCAAGTCCAGTTCCCTTCCACTACATAGGGACTGTGATTGTGCTATTGACTTGATTCCAGGCTGTAAGTTTCCTAAGGGCCGACTTTTCAACCTGTCTGTGCCGGAACATACCGCCATGCGGAGTTATGTTAAGGAGTCTTTGGAGAAAGGGCATATTCGGCCATCTTCTTCACCATTGGGAGCAGGATTTTTTTTTTGTTGCTAAGAAGGATGGCTCCTTGAGACCCTGTATTGATTATCGCCTCTTGAATAAGATCACGGTCAAGTTTCAATACCCTTTACCTTTGCTTTCCGATTTGTTTGCCATGATTAAGGGGGCTAGTTGGTTTACTAAAATTGACCTTCAAGGGGCATATAATCTTGTTCATATTAAGCAGGGTGACGAATGGAAAACTGCGTTTAATACGCCCGAAGGCCATTTTGAATACCTTGTGATGCCATTCGGGCTCTCTAATGCTCCATCTGTTTTTCAGTCCTTCATGCATGATATCTTCCGGAATTATCTTGATAAATTCATGATTGTATATTTGGATGACATCTTAATTTTTTCCGATGATTGGGAGTCTCATGTGAAACAGGTCAGTATGGTATTTCAGATCCTTCGTGATAATGCTTTGTTTGTGAAGGGGTCTGTTATGACCCCAATGGCGAGGGTCTCAGAGGAACAAGTAAGTCTGCGAAGTACAAAAATCCAGCTCATAGGGCAGTGGTAACTGGGTTGACCATATATCTACTCCTAACGCCAACACTAGAAGTAGCCGGGGAACATGCCTACGTTGGTCGCTAGATGTCTCGCGCCAGCCGGAGGACTAACTACCCCTAGAAGAGGAAAACAAAGACCTCTCTTGCCTCCAGAGAATAGACCCCAAAAGTTGGATACAAGCCCCCCACAAATAATAACGGTGAGGTAAGAGGAAATGACAAACACGGAGATGAACTAGGTTTAGCAAAGAGAGGCCCACTTACTAATAGCAGAATGTAGTAAGATAACTTATATGGTCAACAAAAACCCTATCAAAAATCCACACTGGAAATTCAAGAACCCCTGAACCGTCTAACGGCCCGGGGGGAGAACTCCAGCCTCCCTAGAGCTTCCAGCAAGGTTAGGATACAGATTATGTACAAGCTGGACAAAAATGCAAACAAAAACAAATAGCAAAAAGCAAGAAAGCAGACTTAGCTTAATCTAGCAGGGACCAGGATCAGTAGACAAGAGCACAACAGATTAGCTCTGATTACAACGTTGCCAGGCATTGAACTGAAGGTCCAGGGAGCTATATAGCAACACCCCTGACCTAACGACCCAGGTGAGCATACAAGGGATGGCAGACATTCCCAGAGTCAAATCACTAGTAACCACTAGAGGGAGCCAAAAAGGTAAATTCACAACAGTACCCCCCCCTTAGTGAGGGGTCACCGAACCCTCACCAAGACCACCAGGGCGATCAGGATGAGCGGTGTGAAAGGCACGAACCAAATCGGCCGCATGCACATCAGAGGCGACCACCCAGGAATTATCCTCCTGACCATAGCCCTTCCACTTGACCAGGTACTGAAGCCTCCGCCTGGAGAGACGAGAATCTAAGATCTTCTCCACCACGTACTCCAACTCGCCCTCAACCAACACCGGAGCAGGAGGCTCAGCAGAAGGGACCACAGGCACAACGTACCGCCGCAACAAGGACCTATGAAATACGTTGTGAATGGCAAACGACACCGGAAGATCCAGGCGAAAGGATACAGGATTAAGGATTTCCAATATCTTGTAAGGACCAATGAAGCGAGGCTTAAATTTGGGAGAGGAGACCTTCATAGGAACAAATCGAGAAGACAGCCATACCAAATCCCCAACGCGAAGTCGGGGACCCACACCGCGGCGGCGGTTGGCAAAACGCTGAGCCTTCTCCTGTGACAACTTCAAGTTGTCCACCACATGACTCCAGATCCGCTGCAACATATCCACCACAGAATCCACCCCAGGACAGTCAGAAGGCTCCACATGTCCCGAGGAAAAACGAGGATGGAAACCAGAGTTGCAGAAAAATGGCGAAACCAAGGTGGCGGAACTAGCCCGATTATTAAGGGCAAATTCAGCCAACGGCAAGAAGGTCACCCAATCATCCTGATCAGAAGAGACAAAACACCTCAAATAAGCCTCCAGAGTCTGATTAGTTCGCTCCGTTTGTCCGTTAGTCTGGGGATGAAAAGCGGACGAAAACGACAAATCAATGCCCATCCTACCACAAAAGGATCGCCAGAACCTGGAAACAAACTGGGATCCTCTGTCCGACACAATATTCTCAGGAATGCCGTGCAAACGAACCACGTTCTGGAAGAACACAGGAACCAGATCAGAAGAGGAGGGCAGCTTAGGCAAAGGAACCAAATGGACCATCTTGGAGAAACGATCACATATCACCCAGATGACAGACATGCCCTGAGACACCGGAAGATCAGAAATGAAATCCATAGAGATGTGTGTCCAAGGTCTCTTCGGGACAGGCAAGGGCAAGAGCAACCTGCTGGCACGAGAACAGCAAGGCTTAGCTCGAGCACAAGTTCCACAGGACTGCACAAATGACCGCACATCCCTTGACAAGGAAGGCCACCAAAAGGACCTGGCCACCAGATCTCTGGTGCCAAAAATTCCTGGGTGCCCTGCCAACACTGAGGAATGAACCTCGGAAATGACTCTGCTGGTCCATTTAGCAGGCACAAACAATCTGTCAGATGGACAAGAGTCAGGCCTACCAGCCTGAAATCTCTGCAACACACGTCGCAGATCCGGAGAAATAGCTGACAAGATAACTCCTTCCTTAAGAATACCCACAGGTTCAGCGACTCCAGGAGCATCAGGCACAAAGCTCCTAGACAGAGCATCGGCCTTCACATTCTTAGAACCTGGTAAATACGAGACCACAAAGTCAAAACGGGAGAAAAACAATGACCAGCGGGCCTGTCTAGGATTCAGGCGTTTAGCAGACTCGAGATACATCAGATTTTTGTGATCAGTCAAGACCACCACACGATGCTTAGCACCCTCGAGCCAATGACGCCACTCCTCAAATGCCCACTTCATGGCCAACAACTCCCGATTGCCCACATCATAATTTCGCTCTGCCGGCGAAAACTTCCTGGAGAAAAAGGCACAAGGTCTCATAGTAGAGCAACCAGGGCCTCTCTGCGACAAAACGGCCCCTGCCCCAATCTCCGAAGCATCCACCTCCACCTGAAAGGGAAGTGAGGTGTCAGGTTGGCACAAAACAGGCGCCGAAGTAAACCGGCGTTTCAACTCCTGGAAAGCCTCCACGGCAGCAGGAGCCCAGTTAGCTACATCAGAGCCTTTCTTGGTCATATCCGTCAATGGTTTAACAACGCTAGAAAAATTTGCGATAAAACGACGGTAGAAGTTAGCAAAACCCAAGAACTTCTGAAGACTCTTAACTGACGAGGGTTGAGTCCAATCATGAATAGCTCGGACCTTGACTGGGTCCATCTCCACAGCAGAAGGGGAAAAAATGAACCCCAAAAAGGGAACCCTCTGTACACCAAAGAGACACTTTGAGCCTTTAACAAACAAAGAATTTTCACGCAAAATCTTAAAAACCATCCTGACCTGCTCCACATGCGAGTCCCAATCATCAGAAAAAACCAGAATATTATCCAGATAAACAATCAAAAATTTATCCAGATACTTCCGGAAAATGTCATGCATGAAGGACTGAAAAACTGAAGGTGCATTAGAGAGCCCAAATGGCATCACCAAGTACTCAAAATGACCTTCGGGCGTATTGAATGCGGTTTTCCATTCATCGCCTTGCTTAATGCGCACAAGGTTGTACGCACCACGAAGGTCTATCTTGGTGAACCACTTGGCACCTTTAATCCGGGCAAACAAGTCTGACAACAGCGGCAAAGGATACTGAAATTTGACAGTGATCTTGTTTAAAAGCCGATAGTCAATACAAGGCCTCAAAGATCCGTCCTTTTTGGCCACAAAAAAGAATCCCGCACCAAGAGGGGAAGAAGAAGGACGGATATGCCCCTTCTCAAGAGACTCCTTGATATATGAACGCATCGCGGTATGTTCAGGTACCGACAAATTAAACAGTCTCCCCTTAGGAAACTTACTGCCAGGAATCAAATCTATTGCACAGTCACATTCCCTATGAGGAGGCAGTGCACTGGACTTAGACTCGCTGAAGACATCCTGATAATCAGACAAATACGCCGGAACTTCCGAAGGCGTAGAAGAAGCAATAGACAAGGGCAGGGAATCTCCATGAATTCCATGGCAGCCCCAACTTGACACCGACATTGCCTTCCAGTCCAAGACTGGATTATGGGTCTGTAACCATGGCAAACCCAAAACAACCAAATCATGCATCTTATGCAGAACAAGAAAACGTATCACCTCCCGATGTTCGGGAGTCATGCACATGGTAACCTGTGTCCAAAACTGCGGTTTATTTTTTGCCAAAGGCGTAGCATCAATACCCCTAAGAGGGATAGGATTTTCTAATGGCCCCAGAACAAAACCGCAGCGCTTGGCAAATGACAGATCCATCAGACTCAGGGCAGCACCTGAGTCTACAAACGCCATGACAGGATACGATGACAGTGAGCAAATCAAAGTTACAGATAGAATAAATTTAGGTTGCAAATTACCAATGGCGACAGGACTAACAACCCTAGTAAGAAGTTTAGAGCATGCTGAGATAACATGTGTAGAATCACCACAGTAGTAACACAAGCCATTCTGGTGTCTATGAATTTTCCGCTCATTTCTAGTCAGGATTCTATCACATTGCATTAAATCAGGTGCCTGTTCAGACAACACCATGAGGGAATTTGCGGTTTTGCGCTCCCGCAACCGCCGGTCGATTTGAATTGCCAGGGCCATGGAATCATTCAGACCTGTGGGAATGGGAAAACCCACCATCACATTCTTAATGGCTTCAGAAAGGCCATTTCTGAAATTTGCAGCCAATGCACACTCGTTCCACTGGGTCAGCACGGACCATTTCCGAAATTTTTGGCAATACACTTCAGCCTCGTCCTGGCCCTGAGACATAGCCAGCAAGGCTTTTTCTGCCTGAATCTCAAGATTGGGTTCCTCATAAAGCAAACCGAGCGCCAGAAAAAACGCATCAATATCAGCCAATGCCGGATCTCCTGGCGCCAGCGAGAAGGCCCAATCCTGGGGGTCGCCCCGTAAAAAAGAAATAACAATTTTCACTTGCTGAGCGGAGTCTCCAGATGAACAGGGTCTCAGGGACAAAAACAATTTACAATTATTCCTGAAATTTCTAAATTTAAATCGGTCTCCGGAAAACAGTTCAGGAATCGGTATCTTAGGTTCTGACATAGGATTTCTGATAACATAATCTTGTATGCCCTGCACACGAGCAGTAAGCTGGTCCACACCTGTAATCAAGGTCTGGACATTCATGTCTGCAGCAAACACAAGCCACTCAGAGGTAAAGGGGAAAAGAAAAAAAAATGAGAAAGAGAAAAAAAAAACTCAGAATTTTCTTTCTTATAATCCCGCTTCTGCAATGCATTTAACATTTAATACCGGCCTGGCAAACTGTTATGACCCCAATGGCGAGGGTCTCAGAGGAACAAGTAAGTCTGCGAAGTACAAAAATCCAGCTCATAGGGCAGTGGTAACTGGGTTGACCATATATCTACTCCTAACGCCAACACTAGAAGTAGCCGGGGAACATGCCTACGTTGGTCGCTAGATGTCTCGCGCCAGCCGGAGGACTAACTACCCCTAGAAGAGGAAAACAAAGACCTCTCTTGCCTCCAGAGAATAGACCCCAAAAGTTGGATACAAGCCCCCCACAAATAATAACGGTGAGGTAAGAGGAAATGACAAACACGGAGATGAACTAGGTTTAGCAAAGAGAGGCCCACTTACTAATAGCAGAATGTAGTAAGATAACTTATATGGTCAACAAAAACCCTATCAAAAATCCACACTGGAAATTCAAGAACCCCTGAACCGTCTAACGGCCCGGGGGGAGAACTCCAGCCTCCCTAGAGCTTCCAGCAAGGTTAGGATACAGATTATGTACAAGCTGGACAAAAATGCAAACAAAAACAAATAGCAAAAAGCAAGAAAGCAGACTTAGCTTAATCTAGCAGGAACCAGGATCAGTAGACAAGAGCACAACAGATTAGCTCTGATTACAACGTTGCCAGGCATTGAACTGAAGGTCCAGGGAGCTATATAGCAACACCCCTGACCTAACAACCCAGGTGAGCATACAAGGGATGGCAGACACTAGAGTAACCACTAGAGGGAGCCAAAAAGGTAAATTCACAACAGGGGTCTAAGTGTCTCTTTGGAGTGCAGAAGGTTTCTTTTTTGGGCTTCATTTTTTCTCCCTCATCTATAGAGATGGATCCGGTTAAGGTTCAGGCCATTCATGATTGGATTCAGCCCACATCCGTGAAGAGCCTTCAGAAATTTTTGGGCTTTGCTAATTTTTATCGCCGTTTCATTGCTAACTTCTCCAGTGTGGTTAAACCCTTGACCGATTTGACGAAGAAAGGCGCTGATGTGGCGAATTGGTCCTCTGCGGCTGTCTCTGCCTTTCAGGAGCTTAAACGCCGATTTACTTCTGCCCCTGTGTTGCGTCAACCAGATGTTTCTCTTCCGTTTCAGGTTGAGGTTGACGCTTCTGAGATTGGGGCAGGGGCCGTTTTGTCTCAGAGGAATTCTGATGGTTCCTTGATGAAACCGTGTGCCTTCTTTTCCCGTAAGTTTTCGCCTGCTGAACGCAATTATGATGTCGGCAATCGGGAGTTGTTGTGTCATGGTTCTCAACACACAGAGAACATAGTTGAGCATACAAAAAGGACTAGCTCTTGGAAGATGGGAACTCGAGCTGACCGTGAGCTAAACCTATCACAACAACTGAAAGTGGCCGGGTAGCGTGCCTACGTTTTATCCCTAGACGCCCAGCGCCAGCCGGAGAACTGACTGACCCTAGCAGAGGAAAATACAGACCTGGCTCACCTCTAGAGAAATTTTCCCCAAAAGGCGGACAGTAGCCCCCACAAATATTGTCGGTGATATTAGAGGAAATTGACATACGAAGTATGAAAATAGGTTTAGCAAAATTGAGGTCCGCTTACTAGATAGAAGGAAGACAGAAAAGGGGACTTCACGGCCAGCTGAAAACCCTATTCAAAATTCCATCCTGAAATTACTTTAGAACTCTAATATCAACTCATGACACCAGAGTGGCAATTTCAGTTCACAAGAGCTTCCAGTCTCAGAAATATTCAAACACAGAGAACTGGAACAAAAATGCAAACAAACTTAGGACAAAAATCCAACTTAGCTGAAAGTAGTCTAGGAGCAGGAACATGCAACAGAAATGCTTCTGGTAACATTGTTGGCCGGCATAGAAATGACTGAGGAGCAAGGCTAAATAGAAACTCCCACATCCTGATGGAAACAGGTGAACAGAGGAGATGACAAACCCACGTTCAGTACCACCAGTGACCACCGGGGGAGCCCAGAAACCAAATCCACAACATTGTTGGCTATGAAGTGGGCATTTGATGAATGGCAACATTGGCTTGAGGGAGCCAAGCACCGTATTGTGGTCTTGACCGATCATAAAAATCTGATTTACCTCGAATCTGCCAAACGGCTGAATCCTAGACAGGCTCGATGGTCCCTGTTTTTCTCCCGTTTTGATTTCGTGGTCTCGTATCTTCCGGGTTCTAAGAATGTTAAGGCTGATGCCCTCTCTAGGAGTTTTTTGCCTGATTCTCCTGAGGTATTTGAGCCGGTCGGCATTCTGAAGGGAGGGGTGGTCCTTTCTGCCATTTAACCTGATTTGCGACGGGTTCTGCAGGAATTTCAGGCTGACAAACCTGACCGCTGTCCAGTGGGGAAACTGTTTGTTCCTGATAGATGGACTAGTAGAGTGATTTCTGAGGTTCATTGTTCTGTGTTGGCTGGTCATCCTGGTATTTTTGGTACCAGAGATTTGGTTGGTAGGTCCTTTTTGGTGGCCTTCTTTGTCGCGTAATGTGCGTTCTTTTGTGCAGTCCTGTGAGACTTGTGCGCGGGCCAAGCCTTGTTGTTCCCGTGCTAGTGGGTTGCTTTTGCCTTTGCCGGTCCCTGAGAGGCCCTGGACGCATATTTCTATGGATTTTATTTCAGATCTTCCGGTTTCCCAGAGGATGTCGGTTATCTGGGTGGTTTGTGACCGGTTTTCTAAGATGGTTCATTTGGTGCCTTTGCCTAAATTGCCTTCCTCTTCTTACTTGGTTCCGTTGTTTTTTCAGCATGTGGTTCGTTTGCATGGTATTCCGGAGAATATTGTGTCCGACAGAGGTTCCCAGTTTGTTTCTAGGTTTTGGCGAGCCTTTTGTGCTAGGCTGGGCATTGATTTGTCTTTTTCTTCCGCATTTCATCCTCAGACAAATGGCCAGACCGAGCGAACTAATCAGACTTTGGAAACTTATTTGAGATGCTTTGTGTCTGCTGATCAGGATGATTGGGTGGCTTTCTTGCCATTGGCCGAGTTTGCCCTTAATAATCGGGCTAGTTCGGCTACCTTGGTTTCGCCCTTCTTTTGTAATTTTGTTTTTCATCCTCGTTTTTCTTCGGGGCAAGTTGAACCTTCTGATTGTCCTGGTGTGGATTCTGTGGTTGACAGGTTGCAGCAGATTTGGGCTCATGTGGTGGACAATTTGGTGTTGTCTCAGGAGGAGGCTCAGCGTTTTGCTAACCGTCGTCGGTGTGTTGGTTCCCGGCTTCGGGTAGGGGATTTGGTCTGGTTGTCTTCCCGTCATGTTCCTATGAAGGTTTCTTCACCTAAGTTTAAGCCTCGGTTTATTGGTCCTTATAGGATTTCTGAGATTATCAATCCGGTGTCTTTTAGTTTGGCCCTTCCGGCCTCTTTTGCCATCCATAATGTTTTCCATAGATCTTTATTGCGGAAATATGTGGTGCCCGTTGTTCCCTCTGTTGATCCTCCTGCTCCTGTGTTGGTTGATGGGGAGTTGGAGTATGTGGTTGAGAAGATTTTGGATTCTCGCTTTTCGAGGCGGAGGCTTCAGTACCTTGTCAAATGGAAGGGTTATGGCCAGGAGGATAATTCTCGGGTTTTTGCCTCTGATGTCCATGCTGCTGATTTGGTCCGTTCCTTTCATCTGGCTCGTCCTGATCGGCCTGGGGGCTCTGGTGAGAGTTCGGTGACCCCTCTTCAAGGGGGGGGGGTACTGTTGTGAGTTCTGCTCTTGGGCTCCCTCCGGTGGTTGTTGGTGGTAGTGCAGTTGTCTTGGGGTTGCAATCCAGGGCAGGTGTTTCTGCTGATTGCAGCTCTATTAGGTATTTAGCTGTGCAGGATCCATGAGTCCTTACCAGTTGTCCATTGTTCTTGGAGGGATTGCATCTCTCTCTGGTTCCTCATGCCCTGCTGCCAATTCAGCTAAGATAAGTGTCTGTTTTTTCGTCTCTGTGCACACATGCAGTGTGCTTTGCAATTCAGTGCAATTCATTGTGTTTTTGTCCAGCTTAGACTTTGTTTGGATTTTTCAGTCATGCTGGATTCTCAGGAGATGCAGATATACTTTCTATGTCTTTAGTTAGATGTAGAATATTTGTATTATCTGCTGTGGATATTTTTAGGATTTTAATACTGACCGCTTAGAATTCTGTCCTATCCTTTTCTATTTAGCTAGAAGTGCCTCTTTTGCTAAATCCTGTTTTTTTGCCTGCGTGTGTCTTTCCTCTTATACTCACAGTCAATATTTGTGGGGGGCTGCCTATCCTTTGGGGTTCTGCTCTGAGGCAAGATAGAATTCCCATTTCCATCTATAGGGGTATTTAGTCCTCCGGCTGTGTCGAGGTGTCTAGGACGTGTTAGGTACATCCCACGGCTACTTCTAGTTGCGGTGTTAGTTTAGGGTTGGCGGTCAGTACAGGTTCCACCTACTCCTGAGAAAGTCTCTCATGTGGCTCCAAGGTCACCGGATCATAACAGTTTACTGTATGTAAACCATATCTCATATCATGTCGGGTTTAGGCAGGAGAAATGAAAAGCCGGCAATCGGCTTTTCTGCTATATCGCGCTGAAGTAAATACAAATATATATATGCAAAAAGAAAAAAAAAAAAGAGCATGAACCGCACATCCCAAAATCATACGTTGATCTAAAGCCGCTAGGCAAAAATTTAAATACTGAACATGAGGTTTTCAGTTTAACATTCTGATCAGACTGTATGAAGCCCACTGCCCCTTCACGGCAAACCTCGAAGTGGGTCCTAACGCCCTAACGGAGCGGAGCCGTGCGGCGACCACCGCCGCAGCGGCCATGCACCAGCAGGGCGGATGGCCTGTTGCCCCACAGCACCCATGCTGCGAGACTGAGCCCCCAAGACTCCAGACCGCGCCGCCCCACCAGCACAAAGCCACAGCAACAATGGCCGCCACACAGCACCAGCACCAAAATGAAGGGAGCATTTCAACTCACCTTCCTCCAGCTCTTCAGTGAGAGCCAAAATGGGCTAGACCCCTTACTTTGCAGTCTCCTGCTAATTAAAATCACCTGAGCCAAATAGGAGGAGTGCTGGTCCAAAAAAAGAGACAAGTACGTGCTATGTGCAAAAAGAAAAAAAAAAGAGCATGAACCGCACATCCCAAAATCATACGTTGATCTAAAGCCGCTAGGCAAAAATGTAAATACTGAACATGAGGTTTTCAGTTTAACATTCTGATCAGACTGTATGAAGCCCACTGCCCCTTCACGGCAAACCTCGAAGTGGGTCCTAACGCCCTAACGGAGCGGAGCCGTGCGGCGACCACCGCCGCAGCGGCCATGCACCAGCAGGGCGGACGGCCTGTTGCCCCACAGCACCCATGCTGCGAGACTGAGCCCCCAAGACTCCAGACCGCGCCGCCCCACCAGCACAAAGCCACAGCAACAATGGCCGCCACACAGCACCAGCACCAAAATGAAGGGAGCATTTCAACTCACCTTCCTCCAGCTCTTCAGTGAGAGCCAAAATGGGCTAGACCCCTTACTTTGCAGTCTCCTGCTAATTAAAATCACCTGAGCCAAATAGGAGGAGTGCTGGTCCAAAAAAAGAGACAAGTACGTGCTATGTGCAAAAAGAAAAAAAAAAGAGCATGAACCGCACATCCCAAAATCATACGTTGATCTAAAGCCGCTAGGCAAAAATTTAAATACTGAACATGAGGTTTTCAGTTTAACATTCTGATCAGACTGTATGAAGCCCACTGCCCCTTCACGGCAAACCTCGAAGTGGGTCCTAACGCCCTAACGGAGCGGAGCCGTGCGGCGACCACCGCCGCAGCGGCCATGCACCAGCAGGGCGGACGGCCTGTTGCCCCACAGCACCCATGCTGCGAGACTGAGCCCCCAAGACTCCAGACCGCGCCGCCCCACCAGCACAAAGCCACAGCAACAATGGCCGCCACACAGCACCAGCACCAAAATGAAGGGAGCATTTCAACTCACCTTCCTCCAGCTCTTCAGTGAGAGCCAAAATGGGCTAGACCCCTTACTTTGCAGTCTCCTGCTAATTAAAATCACCTGAGCCAAATAGGAGGAGTGCTGGTCCAAAAAAAGAGACAAGTACGTGCTATGTGCAAAAAGAAAAAAAAAGAGCATGAACCGCACATCCCAAAATCATACGTTGATCTAAAGCCGCTAGGCAAAAATTTAAATACTGAACATGAGGTTTTCAGTTTAACATTCTGATCAGACTGTATGAAGCCCACTGCCCCTTCACGGCAAACCTCGAAGTGGGTCCTAACGCCCTAACGGAGCGGAGCCGTGCGGCGACCACCGCCGCAGCGGCCATGCACCAGCAGGGCGGACGGCCTGTTGCCCCACAGCACCCATGCTGCGAGACTGAGCCCCCAAGACTCCAGACCGCGCCGCCCCACCAGCACAAAGCCACAGCAACAATGGCCGCCACACAGCACCAGCACCAAAATGAAGGGAGCATTTCAACTCACCTTCCTCCAGCTCTTCAGTGAGAGCCAAAATGGGCTAGACCCCTTACTTTGCAGTCTCCTGCTAATTAAAATCACCTGAGCCAAATAGGAGGAGTGCTGGTCCAAAAAAAGAGACAAGTACGTGCTATGTGCAAAAAGAAAAAAAAAGAGCATGAACCGCACATCCCAAAATCATACGTTGATCTAAAGCCGCTAGGCAAAAATTTAAATACTGAACATGAGGTTTTCAGTTTAACATTCTGATCAGACTGTATGAAGCCCACTGCCCCTTCACGGCAAACCTCGAAGTGGGTCCTAACGCCCTAACGGAGCGGAGCCGTGCGGCGACCACCGCCGCAGCGGCCATGCACCAGCAGGGCGGACGGCCTGTTGCCCCACAGCACCCATGCTGCGAGACTGAGCCCCCAAGACTCCAGACCGCGCCGCCCCACCAGCACAAAGCCACAGCAACAATGGCCGCCACACAGCACCAGCACCAAAATGAAGGGAGCATTTCAACTCACCTTCCTCCAGCTCTTCAGTGAGAGCCAAAATGGGCTAGACCCCTTACTTTGCAGTCTCCTGCTAATTAAAATCACCTGAGCCAAATAGGAGGAGTGCTGGTCCAAAAAAAGAGACAAGTACGTGCTATGTGCAAAAAGAAAAAAAAAGAGCATGAACCGCACATCCCAAAATCATACGTTGATCTAAAGCCGCTAGGCAAAAATTTAAATACTGAACATGAGGTTTTCAGTTTAACATTCTGATCAGACTGTATGAAGCCCACTGCCCCTTCACGGCAAACCTCGAAGTGGGTCCTAACGCCCTAACGGAGCGGAGCCGTGCGGCGACCACCGCCGCAGCGGCCATGCACCAGCAGGGCGGACGGCCTGTTGCCCCACAGCACCCATGCTGCGAGACTGAGCCCCCAAGACTCCAGACCGCGCCGCCCCACCAGCACAAATCCACAGCAACAATGGCCGCCACACAGCACCAGCACCAAAATGAAGGGAGCATTTCAACTCACCTTCCTCCAGCTCTTCAGTGAGAGCCAAAATGGGCTAGACCCCTTACTTTGCAGTCTCCTGCTAATTAAAATCACCTGAGCCAAATAGGAGGAGTGCTGGTCCAAAAAAAGAGACAAGTACGTGCTATGTGCAAAAAGAAAAAAAAAGAGCATGAACCACACATCCCAAAATCATACGTTGATCTAAAGCCGCTAGGCAAAAATTTAAATACTGAACATGAGGTTTTCAGTTTAACATTCTGATCAGACTGTATGAAGCCCACTGCCCCTTCACGGCAAACCTCGAAGTGGGTCCTAACGCCCTAACGGAGCGGAGCCGTGCGGCGACCACCGCCGCAGCGGCCATGCACCAGCAGGGCGGACGGCCTGTTGCCCCACAGCACCCATGCTGCGAGACTGAGCCCCCAAGACTCCAGACCGCGCCGCCCCACCAGCACAAAGCCACAGCAACAATGGCCGCCACACAGCACCAGCACCAAAATGAAGGGAGCATTTCAACTCACCTTCCTCCAGCTCTTCAGTGAGAGCCAAAATGGGCTAGACCCCTTACTTTGCAGTCTCCTGCTAATTAAAATCACCTGAGCCAAATAGGAGGAGTGCTGGTCCAAAAAAAGAGACAAGTACGTGCTATGTGCAAAAAGAAAAAAAAAAGAGCATGAACCGCACATCCCAAAATCATACGTTGATCTAAAGCCGCTAGGCAAAAATTTAAATACTGAACATGAGGTTTTCAGTTTAACATTCTGATCAGACTGTATGAAGCCCACTGCCCCTTCACGGCAAACCTCGAAGTGGGTCCTAACGCCCTAACGGAGCGGAGCCGTGCGGCGACCACCGCCGCAGCGGCCATGCACCAGCAGGGCGGACGGCCTGTTGCCCCACAGCACCCATGCTGCGAGACTGAGCCCCCAAGACTCCAGACCGCGCCGCCCCACCAGCACAAAGCCACAGCAACAATGGCCGCCACACAGCACCAGCACCAAAATGAAGGGAGCATTTCAACTCACCTTCCTCCAGCTCTTCAGTGAGAGCCAAAATGGGCTAGACCCCTTACTTTGCAGTCTCCTGCTAATTAAAATCACCTGAGCCAAATAGGAGGAGTGCTGGTCCAAAAAAAGAGACAAGTACGTGCTATGTGCAAAAAGAAAAAAAAAGAGCATGAACCGCACATCCCAAAATCATACGTTGATCTAAAGCCGCTAGGCAAAAATTTAAATACTGAACATGAGGTTTTCAGTTTAACATTCTGATCAGACTGTATGAAGCCCACTGCCCCTTCACGGCAAACCTCGAAGTGGGTCCTAACGCCCTAACGGAGCGGAGCCGTGCGGCGACCACCGCCGCAGCGGCCATGCACCAGCAGGGCGGACGGCCTGTTGCCCCACAGCACCCATGCTGCGAGACTGAGCCCCCAAGACTCCAGACCGCGCCGCCCCACCAGCACAAAGCCACAGCAACAATGGCCGCCACACAGCACCAGCACCAAAATGAAGGGAGCATTTCAACTCACCTTCCTCCAGCTCTTCAGTGAGAGCCAAAATGGGCTAGACCCCTTACTTTGCAGTCTCCTGCTAATTAAAATCACCTGAGCCAAATAGGAGGAGTGCTGGTCCAAAAAAAGAGACAAGTACGTGCTATGTGCAAAAAGAAAAAAAAAGAGCATGAACCGCACATCCCAAAATCATACGTTGATCTAAAGCCGCTAGGCAAAAATTTAAATACTGAACATGAGGTTTTCAGTTTAACATTCTGATCAGACTGTATGAAGCCCACTGCCCCTTCACGGCAAACCTCGAAGTGGGTCCTAACGCCCTAACGGAGCGGAGCCGTGCGGCGACCACCGCCGCAGCGGCCATGCACCAGCAGGGCGGACGGCCTGTTGCCCCACAGCACCCATGCTGCGAGACTGAGCCCCCAAGACTCCAGACCGCGCCGCCCCACCAGCACAAAGCCACAGCAACAATGGCCGCCACACAGCACCAGCACCAAAATGAAGGGAGCATTTCAACTCACCTTCCTCCACGAGGTTTGCCGTGAAGGGGCAGTGGGCTTCATATAGTCTGATCGGAATGTTAAACTGAAAACCTCATGTTCAGTATTTAAATTTTTGCCTAGCGGCTTTAGATCAACGTATGATTTTGGGATGTGCGGTTCATGCTCTTTTTTTTTTTTCTTTTTGCACATAGCATGTACTTGTCTCTTTTTTTGGACCAGCACTCCTCCCATTTGGCTCAGGTGATTTTAATTAGCAGGAGACTGCAAAGTAAGGGGTCTAGCCCATTTTGGCTCTCACTGAAGAGCTGGAGGAAGGTGAGTTGAAATGCTCCCTTCATTTTGGTGCTGGTGCTGTGTGGCGGCCATTGTTGCTGTGGCTTTGTGCTGGTGGGGCGGCGCGGTCTGGAGTCTTGGGGACTCAGTCTCGCAGCATGGGTGCTGTGGGGCAACAGGCCGTCCGCCCTGCTGGTGCATGGCCGCTGCGGCGGTGGTCGCCGCACGGCTCCGCTCCGTTAGGGCGTTAGGACCCACTACGAGGTTTGCCGTGAAGGGGCAGTGGGCTTCATACAGTCTGATCGGAATGTTAAACTGAAAACCTCATGTTCAGTATTTAAATTTTTGCCTAGCGGCTTTAGATCAACGTATGATTTTGGGATGTGCGGTTCATGCTCTTTTTTTTTTTCTTTTTGCACATAGCATGTACTTGTCTCTTTTTTTGGACCAGCACTCCTCCCATTTGGCTCAGGTGATTTTAATTAGCAGGAGACTGCAAAGTAAGGGGTCTAGCCCATTTTGGCTCTCACTGAAGAGCTGGAGGAAGGTGAGTTGAAATGCTCCCTTCATTTTGGTGCTGGTGCTGTGTGGCGGCCATTGTTGCTGTGGCTTTGTGCTGGTGGGGCGGCGCGGTCTGGAGTCTTGGGGACTCAGTCTCGCAGCATGGGTGCTGTGGGGCAACAGGCCGTCCGCCCTGCTGGTGCATGGCCGCTGCGGCGGTGGTCGCCGCACGGCTCCGCTCCGTTAGGGCGTTAGGACCCACTACGAGGTTTGCCATGAAGGGGCAGTGGGCTTCATACAGTCTGATCGGAATGTTAAACTGAAAACCTCATGTTCAGTATTTAAATTTTTGCCTAGCGGCTTTAGATCAACGTATGATTTTGGGATGTGCGGTTCATGCTCTTTTTTTTTTTCTTTTTGCACATAGCATGTACTTGTCTCTTTTTTTGGACCAGCACTCCTCCCATTTGGCTCAGGTGATTTTAATTAGCAGGAGACTGCAAAGTAAGGGGTCTAGCCCATTTTGGCTCTCACTGAAGAGCTGGAGGAAGGTGAGTTGAAATGCTCCCTTCATTTTGGTGCTGGTGCTGTGTGGCGGCCATTGTTGCTGTGGCTTTGTGCTGGTGGGGCGGCGCGGTCTGGAGTCTTGGGGACTCAGTCTCGCAGCATGGGTGCTGTGGGGCAACAGGCCATCCGCCCTGCTGGTGCATGGCCGCTGCGGCGGTGGTCGCCGCACGGCTCCGCTCCGTTAGGGCGTTAGGACCCACTACGAGGTTTGCCGTGAAGGGGCAGTGGGCTTCATACAGTCTGATCGGAATGTTAAACTGAAAACCTCATGTTCAGTATTTAAATTTTTGCCTAGCGGCTTTAGATCAACGTATGATTTTGGGATGTGCGGTTCATGCTCTTTTTTTTTTTTTCTTTTTGCACATAGCATGTACTTGTCTCTTTTTTTGGACCAGCACTCCTCCCATTTGGCTCAGGTGATTTTAATTAGCAGGAGACTGCAAAGTAAGGGGTCTAGCCCATTTTGGCTCTCACTGAAGAGCTGGAGGAAGGTGAGTTGAAATGCTCCCTTCATTTTGGTGCTGGTGCTGTGTGGCGGCCATTGTTGCTGTGGCTTTGTGCTGGTGGGGCGGCGCGGTCTGGAGTCTTGGGGACTCAGTCTCGCAGCATGGGTGCTGTGGGGCAACAGGCCGTCCGCCCTGCTGGTGCATGGCCGCTGCGGCGGTGGTCGCCGCACGGCTCCGCTCCGTTAGGGCGTTAGGACCCACTACGAGGTTTGCCGTGAAGGGGCAGTGGGCTTCATACAGTCTGATCGGAATGTTAAACTGAAAACCTCATGTTCAGTATTTAAATTTTTGCCTAGCGGCTTTAGATCAACGTATGATTTTGGGATGTGCGGTTCATGCTCTTTTTTTTTTTCTTTTTGCACATAACAAATATATATATATATATAGTGTGTCTCAATTATATATATATATATAACGAAATCCGACTTTGCCAAAAGTCGGCGACTTTTGAAATTGGCCGATCTGTTTCGCTCAACCCTAATTTTGATGATTGGCAGCTGTCACACACTTCTCAGCATGCGTTTCAAAAACGCAAACGCAGGAAAAAACGCATGTAAACACGGCAAAACGCCGCGTTTTTTTACCGCATGCAAAAACGCATGCGTCTAAAAAATGCAGCGTTTGCACGCGTTGTAGCGTGGCTAAAGGGTGTCTAATCGACGGGAGATATGTGTCGCATAGATGGCTTGCCGCTGTGATGTAACCATAGCTACCTATATGTCTGTCAGGACCTGTGGTGATGTCAGACCACATGGCTAATCATGTGATGGGTTACTGGGTGTGGTAAGCTCTATATAAGACAGGCTAATGTTTAACACAGGGGATATGTGTGGAGGTGCTAGCCTCCAGTGTATTAAGGCTCCAGCACTGAGCCTGAAGGAATGGACACTTGTTTTTTCCCTTTTGCCTGAGTTAAAGGCTATTTGTTTTTCCTGTTTATGCTAAACTGGTTTATGAAGCAATAAACCTTTGAACTTTTGTTGGAACCTGCCTCCTAAGTGTCAGCCGTCGCACCTGAGTGAGTGAAATCCCTACAATTGGTGGAAAAAATTGGTGACAGGCACAGTGCTGCTGCGAAATGGCCGCTCCCTACTCCCCTGCCGTCAGTCCCCGCTCCATACTCCCCTCCAGTCAGCGCTCACACAGGGTTAATGTCAGCGTTAACGGACCACGTTATGCCACGGTGTAACGCACTCCGTTAACGCTGCTATTAACCCTGTGTGACCAACCTTTTACTATTGATGCTGCCTATGCAACATCAATAGTATAAAGATCTAATGTTAAAATAATAAAAAAAAATAAAAAAATCATTATATACTCACCTTCTGTTGGCCCCCGGATCCAGCCCAGGCCTTTCCCGCTCCTCGCGACGGTCCGGTCCATGCATTGCGGTCTCGCGAGATGATGACGTAGCAGTCTCACGAGAGCGCTACGTCATCATCTCGCAAGACTGCAATGCACTCTTGGGACAGGAGCGTCGCGAGGAGCATCGGTAAACGCCTGGGATGGATCTGGGGGCCGACGGAAGGTGAGTATATAACTATTTTTTATTTTAATTCTTTTTTTTAACAGGGATATGGTGCCCACATTGCTATATACTGCGTGGGCTGTGTTAGATACTGCGTGGGCTGTGTTATATACTACATCCCTGTGCTATATACTATATGGGCTGTGCTATATACTATGTGGCTGTGGTATATATTACGTGGCTGGGCAATATACTACATCGCTGTGCTCTATACTACGTGGCTGTGCAATATATTACGTGGCTGGGCAATATACTACGTGTCTGCACTATATACTACGTGTCTGTGCTATATACTACGTGGCTGGGCAATATACTATGTGGCTGGGCAATATACAACGTGGCTGGGCAATATACTACGTGTCTGTGCTACATACTACGTGTCTGTGCTACATACTACGTGGCTGGGCAATATACTATGTGGCTGGGCAATATACTATGTGGCTGGGCAATATACTACGTGGCTGGGCAATATACTACGTGTCTGTGCTATTTACTATGTGGGCTGTGCTATATACTACGTGGCTGGGCAATATACTACATGGCTGTCCTATATACTACGTGGCTGTGTTATATACTATATGGGCTGTGTTATATACTACATGGCTGTGCTATACACTATGTGGGCTGTGTTATATACTACGTGGGCTGTGTTATACGCTACTTGGCTGTGCTATATTTCTCTGCTGTATCTGTGCATCATGAATCGTGGTATGTGTTAAAGAGGGGGGCCCACTGAGACTCTTTCGCCCGGGGCCCTCAAAAACCTGGAGCCGGCCCTGGCTTCACTGATTGGTCACGCCCGGCCGCGAACAATCAGCGACAGTCGCAGTCTGCCCGCAAATTGGCGTGGAATTTGAACCACGCTTCGCTAATTGGTCGTGGCCGGCCGAATCCTTTGTATAAACTGCATTATTCTGAAAACTTCATAAATAAAATACATACATATTCTAGAATACCTGATGTGTTAGAATCGGGCCACCATATAGTTTAGCATAAATACACTATTTATAAGGACTTGTGCTTTACATAGGACATACGATAGGTGCTTTACAATCTCTGCTCTGTGTTTTTTTGGTGTGACAGGATATTAACGATGTGAATGTTATTGAATATTTTTGGTAATGTTTGCCCTTCAGAAATAAGACATTTGAGTGTGGGACACCAAATCTAAACACCTGCATATATACGACTCACAGCTGACTGCTAGAGTCCTGTACAATATAATGCCCCCTACAAGGCACATCTGCCAGTGAATCCCAATTCTTGAAACTGCTTAAAAGTATTATCTCAGCTCAGATAATATTACGCTATAAATCATTTCTATGCTTGCAAATGACTGTAAATATGAAGACTGAAAAATATGGAGGAGTTATAGGAATGAATGGTCACTGTGGAGTCCTACTGTCCATCTGTGAGACCACATAACGACCATGGATTTTGCGCCAGATCTCCTGGGACAAGCAGTGGAAAGGAATAGTGGGAGCCCTGATTTTGGCTGTGGTTCAGCCATGTTCTCCCATGCGTGTAGCAGCTGCTATACCCTCCGAAAAAACAGCCGCAGCCAGGGCTCACCCAGGTGTTTGGGTCCAGAACAAAGGACCTTTTCACTGTCCTGGGAGGATACTGAAGCCGTGCTGCTTGAATGGGTTGTTCCCAGCTGGTTGTGTTGCTGTGTGTGTATACAGTCATTCCTCTTATAACAGACGCAAGTAATCTGACTAAAATACTCATTGCTGTGAAACTAAAAAAGTAATGGGGATTGTTAACCCGTCTGCCACCTGGAACCAGTCTAGTAATGTGTCAAATCCTCTGCATCTCAACTATTTCTAGTTGTCTATGGCAGAAGAATATCTGCTGATAATTTACTACTGCTTGTGTCTATGTTCATTTTTTCCTTCCACATTGCTTTAGTTCCTGTGAAGTACGGAAAGGGTTAAATAAACTTCTTGAATGTATTTTTTTGCACATTGAGGGGTGCAGTTTTTAGAATGGTGTCACTTTTGGGTATTTTCTGTCATATAGGCTCCCCAAAGTCACTTCACATTTGATGTGGCCCCTAAAAAAATGGTTTTGAAAATTTTATTGGAAAGTGAGAAATTGCTGATCAACTTTTAACCCTTCTAATTTCCTCCCGTGTTGGAAATGGTATTTATTAACTATTTTGTGTAACATATCTTTCTGATTTAAGGGTATACGAATTCAATTTTTTAAATATTCATCTTGCTACTTCCAATAGGTGGCACTAGAGTTCTAGTCCTCTTTCTTTCTGAAGAGACAATTTGCATATTTCCCAGAGGAGCATTGCGGCTTTAAGTCTCCTCACCTCGACATGCTTAACGTCACTCTCCGCAAGGAGAAACGATACTTCTTGGGTCCCGGTCAGACGCCTCTCACTCAGCCAAACCAGATCTCCACTTTGCACTGACGAGGGCAGTACCCCGAAACACAGTGCCTGCAAAATGAGATTCTGGTTTGGTTTTTATCCTAAGTCATGTCACAAGGGTCGTTAAAGGGTCTACATTGACTGTTAGGATTGCTACTTCCAATTGGTGGCACTAGAGTTCTAGCCCTCTTCCTCTCGGAAGAGACAATTTAAATATTCATCTAATTTCTGATATTTTCACAAATAAACGCAAGTAGAATTTTTGCTTTCTTGGCCTTTTTCAGAGAATATGAATGATAACACCAAAACTTTTTCTCCACTCATGATTAGCGGTTGGGTGAAGCCATTTATTGACAAACTACTGTGTTTTCTCTTTTTAAATCATAATGACAACCCAAAACATCCAAATGTCCCTGATCTAAAGTTCACATACCCCATTTCTTAATACCCTGTAACCCTCTAACATCAATGACAGCTTGAAGTATTTTGTGTTAGTTGTGGATGAGGGTCTTTATTTTCTCAGATGGTAAAGCTGCCCACTCTTCTAGGCAAAAAGCCTCCAGTTCCAGTAAATTCTTGGGCTGTCTAGCATGAACTGCACACTTGAGATCTCCCCAGAGTGGCTCAATGATATTGAGCTCAGGAGACTGAGATGACCACTCCAGAACCTTCACTTTGTTCTGCTGTAGCCAATGACAGGTCAACTTGGCCTTGTGTTTTGGATTGTTGTCGTGTTGGAACGTCAAAGTACATCTTATGCACAGCTTCCGGCCTGGTGAGTGCAAATTTACCTCCAGTATTTGCTGATAATGTGCTGCATTCATCTTTCCTTCAACTTTGTCAACTTCGACCTTTGTAGCTCACACATCCCCAAAACATCAGTTTTGGGGATGTGTTTACCACCTCCTGCCGCCTCCAATTCAAAAATATTTCCAGAATTTGTCCCTTCCTCAACCCATAATCTACTAGCATGCTAGCACACCCTCTCATCATCTCCCGTCATTACTGCTGAAATATCATACTCTGTGGCCTCCAGACAAACACTCTCATACCTCTCCAGTCCATCCTTATCTCTGCTTACTCTACCTCTCTCCTCATTACTCTTCTGCCAATCGCTTCACTGGTTTCGAATTCTCCAGTGAATTCAGTTTAAACTGCTAACAATAACTTACAAGGCAATCAATAATCTGTCTACAACTATATCTCCAAAATAACCACCTAACTAACCATGTAATCTATGGTTCTCACAAGATCTGCTTCTCTCCTCTGCTCTGATACATTTATCACCCAGTTGCAGCAAAATTGTTTCTGAGCATCACCCATCCTATGTAGTTCAACATCTCAACATATCCGACTGACTCCCACATTTGGAATCTTCAGGCACAACCTGAAAACTCATGTTTTCAGAAGTGCATATGTAAGCAGGTTGTGGGATGCAGTGACCGACAGGTGGCAGACCAAGGGTTAACAGGTTTTAATAAACAGGGTCTTACTCCACGCAGGGAGATAGGGAAAACATGAGGTACAATGTAGGCAGAATAGGGAAATCATAAGGTACAATGCAGGCAGAATAGGGAAAACGGTTTGGTTGGGGAAAAAAAAGTCAACATAGGTAAAACAAAGAAAGTTGTTTTCAATGAAGTCACTTATCCATCAGGCGTCTTCCTGACAGGAATGGTTCCAGAGGGGTCACGGTGTGTAGATAGAGATGGTGAATGATGTAGCAAGAAATGGAGGACACAGGTTTCCTGTCTCTTTACCTGGTTTACTGAAGAATTCAGGCAGCCACAGTCCAGGGTTCCAGATCACAGGTGCAGGTATGGTCCGGCCGGCTTGCAAGCGAGTTGGGAGTCCCCCTTATCAGGTGGGCTTAGAAGCCTTCCTTCTAGCACTGTGGTGTAGTCCCTTGCTGCCTTAAGCCTCTCACAAGGTCCTCATGTGTTCTCTCTGTCCTCCAGGTTGGTAGGACACTACCCGTACGACAGGTAGCTTGAGCCTTTTTACAGGATAACTATGCGCTACTGTGTCATCAGGTGTAAGAGCGGTTAGGTGACTTGTAATCCAGCTGTCCTGCCGGATTCTGCTGTGAGACGTGGAGTCCCTCACAACCTCGGTCTTCCGGTTACTGGTGTCTGCGCTCAGTAGGGAGGTAGTCCCCACTTCTCATGGCTGCACGGCCCCTTCAGTCTTCCTGACTTTCACTGTCTGACTGCTCTCTTCTCTGTCCCTCTGACAGACTGTCTGCTCCCACTTTCCCTCCAGACCAGAATCTATATAGGGGAGCCACCCACAAGCTGGATCAGAACTCCCCCTTCTGGCCTGGAGTATGAACATGTTGTATGCTTGTGGTTACCTGATAAAAGAGATCCTTTCTCGCTTCCAAGCGTGACATCATTCTCCCCATGAGGAAAGCAATGCCACTGTGACAACCAGGAACCTGGGGTGTCACACTGCGACATACTCCAATGGACTACTCAAGTCAAATCCTTCATGTGCCTGAGCTGCGCAGACACCTCACCATAGATGGTCGACACCTTCTCCACCTCTTCTCGGCATCCAACGTCGTGGCTCTGTCTTGCTCTTGGTGGGGCTCTCCTCTTCCCACTGTACCATTCACTCCAGGGGCAGTGCTCCCTCCAATTAGCAAAACCTTCAGAGGGGTGAGCATATCCTCGCCGTCGTCGATCTCGTGTAGGGCAATTTCTGGACAGGTGCCCCACTCTTCCGCATATCCAGCACTCACTTCTGAGCCTGTCTGGTGGGTGCTTCCTTCTGGATCGTCGAACTCCACGGGAAGCGTATCCCATCTGTGAATGCTCTTCACTCCACGACCTGGAAGCAAATTTCAGGGTGATTGCTGGGGTGCTTCTGATGCTCCGCACCTCTCCTCTAACCTCCTTCATCATTTTCTGCTAGTTACCTTGGGGTATGATGGTGAGCTCCAAGACAGCAGGAAGGGTTTTCTTCAGGCCTTCGACTTCTTCCCAAATTTTTCCCATTCCTTGCTGTAATTCGCAGGACCACTTCAGCTCTTCCTCATTCGGGGTGGGTACTCAGCAAAATTGGACCATCTCTGTCAAGGCTGCAACCCCCTGTTCCTGCTCGTGTATGCGCACTTCGCTCCCCACTTCAGTAAACGTCATGCGCGGGTTTGTCCGCAAGTGCTCCTGCAAAACCCGCTTTAATAGCATGTCTTGCAAGCCTGTCACCAGCTGGTCTCGCAACACTAGGTTAGGGGGTCCTACACCTGCATGATCTTTCTTAATAATGGCAGTGTGTATTTCCTGTAGCCCGCTCATATACTGCGTCAGTCTCCCATCTCTCTTTGAATATGCCTAAAGAAATGCATGCGTAACTCCCCTACGTCCATGGGGTCACCATGTGTCTCTTCTAGTATCTGTAACACCTTGTCAAAAATGTCTCGCTCATGGGGAGGTCGCAGCATGATGGCATCCCTTGCTTCTCCATCAAGGGCCATCAAGGCAATCTCCTCCTCTAACGCAGTGGTCATGGGGTACATCCTCATCATCCCCCTGACCCGCTCAGTCCACCTCTACAACATGGTGTTATTTCCAGTAAATTTTGGGAGGTTGCTCCATACTGCCCCCAGCGGTATACTGGCTCTTGGGGCACCCCTGACCGCTTGGTCGGCCACCTCGGTGTCCGTAGACTGCAACCTGCCAACTATGCCAAGTGTAAGCAGGTTGCGGGATGCAGTGACCGACAGGAGGCAGAACAAGGGTTAACAGGTTTTAATAAACAGGGTCTTACTCCACGCAGGGAGTGTCAAAGTTAAGCGAAGCTCAACGAATATGCACCAGGGAGTCAGCAGCAGTACCCGGTCACGGTCACAGTCTGTCAGGTAGCACACGTGCAGCACTAACTGTTACAGAGCGATTGGCACCTCGATGCCTGAGTACTGACCTGCACACGACGGGCTTCTTGTCAGAGTCCCTGCGGTCCGTCTCCCTCTCCACCGGGCGTGTGCATCTGCTCCTAATGTTCCTGAAGCAGGAGTGCTCTCTGGCAGTTACTGGACACACACCGCACAGCTCGCTCTCCCTGGTCCCTGCCGTTGGCGGCGGGCAACGCTGATCTGTCTGGCGCCGGTACTCCCGGCTGGAGCACTATTCTCTGTGGCAACTGTAACATCCGGCTCAGCCCTGCTCCGTGGCAACTGTAACATCCGGCTCAGCCCTGCTCCGTGTACATGACTCTACACGGCTCTTCTATACAGACCGTCACCACGCCGGCACTCTCTGGTGAGGGAAGCAGAGTGCGCTGCTCACCGCTCTGCTCTCTTCGCTGCCCTCTCTGTTGTGAACTATACTTGTTGGCTCCCTCTTGTGGTCACTAGTGATTTGGCACTTGGATTGTCTTTTACCAGGTTGGTACTCACCTGCTTCGTTAGGCCTGGGGTGTTGCTATTTAAACTTCCTGGATTCTCAGTCCAGTGCCTGGCATCGTTGTAATCAGTTCATTTCTGTTTGCTCCTGTCTTCAGGTCCTGGTTCTTTGCAAGATAAGCTAAGTCCTGCTTTCTTATTTTTGATCATTTGCATTGTTTATATTTTTGTCCAGCTTGTACAAAATGTGATTCCTGATATCGCTGGAAGCTCTAGGGGGCTGATATTCTCCCCCCACACCGTTAGTCGGTTTGGGGGTTCTTGGATATTCAGCGTGGATATTTTGCAGGGTTTTTGCTGACCATATAAGTCATCTTACTATATTCTGCTATTAGTCAGTGGGCCTCTCTTTGCTAAAATCTAGTTCATTCTTACGTTTGTCTTTTCTTCTTACCTCACCGTTATTATTTGTTGGGGGCTTGTATTACTTTGGGGTCTTTTCTCTGGAGGCAAGAGAGGTCTTATTTTCCCTTATAGGGTTAGTTAGTTCTCCGGCTGGCGCGAGACGTCTAGGATCAACGTAGGCACGTTCCCCGGCTACTGTTAGTGTTTTTGCTAGGATCAGGTATATGGTCAGCCTAGTTACCACGTCCCTATGAGCTGGTATTTATGTTTGCAGACTTTGCTGTAATCTCTGAGATCCTTTGCCATTTGGATCATAACACCTCTCCACACCTCTGGCGCTTGACTGACTTGCTTTGCGCGCTTTTTCTTTTTTATGCCTCTGTCGCTGCGCGCCCTTTTCTTGCTCCTCCCACTCTCCTGGGTTCAAGAGTTGGTACAGCTTACTCACGCTTCCCACCCTGAAAAGGGGAAGGTCTGCCTCTCTAAAGCTTACCCCCAGAAACAGAGGATGCAGCCCTTTTAGTTTCAGACCCGGCATGCAGGTACCCGTGGTCTCGTTGGCCCCCTTACACATACAGCCTACAATAACCACTCTACCAGTTCACTCCTAACAGAGCTACAGCAACCCCCAACCTACTGTCTCCCTCTGTTATACACTTGTGCCTGGCTTTGGCTCTGCTCTCTACACCCCAGTCCACTAAACTTTATTGTTCTCTATGTCAGGCAAGTAGATCATAGCTCAGCATGCTCGCATGTGTTGAGCTTCCTAGGCATATATAAGGCTTACCAGGACACACGCCTTTGTCTTTGTATTAAAACTTTTAGTTTGTCTATGCCCAGCTCCTTGTCTGCGGTCTCCAGAATGTCTCCTGGCTGTCTGCAGCTTCTAGTCCCTCAGTTATCTGTCTGTGGTCCCTTGAATGTCTCCCATCTGCCTGCAGCTTCTAGTACCTGCGCTATATGTCTGTGGTCTCCAGGATGTTACCTGGCTGCTTGCATCTTTGAGTCCCTCAGTTACCTGTCTATAGTCTACAGGATGTCTCCTGGCTGCCTGCGGCTTCCAGGACCTCTGCTGACTGTCTGCAATCTCCAAAACATTTCTGGTCTGCATGTGTGGCGCCCCAGGGTTCTGGTCGTCACAGTAATGTTGCTTTCCTCATGGGAAGAATGATGTTACATTTGGAGGCAACGAAGGAGAACTCTTTGTCAGGTAACACAATGCATGCAACATGTTCACACTCCAGACCAGAAGGGGGAGCTCTAAGCCTGTTTAAGGTGAACTCCACTATAAAAACATCCTGATCTGGAGGGAAAGGGTGCAGTTCCAGTCAGAGAGACAGAGGAAAAGGAAGCAGAGGAGCCGTGTAGCCTGTAGTGCTACAGCTCCTGGAAGGAGACATTTCAGAAAGCAGAATATGTTGCAATGAGCGTGCAGGAAAGCAAAGCACAGAAGAGGATACCAGAAGGGGACCAGCCCCGAGCAGGCTGCCTCCTTCTGAGGTGCAGATAACACTGGTAGCCGGAACACCGAGGTAGTAAGGACCTCTACGCCTTACTTCAGAGACTGGCAGGACAGCTAATTGCACGTTACCTATCTGCACCTACACCCAGGAGGCACGGTGGCACTCCTCAGAGGCTGGGGCATGCTAGAGTCCCTATAAATTGCCTCAAGCCACCAGTCATACGGGTTTTGTCCTATCCGACTACGGGGGACAAAGAGAGAAACACCACATCTGTGAGGACCTTATTTGAAGCTTATGCAGTAAGGGACTACACCACTACAGTGCAAGGGAAGGCTATTGATTTCCACCTGGACAAGGGGACTCCGGAATTGCCTCCAAACCGGCCGGACTCTACCTGCCCTGTGATCTAGTGCCCTGGACTTGCACCAGATCACAGGGCACAGGGCTGCTAAAACCAACAGTGAACAAGGTAAAGAGACTGCAATCCTGTGTCCTTGTTCTTCACTGCACCTCTCACCATTATACCATCTACATACTGGGAAGCCCTGGGGATATACTTCACCTGTGGGAAGGTATACCATCTGGCTGCCATAACATCACCCCAGCGGACCCCTTAAAGCAGCGTCGGTCACCCTGACCGAATACCACAGGTGGCGTCACGAACATAAACCTTATCCCTTTAAAGACCTTCCCTTTTATAAGGACGTCCCACGGCCACGGACCGGGTCAGCCACCGTGACATCCCCCTGTGAACCACAGGACCCGGTACCGAGTAACCCCCTTGCCCTGACGGGGTGCTTCAACTTGGTGTCACGAACAGGATGGACTGACCCAGTAAATTGGGTCATGTGCGCCTAAAAGACTGTGCCTAACTGTTTTGTGCTAAGAGACTGTTTATTGTCCATTGCCGCCAATATCCACCATTGCCGCGCCGCGTGGAGCGCGAGAGGGAGGAGCCGTACCTTTGTGGGCGGAGCCAGCCGGAAAGAGCATGAAGAAGGAAACGGGCGCCACTCTGCCTGGAAGTGAAGACGCCGTACCACGGAGCCAGAAGTGAGGACGCTGCAGCTACAGCGCCCATCATGCCGCTGTCCATGCCCTATATTTCTGGAGCGGCCTGGCTTCCACAATATTCCAGGGAGTCACACACATTAAGTGACTTTAAGGAAAGATTCTGCAGCCTATTTGAAGTATATCCCCTGACCGAGCATCAAAAGGTCAGCATCTTAATTGGGCAATTGATAGCTGCAGCCCTAAGAAAAGTGAAATCTGGGGAAAATGTGGACAAACGGACTGTGCGCAGATATTTGCTAAACTTAAAACCACCTTTGACACCCGCACCACTACAGAAATCAAATTGAAGTTTTATGGGTGCAAGCAGAGGGCACAGCATACGGACTATGCCCTTAATCTCCACAAGGCACTGCGGGCTGTCAAGCAGGTTGACCCTAACAGCGTGCAGGATGGAGACAAACTCTTAACAGAGTGGTTCATTGAAGGACTCCTGTGCAACAACCACAGAACCCAGCTGCGCTTCCTGGCCATGCAAAACCCTGACCTGCACTTTGCACAATTTAAAGACAAGGCCATCAAGGTGCTACATGAATCACAGCCCAGCCGCACAGTGCCCCCTAGGCGTCCAGCCCTCAGGTCCTTGCTGAGGCCGATGCCAAGGTCCTCAATGATGATTCCCTCGCGGGACTACGTCTCCAGCTGCAAGAGCTGACAAAAGAACTTTGCTGCATTAGCCCGGACGGTGCAATCCTTACAGGAGGCCTCCAAGGAGAAGATCAAGCTGGCTTCCAGACTGGAGGATGCTCCCTGGCGACGACAGAAGAGGACTCTGGCGACCAGAGGAAGGAACAACGATCGCTATCACCAGGATGGACAACCCATCTGCCGCCGCTGCGACCAGACAGGACACATCACAAGGTACTGTAATTTAAACGAGCGACCCCTGGGGCAGAGGGCCAACCCCCAGGAGTAGGACGACCAGGCCCATAGAATGGGCAAGCCAAGTACGTCGGAGGACGACCAGTCTTCCCTATTGTAATCGACGGCATCCCGATGAACGCTTTAGTGGACACCGGTTCTCAGGTAACAACTATGCCTTACTTCCTTTATAAATGTTATTGGGCTGACACAGACATTACTCGTGGCCCCCATGATGATTTCACCATAGTAGCCAGTAACAGCCATTGCCACAAGTGGGGTACAAAGAGGTCACCATTAAGGTGGGGTAGGTAGAATTGAAGGCCCAAGGAATGGTGATTGTTGATATTGACCAACGTGAACATAACCCCATGATGACCATTGGTACTAATGTCATATAAAATTGTCTTGCAGAGGTTATTGTCTTATTACAACAGGTGGCCAAAACTGCTGGTTCCAGTGAGCAACGTGTCCTGCAGAAAGAAATCAGAGCTCTGATGCAGGGACAGCATGCAGAACTATCTGGTGGAAAAATTGGCCGTGCCACAGTGATTGATTCAATCCCCATTGCAATACCCCCCAGGAGTGAAATGTTAATATGGTGTCGGGCAGCAATAGGCCTCAGAGGTAAAGACTACCAGGCCCTGGTAGAACCTGTGTATTCAGATAGTAGGCCCACAATCCTGACAGCCAGAGGGGTGGTTGAAGTCCGCAAGGGGAGGGTGCCAATACGTGTCCTTAACTGTGGAGAGAAGGAGGTCCTAACCAAATATGCCACACTCGCCAAACTGTTTACTGTTGATAATAATGTGATACAGGCAACAGAACCCTTGGTCACGTCCAACCAGGCGGGGTACAATGGCTCTGCAGGACAAATGGAAGATTGGTGTCAGAAATTACACGTGGGCACTGACTCTACCCCATCACACCAAAAACAAGGGGCTTAGAGGGTGGTCCATGAGTATGAGCGAGTATTCAGCAAACACCCACTAGCTTTTGGGCAGGTAAAAGGTATTCAACATCATATCCCCACGGGAGATCATTTGCCCTTTAAGGAGAGATACCGGCCTGTACCTCCAGCTCGTTATTAGTGTACTAAAGACATGTTACGAGAGATGAAAGAGGCTGGGGTAATCAGAGATAGTTGTAGCCCCTGAGCAGCTCCATTAGTCCTCGTCAGGAAAAAGGACGGCAGCATGAGAATGTGTGTAGATTATAGGCAGATAAACCGCATAACACACAAAGATGCATACCCACTGCCCAGAATAGAAGAGTCATTAGCTGCTTTAAAATCTGCTATTTCTCTACCTTGGATCTCACCAGCGGGTACTGGCAGGTTCCCGTAGCAGAGGCGGATAAGGAAAAGACGGCCTTCACCACACCAATGGGTCTCTGTAAATTCAACTACATGCATTCGGACTGTGCAACACCCCAGGAACATTTCAGAGGATGATGGAGGGCTGTCTTGGACACAAGAATTTCGAAACCATCTTGCTGTATCTGGGCGATGTCATCGTCTTCACCAAGACTTATGAGGACCACCTGAAGCACCTGGCCGAGGTGTTCGAAGCTCTGTCCAACTTTGGCCTAAAGGTAAAACCATCCAAATGCCATCTGTTAAAGCCCAAAGTGCAGTACCTGGGCCATGTGGTGAGCGCTGAAGGAGTGGCCCCAGACCCTGACAAGGTCACTATGATCAGAGACTGGCCAAAGCCAAGCAACCTCCAAGAAGTCCGGCAGTTCCTCGGGTTGGTAGGCTACTACAGAAGATTTATCAAAGACTTCACCAAGAAAGCCGCACCACTACAAGACCTGTTAGTGGGCCAATCCAAGAAAACCAAGGGTAAGAATACCCCATTTGACTGGGACGACGGACTGGAGAGATCCTTCACTCATTTGAAGTTGGCTCTGATGGGAGATGAGGTACTGGCTTACCCTGAATATAACCAACCGTTTGTGCTGTACACGGACGCCAGCAACATGGGACTAGGAGCCGTGTTGTCCCAGGTCCAGAAAGTGGAAAAAGCCTGGCTTGAATAAATAAATATCAAAAAAACAATATTTTAAATACAGGTAGAAGCAGGTTTTTTGTGAATAGACTAGTTAAAACATAACTTTTACTATATTACTTAAAAATAGATACATATAGTGAAAACAAGGTGCTCGTGCAAACAACAAAATTAACAAACAGCCATTAAAATGCCTTACTGCCTTAGGCAAATATATAGAGCCAAGTCTGATCTCTATTTGATAGAATATGCTCCACTCAGGTCTATAATACCCGGGACAGAGGGGGTCCCCCCCTAGATATTTGGTCAGGTATGCTCAACAATAAGCAGTGGTACTGCGCCACACCTAGACAGGGGGCCACATACCTTACGCGCAATTCAATAAATTTGAGGATGTCCCTTTACGGAACCCCACTGTGCGGGGTGTAATTTACACCAAATGATAGACCTTGATGTATGTCTAGCAATGTTCTAAAGCAATATGCTTCATACATGAGAGATACAAAATATTAACATGTGTCCTGAAAAAGGAAACCACAGACCCCCAGATATAGGCTAGAATACATCTATACCGTTTTTGTTTTTTTTTAAACAGAAAAAAAACAAAAAAACCTTTATGGTATACGTTCACAGCGGCCTACTCATGGGGTATAAGGTAAAATCATTTAATACTCATCTGCCTCCGCTGATAACCATCACAGTCTTAGTGCAGAATTGAGTTAGACCGGACAATCTTGTGCCTTTGGAAAAAAACGCACTTGTATGTCCTATTCATAGTTGCCTCCCGACGCGTTTCATCCTGAATAGACTCATCAGGGGATTATGGCATGTGTACATTAGAGGTGAGCAATCGCTGGCGTACCTGTATGCAGTCAGACTTATATCTGAAGTCCGCCGGCATTTACGGTCACGTGTTTCCGGGAGCCGAACTTCCGGTCTATTGGAGCGCGTGCACTCTCCTAACGCGCACATAATTGTGACCGGCCTCATGTAACCTGGACGCCCACGTGAGACATCCGGTTTGTTATAGGCGCGCGCACCGCATAGAGATGCGCACATCACCCAGGCAACTGCAATGCTAGATCGCTATAGCGTTACATCAGTTCCGGTCTGTGGACTTATTAACAAATTAAAGTTCCACAGGGGGTTGTGCGTGCCATATATCCTGAAAAAGAGGCACATATAACGGTAGATCAACCCTGGTAAACCGTTTAATTAGATAACCTCATTCTCATAAGTACGGGCAAAGTTATTACCCAAAAGCCAAAAGTCTATTATGTGCAGGTAAATCTAAAACCATAAAATTATTATACCCTCATGGACTACAGGAAATAGAGGATAAAAAGGATTTCATCAAAACTCAGAAAGAAGGATTAATTTACTCAAGCCATACTGGGTGACACGACAGTCCTTTAAAAGGGGAATGATAGAAAAGGGTGCAGATATAATGCTCACTATTAGGCCCTTGCTAACTTGACACCTACCTAACGCGGAGGTTGGCACCTTAATCCTGCGCAGTGGCGCCCCCACTCAACGACGGCTATCCCTAGCCTAGAAATCCCTAGTGTTCCCTGTTATTACAGGAAGGAAGAAAAGCTTAATTGGTCATTAAGACCCTGTGGTGTTATGGTTTGTAAACGAAAAATCCATTTACTCTCTCTTTGCAAGATGTTCTTGTCCCAATCACCACCTCTTTGGGGCTGGAACACCCTGTCTATCCCCATAAAGTTTATTATCTTGAGGTTGCCTTGGTGTACCCTATTGATATGATTTGCCACTGGAGTATCTCTCTTATTGATCGTGTCTCTGTGGTGCTCCCCCACTCTTCTTCTCAATTCTCTGCATGTTTTACCAACATATTCAACCCCACATTCACACGTCATTTTGTAGATCACCCCCTTTGTTTTGCAGTTTATGAAGTGATTAATGTGGAAAGTTCTACCTGTCACGTTACTGGTGAATTCGTTTCCTTGGCGTAACGCCCAACAATATTTACAGCTGCCACATTTGTAACAACCCTTGACTCTTTCACCCAACCATGTGGGATTCGCTTGGGGGACAGGGGGGGTGAAATGGCTGTGGAGCACTCTGTCCTTTATGGAGCGGCCCTTTCTGAAAGTAATTTGAGGAGTGGGGGTCAGAAATTTCTTAAGATCACCGTCCATCTGTAGGATGGGCCAGTGTATTTTTAGGATTTCTCTTAAATCCTTTGCCCCATTTGTATACCTGGTAATTAGTCTAATGCCATTATCATCATCCTTTTTTGGGGTTGGTATCAAAAGATCTTTTCTTTGCTTACTTCCAGACGACCTGAATGCTTCCTTAAGAATCTTATCCGGGTACCCCCGTTCTCGGAAACGTGTCCTCAGATCATCCGCCTGTCTTTGGTACACAGAATTCTCAGAGCAGTTTCTTCGTATCCGAAGATACTGCCCTTTGGGGATGCCCTTCTTAAGAGAAAAAGGATGGTTTGACTCCCATCTCAAAAGGGAACTAGACGATGTTGGTTTTCTGTACGTGCTGGTGGTCAACTGACCATCCCCCCCTCTCTATGAGAACATCCAGAAATGGTAATTTATGAGGATCCATCTCATATGTGAAATGTAGACCCAGATCATTCTGGTTGAGACCTGACACAAAGGAGACAAAACCAGCCTCACTACCTCTCCAGATGACGAAAACGTCATCTATATACCGCAGCCACATAACGATGCTGCTGTCGGCCAAAGATGCCTCGCCAAAAATGACATTCTCCTCCCACCAGCCCAGGAGCAGATTAGCATACGAGGGGGCACAAGGGCTCCCCATTGCAGTGCCCCTGAGCTGGTGGAAATAGGCGCCATCAAAAAGGAAATAATTTCTTGTAAGACAAAATTCTAGGGCTTGTAACACAAATTCATTATGCTGGCGAAACTGTCGCCCCCTTGTACTCAGAAAATAGTCCACAGCCATTACACCTTTCTCGTGTGGGATAGAAGAATAAAGTGCTTCCACATCATAAAACAGGGATCGTTCCTAGGCACCTCAGAATAGCCATTTCTCCGGGATACAGGTACAAAGGGACAGAATTTCTCAAGAAGTGGGAGAAAGAGGCTACAGATAGTTCCCTGAGGCTCATGAGATTACTCCTTGATGAGGAGAGATTGATGCTCGCTAAACTAAGCGAGGATTTGAAAGAGCAGATAGAGGTCACTAAAAAATTCTCCACTGAAACAGAGTTTAGCGGGAAAGAGAAAAGCCTCCAAAACACTATCGAGAAATTCCAGTATCACCTAAAAGAAAAGAAACATAAATTCTTCGTGAGAGATTTGCAGGATTTTCGAGAGGCGTAAGGCGTATTCTTTACCCAACCCGAAACCATCAAGGCCACAGGAGACGGACCTCTCTTCCTCTGAGGCCGAGTTTTCGGATTCAGATACTCGTTTTAAAAACTCGAGGGGTAAAACAAGAGGAAGAGGAGGAGGAGGAGGGGGATCACGGGGAGGTAGAGGAGCCAATAGAAGTTCACCACAGGGAGACCGTTTTTTAGATCTCAGTTATCCCTTGAGGAACAGGTCCAACCCCCGAAACCACCAATAAAAAACCTCGTTATTAATCTCTCCTCTAAAGAGCTAAGTAGAGAACAAATGGCCGTTTTAAGTAAGGGTTTGTCCTTCATTCCAACGACGGATTATGAGAGTTTTGAAGCGGTTAAAGATGTTAACATGTTTATCCGTCAACTCAAATGGAAAAAACATTTTGTCAGTGAGGATAAGAAGCGTTGTACTGAGTTGGGGATAAACGAGGACCTTTTAGGTGACGTTAGGTTTTTATTTCATCTTGGTGACATTGACCCCAACGAATTGGGTGAAGGACCATTTACTGATCTCAAAAACAGGAGTAGGCGGATGCCACTATGCAACTATGCAACTATGGGTGATCTTAGTCCCATTGATGTTTTTCTTAATTTGGTAACTAACGAGTTAATGGAGCTTGAATCAAAACCCAAAAGGAAGGGCTCCTATAACCTGACTAAAAACGAGATGAAGAGTTTATGCGAACTAGAAAGAGACCACGAAAGAGTCATAAAACCCTCTGATAAAGGGGGTAACGTGGTGGTGATGGATGTTGAACAGTATAAGACTCTTTGTTACTCTCTTCTTAGAGAAGAAATGGGATACGAGAGACTTGTGATGAACCCTACCCAGCAGTATCTTGGGCAATTGAAGGAGTTGATAACGGAGGCCTTCAATAAAAAATTGATAGATGTTCAATGTCCAGATGAAGGAGTTTCTGATACCCGTACATCCGATCGTATCAACATTCTACTGTCTTCCGAAAATACATAAAGGCACCAATCCCTTAAAAGGAAGACCTATAGTCTCAGGGATTGGTAGCCTTACACAAAATTTGGGATTGTACGTAGACCGCATCTTGAGACCTTTTGTCGTCTCGTTGAGCTCCTATACACGTGACACGACAGACCTTCTTTTGAAACTTGAAAGTGTGGTGCTCGATACAGATATGTTGTTGAGCTCCATTGATGTGGAAGCACTTTATTCTTCTATCCCACACGAGAAAGGTGTAATGGCTGTGGACTATTTTCTGAGTACAAGGGGGCGACAGTTTCGCCAGCATAATGAATTTGTGTTACAAGCCCTAGAATTTTGTCTTACAAGAAATTATTTCCTTTTTGATGGCGCCTATTTCCACCAGCTCAGGGGCACTGCAATGGGGAGCCATTGTGCCCCCTCGTATGCTAATCTGCTCCTTGGCTGGTGGGAGGAGAATGTCGTTTTTGGCGAGGCATCTTTGGCCGACAGCAGCATCGTTATGTGGTTGCGGTATATAGATGACGTTTTCGTCACCTGGAGAGGTAGTGAGGCTGGTTTTGTCTCCTTTGTGTCAGGTCTCAACCAGAATGATCTGGGTCTACATTTCACGTATGAGATGGATCCTCATAAATTACCATTTCTGGATGTTCTCATAGAGAGGGGGGGGATGGTCAGTTGACCACCAGCACGTACAGAAAACCAACATCGTCTAATTCCCTTTTGAGATGGGAGTCAAACCATCCTTTTTCTATTAAGAAGGGCATCCCCAAAGGGCAGTATCTTCGGATACGAAGAAACTGCTCTGAGAATTCTGTGTACCAAAGACAGGCGGATGATCTGAGGACACGTTTCCGAGAACGGGGGTACCCGGATAAGATTCTTAAGGAAGCATTCGGGTCGTCTGGAAGTAAGCAAAGAAAAGATCTTTTGATACCAACCCCCAAAAAGGATGATGATAATGGCATTAGACTAATTACCAGGTATACAAATGGGGCAAAGGATTTAAGAGAAATCCTAAAAAAAACACTGGCCCATCCTACAGATGGACGGTGATCTTAAGAAATTTCTGACCCCCACTCCTCAAATTACTTTCAGAAAGGGCCGCTCCATAAAGGACAGAGTGGTCCACAGCCATTTCACCCCCCCTGTCCCCCAAGCGAATCCCACATGGTTGGGTGAAAGAGTCAAGGGTTGTTACAAATGTGGCAGCTGTAAATATTGTGGGGCGTTACGCCAAGGAAACGAATTCACCAGTAACGTGACAGGTAGAACTTTCCACATTAATCACTTCATAAACTGCAAAACAAAGGGGGTGATCTACAAAATGACGTGTGAATGTGGGGTTGAATATGTTGGTAAAACATGCAGAGAATTGAGAAGAAGAGTGGGGGAGCACCACAGAGACACGATCAATAAGAGAGATACTCCAGTGGCAAATCATATCAATAGGGTACACCAAGGCAACCTCAAGGTAATAAACTTTATGGGGATAGACAGGGTGTTCCAGCCCCAAAGAGGTGGTGATTGGGACAAGAACATCTTGCAAAGAGAGAGTAAATGGATTTTTCGTTTACAAACCATAACACCACAGGGTCTTAATGACCAATTAAGCTTTTCTTCCTTCCTGTAATAACAGGGCGCAACAGGGATTTCTAGGCTAGGGATAGCCGTCGTTGAGTGGGGGCGCCACTGCGCAGGATTAAGGTGCCAACCTCCGCGTTAGGTAGGTGTCAAGTTAGCAAGGGCCTAATAGGGAGCATTATATCTGCACCCTTTTCTATCATTCCCCTTTTAAAGGACTGTCGTGTCACCCAGTATGGCTTGAGTAAATTAATCCTTCTTTCTGAGTTTTGATGAAATCCTTTTTATCCTCTATTTCCTGTAGTCCATGAGGGTATAATAATTTTATGGTTTTAGATTTACCTGCACATAATAGACTTTTGGCTTTTGGGTAATAACTTTGCCCGTACTTATGAGAATGAGGTTATCTAATTAAACGGTTTACCAGGGTTGATCTACCGTTATATGTGCCTCTTTTTCAGGATATATGGCACGCACAACCCCCTGTGGAACTTTAATTTGTTAATAAGTCCACAGACCGGAACTGATGTAACGCTATAGCGATCTAGCATTGCAGTTGCCTGGGTGATGTGCGCATCTCTATGCGGTGCGCGCGTCTATAACAAACCGGATGTCTCACGTGGGCGTCCAGGTTACATGAGGCCAGTCACAATTATGTGCGCGTTAGGAGAGTGCACGCGCTCCAATAGACCGGAAGTTCGGCTCCCGGAAGCACGTGACCGTAAATGCCGGCGGACTTCAGATATAAGTCTGACTGCATACAGGTACGCCAGCGATTGCTCACCTCTAATGTACACATGCCATAATCCCCTGATGAGTCTATTCAGGATGAAACGCGTCGGGAGGCAACTATGAATAGGACATACAAGTGCGGTTTTTTCCAAAGGCACAAGATTGTCCGGTCTAACTCAATTCTGCACTAAGACTGTGATGGTTATCAGCGGAGGCAGATGAGTATTAAATGATCTTACCTTATACCCCATGAGTAGGCCGCTGTGAACGTATACCATAAAGGTTTTTTTTTTTTTTGGTTTTTTTTCTGTTTTTAAAAAAAAAAAACGGTATAGATGTATTCTAGCCTATATCTGGGGGTCTGTGGTTTCCGTTTTCAGGACACATGTTAAGATTTTGTATCTCTCATGTATGAAGCATATTGCTTTAGAACATTGCTAGACATACATCAAGGTCTATCATTTGGTGTAAATTACACCCCGCACAGTGGGGTTCCGTAAAGGGACATCCTCAAATTTATTGAATTGCGCGTAAGGTATGTGGCCCCCTGTCTAGGTGTGGCGCAGTACCACTGCTTATTGTTGAGCATACCTGACCAAATATCTAGGGGGGGACCCCCTCTGTCCCGGGTATTATAGACCTGAGTGGAGCATATTCTATCAAATAGAGATCAGACTTGGCTCTATATATTTGCCTAAGGCAGTAAGGCATTTTAATGGCTGTTTGTTAATTTTGTTGTTTGCACGAGCACCTTGTTTTCACTATATGTATCTTTTTTTAAGTAATATAGTAAAAGTTATGTTTTAACTAGTCTATTCACAAAAAACCTGCTTATACCCAGGTCCAGAAAGGCAAAGAAAGGGTAATCGCCTACGCCAGCAGGAAACTTCGCCCCATCGAAAGGAACCCTGAAAACTACAGTTCCTGTAAGCTGGAGTTCCTCGCCATCGTCTGGGCAGTGACAGACAGATTCAAGCACTACCTGGCCTCGGCAAGATTTACCGTCTTCACAGATAACAATCCCCTGACACACTTGGACACAGCCAAACTAGGTGCCTTTGAGCAACGGTGGATGGCTCGGTTGTCCAATTATGATTTCACCATCAAGTACCATGCAGGGCAGAAGAATGCGAATGTCGATGCATTGTCTAGAATGCCCAACTTGCCAGAAACAAGAGAAGATTCAGAAACTCTCGAAGAAATAGAGTTATCAGCTTTCCATCTCCCCAGGGCGACTCAGTATTCCGATCACGTGAGGAACAGGTGCAAGGACAAACAGGACGCCACGCTGAATCCCCTGCCCCACCATGGATGGGCAGAGACCCAGGACAGTGACCCCACAGTCCGTTTGGTGAAAGAACTCCTGACGCAGGCAGGTTCACACCCTGGTCCAGATGATCCACAAGAGATGCAACAACTGTGGAAGGAGAAAGGCAAACTATTTATCTACGATGGTAAGCTGTGCTGAAGAAACATCGACCCACGCACTCACGAGTTAGTTTGGCAGATAGTGGTCCCAAGACAAGATGCGCCAATGGTTCTGGAAGCATACCACAATGGAGCAGGACACTTCGGATGGAAGAAGTTAGAGATTCTACTTCGTGGAAGGTTCTACTGGGTTGGCATGAGAAAAGCCATCAAAAAGTGGTGCCGAGAGTGTGGCCCATGTAGCTTGCGCAGAAAGGACCGTGACAGCCAGAGGGCTCCCCTGCAGCCCCTAGTCACCAAACAGCCACTTGAACTGGTGGCCTTAGACCATGTGAAGATAACTCCAAGTCGGTAAGGCTATGTTTATGCCTTGACTATTGTAGATCACTACTCCAGATTACTGGTAGTCGTACCTGTCAAGGACCTGACAGCAAAGACAGCAGCCAAGGCCTTCCAACAGCACTTCTGTAGACCACACGGATACCCAGAGAAAGTACTTACTGACCAAGGACCAGCCTTCAAAGCGGAAGTGTTTCAAGAATTCTGCAACCTCTATGCATGTAAAAAGATCAGAACCACACCGTACCACCCACAAACCAACGGAATGTGTGAGAAGATGAACCAAGTAGTGATTGACCTACTGAAAACCTTACCTATACAGGAAAGGAACTTATGGCCAGAAAAGTTACCAGACTTGGTAGACTTATACAACCACATTCCAGTGAATTCCACCAACTGCACTCCAGCATACCTGATGAGAGGAAGCTCCAGCAAACTACCTGTTGATCTAGATATGGGAGTCCTAACCCCAGAAAATACCTCATCTGATGCAGATTGGGATACAGAAAGACAACAAAAGTACTGCCAAGTACAAGAGTGCGTAGAGAGAAATCTATCACAAGCAAGACAAAAGCAAGAAAGAGACTATAACCAACATGCCCCTTCAATACCCTTGTCACCAGGTGAATAAGTGCTCAAACGTAAAAGAAGACTGCACAAACTTGATGACCAGTGGGAAGCAGAACATTACACTATTTTACCTTCAAACTTTGACACCACGAAAGTCTGCCTTATCAGCAAAGATGGAGGAGAAACTTCAACTGCAGTATCCAGAGACCATCTCAAAGTATGCCCTGATAAACTGAGGAACAAAGAAACAGACCCAGGAAGATCTCCACCCATGGAAGAAGAAAAGAAAATTCACACCGTTCTTGGAGATTTTCCCCAGTCTTGGACTCAAGTGCATCATGCCATAGTGATACTTGTCTTGATTTTTCCCCAGCTGGAAATACCAGAACAAAATGTGATTCCAGACTATCCTGAACCAGAAGAGACTCTGCACCAACAGGTTCAAGCAGCAAATGTCACCCCAGTAGTGGAACCAGAAAATCCACCATCTGCTATTGGTGAATCTGTCAGACCTACGGTGAATCTGAGACAACGCAGACTCTTGCCCAGTTAACCTACAAACAGTACAAACACTAGTGGGTCTACTACAGTAACGGCAGACATGTTAGATCAGGAACTACGCAGGTCTACTCATAGTACCAAAGGTCAAATCCCAGCTCGTTACGGGGAATAAAAATGTCAATAATCACTGTTTTTTGTTTGAATTGCTTGCTTACATTTGTTACAGGTTATATGGACATTGAGGTAATGGACAGTGAATTACCCAAAGACTTTTATTGTAAATAGTTTGCACCCTGGTTCTGCCCACTGTGCCGGGGCATGGGCAGAGCCTTTCTTTATTTCTACGGTCCAAAGACAACACCAGATGTACTTTTATAAACTTGTTTTTGCAACGTTCAAGTGTCCTCACCTCCCATAAAGGGAAGCCAAAGTTTTATAATTGTTCCAATATGTTTTTCAAAAATGTTTTTCAAAATGTTCACGGGGAGAGTGATGTTACATTTGGAGGCAACAAAGGAGAACTCTTTGTCAGGTAACACAATGCATGCAACATGTTCACACTCCAGACCAGAAGGGGGAGCTCTAAGTCTGTTTAAGGTGAACTTACCTATAAGAACATCCTGATCTGGAGGGAAAGGGTGCAGTTCCTGTCAGAGACAGAGGGAAAGGAAGCAGAGGAGCCGTGTAGCCTGAAGTGCTACAGCACCTGGAAGGAGACATTTCAGAAAGCAAAATACGTTGCAGTGAGCGTGCAGGAAAGCAAAGCACAGGAGAGGATACCAGAAGGGGACCAGCCCCGACCAGGCTGCCTCCTTCTGAGGCGCAGATAACGCCGATAGCTGGAACACCGAGGTAGTAAGGACCTCTATGCCTTACTTCAGAGACCGGCAGGACAGCTAATTGCACATTACCTGTCCGCACCTACACCCAGAAGGCACGGTGGCACCCCTCAGAGGCTGGGGCATGCTAGAGTCCCTATAAATTGCCTCAAGCCACCAGTCATACGGGTTTTGTCCTATCCGACTACGGGGGACAGAGAGAGAAACACCACATCTGTGAGGTGCTTATTTGAAGCTTATGCAGTAAGGGACTACACCACTACAGCGCAAGGGAAGGCTATTGATTTTCACCTGGACAAGGGGACTCTGGAATTGCCAGGAATTGTCTGTCTCTCGGTCTGTCTCTCTGTCTGTCTGTCTCTCTCTCTCTCTCTCTCTCTCTCTCTCTCTCTCTCTCCATGAAGCCCGGATAAGGGGCCAGGATGAATATATGGGGGGCAGGAAAAAAGGACCGGGATGGATACATATGAGGAGCCAGGATGGATACATATGGGGAGCAGGAAAAATGGACCAGGATAGATACATACAAGGGGCCAGAATGGATGCATATGGGGCACGAGGAGCCAGGATGGATACATATGGGAAGGCCAGGATATATAAATGGGGGGACAGGACAAAGGACCAGAATGCATATGTAGGGGATGCAAATGCATATATTGTTCCCTCTTCTCCCCAACCCCTCTAAGTATGTATAATATGATGTGTATTTGATTAATGTGCTCGTACATGGTGGCACGGCTACACATAAAGTGTATTGTCACCGTGTATAAGAGTACTGCTATACACTGCTTGTGTATTGCTCTATAAAGATATGTGTTTGCACTCACACTTTGTGATAGGGAAAGATTGTCCCCAGGCCTAGTATACGGATAGGGGCATAGTGTCCATAGTTGGCCATTAGAGGGGGGCATTGTAGTGCATATTTAGAGTAGGAGGGGCACAGTGCATAAGTATAGTGCAGCTTCCTGCTTTTAGTCAGTTTGAGTCAGGGCCTGGGCGCCCGTTCAGCTCACAGGGCTGCCTGGCCAGAAGTCGCTGTGCCCCGCAACATTTAAGAAGGGGCCCAGCATAGAACAGTTACAAGGAAAGGATTCCTTATAGGAGGAAAAGAGAACAGACGTGCTGCGGATGCAGCTGAAGGAAATCTGTCCCTATAGAGCAAGAAGACAGGCCAGCAGGGTCACTACACATGAGATGTGGCAGATCTTTGCCTGGGCGGTAGTATGGTACTTAGAACCGGGGCAAAATGGTATAGGACTCCCCCATGTGAGACAAGAATTCAGGACAGAATCTATTCTGCCAGACCGACAGAAGCTGTCCGACCTGGGGTTGAATGCAAAGAAGGAAAGGACAGAGCAGGGACAGAGAAGGATGTGTTGTATGCGTTACTTGAAGTTCCTGTAATTGATCAAGCTGTGTTTAGTAAAGAAGTTATGGTTGAAGTTAACCTGGAGTGTGTTTCTTTTATTCCTGAGCCGTCTGTGAGGAAACCATCCCCGTATCGAGCAAGTCCAGATGATGCAGAAAGCCAGCACAGAGGTAACGCAGCAAAGAATTGTGAACTTTTATGGGGAAGGGACCAGGGAGTCATACAAGGATTACTGTCGGCCATGACTACCACTCTAGCACCCCCTGGCCCTTCCTTCACATATATATGGGGGGCCATGATGCAGATATATGGGCGACTATGATGGATATAAGGTTGAGCCTGGATGTGTATATATATATATATATATATATATATATATATATATATATATATATATATATATATGGGCCAGGATCGATATATGGCGGGCCAGGATGGATTTATGTGGGTTGGCAGGACAAGGGAACAGGATGTATATATATGGGGGGCCAGGATGCATATATATGGGGGAGCCAGGATGCATATATACTGTATGGGGAGTCAGGATGGATACATGGTAGAGCCAAGATGCATGTATATGGGGGATCCAGGATCGATATAAGGGGGACCAGGGTGGATTTATGAGGGGGGGCAAGACAAGAGAGCAAGATGCATATATATGGGGGGCAAAAATGGATATATATGGGGGGCTAGGAGGATATATGGGGGGCAGGACAAGGATGGATATATAGGGGTTAGCCAGGATGGACATATATGGTGGAGCCAAGATGGATATATATGGGGGGCCAGGATGTGTATATGGTAGTGCCAAGATGCATACTTTATATATGGGGGGCAGGATCAATATATGGGGGGCAAGATGGATTTATGGTAGGGCAGGACAAGGGACCAGGATGCATATATATGGGGAGCCAGGATGGATATATATTGGGGAGCCAGGATCGATATATATGGGGGGCCAGTATGTATATATATATATATATATATATATATATATATATATATATATATATATATATATATATATATACACTCACCGGCCACTTTATTAGGTACACCATGCTAGTAACGGGTTGGACCCCCTTTTGCCTTCAGAACTGCCTCAATTCTTCGTGGCATAGATTCAACAAGGTGCTGGAAGCATTCCTCAGAGATTTTGGTCCATATTGACATGATGGCATCACACAGTTGCCGCAGATTTGTCGGCTGCACATCCCAAAGATGCTCCATACAAGGCAGGATGGATCCATGCTTTCATGTTGTTTACGCCAAATTCTGACCCTACCATCCGAATGTCGCAGCAGAAATCGAGACTCATCAGACCAAGCAACGTTTTTCCAATCTTCTACTGTCCAATTTCGATGAGCTTGTACAAATTGTAGCCTCAGTTTCCTGTTCTTAGCTGAAAGGAGTGGTACCCGGTGTGGTCTTCTGCTGCTGTAGCCCATCTGCCTCAAAGTTCGACGCACTGTGCGTTCAGAGATGCTCTTAGGCCTACCTTGGTTGTAACAGGTGGCGATTTGAGTCACTGTTGCCTTTCTATCAGCTCGAACCAGTCTGCCCATTCTCCTCTGACCTCTGGCATCAACAAGGCATTTCCGCCCACAGAACTGCCGCTCACTGGATTTTTTTTCTTTTTCGGACCATTCTCTGTAAACCCTAGAGATGGTTGTGCGTGAAAATCCCAGTAGATCAGCAGTTTCTGAAATACTCAGACCAGCCCTTCTGGCACCAACAACCATGCCACGTTCAAAGGCACTCAAATCACCTTTCTTCCCCATACTGATGCTCGGTTTGAACTGCAGGAGATTGTCTTGACCATGTCTACATGCCTAAATGCACTGAGTTGCCGCCATGTGATTGGCTGATTAGAAATTAAGTGTTAACAAGAAGTTGGACAGGTGTACCTAATAAAGTGGCCGGTGAGTGTATATATATATATATATATATATATATATATATATATATATATATATATAGGGCAGCCAGGATGGTTATATATGGGGGAGCCAGGATGCATGTATATGGGGGTCTAGGATGGCTATATGGGTGAGCCAGGATGCATATATAGTGGGATCAGGGTGAATATATGGGGGGAGCCATGATGGATTTATGGGGGGGAGGCCAGGACAATGGAACAGGATGGATATATGGGGTCCAGGAGAGAAATATAGGGGGGGGGGGCCGGACAAGGGACATATGGGGGCCAACATGGATAGCTGGGGGGGCAGGATGGATATCTGGAGGCCAGGTTGTACAAGGGACACAGGGGGCCAGGCTGGGGCATATTATAAAATAAAGGGGGCCAGGCTGGGTGAGATTATTAAATAAAGGGGGCCAGGATGGGCGAGAATATTAAATAAAGGGGGCCAGGATGAGGCACTAAATTACTGTTTTGGAGCCAGAATGAGTAACATGCTATATTAGTTTATGGTGACAAGTGGGGAGCATAATTTCTTTAGGGTCCAATTAGGGACATTATTGCCACTGTAATATAATTTACTTTTTAGGAAACTGTTTTCCTTGAAAGAAACAAAAGGGGGCTCCTGTTACTGTGCAGGGCGACACTACGTAGCTTTTTTTCTTCATCTGACATGTAGAAGTCAGGGAAAAAGTGGGGAAAGTGCTCTGGAAGCGATCAGCTATTGAGAACTGTGTGTTATTTTTTGCAGAGATGAGTCCTGGCTGGAAGAAGTGATGGCGGTCTGTGCTGGCTGAAGAAGAAAAGTGAAGAAGGACTTCAACTAGAGATGTCACCGGTGAGTCAGTGTGTTACATATACATGCACACTATACACTATATACTGTGTACAGAGTTCCCGTGTATTATGTCAATGGTGATCACTGCATTACTTGTACACTGACACTACATACAGGGCTCCTGTGTATAATGTCACCAGTGATCACTGTATTACCTGTACACTGACACTATATAATAATAATCATCTTTATTTATATAGCGCCAACATATTCCGCACCACTTTACAGTTTAACAGTATCAAACACACCAGTCATAAGTAACAACGTTAACAATACAATAATTAAAGCAAAATAAGACGACCCTGCTCATGAGAGCTTACAATCTACAATGAGGTGGGGGAGATACAAAGTACAGATGTCTATTTACAATGATGTATTTACAATGATGGTCCAGCCATCTTCAGGGGGTGGGGGATAGATGGAGATAGTGAATGGGCTACACACACAAACATAAAATTACTTTGATTAGTGAACGTGGTAGGCCGCTCTGAACAAATATGTTTTGAGCGAGCGCCTAAAACTGCAAATTGTGGATGGTCCTAATATCTTGGGGTAGAGCATTCCAGAGGATTGGCGCAGCACGGGAGAAGTCTTGGAGTCGGTAGTGGGAGGTACGGATTTGTGCAGAGGTTAGTCGAAAGTCATTTGCAGAGCGCAGGGTCGGTTAGGCCGATAGACCAAAATGAGGGAGGAGATGAATGGGGGTGCCGCACTGTGGAGAGCTTTGTGGGTGAGAACAAGTACTTTGAATTGTATCTTGTAATGAATGGGCAGCCAGTGTAACGACTGGCAAAGAGCAGGGCCGGCGTTAGGGGCAGGCAGACCAGGAAGCTGCCTGGGGCCCCCGCTCCCCCAGGGGCCCCCAGCTAGCGGCAAGTCACGCAGCTGCTATGGGGCCCCTGTGAGGCAGGGGGGCCCGCCTGCCGCCAGCGCCGACTCCCCCGCCGCATTGAACTATACCAGCGTCTGCCGGTACAGTTCAAAGCAATGATGGAGGAGAGAGCGTCACCTGACGCTCCCTCTCCCATCATTCCCCACTCTGCCTCTGACACAGCAGGTGCGCGTCATCGTGTACTCACTGTGCGCCAGGCAGTGCGGCGGCAGCCGCCGACACAGGAGCAGGGAGCAGCGCGGGCTCGGGGAGAGGTAAGGAGCTTGTGTTTTTTTTGTTTTTTTTTACTGGACTGTGCGTCCTTTCTCTGGAGGAGAGAGGAGGGGAGGGAAGGGGGGATGTGAGCTGTGCTGTATACTACTGTGTTCTCTGCTGTATACTACTGTGGGCTCTGCTGTATACTACTGTGGGCTCTGCTGTATACTACTGTGTGCTCTGCTGTATACTACTGTGGGCTCTGCTGTATACTACTGTGGGCTGTGCTGTATACTACTGTGTGCTCTGCTGTATACTACTGTGGGCTCTGCTGTATACTACTGTGGGCTGTGCTATATACTACTGTGGGCAGTGCTGTATACTACTGTGGACTCTGCTGTATACTACTGTGGGCTCTGTTGTATACTAATGTGTGCTCTGCTGTATACTACTGTGGGCTCTGCTGTATACTACTGTGGGCTCTGTTGTATACTACTGTGGGCTCTGCTGTATACTACTGTGGGCTCTGCTGTATACTACTGTGGGCTGTGCTATATACTACTGTGGGCAGTGCTGTATACTACTGTGGGCTCTGCTGTATACTACTGTGGGCAGTGCTGTATACTGCTGTGGGCTCTGTTGTATACTACTGTGGGCTGTGCTGTATACTACTGTGGGCTGTGCTGTATACTACTGTGTGCTCTGCTGTATACTACTGTGGGCTCTGCTGTATACTACTGTGGGCTGTGCTATATACTACTGTGGGCAGTGCTGTATACTACTGTGGGCTCTGCTGTATACTACTGTGGGCTCTGCTGTATACTACTGTGGGCAGTGCTGAATACTACTGTGGGCTCTGTTGTATACTACTGTGGGCTGTGCTGTATACTACTGTGGGCTGTGCTGTATACTACTGTGTGCTCTGCTGTATACTACTGTGGGCTCTGCTGTATACTACTGTGGGCTGTGCTATATACTACTGTGTGCTCTGCTGTATACTACTGTGGGCTCTGCTGTATACTACTGTGGGCTCTGCTGTATACTACTGTGGGCTCTGCTGTATACTACTGTGGGCTCTGCTGTATACTACTGTGGGCTCTGCTGTATACTACTGTGGGCAGTGCTGTATACTACTGTGTGCTTTGCTGTATACTACTGTGGGCTCTGCTGTATACTACTGTGGGCAGTGCTGTATACTACTGTGGGCAGTGCTGTATACTACTGTGGGCTCTGCTGTATACTACTGTGGGCTCTGCTGTATACTACTGTGGGCAGTGCTGAATACTACTGTGGGCTCTGTTGTATACTACTGTGGGCTGTGCTGTATACTACTGTGGGCTGTGCTGTATACTACTGTGTGCTCTGCTGTATACTACTGTGGGCTCTGCTGTATACTACTGTGGGCTGTGCTATATACTACTGTGTGCTCTGCTGTATACTACTGTGGGCTCTGCTGTATACTACTGTGGGCAGTGCTGTATACTACTGTGGGCTCTGCTGTATACTACTGTGGGCTCTGCTGTATACTACTGTGGGCTCTGCTGTATACTACTGTGGGCAGTGCTGTATACTACTGTGTGCTTTGCTGTATACTACTGTGGGCTCTGCTGTATACTACTGTGGGCAGTGCTGTATACTCAGGTACGGACTGGGGACGAAATTCAGCCCTGGCATTTGAAATTACACAGGCCCATGTTGTCCCCGTCCCCATGAACCAGATGGGATATATCACTAATATTACCCTGGATGGAGGAAAGGTAGATTTACTACAAGAACAATAATTCTAATTACACCCACGGCATGCTGAGGTAAGTGACGGAGTGACCGGCTTTGTGCTCCGTCACAACTGTTAACAGTAAGGGTTTCTTGTGAACATTGATTCTGTTTACAATGTAGCAGACAAGGCAGCCCACAACCAGACCAGCCCTTCTGGCATTTGCCAGAATTGCCAAATGGCCAGTCCGGCCCTGTGTATACTACTGTGGGCTCTGCTGTATACTACTGTGTGCTTTGCTGTATACTACTGTGGGCTCTGCAGTATACTACTGTGGGCTCTGCTGTATACTACTGTGGGCAGTGCTGTATACTACTGTGGGCTCTGCTGTATACTACTGTGGGCTCTGCTGTATACTACTGTGGGCAGTGCTGTATACTACTGTGGGCAGTGCTATATACTACTGTGTGGGCTGTGCTATATACTACGTAGCTGTGCTATATACTACTATGTGGGCTGTGCTATATACTATGGGGGTATATTATATTCTATGGGGGAGGCTGTGTTATATACTATGTGGCTGTGTTATATATTTGGGGGGTACATTATACATTATATTCTATGGAGGGGGCTGCATTATATTCTGTGTGGGGCTTTATTAGATTTTATGAGGGATGATTGCATCATACCCTTTGATGGGGCTACATTATATTCTATGGGGAGGTGGGCTGTATTATATCCTGTTCGGGGCTACATTATATTCTATGGGGGGGGCTGTATTATATTTATATTCTATGAGGGGCGATTGCATCATACTCTATGAGGGGGCTGCATTATATTCTATGGGGGGCTGCATTATATTCTATGGGGAGGTTACATTATACTCTGTGGGGGGGTTACATTATACTCTGGGGTGGCTGCATTATACTCTGTGGGGTGGTGGCTGCATTATATTATATGTGGGCTGAATTATACTGTATTGAGGACTATGGGGAATGCATTATACTATATGAAGAACTATGGGGTGCATTATACTATGGGAAGTGAAATGTACTACATGGATGACTATGGCGGTGCATTATACTATATGGAGCACTGTGAGGAGTGTATTATACTATATGGAGGACTATGGGAAGTGTATAATACTATATGGAGGACTATGAGGAGTGTATTATACTATATGGAGGACTATGGGGCACATTATATTATATGGAGGACTATGGGGTGTATTATACTAAACAAGCAAAATGCTGCATATTCATTGGGTGATTGGATTGTTTATGCTGGAATAAAAATCCTTGTTCTCAGCAGCACATCGCCGGTGTAAACTGTAGATGTGCTGTTGATAACATGATACTGTATGGTGATCTGTTAGTGATCTATTAGTGATCGTTCTGTCCCCTTCATTCTTTCTCAGATGGTGGAAAGAGGTAGGGAAACAAGCGTCCAACGACTTCACTATTGTCGATCACACTCGTTTAGCGGCCTGAGATCAGCGCATGTAAATACAACCGAAATGCTTCTGTATGATGTGCAATATGTTAGCATTTGGGGCCCCATTTTAAACTTTGCCTAGGGCCCCACTTTGCCTAAAACCGGCCCTGGCAAAGAGCAGACGCGTCCGAGTAACGATTAGCTAGATGGACAACCCTGGCTGCTGCATTAAGGATAGACTGGAGAGGGGAAAGTCGAGTGAGGGGGAGGCCAATTAATAGAGCATTGCAGTAGTCCAGGCGGGAGTGGATCAAGGCGACATTGAGAGTTTTTGTTGTTTCCATGATGAGAAAAGGGCGGATTCTAGAGATGTTCTTTAGGTGTAAGCGGCACTAGCAGGCAAGGGATTGTATATGGGAGGTGAAGGAGAGATCGGAGTGAAACATAACACCCAGACAGCGCGCCTGCTGCCCAGGGTGTTATTATGGTGCCACCCACGGAGAGGGAAATGTCAGATTTAGGGAGGTTAGTAAATGGCGGGAATATGCAGAGCTCCCATATATAATGTCACTGGTATTCACAGGCCGAAACATGTTGGTTCTAGATGTCCCTTGGCTGATTTGTGGTGGTAATTTGTGGTCTGGTCACAGAATGGTGGTATTTATCCCCTGTATGTGGTATTATTCGGTCACTATGGAATATGTAGTCTAGTTATGCTGTGGCGGTATTTCTCCTTGTATGTGGTATTATTTGGTGCCTATATGCTGATAATATGTAGTATTGTTCAGTGACCATGTGATCTGTTCATGGTGTGGTGGTATTTCTTCCCTGTATGGGATATTGTTGGTCTTGGTATAGTAGATTGTGCTGTATATGGCAGTCATATGTTCTCTCTGATATTAATTAGGAGAAGATTCTTTATTTCCATTAGAGATTAGATACTTGGATCACAGTGTCAGAGATGCACTTACAGGGGTTCTCCTGTGAAAAAAGTACTCACCTCTCCACAGGATTAGTGATAACGTATTGATTGGTGGTGGGGAAGGGGTCTGACTGCTGGGACCCAGTTGGCAGAAAGTGGAACTTTTATCCCCATTAGACTGGAGCGGTATGTCCGACTTGACCACCGATCCATTCATTCACTCTGTGGCTGCGAGAGCTGCTCTTGTTTTTTTCTGGAAGCCCCAAATAGAATAAATGGAGCTGCGGTCAGACATCTGAACTGCTGCTGCTTTTTAAAATGGGGATAAGTGTCCTGTCATGGATAAAACTTCCCCATTCTTCCGATCGATGCAGTTTCTAATGGTCGGACCTAAGCGATCACCTATCCTATGGAGCCCAATGATCGGTGATAACTTGTTTTAACCATAGAATCTTTAATGTAAAATACCGCAATTGTACATCCCAGTTATGGTGGCGCACAGAAGATGTGCAGGAGCTGCCTGTGTTTTACAGTCAATGTTCCACTATAATGGGGATAACAACTTACAGATATTTGCATATAGCTGTAAGGTGGGCCCCTACCGATCTGGGAGCCCTACTGCTACAGGCAACACACATGAAGGAAACCCAATTTGTAGTACAATCATTTCCCAAAATTATTGCCACACATCACTAAAGTGGCATCAATTTCCCCAGAGCAGAAATAGTATAATTGCACAGTTTTTTGGCAACTGATGTTACTGTACAGGTTACTTGAGTCCCTTTCTTTGGCAGCCACACAGCAGAATTATCATTAGTATTATTTATTAGAAAAGCGTGTTTTTTTTTGTAGTGGCGCTAATGTAGGTGCATAGAGTCAGCTGCAAGTATAGTCCCAAACCACATAGGGAAGTAATAAAGCTGCAAAGAAATGTATGCAGGTCCTGCAAGCTGCTGCTCAGCACAGCAAGCACTACGAGCGCTACATTTCTTACTGAACGAGCGCCTGTCACCGGCCGGGACAGCGCGCTCTGGACTCTTTTACAAGCAGATCGCTAAGGAAAAAGAAGCTAAGTATTATCCCATTACTTCTATTAATATGGACACCTTCTCCGAAACAGCGTGTACCTCCAACACAGGTACCGATCTTTTTAAAACCAGAAGTCCTGCCGTTTTATTATATTTACATTCAGGAGGCACGTCCCTCACTAAGTTTTATTACATTCTTTTTTATTTAAGTCCTCTAATATTGGCCCGTGAAAGCAAGTCACGGCTTATATACACATATATTCATTCTCACCCCAACATCCCCTAGCTACCGCATAGCATTTGGATAGTTGGTGTGTATACTAATTACCCCTTCTCCCTTTCACTCTAGTTTGAGTCAGCATATACCCATCTGATCCACCTTCAGCATACAGCGCTAGACAGCCCTTTATACATCTAACAGGTAATTAACTTTATATTGGTGTCTTACAAGTGCATATTGACTTGAAGCGCAGGTATTATATTATATATATAGTATTATTTATTGCTATAGCGTCATTCATTCCATGGCGCTTTACATGTGAAAAGGGGTATGCATAATAAAAACAAGTGCAATAATCTTAAACAATACAAGTCACCGACTGGTACTGGAGGAGAGAGGACCCTGCCCGTGAGGGCTCACAATCTACAAGGGATGGGTGAGGATACAATAGTTGAAGGTAGAACTGCTTGTGCAGCGGTATGGTGAAGCGTTGGTTAGTGTAGGTTTTAGGCTTGTCGGAAGAGGTGGTTCTTCAGATTCCTTTTGAAGGTTCCCATGATAGGTGAGAGCATGACATGTTGGCGTAGACAGTTCCAGAGGGGATCTACGGGAGATATCTAGTATGTGATTGTGGGAAGAGGAGATAAGATGGGAGTAGAGAAGGAGATATCATGAGGATCAGAGGTTGCGTGCAGGTAGGTACAGGGAGACTAGATCACAGATTGATGGTGGAGACAGGTTGTAGAAGTCTTTGTATGCCATGGTTAGGGTTTTGAACTAGAGTCTCTGGGTAATGAGGAGCCAGTGAAGAGATTGACAGAGAGGAGAGGCCGGGGAATAATGAGGGATAGGTGGATTAGTCAGGCAGCAGAGTTTAGATAGATTGTAGGGGTGCGAGACTGTTAGAAGGGAGGGTACAAAGCAGGAGCGTGCAGTAGTCAAGGTGGGAGATGATGAGTGCGTGGACTAGGGATTTTGCAGATTCTTGATTAAGGAATGTATGGATCTGGGAAATATTTTTGAGTTGTATTCGGCAGGAAGTGGAAATGGCATGGATATGTGTTTTGAAGGAGAGATAGGAGTCCAGGGTTAACCTGAGGCAGCGAACTTTGCAGGACACCATCATCTGCTCCTTGTAGATGAGGGCCAGACAGAGCATGTGCTCCAGTGGATGGCAAGTGCTGTATCAGGTGGCCTCTCCTCCACTTCCTACATCTTAACATAGCACACAGTACAGTCCTCTGAGGAGGCACCCCAATTAAAACAAAACCTCTAAAGAAATGAATTGGGTCTAGATATAGAAACAAAACCACAAAGAAAACAAAAAAACCCTAAAAATTAACTTTTAATTGTTATATTAAAAGTACTAGTTTGTTAAAAAGGTACTAAGGCCATCCATGAACCACCCAATAACCAGTGTTCACCACAAAAAACAAGGTCTAATAACCCTAAACAATTATTGAAAATGGGAGGGGGGACTAATCTCACACTGTAAGGCCCTGAGAGAAGCCCTACCTACCAGCGGAGGTTGGCAGCCTAATTGTTGACGTAATGGCGCCCCTGCTCAAAGTCGGTAGCCCTGTAGACCCTATAACACCTTAAACATACCAAAAAGGTGGGACACACACATAGAGAGACCGAAAAAGTTTATATACCCCTAATGGGGAGATATCATAGTCTCATTGGAAACTAAATATCAATTATCTTGAAATACTAAAGTGCTAATGTGCTATATACAGCTGTTGTGAAGTAGAGCCGGAGTCCACATTAGTATGAAAAATATGTCTGTCCTCCTATTCTCAATAATTTGCCTCAAAAAAGACGTATGTGAATCTACAACTTGACATATGAGAGGTTAAATAACCATAATGTTGTGGACATACCTCAACAAATGAGGCCATTGCTGATGAGTCTCCATTAATAGGGAAGTATAGATACACGGAAGTTAATTTATCATAAAACTCCATAATTCAGCAGCCTTTTAATGTTTTATATCAACTGCTCATCTACTAAAATAATATTCTGTATATATAGTAGAGAGCCAATGGAAAAAAGAACTTATGGATCATCAATATGCCCAACAATTATATTCACAAAAGATAATAAATATCCCCCCCAAAAAACAAATACCCATTGAGGCACATTTACCCTTGTTTCCATAACACAGGTCTCTCAATTAATCAGCATTAATAAAAGATACCATGCCAAAAATATGGGCACTTAATAGCCATGATTTATCAATCAACATAAATAAAGAAATGTCATATCAAAAACACCAAAAATTTGGGCACTTATCAGCCAACAATAGTCATATTCCCAACGCGTTTCCCCCTCTGCAAGATGAGGGTTCATCAGCCGATGTAAGCTGGGGCTTCCATCTCCCCCAAGGCCGAAAGTCCAATGCTGTGTGCGGCGTCCCAATTACCCTTATTTCCCCCCACGTCACAACTGTCCAACCGAGTCTGCAAAGCTGTTTACACATTTTATTCCGTAGCCATCAGAGGACTGCTCCAAAGATTCACAGACTCAAGAGAAGGAAAGCATCTGCACGGATGCCCCAAATTTTTTTCAGTTGGATACGGGGCCGGACGAAGTAGAGTCCAAACAGAATCCAGACCCTCATCACAGACGTTAACCCCCAAGAGTAGAGGTGATCCTGATGAGAGTCATGCGCATGCGGACTGTACTGTGCTGTCAGGGCAGGAAGAGGAGGAGGGTGACTCTCAGGGTGAGGAGTGGGAAAACAGAAAGGATGACAATGAGGTTGTGGATCCCACTTGTGAACCCAGAGGCATGCAGCTGAGTAGCTTAGCAGAGGAGGTAGAGGATGTTACGTTGCAGCTCGCCACACAGACATGGAGTGATGCAACTACGACAAGCACTGCATACTCAGCCATAACTCTGGCTATGACAGCAGCGGTCATGGTTCTGAAGTTTGCATGGGCGGCAAGGGTTGCCTAGCCTGTGCATTTTTGAGACCACAACGGATGACCCAACTCACATTATGTGCAAATTTTGTAAAAAAAAATAAAACAGTCAGAAGAGACAAAAATTGCAATAACTTGACTACCACATGCATGAACTGGCACATGCATGATCAACCTGCTTTAGTCTGGGAATCTCACTGTGCTAAAATGCAGCCTAGAGGGCCTCGCCACCCACCGGCGGCCCCATCAACCACATCTGCTGCTTATTCCTTCTCAGTCACCATGGCAAGTGTTCTCACACAAGTCTCCGGATGCAGAACCTCAACTTGTTTAGTTGCTACAGACAGGGTGAATGACAGCCCATCAGCTGTTACAGATGTGGACATGTCTGCAGATGTCAGACATAAGCACATCACATCTTTCTCAATCCACCATAACATCTCCGCCTGCACCTGCATTCACAGTCCAATAGTTTGTCATGTTTACCCTACTCCATCCTCTTTCAGCACAGCAGCCAGCCCGCAGTTGTGGTCACGTAAAACATTGTTACCTTCTACACATGGCAAACCTAAGAGCTTGAACTTCACCATCTCCAATCTGTTCGTGACGGAAATGTTGCTTTTCCGCCTGGTGCATACAGATGCTTTCCAAAAGCGTATGCCCGTCGCAGCTCCCAATTGCCAGTTACCAAGTCGCCATTATTTATCTATGAAAGATGTGCATGGGCTACACCAGCATGTTGCTGACAATATCAACCATTCATTGAAAAAATCTGTGTCTGCCACAGTGCATTTCACCGCTGACATCTGGACAAGCAAGCATGGCCAGGGGTGTTACATCTCCCTGACTGGGTACTAGGTGACTCTCCACAACTCTTGGAATTCCCAAGGCTTGCAGTACGCTTGGGGATGGACATCTAAACTACTTACTGTAAAGTTACCTGAGTTCATAGCAGCTGGTTCAGGCACCTCATCTTGACGTTCAATTGAAACTGTAAATGCTGTTCCAAACCCCAATAACTCATGCCTGGCTGATTGCTGCAGTGCCATACTAAAATCTGTACTGTAGGTGAATTGAGGCCACTTTCCTGGTGTCTGCCTCTCATTTGATGTGTTTTGACAGCATTTGGGGCCTTTATAAGGTGTTGTGCATACGTTTGTTTTGCCTCCAATTGACGTGAATGGCGTTCGGTTATGTTCAGCGAATATTCGACAAATTAATTGCCGAATATTGCAAATGTAATATGTAATACGAACCGAACATTGAAATATTCGCTCATCTCTACTCATTACTAACCCAGTAAGTTAAATTAAAAAAATACACACACACAGGAAAAAACATTTTACTTGAATAAAGACTTCCCCACACATTCCCTGGTTTACCCAATTATTCATAAATAGTGATGAGCGAATATACTCGTTACTCGCGATTTCTCGAGCACGCTCGGGTGACCTCCTAGTATTTTTTAGTGCTCGGAGATTTAGTTTTCATCACCGCAGCTGAATGATTTACATCTGATAGCCAGCATGAGTACATGCGGTGGTTGCCTGGTTGCTAGGGAATCCCCACATGTAATGAAGCTGGCTAAGAGATGTAAATCATTCAGCTGAGGTGAGGAAAACTAAATGTCCGAGCACTAAAAAATACTCAGAGGTCACCCGAGCATGCTCGGGAAATCTCGAATAACAAGTATATTTGCTCATCACCATCAATAAATAAATAAAAATCTCCTCAGATCCAATGACATCAAACTAGGTCTCAAGTCATGCACCGATTTTCTCACTGGCGATCACGTCAGTAACGTCATCACCTGTGAGCCATGACTGCAAGAATGAGACTGTAGAGGTTATTCAAGGTTATTTCTCACGGGTGGTCACGTTACACCCATGAGAAATGACCACAAGTAACCTCTGCAGTTGGTCCTGGCCCCCAGCAATGACGTGACCATGAGAATTAGACTGAACTAGACTGCAGAGGTTACTCGCAGCCATTTCTCACAGGCTTAATGTCATGCAGGTACAATAAAATACAATAAAATACACACCCAAGGTAACTTTAGTTCACAGCCTCCAGCAACTGGAAACTCCAGTAATCTTAAAATGTCCCTCAAAGGTCCCCGGAAAACTCGGTGACTGTAAACTCTCGTAAGGTTACCTGAGGTCCCTTCCTCAGGTGAGGTGAAGCCACGGCCCGGTGTCCACGGAGAGCAGAGCCTTGTGAATCACGGGTTTCACGGTGGCGGCAGCCATCTTCCTGAGGCCACACGTGCGCAGATTGTGTTCTCTGCTTCCCGGGGCTTCAGGAAAATGGCCGTGGGAGGCCGCGTGTGTGCAGATTGAGATCTCGGTGGCCATTTTCCTGAAGCCGAGTTCGCAGATTGACATCTCGGCTTCAGGAAAATGGCCACCGTGATCTCCATCTGCGCACGCACTGCCTCCCACGGCCATTTTCCTGAAGCCCCGGGAAGCAGAGTACTCAATCTGCGCATGCGCGGCCTCAGGATGATGGCCGCCGCCACCGAGAAACCCGTGATTAACTCGACGTTGCTGCTCGCCAGCATCACCGCACCTCTGCCGCTGCCACGCCACTGCCGCAACCCCAGTGGACACCAGGCCATGGCGTCGCCCACCTTGGCAGGAAGGGACCCTGCTAAGGTGAACTCCCCACAGCCCACACTGAACATCAGCACCGAAGACACCGGACGGGACTTATCCTGAAGAGGGGACCATGCCTCCTGTGACTCTGCTGTACCACTGCCAGCCCTCAGGTAAGATACCTTAAATTCGGACATTGCCTACACTGGACATTGACTCCACCGGGGCTTAATATGCTCTATGACATATTTCATTGCGGTGACATGACTTACCTGGTTTTCCCATGATGCTTATTTGAAAAGGCGACTATATGATAAACGCCATTAATTGGCCGAAACGTCTTTAAATTGTCGCTTCACCTATCAGCATCAAATAAATACTCACCTGAAGCATTATTTTTCTTGTACGTGTGCAGTGATTTTTTCTGAACTTATGCCTATGGGACCTTTGGTTTCTTTCACTAGCACTGTTTTACAAAAACTCGAGTGCTAACCATTTGTCTTTCCTATGCCGATGGTAAAAACTGACCCACTGACCAAAAAACGGAAAACAAACAGTGATCAAAATCAATTTGTTTTTCATGTATGCACAAAAAAAAAGAGAAAAAAAACCTAGATGTGTTAATGGGCCCTAATGAGAGAGGATGGGAATTTTTTTTAAATAAGAAAATGAACAACAATATTCTGGTAATGTTATGTGGTCATATAGTCTCCACTGGTTCTGTGTAAAATAAAGCCAAATTTTCTGAAAATGCATAAAAGAACAATAAATAATCTTTTGTATGTTTTAAAGAAATTATTATTCTTTCAGCCTTGGCAAATTAAACCACATTTTTTGAGTCTATTTATTACATATTGATTTTTGTAAAGCTGGTAACGCCTAAGTTGTAGGTTTTAAGAATAGTGCCAAAATGTTTTGCTCAACTCTAAGTAATGCAAACAGTGTCATCATCAATGTAATATGATCTAGGCATTTTGCCTGATTTCAGGAGGGCTGTTCATAAAAAATTGAAAATGTCTATATTCAATGGATATGCAGCTTTTCCCTTTGTGCCGCATAAGTAGTTACCATAGGAGATAAATAAGTGATGGCCCTAATGGCAGATGTCGAGAGAAAGAAGGAATCAGAATGTTGAATTTACCAAGAAAGCCGAATGGGGAGTAGATTTAAAAAAATGTGACATTTCACATATGGCCTCTTCAAGTCTCTAATAAAACAAACCCAAATAATAGGTTGCTTTGGCTGTATGTTGTTCACTACATTTGACAACGCAAGTCTTAATGAATCAAGGCCTTAAAGTTTGTAAGGTAAAAGGAAAAATTGTTCAAGCCCATTGAGGTCAACTTTATATTATTACCGTACTTTGTATTTCCATCACATGGATAAAACAGCATAAACAAATAAAAAATCCAATGCTTTTCAAAAACAACAATTGTTTTTGTGCTGTGGCCATATTTGAAACGCGTTTTATTTATTTGTATCGTCTTCGCCAATTGATGGAATTTTTAAATCTAATATATAAAGCTGAATGTGTGTATGTGTGTGTGTGTATGTCCGGGATTGGCATCTGCACCGTCGCAACTACAGCCACAAAATTTTGCACAGTCACACGTCTGGACCCCGAGAGCGTCATAGGCTATGTTGTGAGGCGAAATTTTAACCCCGCGCTTTCCAATTCACCAAACAATTTTGCCCCTATCTACATAATGGGGAAAAAGTGAAAGGAAAAGTGTTGGAGGCAAATTGACAGCTGCCAGAGGTTAACAAGGGGGACTTAAAGAATGAGAGCGATGGCGCCAAAGAGTATATACCATACAGTTGCTAAGGTGGGGCCCCGACATGGGATACTCACCACACACGGGGATATGAACACACACACAAAATGCGCCACACACTACCACGTGCTTGAACACATATACTACCCTCAGCACACATTTCACCACACATACACCAACCTTGCCACATAAAAGTCAAAACACAAAAGTCACAGCTCAAAACTCGCCATGCGCAAAATTCGCCACATGCAAAACTAGGCTCACGCAGAACTCACCGCATGGAAAACTCGCCACACGCAAAACTTGCACACGCAGAAAAATTGCCACATGCACAAAAGTTGCCTCACACAAAAGTTGCACATACTCAAAACGCACCACACATAAAACTCGCTACGCGCAAAACTCGCCATGCGCAAAACTTGCTGCACACAACTTGCTACACTAACCTGTCACATGCAACTCGACACACAAAAAGTTGCTACACGCATGTCGCCACACGCAACTCAACACACACAACTTGACACATGAAACTCACCCTAAAACACACACAAGTCTGGTATTATCCTTCAAAAATAAAAATCTGATTAATAAGCAGACAAACTACAAGAGCAACAAATGTACCATATAGGAAATACGGCAGCTGTCAGTCACATGACCTGTCTATTATGTGTATGTGTGAGCTAATATATACTGCCAGGGGGAGGGCTTCCTGTTGACTGGGGATTTATCAGGCTGCCAATTTCGTTTTCAAATACTGAGGTAAAAATACTGAGCAAATAACGTGTGAACGAGGTCTAATACAGGAGGAGATGACACACAGATATATACTATATACAGGAGGAGATGACACACAGGTATATACTATAAACAGGAGGAGATGACATACAGGTATATACTATATATAAGAGGAGATGACATACAGGTATATACTATATACAGGAGGAGATGACACATGTATATACTATATACATGAGGAGATAACATACAGGTATATACTATATATAACATAGTAACATAGTTAGTAAGGCCGAAAAAAGACATTTGTCCATCCAGTTCAGCCTATATTCCATCATAATAAATCCCCAGATCTATGTCCTTCTACAGAACCTAATAATTGTATGATACAATATTGTTCTGCTCCAGGAAGACATCCAGGCCATAAGAGGACATAAGAGGAGATGACATACAGGTAAATACTATAAATAGGAGGAGATGACATACAGGTATATACTATATACAGGAGGAGATGACACACGTATATACTATATACAGGAGGAGATGACATACAGGTATATACTATATAAAAGAGATGACACATAGGTATATAGAGGAGGAGATGACATACAGCAGGTATATACTATATACAGGAGATGACATACAGGTATATACTATATATAGGAGGAGATGACATACAGGTATATACTATATACAGAAGAGATGACATACAGGTATATACTATATACAGGAGATGACACATAGGTATATACAATATGCAGGAGGAGATGACATACAGCAGGTATATACTATTTACAGGGGAGATGACATAAAGGTATATACTATATACAGGGGAGATGACATACAGGTATATACTATATACAGGAGATGACATACAGGTGTATACTATATATAAGGGAGATGACATACATGTATATACTGAGGGGAAAATGAGAGGTGTGGGGTGAAAATGAGAGGTGTGAGGTGAAAATGAGAGGTGTGAGGTGAAAATGAAAAGGTGTGAGTGCAAAATGAGAGGAGTGAGGGAAAATAGTGGAGTGATTGGAAAATGACAGATGTGAGGTCGAAATGGCAAGTGTTAGGGGGGAATGAGAGGAGTGAAGGGGGAATGAGAGGTGTGTGAGGGAGAAAATGAGAGATGTGAGGGAGAAAATGAAAGATGTGAGGGGGAAAATGAGAGGCGTGATGGGAAAATAAGAGAAGTGAGGTGCTATAACTAACCACAGATATTTACTATGCCCAGGCAATGCCGGGCTCTTCAGCTAGCAACAAAATAAAAATGGATATTTTACCCTGAGCTGAAACAATTTTCTTCTTTTTGCTGTCGAGAACATATGGTCACATTGTCGTTTTATTGCCCTAAGGAGAAAATCCTGCTGATTGGCGATGAACTGGTTGTTTTTCCCCTTTTTAAATGTTTGTAAGCATTGAATGTTTTTGCCATTATTGTTTGGTTGTTGTTAGTGATGAGCAAGTATACTTGTTGCTCGGGTAGTCTCTGAGTATTTGTAAGTGCTCAGAGATTTAGTTTTGTTGCCTCAGCTGCATGATTTACAGCTGATAGACAGCTTGATTACAAGTGGGGATTCCCAAGCAACCAGGCAACCCCCACATGTACTCAGGCTGGCTAGCAGCCGTAAATCATGCAGCTGAGGCAACGAAAACTAAATCTCCGAACAGTTAAAAATACTCGTAGACCACCCGAGCATGCCCGGGAAAATCAGAGCAACGAGTACACTCGCTCATCACTAGTGTTGAGCATTCCGATACTGCAAGTATCGGGTATCGGCCGATACTTGCTGTATCGGAATTCCGATACCGAGATCCGATACTTTTGTGGTATCGGGTATCGGGTATCGAAACAACATTAATGTAATAATGTGTAAAAGAGAGAATTAAAATAAAAAATATTGCTATACTCACCTCTCCGACGCAGCCCGGACCTCAGCGAGGGAACCGGCAGCGTTGTTTGTTTAAAATTCGCGCGTTTACTTGGTTACGTGAAGTCCCGGCTTGTGATTGGTCACGGCGGCCATGTTGCCGGGACGCGGACCAATCACAGCAAGCTGTGACGTAATTTCAGGTCCTTGCAGGATTTTAAAATTACGTTCCGGCGTTGTGATTGGGCGCGTCGTGGTCACATGGGCGACGTAACCAATCACAAGCCGGGACGTCACGGGAGGCTGGACACGCGCACATTTTAAAATGCGCGCGTGTCCAGCCTCCCGTGACGTCCCGGCTTGTGATTGGTCGCGGCGGCCATGTTGCCGGGACGCGGACCAATCACAACGCCGGAACGTAATTTTAAAATCCTGCAGGACCTGAAATTACGTCACGGCTTGCTGTGATTGGTCCGCGTCCCGGCAACATGGCCGCCGCGACCAATCACAAGCCGTGACGTCACGGGAGGCTGGACACGCGCACATTTTAAAATGCGCGCGTCCAGCCTCCCATGACGTCACGGCTTGTGATTGGTTAATGGCGGCCATGTTGCCGGGACGCGGACCAATCACAGCAAGCCGTGACGTAATTTCGTCACGGCTTGCTGTGATTGGTCCGCGTCCCGGCAACATGGCCGCCCTGACCAATCACAAGCCGGGACTTCACGTAACCAAGTAAAAGCGCGAATTTTAAACAAACAACGCTGCCGGTTCCCTCGCTGAGGTCCAGGCTGCGTCGGACAGGTGAGTATAGCAATATTTTTTATTTTAATTCTTTATTTTACACATTTATATGGATCCCAGGGTCTGAAGGAGAGTTTCCTCTCCTTCAGACCCTGGGAACCATCAGGAATACCGTCCGATACATGAGTCCCATTGACTTGTATTGGTATCGGGTATCGGTATCGGATTGGATCCGATACTTTGCCGGTATCGGCCGATACTTTCCGATACCGATACTTTCAAGTATCGGACGGTATCGCTCAACACTACTCATCACTAGTTGTCGTCTGTTGTAATGACTAGTGAGGAGCGGGAACTCATTGCTCAGGTTTTCCCGAGCACGCTCGGGTGGTCTCCGAGTATTTATAAGTGCTTGGATATTTAGTTTTTGTCACCTCAGCTGCATGATTTACGGCTGATAGCTTGAATACATGTGGGGATTCCCTAGCAACCAGGCAACCCCCACATGTAATCAAGCTGGCTAGCAGCCGTAAATCATGCAGCTGAGGCAACGAAAACTAAATCTCCGAGCAGTTACAAATACTTGGAGATCACCCGAGTGTGGTCTTGAAAACCCGAGCAATAAGTACACTCGCTCATCACTAGTAATGACTGGAGTTTGTTAACAAATAACTGTTTTGGACTATTGTGTTTCATTAGGGTTACTGACCAAAAGTCAAGAAGATGTCTGTTCTTGTAGGGGGGTAGAAGAAGATGTCGTGTCAATATAAGTTAATGTGAACAGTAATGAATACGAATGTTTTTATGGTCACATGTTTCTATAAAGTTTTGCATTTTATCCTTATGGCCGGTTAGTGTCTCGGTTTTCCTGGAGGTTCTACCTCAAGGCCGTTGATGAGAATTTGGGAGGTCTGTCCACTAGGGCAGCATAGGGATATAATTTGCATCACTCAGGGTAGTATATAATTAACAGTTTGGGATTAACCCACACACTAGGAGCTGATAGATCAGATAAGAAGGGGAAGCACTTCCTGCCTCTACTCAGTGGAGGAGAGAATTCAGTCAAGTTCAAAGGAAGTACTAGACAGTGACAGTGTTTGACAGGTTCCCAGGCAGTGATGCATCAGCAGTGAAGGGGTAATTTCAGTGCCAGTCTCCTAGCAATATGAGGACACATCTGAAGTCTTGAGTAGTCTCGTGCCTAGGGCCCAGAAGAGGCATTGGATGCCATGTCCCTGGTTTCCCCTGTGAGAAAGATGCCAGTCGGGTCCCAGCAATAGGGAAAGATGGTTGGTCTCATGGAATCTGTTATGCCGGATGGAAGTTCCCTGGTACCAACAGGAGCTGTTGAAGCAGGAGCAGGTTGGGCAGAATGGAGTCAAGGACTGATAGTACACTGGACAAAGGGGATCTGAATTGCACAGTAAAATCGAACCTGTTGAACCGGACCTAAGGTCTCCTGTCATGTGTGCAGCTGAGTCGGGTCCCATTGACGAGGAGGTAGCAAGAACTCCTGGACAACAAGTAAGTACAGAAAGAATTCCACAGCACATCACACTCATGTTACATTCGTGTTTAGAAGAGGGGTTTCCGGGTAAAGAGAACTCAGTTCCGGCCTACAGCAACCGGCCCTGTGCCCCTCTTCATTGTCATAAGCACTGCCCTCTTTCTCTTGGTTTCAGGACTTAAAAAACATTTATATACACACTTGCATGACAAAATAAACATGCATGTCTTTGGGTAATGTTTAAAGGGGATATCCAGGATTATGTTATGCTTTTACTATGAGGCAAAAAATATATACCGTAGGTAGATAGTTGCTAACAACCTGCCTGTTCTATCTAGTGACCACTACTGCCTTTAATTCAGCTGTTCCACATCAACAGAGGTCTGTCGATAGGGGTGTGACAGCTAATGTCATGCTAATAGACTGTTGATTTTCTGCAGTTAAGCAGTTGGGAGCCGGCTGTCAATCAGCATGACATCGGCAGTCACGCCCTGTCAAGAGCAGAGCGAAAGGGAAACCAGTGCTCTGTCAACTTGACGTCAGCGGTCTGTGACCACTTTAAGCCGGCAGACATCAGTGGTGAGCACAACAATCGGGTAGGTGGCAACTACCTGCCTGTTAGTTCTTAGGCCCATAGTAAAAAAAAAGTAATATCGTCCTGGATAATCCATTTAACTGTTTGTTATCTGAGCAGTGTGTACAGTAAATTGGTGGTTATATAAGGCAATGTCTTATTATCTATGGACTTTATGGCATACACATTCACATACATAAAAATAAGCACAACTGTAGATTAGAGCCAAAGTTTGAACTCATCTCCTACTTGGGAGCTGTCACTAATGTGGGAGTATTCTGTCCTGACTGTGGTGTACATCAGAGGAAATATATAGAAGATTTCCCCTATGTACAATCAATTGTGAATCCATTGTGATGCTGTAAGCAGCCACAGTATTCATCAGATAGTCCAGGATCCAAACGCATTTTATTCGGGCACATCTCAGTCATTGCTGCTGTTCTTCTCCATGGTAAAGAAAGGGTGCAGTAGGATGAGATACCTGAGGGAGACAAGAAGGCGCAGCTTTGATGTGAGACAGGATATTTCCCTTCCAATTCCCACATTATTGTGCAGGATATGTGGTGATTCAGTGATGAAGAGAAGCCTTTGTCTCTACAGATCAGAGCAATTTGCAAACTCGGAGGGAAGCAGAGTTAATAAAGAGACTATGGATAACATGTCTGTCAGCGCCACAGACAGGAGCTTATGCACTGTTATTATCATTAACCATTTGTTGGCAGCACCGCATTTCATAAATGCACTTCCAGCAAGTGCTTAATTGCCAGGCTATTATCCTGATCGCTGGGAATAAAGGACCATTTAAACTGCAGACTTTTAATGTTAAATTGGTTGCAGAGAAAGTACCGTGTCTTGTTCAATGAATTAACCCTTTGGCTTATCATAAAATTCCCAAAATCACATTTCATATACATGTTGTAAACTGATAAAAGCAATAAATGTACGGATGTTTAAAGCCTACCTGTCATTTTACCCCAAAACAAAGTAAAGCATTGTCTTATTGCACTCACCCATTACAACAAGCTTAAACTGCTTTTGATGCACATTTAAGTCTAATACGTCCAGGAACTGTAATTTTTCATCATTTTATGTTGGTGGTTCCTTTTTATTAGTATTCTGCCAGCACTACAAGTTTAGGAACTTGATTTCCCTCACTTAAGTTACCAGCATGCATTGCTCCTGCCATTGTCCAATGGCTTACTTGTCCTGAACACCCCCCTCACTGTCTGTAGTTTGACAGACAGGAGAGCAGGAGCAGAGAGTCAAAGCCTCCATTTACTGTCATCCATCTCCACATCTCTGCTGCTAGAGGTGGATTACACTTAACAACAGGCAGCGGAGAGCAGGTTAGATAGAAGGGGGACGCCTGGTGGCCGACATTATGAAGTGATTTTTTTTTTTAGGATGAAACCATCATTTTTGAATAATATAATTACTTTCCAATTTTATTAATTATTAGTTATTTCATTTGTGCTCAGATGAGCCTAAGTTTATGAAAGTGATGATTTTATTTTATAATAAATGTGGTATAGTATGATTTACAAATACTCTTTCAGCGCTTTGTACATTACTGTCACTTTCGTATTAAATGAAAATGTAAATGGTTACCAGAGCAGTATAGATCAATAAAGTATTAAAAGACTTGTCTAAGACTTTGATATTGGCCTCTTCCTCTGCCATCTGTATTACACTAATAACTAAATACTAACAGCACATTTAACCCACATGTGTGCTTCTTTTACACTGACCTGGTGCATTGGAGTAATGTAAATTCCCTGTGCCATCTTTACTTTCTCCTTTCTTCACCAGTAATGAGTCTAACCACACGTTTTCAACAATGTTTTAATTAATTCAGCCTTCAGACAGGTCAAATCAGTTCATCCCAAATTACCAAAACCACTGTAATCAATCAGCAATGTCCTATTATTTGTCCAGCTGAGATGTACAGTAATTACTTCCACACACAAGCAGATCATAGGGAGAAATGGGGCATACAAATGCGTTGCTGGTGACAATACTCCCAACATTACATTTTTCTCTCGTTTCTACATTATAGCTTACTCTTGTTTATTCTATAATACATTATGGAACATTCTGCTAATGAAAATGCCCCAAAATTCCCAACAATGACTTATAGGAAGTCGTGAAATGCTCCAAGTTTATCAAAGATGTGCACCATGTTAGTGCTGAAATAAAATGTTATATGTCATATCCATACAGTATTGGAAGGAAAAGAATCTTATTAATATGGCTAGCGCTAAACACATAACTGGTAATTAAGTGTAAATGTATGTATCCTACCATATTATTGTGAAATCTCCTCTGACAGTGCAAGATCATTAAAGCACCACTCCAGCATTTTTTTATTTCACTGCTGGAGTGGTGCCATTAAAGTAAGGTCCCTGACACTAATATTATACTTATCATCCGCTGCCTTAAAGGGACTCTGCCAGCACAGAATGATTGTTCTAACTAAGTCCCACCACTCGTTGCTGCACGGCGGGGACAATCATTTAAATACACCTTCACACCGACTCGTTTTCCTATAATCTTCACCCATCCTTCTTTCATTGACAGGTCTGGCTTCATAGAGCCAGAGAAGGGAGGACATAGATGGGAAACCAGCAGGTGGGAAGGTGCTTGGTTTAGATGAATGGCCGCGTTATGAAGCACCGAGCGCCTGTCCTTTATTATAACATTACAGACAGCAAGACGAAATCTAAACTGAAACACACAATGAAAAGTATTGTAAGTTGGCAATTTTTCACAAGTGATCTTCATAAGTGATCAAGATTCTATTACATAAATCAAGAAAACCCCTTTCATAATTCCGGAAAAATGTCTATCCGTCTACTCCCATCAGTAATGATTTCGGTATAATTATAATTTACTTCCTGGATTAGTCCAAACTTGCAACTATTAAGATTTTATACAATGGAAGGGATCACATCCAAACATCTACTACAATGCCAGAAGCAGATGATGATGGAGGAAGAACATGTTTTCACGTCAATAGTGGTCCCAGAACTTGGACCTCCAGCAATCAGCAAGTTATCACCTGTCCTGAAGATCAGGGATGTGCAATTAATTTTCCTGAGGGGCCACATGAGAGACCGTAAATGTTGGTGAGGGCCGAACCAATAGGCTTAATTTAATTCTGCTCAATATTAACATTAATATATTCAATATAATTATTATTTTATATTAATATTAATTGTATCATTTAATATTGAGCAGAATTAAGAATGCTGACATGCCCTATATACAGTATGAACCCACACACATCCTCTACATACAGTATAAGTTTAGACATAGCCCCTATATATAGTATGAGCCCACACACAGCCCCCATATTCTGTGAGCCCACATACTGCCCGCTCATATACAGTATGTGCCCCCACACAGCCCCCTCTATATAGTATGATTCCAAACAGCACTTTGTACATAGAGTATTAGTCCGCATACAACCCCCTGTACACAGTATAAGCCCCCGCACAACTCCCCTATGTATAGCATGAGCCCCACACAGCACCCCTATATACAGTATGATACCCTATATACAGAATGAACCCACACACAGTCCCCCTATATACAGTACAATACACCACATAGCCTATCTATATATAGTATGAATCCCCACAGCTCCCTCTATAGAGTATGAGACCCCACATAGCCCTTCTATATACAGCATGAGCCCCACATAGCCCCTATATACAGTAGGAGTCCCAAATAGCCCCTTATATACAGTATGAGACCCATATAGTTTTCCTATACACAGCATGAGTCCCCACATAGCCCCTATATACAGTAGGAGTCCCAAATAGCCCCTTATATACAGTATGAGACCCATATAGTTTTCCTATACACAGCATGAGTCCCCACATAGCCACCTATATACAGTATGAATCCCCACATAGCCAACTATAAACAGTATGAGCTCCCATATATCCCTCTTCTGTTCAGTATGAGCCCCATGTAGCCTACTATATACAGTACAAGCCCCATCTAGCCTTTCTATATACAGTATGAATCCTCACATAGCCTCCGTATATACAGCATGAGCCCCCACATAGCATCCCTATATTCAGTATGAATCCTCACATAGCCCTCGTATATACAGTATGAATCCTCACATAGCCCACTATAAACAGTATGAGATCCCATATATCCCTCTTCTGTTCATTAGGAGCCCCAAGTAGCCTACTATATACAGTATAAGCCCCCATCTAGCCTTTCTATATACAGTATGAATCCTCACATAGCCCACTATAAACAGTATGAGATCCCATATATCCCTCTTCTGTTCATTAGGAGCCCCACGTAGCCTACTATATACAGTACAAGCCCCCATCTAGCCTTTCTATATTCAGTATGAATCCTCACATAGCCTCCCTATATTCAGTATGAATCCTCACATAGCCACCTATTTGCATTATGAGCCCCCACATATTTCTCGTAAATACACACACACGTACTGATGCGCCGCAGAAAACGCAATGTAGTGACGTCATCGTGTCTGCTGTCTCAGTCACACGCTCTGAAGGGTGGAAGAAGGAGCCACTGGCTCCGTCCTCCATCATTATATCCACTGCTACCTGCATCCATGTCTGCCAAGACTATCAGTGTGTAGCATCCAGGTTTTTTTTTTTTGCAACAATTTGTAAACGTCTGGGAAGTGAGGAGACCGATTGCCTAAGTTTTGGAAGAAAAATGTCCCATTCTTGTGTGATGTAGGAGTCTAGCTGCTCAATAATCCTGGGTCTTTGCTGGATTTTTCATTTCATAATTCTCCAAATGTTTTCTATTGATGAAAGGTCTGGACTGCAGGTGGACGGTTCATCACCAAACTCTTCTTCTGTGAAGCCATGCTGTTGTGATAGATTCAGTATGTGGTTTAGCATTGTCTTTTTGGAATGTGCAAGGCTTTCGCTGAAATAGATGTAACGGGAGCATATGTTGATCTTTTGTTTACCCTCTCCTAACTTTTTGGAGGTGTGTTGCTGCCATCAATAAAAAAATATTTAAGGGGCTGTCAGGCCTTAGGCTACAAGTCTGTAGTCACATAACAGCTGCAGTTTTGTGAATCCTCACAGCGCACGTAACCATAATGGTGCAGGGGTTGCAATTACACCCAGGCCGTGGAGCCTAGGGAAGCCCAAAAGATGCCTTCAGCCCTTATGAAATTACCACTACTAATAAAGACTTGCAATAGTTGGGGGCCCCATTGAAGCTTTTGCATTGGGGCCCACAAGCTTCAAGTTACGCCACTGCAGATACGTGGCCACATGTATGCAATGGTTGGGGACGTCTAGTTGGAATGTGGCAATCTTTCACCTTCTGATCTGTGTCCTAAAGTCTGTTGTGAATAAAATATGGTTATAAGAGATTTTCAAATCATTCTACTCTGTTGTTCTGCTGTTTAGATTTTGCTTCTTGAGCACCTTACACTGAGTCTCCAGTTTCTTAGTAGACCAATCGTATCCTCCTGTTTCCAACCAGTTTGCACTTCCTCCTTTGTTCCAATTGGACCACTCTGCCACATTAATGTCATCAGTCCATGCTGCATTACAACCGCTCATCCAGACTAAGGTGTTCAAGTATACAACTCAGGTGAGCCTTAATAACTTGAAGTTACAGGTCTAAACTTGAGTCTACCATTGCCAACATGATATTCATTTCTTCTTCTCATTCCTTTTGAGTATTGTCACTGAGATATCTCTAGCTATATTAATAACATTTTATCTGGCTTAAATAGTGGCACTTATGGGTGTATATAATTCCAACATTCGGTGCATACTGACTGACCAGTTGGAATAATTATTGCGAGGGGTTATCTCGTCTTACTGCTGGCTGAGTCATAGGGTATGTGCACACGTTCACTATTTGCAGCAGAAAAACCTGCTGCAAATCTGCTGCAAAAGCTGTTGTGTTGGCCAGAAAAATGCAGCATAAATGCAGCATACATGCATTTTTGACGAGTTTTTTTTTGCATGCGATTTTTCCTTCCATTAATATGGGTGAAATCTGCAAAAACGCTGAAAGAACTTAGGCTACGTCCCCACGATCAGTATTAGGCAGCGCTTTGGACGCAGCACATGCCTGCTACGTCTATAGCGCTGCCGGCTTTTGAACGCAGGTGAATCTGCATGTGTTCATTGAACTGTGTGGAATCACCGCGCCCAATACATCTCCACAAGATAAATTGACATGCTGCGGTCTGGAAAGACGCGCCACATGTCCGTCTCTGCAGGGATGCCGAAGGCGTCCCTGCACGCATAATGGAGATAGGATTTCTTGAAATGCCATCCACTATGCTGTAACATCTGGCAGCTGCGGGTTGGAAGCTGCGGATTTATATCTGCTGCAAATCTGCAAGGAAAAAATAAGCAATGTGGCATCAGGAAATCTTTCAGGTTTTGTGAGAAATCTGCACAGAAATAATGACGACAACTCAACGTTTCAACGCAGGAGGCACAAAACAGCCTGTTCCACAGACTCTCCTGCATTCATGTTTTAACGCGACATAATAAAGGAACTTTTTATTGTAGGGAGAGTGCCTACTCTTTTTTCTTTATATGGACATATTCTCTGACTTGTTTTTTCTTTGGTGGGCACCCGAGATCCCAGGGGCTGGGTATATTTTGCTATCCCTACAGGCTTGATTACGCTGGCAACAGGTGCAACAGTAATGCCGGACATACTACCTTGTGCATTTATCAAATATTTATTTCATGTTATAAAATACAATTTAAGGCTGCCGTCACACTAGCAGTATTTGGTCAGTATTTTACATCAGTATTTGTAGCCAAAACCAGGAGTGGGGGATAAATGCAGAAGTGGTGCATATGTTTCTATTATACTTTTCCTCTAATTGTTCCACTCCTGGTTTTGGCTTACAAATACTGATGTAAAATACTGACCAAATACTGATAGTGTGACGGCAGCCTAATTATGTAAAAATCATACAATGTGACTTTCTGTTTTTTCATTTTTAGATTCTGTCTCTCACAGTTGAAGCGTACCTACGATAAAAGTTACAGACCTCTACTTTCTTTGTAGGTGGGAAAACTTGCAAAATCGTTAGTGTATCAATTACTTATTTTCCCCTCTGTACATGTATGTATTCAATTTATTGATTTGTGGTATATTATATATATTTATGTTTATTTTTTATGTAATAGTAATATGTATTTATGTACACAGTTTCTTCAGTGAAAGAAAATACAAAGCGCATGAGAATCGGGAAAATTCTTGGACACGTTAGACTGATTTGTGCACCAAGAGTAGTTTTAACTAGTGTTGAAGTATGAATGGAAAGGACCAGGTGTTTGGAAGGAGAGTTAGGGTACGTGTCCATGATCAGGATGGCCGGCGGTTTCGTCGGAGTGGCAAACCCGCTCGGCGCTAAGCCCCGCCCCCTTCTGGGACGCGATGATGCCGGATGTGTTCATTGCACACATCCGGCATCATCGCACCCCACGCATAGGGCCCTGTGTTATTCCTTGCGGCGGTGCAGCGTCGCCGCAAGGAACACGGACATGCTGCGATCTTAAAAGACGCGCAGCATGTCCGGAGTCGCAGGGCTGACGGATGCGTGTTACCACGCATAGTGGAGACGGATTTCATAAAATCCCCTCCACTATGCTGTAACATCTGGACGCTGCGTGTTTGACGCTGCGGCCCCACGCAGCGTCAAACACGCAGCGTTTCCTGAACGTGGACACATACCCTTACTCTTTAACTTTACAAGAGGAAAATAGATGTTTTGTGCATCTCAGTAACCGTCTGTTTTGTGTTTTCCTGCGTGGGTTGACACTAGAAGTGGTGTGGTCGCCTTTCTGGCACAAACATTATCATTATTTGTGAAGTGGAGAAAATTCCAGGCATATGTCGGAGAGGAGGGGGCACCAAATCTCTAACCTCAATCAGTATCTCACTGTACAACCCATCCATAACAATCGCCCTCAGTTTGCCAAGAAGCGTCATGGCTTCGAGCTGCCTTAATGTAGTCTGATCTGTTTTCCCAACTCCCCCCCACAATGACTCAATCTGATTAAGATCATGAAACTCAGGGGGGAATCATTAGCCTATGCTCCAGCATCCCTCCGTGCCATGTTACAGGGCTGAACCATGAGGGTCTCCATTCGCTATCTCATAGATTAGGCATGGGTTGCCAGTAAATGGGTGTTGCACACTAACTGAGACGTCTTCCATTGCTCCGTGATGTAAGATGATGGCTGATAATGTTTTGTCATCCGGCAATGTGCTACGTGCAGGGAGTGAGCTGTAGGAAGACACATTCCAAGTCATGAGCAACACAAACTGGCCCCTAAACCAGGCATCTTGCCATGAACTAGATAAGAAAGCCTTCGGGAATGTACAGCCAGATATACAATGCAGAGTAGTAACACACATACCCTGGGAGCAGATAATGAGAGCGATATTTCATATTCTGCTCTCAGAGATGATCATTTTTCATTTTTCTCTTGGACCATTACTTTTTCAGCAGATCCTATTACTTTCACAATGGTAAATTAATAACCTTATGCCCTGTACAGGTGCCACATTTTCTGGCTTATGCGAGTTATGATGCAGTCTTCACCAATAATAAACTGCACACATGGACCCACATAAGCAGGGAAGCGCCATGTGGCGGCCACACTAGCATTCCCTCCTTTTGTACATATTGGTCATCATAGCTGCAGAATGAATTTGACATGCAACAGTTGAAAAGCAAGCTGTATTTCATTACCAACACTCTGCCAGCATTTTTACAAGCTTCAGGAATATTTTGACAGCTAAAGTAAAACTGTTCACTGCTGTCCATCGAATGACATCATTTTTTTTTTTTAGTTTTTCGCGTCAACAAGAACATTGTGGACTTCATTCATGAAAACAAATAGATTGGAATAAAAAACATTCAAAAGTTATTGTGCTCTTTAGTAAAATTTCATATTCAGTAAAGTGTGCTTCATAGCAAATTTATTGCTTATTTATAATGGGATTTTTTGGGAAGTTAGGAAAAGGATGTACCCGCACTTATAGTGCTTGCAGAATGCTGATGAAGAGAAATTACATACCCAAAAAAAAGGTGAATGGCAAGTAATAAAGCATGAGAATAGAGACATTTTCTGGTTATATTGGTGCGGTGTATCTTGCTTTAAAGAGGATCTGTTACTTGACATACATATGAATTTTTTTTACTTACTGTAGTATAAATGTCATTGTTCTCCTAAATCTGGCCTTGTTTTTCAATGTTTTCATGTCTATCCATTCCTTGGATATAGCCCTCTATTCCCTCAGTATAAATCTAGTTCTTTTATCCAAGTGCTGATGGACCTCAACTCTTCTCTATAATAGTCTTCTTGATGGTCACAACCAGTTGGCCAAAAAGGACCAAGGAAGAGAATGGAATGGAGAGGTATAGGAGCAAAACGTGTACAATTTCAGATTCAAGAGAACAGCAGACTATACACCAGGTAAACAGATTACATAATTTTCATGTGCATGAAGAACACACTTTTGTATAGCATGCAAATGCGAGATCATTTGCACATGGAAACATGAGAAGCAATGGGATGAAACTGAAAGGGAGAAGGTACAGATTAGATATTAGAAAAAACTTTGACAGTGAGAATGATCTATAAGTGGAACAGGCTGCCACGAGAGGTGGTGAGTTCTCCTTCAATGGAAGTCTTCAAACAGAGGCTGGACAGACATCTGTCTGAGATGGTTTAGTGAATCCTACATTGAGCAGGGGGTTGGACACGATGACGCAGGAGGTCCCTTCCAACTCTAACATTCTAGAATTCTTTGAAATATAATTGTCTCATTAGCAGTACATTCTTCCTATCATTCTCATACCCAGTAACACTTTTTACTGCCTTATCACAAAATATACATCTAAGGGCTCATTCACACATCCGATTTTTCCACATATGAGAAAAAACGGACTGATTATTCTGATCAGACTTTGACTGGAGTTTGATTAGATTGTGATCCGAGTGTCATCCGTTTTTCTCATACGTAGAGAAATAAAATACTTTTTTTCTACACTTTCTCCATACTGACAGTCCATGAAAATTGGATCACACACTGATGTCATACGCGTTTGGTCCGATTTTTTTCCACAGACCCATTACCTGCATTAACGATTTTGTTCCGATCCTTTAATCGAAATCAGACATGTCTTCACGATTTTCCAAAATCACAAACACATGAATGTCCCCATAGACTATCACAGGTGTGAGTGCTGTCCGCGAAAATCATGGAGAGCACTTGTATGTGAAAACTGGAAGTCTGAATGAGCCTCAAGATTTCGGGGGTTGTTGTTGTCATTCTGAAATAACACAGCATTGTGCTCCATATTTGTATCTTACAGATCAGTGGATATGCTGGGAGAGAATGCATTAATGCTACATTTTATAACTCAGCTTTATGGGCTAAATAAATAAATGAAACATGAATATATGACGAACTCAGGTCTCTTAGCTCCTTCCTGTATTCCTGATATGTAAATCACTGAGAAGCATGCTGACGTCTTGTGAATGTACTGCCGAGTTCAATGCTCTCTCTGAATAACGTGACTCCTCAGTGATTTCCAGAGTCAAACTCAATTTTATCTTAATAAGACATCTTTCTTAGAGATAGCAGAATGTGCACGGATCACAGGAAATCTAAGGAACTAAACAATTGCTTTTTTATAGTCCAATCCTCAGGTTTTGACAGCAAATGTTTTGGGGCAAATGTAAGCCAGATGGAATCTAACCTGTAAAAATATTACAAAATAATCCATATGATTTACATAATTAATGGGATTGTTCATGACCGTGTATGGCCAATATGGCTCCCCTTAACCAACCACACCCACCATTGTGATAAATCAAAAATTACAAATAAAAACGTGACACCAAATTCTTTTGGATAATTATGGCCACAGCGGCCAGTTTATTAACACACAACAAAAACATTTTATTAAACATTAGCATAATTTATGCAAAATTAGAGGGGACGGTTCTTGGAGCCCACCGGGAAAAATTCTGGCTTAAAATTATTTTGGCAAAACCAAAAAACATAAAACACCACAATTTACCCCCAGCCGTACCACCAGCTCGAGGGCACCATAATTCCCGTTTTGGGAAAAGTAACCACCACCAGCTCCCAGGGTAAACACCCCGTCCAGAGCCTGTAACCAAAATGCCAGAACACCAAACCCATTTAACTGTCCGGAATTTCCTTCAAATTCCTTCGCCACTGAATCCGCATAAACTCCAAGAACCCCACCCCCCGCCACAAACTCGCATCCCTGAAAACAAGTTCTCTCACCAACTTTATCACTGGCGGCAATGATGCCGATAGCGAGTTGATCACAGACACCACACTCATGTTGTCACAATGGAATCTAATCCTCCGATTAGCAAACGCATCTCCCCAAATGAACACTGCCACCACAATGGGAAACAACTCCAACAAAACAAGATTCTTTGTAAAACCATTCGCGTGCCAGAAGTCAGGCCAAGCTCCAACACTCCACTGACCTGCGCAATAGGCCCCATATCCTACACTGCCTGCCGTGTCCGTGTAAATTTCACTGTCAAAATTGTTAACCAGCTGCTGCTGCATCAAAGAGCGACCGTTATAGTGCACCAAAAAATTATGCCAAACCAACAAGTCGTCCTTATGCTCCTGGCCAAGCCGAATGAAATGGTGCGGAGACCGCACCCCCGCCGTCGCCCTGGACAACCTCCGACAAAATATACGCCCCATAGGCATAATCCTACACGCAAAGTTCAGCCGACCGAGCAAAGACTGCAACTCTTTCAATGTCACCTTCTTGAGCCTGACCACGCGATCCACCTCTAGCTTCAGAGACAACAATTTATCATCAGGCAACCAGCACTCCATGTTTTCCGAGTCTATCAAGATCCCAAGAAAACTCAACACCCTACAAGGGCCCTCGGTTTTTTCCCTAGCAAGAGGAACACCAAAATGATCCGCCACCCACTCCATAGCCGCCAAAAAATTCCTGCACACGTTCGAATCAGGAGGACCTATGAACAAAAAATCATCCAAATAATGAATGACAGATGGAACACCAGCCACCTCTCTCACAACCCATTCTAGAAAGGTACTAAACGTCTCAAACAAGGAGCACGAAATGGCACAACCCATCGGTAGACATCTGTCCACATAATAACCATCATTCCAAAACATCCCCAACAACGGGATACTGTCCGGATGAATCGGAAGCAAACGAAAGGCAGACTCCACGTCCGTCTTTGCCAACAAAGCTCCCGGCCCATAACAACGCACCCACTGAACCGCCATATCGAACGATGTATAAACAACTGAAGACAACTCTTGCGAAATGCCATCATTCACCGACAACCCTTTCGGGTACGACAAGTGATGAATTAAACAAAATTTATTCGGCTCTTTTTTGGGTACCACCCCCAACGGGGAAATAATCAACCCTTCAATCGGTAAACAAGGAAAAGGCCCAGCCATTCTCCCTAACTCCACCTCCATTTTCAACTTGTCACTCACCACGTCTGCATGAACCACAGCCGACCTCAAATTTTTAACCGCAAACGGAACAACATGTTCCGGAAGAGGGATACGAAAACCCTCCGCAAAACCCTGAGTAATAACATTAGCCTTCTCACGATCCGGATACCTACTTAGAAAGGGGGCCATCTTTTCCAACCTCACCGGAGTCACCCCCTTGACCGGCACCCACTGCTGGTTTTCCTCTTGCTTTCTTGAAGCATTTGGAAGCCCCATGCGAACCTCCGTTGCAATGGGAACACACATGTTTAAATTTGCAGGTGTTCCCGAATTTACACTGGCCCTCATTAAATTGCCAGCACGTTCCCATTTTTTCTTTTGATCTCTGTCCCCCTTGACCACTGCTGCTATGTCCCGCCTGCTGGTTGGCACTGCCTCCGCTCCCGTGAAAGGACTGCCCGTACCTGACTGGCGCCATCACTTTTAGCCAAAGTCCTATGTCTTTTTGGTCCCACCGTATCTCAGGCCTGACCGCCTTCCTTTGCCTGAACTGCTCATCATAACGCAACCAGGCCTGCCCGCCATAAGTACGGTGAGCTTCTCCAATCGCATCAAGATAGCAAAATAAGCCGGAACAATTCTCCGGAGACATCTCACCTATTAAGCTCGCTAGGATTGCAAACGCTTGCAGCCAGTTAATAAAGGTCTGCGGGATAAGCCGCCACCTCCTCTTTTCTTCATCCTCCTTCTTGCTGTCATCCTTTTTTCCCTTATCAAGATTAAACTTCTCTAACGGGAGTAGGGAAAAAATCTCCACATAATCATCGCGCCAGATCTTTTCCTTAACCTCCTTCTTCAAATGAGCCCCCAACGGCCCCTCGAAACAGACGTACACTTCGCCTTTAGCTCTATCATCCAACTTCACCGAGTCCCCTTTATTCGCCTCCGTTTGCACGGATACGGACACACCAGGCACCGATGGCGACCGTTCGCCCGTTAACAAACTCTCCGAGTCAATTATGGACGGCCCCAAAACCCCAGCCCCAGGGATCCATGCCCTGGCTGGTGATACCCCAGCTTCTCTCACTGCCCCTCTCTGCAAACTGCTCAAAAGTTGTGACACGCTCGCCAACACATCCCGCAGCGCGGGCTCCGATGACCCACTACTACCCCCAATAACAGACGCCTGCCCCCCCAATGCCTGATCACCCCTAACCTCCCCACCAAAAGCCCCTCCAGACGACAAACTAGAAATAGAATGATACTCACCGAGCTGCACAGGTGCTGTGTCCCTGCCAGCCGTGCGTCCTGCATCCCGCCGCTCATCCCCATCTGGTTCGCCGTCAGAAAAAGATTCTCCAGCACCATCGTGCTGCTCCCGGCCCACGCCCCTGGCCTCCACGTCACCAGGGGGGACCAGAGCATCAGCTGCATCTCGCTCGACCGACCTTCTCCCGGACCTGGACCGTATTTGTTCTGAAGGCCTCTGCTCCCTCTCTAGTACCCGACCACTCCTCCTGCCAGGCAGTGAAACCACACTACCCGCCACTCCTCCTGACCGATGCTCATCCGCCGCTGTCCTCTGCCCAGACGCTGCCTGTGCTGCAGAGTCCACCGCCAGCCGATGTCCTGTGCGCCCTCTGTCTGGCCCTGCTTCTGCCGTCATCCGACCGCCGCTCGCCGACCCTTCCTCCATACCGCCAGAGCCTGCCACCACAGAAGCGCTCCCACTTGTACTGGCCACCATGCCGATCCTCCTGGGCTCCGGTCCCACCACCGCTGCTCTTCCGGTCCTCTGTGCCGTGGACCGCGCCGCTGCAGGCCTCACTTCCGCGCAGCTCTTCCTCGCTGCGCTCCGCTCCTGTTCCCAGCGCCAGCCGGCCGGCAAGGAGGATTCCTGCCGGAGGGCGCACGGCGGGGGGACGCCACACCGCTGCACCCAGCCTCCGCAGGGTCCCAGGAGGGGCTCCTAGGCCTGCGCCGACCGCGCGCGCTCACCTCAGGTGAGAGTCGTTGCGGGGGCCTCGTGCGCCGGCCTCTCCTGCTGCTGGCCTCCTGCGCTCCCGCTGAACCGAGCAGCGCCGCCAGCTGCTCTTCCAACCATCCTCCTCTCCTGGACCTGGCTGCCTCCCTCAAACGGCCCACTAATGCGTCCACCGACTCCATGACCAGCGCTGCAGGCCTCTTCAGGTAAGCAAAGTTATGAGGGGGTGTGCTGTTCTCTGTCTCACTTTCCCTGGCTTCCTGGCTGACAGTGTGCCCGATTTCCCGCACTTTTTCTTTATATAGCCCCCACCTCACCCCACTCCCAACCCCTCCTAACGGCCAATCAACTCAGCTTGATTTTATTTAAACAGAGAGCCCATGACCAAGCACAGTCATGGGGGGCCTCCATTTAGCTCTGCATATTCCTGCCCCCTCCTTGATTAGAAAAAAACTAATCTGCTTTTCTAGAAACAGCACTATATCTGGGTTGTGTCTGGTCTTACAGTTCAGCCCCATTGACTTTAACCCCTTCGCACCACAGCCCTTTTTCGTTTTGCGTTACTGATTTTGACTCCCCTTCTTCCCAGAGCCATAATTTTTTTTATTTTTCTGTCAATATGGCCATGTAATGGCTTGTTTTTTGCGAGACGAGTTGTACTTTTGAAGGGCTCCATTGGTTTTACCATATTGTGTACTCAAAAATGGCAAAAAAAATCCAAGTGCGGTGAAATTGCAAAAAAGTGCAATTCTACAAATGTTTTTTGGATTTTTTTAAACCATGTTCACCAAATGCGAAAACTGACCAGCCATTATGATTCTCCAGGTCGAGTTCAAAGACACCAAACATATCTAGGTTCTTTTTTATTTAAGTGGTGAAAAAAAATTCCAAAGTTTGCTAAGAAAAAATTGCGTTATATTCCGAGATCCGTAGCGTCTCCATTTTTTTTCTGATCTTGGGTTGGATGAGAGCTTATTTTTTGAGTGCCGAGCTGACATTTTTAATGATATCATTTTGATACAGATACAATCTTTTGGTTGCCTGTTATTGCATTTTAATGCAATCTTGCGGCAACCAAAAAAACCTAATTCTGGCGTTTTGACTCATTACGCCGTTTAGCAATCGGGTGATTCTGAACACAGCGATAGCAAATAAGTGTATGTTTGTTTTTTATTGTTTTATTTTGAATGGCATGAAAGGGGATGATTTGAACTTTTATATATTTTTTATTTTTTTTTTAACTTTTGGCATGCTTCTATAGTCCATAGGAGACTAGAAGCTGCCATAGCCCGTCCGGCTCTGCTACATACAGGCGATAATCAGATCGTCTGTATGTAGCAGAATTGCAGACTTGCTATGAGCGCTGATCACCAGGCGGTGCTCATAGCAAACCGGCATTGACAACCATAGAGGTCTGCAGGAGACTTCTGGTTGTCATGCCGACCCATCGGTGACTCGCAATCACGTAACGGGGTCACCGATTGGTGGATTTCCGACGCTATTCCGAAGCGCAAGTTAAATGCCGATGTCAGAATTTGACAATTTTGGTTAACATCTGCGGGTGGATCGCGATTCCACCCACGGCTATTCCGAGTACATGTCAGCTGTTCAAAACAGCTGACGTATGCCAAGTAAGATGTGGGCTCAGCGGCGGAGCCTGCACCAGAGGGGGAGACACAACATGCGCAATACTAGTGTAAGGGGATGAACAGAAGGATGGACTTAAATGGGGTTGCCTCCTCTGCTCCATGTCCAGAACCACCGTGGCAGATACCGGTGTTCCTGGGGGGAAGCTTACCTGTACTGAACCGACCTTCCCATGTGACAGAAGGGGCGGGTGCCGGTCAAAAGGCGCTGCGCCAGGGAGCTGACAGGAGTCCAGGTGGGAAAGTGCAGAGCACAGAAGAGTGAACTGCCAGCTGCGCCGCAGTCACTAAGCAGAGAAGCTTGACACTGTGAGTGCCCCCTAACCAGTGACGCTGCTACCATTAGGCGATTTGAGCTCTTTGGCTCAGGCGGCAGAAGAGAGGGGGCGGCAGATTCTGTAGTTCCCGGCCCCTAGGGGCCCCCAGCCAGGAGCGGACATACAGCCAATGCCACTGCTCTGGGGCCGAGAGGAGGAGGGTGGCCCCTGCAGGCAGGCCCCATATCATGTAGCATCAGGCCCCTGTCACTCCCTCCTCTAATCCTGCCAACACCCTCAGCTGGGGAGAGAGCGGCGCAGGAAGGGCAGGACTTCAAAAGAGGGGGGGTTTCATGCAGGGAGAGACGCTGGCCAATGAACGCTTTCCTCACCAGACTGAGGAGAGCGCTCACTGGCTGCTGTCTCTGTTCTCCTGCATGGCGCGCCCAATGGAGACTGGTGAGTACTCAGTCAGAGGCCCCTCAGCACAGCACGCAGGAACAGCAGTGGAGGAAGAGCAGGACTTACAGTGTGTCTGCTCCCTCCACTGCTCTGTTCCCAGCATGCTGCAGGATCTCCGTCCTCACTGTGAAGAGAAGGGGGAGGAGCTCACTGCACGGGACAGCACAGCAGCACCAGGGGGCTGATATGAGTCTGCTCTGTGCCCCATCCCCCCACAGTGGGGTCTGCAGCCCTCTCCAACTGAACTGACCTCCTCCAAGGCTCCTCTGATCACCTATACAAGACTAGTCTGTGTGTATGTATATGCTTGTACAGTATATGTATGTATGTGCATCTGTGTATGTACAGTGTGTGTGTATCCATGTGTATGCTTCTGTGTGTATCTGTGTATGCATGTACAGTATATGTGTATGTCTGTGTGTATAATATGTGCATATCTGTATGTGCGATATATTTAACAATAACTTATGAAAAACATTGGTTAGACTATTAATAATACAATATAAAAAATTACAAATTAATATAAAACCAATGTGTCTATGGACCAAATATGGACGATCGCAGCTACGACTTACAAAAACAGAGGTTACGCACCCCACGAAAAAAGAGCAGTCCAATATATGATAAAAGGGTATAAATTTATTCAGAATTACATAGTGAGAGGCTTGTAGCAGCAACAATGAAAATGCAAGAATTAAAAGAAACGCTTACAGGTCAGCAGAACATGCAATGGGCCCAATATAATAGATATATATAGATTATTATGCAGACATGATCCCATATAATTGTGTGCAAATAGTAAAAAACAGATATAAACACACATGACGTATAGTAGAAAAATTAGCAGCAAAGTGGTAAATAGAATAAGGACCTATTTGTCCTACCACCAGTTAAAATTGTAGCTGCGCTGTCAGCAGCAGATGCACCATATAACAAGAGGTATGCCAATTACCTATAGTTAGAGAGCAAAGACTATAATGATAATTTCAAGTAGACAGCAAGGGAGTACATAAAGTATAGACATAATAGTCCTACCCCCGTCTATAAATAATAGCAGCTGTACTGCAAGCAACACATATGGTATATGATAATAGGCATACCAATTACCTGCCGTTTACAGGGGATGATGGTGGCCCAGAGCGTCTGCCAGACCGCCCCAACGCGCGTTTCGGTTGGCACCTTCGTCAGGGGGCATGCCCCCTGACGAAGGTGCCAACCGAAACGCGCGTTGGGGCGGTCTGGCAGACGCTCTGGGCCACCATCATCCCCTGTAAACGGCAGGTAATTGGTATGCCTATTATCATATACCATATGTGTTGCTTGCAGTACAGCTGCTATTATTTATAGACGGGGGTAGGACTATTATGTCTATACTTTATGTACTCCCTTGCTGTCTACTTGAAATTATCATTATAGTCTTTGCTCTCTAACTATAGGTAATTGGCATACCTCTTGTTATATGGTGCATCTGCTGCTGACAGCGCAGCTACAATTTTAACTGGTGGTAGGACAAATAGGTCCTTATTCTATTTACCACTTTGCTGCTAATTTTTCTACTATACGTCATGTGTGTTTATATCTGTTTTTTACTATTTGCACACAATTATATGGGATCATGTCTGCATAATAATCTATATATATCTATTATATTGGGCCCATTGCATGTTCTGCCGACCTGTAAGCGTTTCTTTTAATTCTTGCATTTTCATTGTTGCTGCTACAAGCCTCTCACTATGTAATTCTGAATAAATTTATACCCTTTTATCATATATTGGACTGCTCTTTTTTCGTGGGGTGCGTAACCTCTGTTTTTGTATGTGCGATATATTTGTATGTATATACGGTATGTATGTTTATGTGCATGTATGTACAGTATATGTGTATGTCTGTGTGTACGGTATGTGTATACTTTGTGTATATAACTGTCTATGTATAAAGCAAAAAGATATTGTGGAAAGCAAAGAGGTCACCAACATTATTATTAACCCTATATAGGGTATATTTCAAATGGAGTACAATAAAATGGGACCGAGAATAGGACCATAGTGGACAGACTGCAACAATGAACACCAAACCAACCAAGAAAAAAACAGTCAATAGTCCAAATATATAAATATACAAAAAACCTTTATTATAAATAATACCAGATAAAAACATGACAAAAGGAAAGAATCCCCATACTACCCATAGCATGCACCTAGAAAGGGCAGGGGGTAGGTGCCCCTAGCATAAATAAGTCCACTCATCAACCATAAGGAAAAAGCAATAATCATGTAAGGCTGAAGAACAATGACTGCTTATAAAGGGCAAAAAGTCCACGTTAGCAGAAAAGCCCACACGAAATATACACAAAATACATACCGGTTAATGCAGGAGTATACTTAGTATAATTAGGCACCTCGCCCCTGTCCACCCCGACGCGCGTTTCGGCTGCTGCCTTTTTCAAGGGGTGAGAAAGGCAGCAGCCGAAACGCGCGTCGGGGTCATGTTTTTATCTGGTATTATTTATAATAAAGGTTTTTTGTATATTTATATATTTGGACTATTGACTGTTTTTGTCTTGGTTGGTTTAACTGTATATGTATGTACAGTACAAGTATGTGTACCTGTATGCATGTACGGTATATGTATGTGTATCTATGTGTATGTACGGTATATGCGTGTATGTATGACGGTATGTGTATCTGTGTGTATGTACAGTATATGTATGTACGGTATGTGTGTACGGTATGTGTGTGTATGTACGATATATGCATGTGTGTATGTATAGTACATGTATGTATGACAGTATATATATGTGTATCTGTGTGTATGTACGGTATATGTGAGTGTTTGCATATACAGTATATGTATGTGTATCTGTGTGTATGTATGTACGGTATATGTATGTGTGTCTGTATGTATGTACACTGCAGTATGTGTGTTTGCATATAAGGTATATGTATGTGTATCTATGTGTAACATATATATTTATTACAAACACACACTATATATATATCCATCTCAGTGAAAAAATATAAATATATATATTTTTTAGAGGTGTGGGGCCCAAAATAGAAATTTTGCTATGGGGGCCCTGTGATTGCTATGTACGCCCGTGTTTGCAGGGCAGTGATAATGAGGGCAATCTGACTTGTTTCTCAGAGCCCGAGGCTCCAGGTTGCCATTGCCAGATTGCCATCATCATAAGCAGTGTATCAGGCAGGAAGGGGGGCCCAGACACATTTCTTGAACAGGGGCAACAAGCTATTAGAGTCCGCCCCTGCCCCCAGCCAGTGGCGTGTCGCTAATAGCAGCACACCATGCAGCTGCTATGGGGCCCGTGAGTCAAAGGGGCTCGCCCAGTGCCAGTGAAGAAGGAGCAGTGGGTGACAGGAGGCAGGAGCCGGCTGCTGCGGCTAAAGCCTGTGCCCGCTGCTAAAGAGAAATTCATAGTCACTACACCCCACACCCATAGTCACTCCCACCACTATGCACTGAAGCCGGTGCCGAGAGATGGGAGGGACTATAGGAGTGGAGAGCAGTGAATATTCATTTCACTTTAATAGTGGTCACAGTAGCCGCAGCTGCAGGCTTCCTGCTGCTAGGTGATCACATGTGCCCGCTACTAAAGGGAATGAATATTCACTGCTCTCCACACCCATGTACACAATATATATCAGTACATGGTGGCCATAATGCTGTAGGACTGCATTATATTCTGTTGGGGACTGCATTATGTTCTATGGGGGGGCTGCATTATATTCTATGGGGGGTTGCGTTATACTATATGTCAGTATTATATTCTATATGGGGACTGCATTATACTCTGGAGGACTATGGGAGTGTATTATACTCTATGGAGGACTATGGGGAGTGCGTTATACTATATGGAGGATTAGAGGGAATATATTATACTATATGGAGGACTATGGGGAGTCTATTATACTACGGAGGACTATGGGGAGTCTATTATACGTATATCTTATGGGGCCATAGCACTTGTGCAGCACTATATAGGGCAAATATCTCTATGGAGCATCTTATGGGGCCCTTATTACCCTTTACGCAGGATTATATGGGGCATATTTTAATATCTAATGGGACCCATCAAACTTTATGGAGCATTATATGAGGCTCCTGATTCAATATGGATATTCAAAAACACTTAACCTACTGATGTCTCAATTAATTTTACTTTTATTGGTATCTATTTTTACTTTTGAAATTTACCGGTAGCTGCTGCATTTTCCACCCTTGGCTTATACTCGCATCATTAACTTTTCCCAGTTTTTTGTGGCAAAATTAGGGGGGTCGGCTTATACTCGGGTCGGCTTATACTCGAGTATATACGGTAACTGGATTTGCGCTGCTAGTTTTTTTTTTATAAAACTCCGGGGTCTAGTGCCCGCCCCCCCTCCTCCCTCCCTCCTTCCCGCCCCCCCTCCAGCAGGGACTGTGGTGGGGGGGGCGCCATTTTTCCATTCGCCTCAGGCAGCAGAGAGGCTAGGTTCACCCCTGCCCCTAACTGACGCTGACCCGCCAGCCTCCGTGATTGCAGGAGACTCTCCTGACAAGTTAGAGGCAGACGCTGGCGCGGGCAGGCCCTGTGAACTGAGCCCCTGAGAGGATTATTTGGAGTTACCGAGAAGCGCAGTACCATTCCTGTGGTGACTAGTTCTGGATGGAGCTTTGTGACTAAGACCGGTGAGAACAGGACCTCACCTCACCCTATGCCGCCCTGTTACCTGCTTTAGGAACCGTATCTTCGCCGTGGACTGGGACCTGAGAGACTTAATGTGCCGCTGTTGACGGTGCCAACATGGAGAATTAGACCATTCAATCAAGCCTTCTTCGGACTGATAAGTTTATACCTGCCTTTTGTTCATTTCCCTGAAATACTGTTTTACCTCTTAATTGTTGCATTTAATTCCGCCATCCTCTCCTCCCTGCGTGGAGTGGTAATCCCTGTAAATAAATCTTTAACTCTTGGTCTGCCTCAGATCCGTGGCAATATCCTCCTTACCTGCAGATTATTAGACTAGTATGGCACATGTCGGGAAGGGGTTAAACACTTAACGCCCCAGGAGCGTGTCAGAGACTTTGGAGCGGGTTCAGAAGCCGAGCCCGCTTCATGAAGGGAAGATGTCACCTATACTATATAGCTGACATCTGCCTCTAACAGCAATGTTCGGCTTGTCCACTGATTACGGCTGTTAACCGATGGGTTGCTTTGACAGCCGGTAGTGGACTGAATGCCCCCAAGCTCAGACTGACATGGCACATGACTCGTCTGCAGAGATTACATATAAATATATATAATATTTGTCTTCTTATATTTCCAGCACCGTTCCCATTATTTCCAACTGGCACAAACGCCACATCCTACTGTCACCCTAAAGCTGAGCTGCTGCTGCCTTATGTGCACCTATTACTGTACCTGCTGTCTGGTACAAAAACAGCGCTCATCTTACGGCCCACATAGTAATGGCCACCACTGTGCCCCTTACATAGTAAAATGTCTACTTTGTGCCCTCACAGTAGCCTAGTAGCCTACACATTGTTAATGGCCCCCACACTAGCCCCCAAACTGTATAATGATTAAAACTAAACAAGGAGGGCACCACCCAACAGATTTTTATATAAATATATGGGGTCTTAAAGGGCTCAACCTGCAGTATGTCTATATATAAACAATCGAAAAAACCAAGGCCAGAAGACATACAAGAAAGCAGGGATCACCTTTATAAAGCATATCAAATTGTATTTAACATATACAAACACCGCAGAAAACACACCCAAGGGGTATTTAAAAACATTTAAAATACACAGAGAAAGTATACTGCCACTTGATGTGGCCTAGCCCAACAGAAATCAAGGTCAGCCTATTAACACCAAACTATCTTATTTATAGAAATCCAGTCTAATATATAGACTATAAGGCTATGTGCACACTTTGCGGAGTGTTCTGCGGGTTCTCCCGCAGCGGAATTGATAAATCTGCAGGGCAAAACCGCTGCGGTTATCCCTGCAGATTTATCGCGGTTTGTTTTGCGATTTCCGCTGCGGGATTACTCCTATACTATTGATGCTGCATATGCAGCAATATGCAGCATCAATAGTAATGGTAAAAATAATAAAAATTGGTTATACTCACCCTCTGATGTCCGGATCTCCTCGGCGCTGCACGCGGCTATCCGGTTCCAAAGATGCTGTGCCGAGAAGGACCTTCGTGACGTCACGGTCATGTGACTGCGATGTCACCGCAGGTCCTGCTCGCACAGCAACTAAGACCGGACGGCCGCGTGCAGCGCTGAGAGGTGAGTATAGCATCATTTTTTATTTTAATTCTTTTTTTTTTACACTATTTAGGCTTCCCAGGGCCTGGAGGAGAGTCTCCTCTCCTCCACCCCGGGAAGCAACCGCACATTATTCGCTTACTTCCCGCAACGTGGGCACAGCCCCATGCGGGAAGTAAGCGGAACAATGCATTCCTATGGGTGCAGAATCGCTGCGATTCTGCACAAAGTGAAATGCTGCGGGTTGTAAACCGCTGCGTTTCTGCGCGGTTTTTCCCGCAGCATGTGCACTGCGGTTTGCGGTTTCCATAGGGTTTACATGTTAATGTAAACGCTATGGAAACTGCTGCGGACCCGCAGCATCAAAATCGCCGCGGATCCGCGGTAAAAACCCTCAAAGTGTGAACATGGCCTTAGAGTCAATGCACTAATAGGAGGGTGATCAGACAGTCATGTATACAATATGTAATAATATTGATAAATCCAGTACACATTTAACAACCGGAGATTGGCACCAAATACAACATGGAATTGCTATGGTCTAATTAATTTCTTAGAGGGGATATCCAAAAAGAGTATCCAAATGTGTTTATATTACAGCCCTCTAAATAGACCAGTCTAGCAATCCGTATAACAGCACATGGTCAAATACATTACCAATCTTATACCAGTCACGACTACCGATAATTCCCAAGACCCCATGCATCATTTGCACTCTCATAGATGGTAGGCTAGAACCATGTTCTGTAGGCCCGACGCGTATCATCACTACCATGACTTCATCAGGGGAGAGTAAGAGGCTAGAGGGTTCAATGCGGTATACCAATGTAGGTGATTAAAAAGTTGTAACAGCTGCTATACTCACCACATGAGGTGCACGTGCATTCAGTGCGGCATCTTCCGTACCTGGAAGTGTTAGTACTAAGAAGGTTCAGTCTCCTATGCGCATGTGCTGGCATTGTTATGGTGACCAAAGGACTCTTAAGTCCGCAGCTGCAGTATGTACAAATAACACAAAATAGTGCTGTCAAAATAAGGCAGCTAAATCATTGGAAGGAACGCTGCACAAAGATAAGAAAGTAAATAGCGCCGATTCTGAATATTCTGAATATTCATTTCTCTTAAGTAACGGCACACGTGATCGCCAGCCCCAGCAGGAAGCCTCTGGCTGACACTGCGCGCTACTGAAGAGGAATGGATACTCACCGCTCTCTGCGATAAATGGTCCCAGTGAGTATTCTGACAGCTGTGTTCTGCTTGTGATCAGCACGTGACGTCTTGCCATGTGCTGCTCACAAGCATTGAGAAGCTGCTGACACCGGAGCAGGACGCTGCGGGGGAGCGCCGTGTAGGTGAGTGTAATGGCTTTTTTTTAATCTTTCCTGCATCTTTCATGCATACCAGGAACGTGATGGGGCCAATTATAAAAGAAAAAAAATGGGACAAATCATACCTGGAACGGGATGGGGCCATTTATAAAAGAAAAAGGATGGGGCCAATCATACCAGGAACAGGATGTAGCTATTTATACCAGAAAAAGGATGGGGCCAATCATACCAGCATTGGGATGGGGGCAATTATACCGGAATAAGGATGGACCAATCAAACCAGGACCGTGATGGGGCCATTCATACCAGGATAAGGATGGGGCCATGCACACCAGGATAGGGATGAGGGGGCCATGCATACCAGGAAAGGGATGAGGGGGCCATGCATACCAGGATAGGGATGAGGGAGCCATGCATACTAAGATAAGGATGAGGGGTAGTGATGAGCAAGTGTACTCGTTGCTCGGGTTTTCCCGAGCACGATCGGGTGACGTCCGAGTATTTGTTAGTGTTCGGAGATTTAGTTTTCATCATGGCAGCTGAATGATTTATAGCTATTAGCCAGGCTGAGTACATGTGGGGGTTGCCTGGTTGCTAGGTAATCCCTACATGTAATCAAGCTGGCTAATAGCTTTAAATCATGCTGCTGAGGTGATGAAAACTTAATCTCTGAGCAGTCATAAATACTCGGAGACCACCCAAGCGTGCTCGGGAAAACCCGAGCAACGAGTACACTTGCTCATCACTAATGATGGGCCATGTGTATCAGAATGGGGATGAGGGGACCATTGTTATGATCCTTAGTGGCTGAGGATCACGAATAGACCAGCAAGTGAATAAACTAAGGACAAGCTCTAGGGAGATGGTAACTGGACTGATCGCAAATCTGAACCTATCCAACACAAATAGAGGTAGCCGGTGAACGTGCCTAAAAAATTCCTAGACGTCTCGAGCCAGCCTGAGGAACTAGCTACCCCTAAAGAGAAAGAAAGACCTCGCTTGCCTCCAGAGAAATAATCCCCAAAGATATAGAAGCCCCAACAAATATTAATGGTGAAGTAAGAAGAAGGCACATACATAGGGATGAAATCAGATTCAGCAAAAGAGGCCCACTAGTACTAGAAAGCAGAAAATAGAGCAGGGGCCTATGCGATCAATAAAAAACCCTTACAAACTATCCATCCTGAGATTTCAAGAACCCACGCACCAACTAATGGTGTGTGGGGAGAAACTCAGTCCACTAGAGCATACAGCAAGCGAGGGAATCACATTTTAGCAAGCTGGACAAGAAAACATGATAAACACTGCTGATCAAAAAATGAGCAAACAAAACTTAGCTTGTCCTGGATGGACTGGGAGCAAGGTAGTCAGAAGGAATCTGAGTAGCACTGATTACATCGACAGCCGGCAACAAGTGAAAGCAAAACAGAGCTATATAGGAACCTCCCAGAGGATAATGAACCAGCTGATAGCCAGAGACCAGCAGGATAACAAACAAAGCCACCAGGGGGAGCCCAAAGCAAAAGTCACACCATACCACCAGTGACCACAAGAGGGAGACTGAAAACAGAGTTCACAACAGTACCCCCCCCTTAAGGAGGGGTCACCGAACCCTCATGAAAACCCCCAGGGCGATCAGGATGAGCCACATGGAAGGCACGAACCAAATCGGCCGCATGAACATCAGAGGCGACAACCCAAGAATTATCCTCCTGACCATAGCCCTTCCACTTGACCAAATACTGGAGCCTCCGTCTAGAAACACGATAATCCAAGATCTTCTCCACCACGTATTCCAATTCTCCCTCAACCAGCACCGGGGCAGGAGGCTCAACCGGAGGAACCACAGGTTCCACATACCTCCGCAACAACGAGCGATGGAACACATTATGAATAGCAAATGATGCCGGGAGGTCCCGACGGAATGACACAGGGCCAAGGACTTCCAGAATCTTATAAGGGCCGATAAACCGAGGCTTGAACTTAGGAGAGGAGACCTTCATAGGAACGAAGCGAGAAGACAACCACACCAAGTCCCCAACGCGAAGTCGGGGACCCAAACAGCGACGGCGGTTGGCAAAGAGCTGAGCCTTCTCTTGTGACAACTTCAAATTGTCCACCACATGATTCCAAATCTGATGCAACCTATCCACCACAACATCCACTCCAGGACAGTCAGAAGGCTCCACCTGACCCGAGGAAAAACGAGGATGAAACCCCGAATTGCAAAAAAAAGGAGAAACCAAAGTAGCAGAACTAGCCCGATTATTAAGGGCAAACTCGGCCAATGGCAAAAAAGTAACCCAGTCGTCCTGGTCAGCAGAAACAAAACATCTTAAATAAGTCTCCAAGGTCTGATTAGTTCGCTCGGTTTGGCCATTCTTCTGAGGATGGAAGGCCGACGAAAAAGACAATTCAATGCCCAACTTAGCACAAAAGGTCCGCCAAAATCTAGACACAAACTGGGATCCTCTGTCAGAAACAATGTTCTCAGGAATCCCGTGCAAACGAACCACATTTTGAAAAAACAGTGGAACCAACTCAGAGGAGGAAGGCAACTTAGGCAAGGGCACCAAATGGACCATCTTAGAAAAACGATCACACACCACCCAGATGACAGACATTCTCTGAGAGACAGGGAGATCTGAAATAAAATCCATGGAAATGTGCATCCAAGGCCTCTTCGGGACAGGCAAAGATAACAGCAAACCACTGGCACGAGAACAGCAAGGCTTCGCCCGAGCACAAATTCCACAAAACTGCACAAAGGAAGGCACATCCCGCGACAAGGAAGGCCACCAAAAAGACCTGGCCACCAAGTCTCTGGTACCAAATATTCCAGGATGGCCCGCCAACACCGAAGAATGAACCTCGGAGATGACTCTGTTGGTCCATCTATCCGGGACAAACAGTCTCTCCGGTGGACAGCGGTCAGGTCTATCCGCCTGAAACTCTTGCAGCACACGTCGCAAATCTGGGGAGATGGCAGACAAAATCACCCCTTCTCTAAGGATACCAGCCGGCTCTGAATCTCCAGGAGAGTCAGGCACAAAACTCCTAGAAAGAGCATCAGCCTTCACATTCTTCGAACCCGGCAGGTACGAGACCATGAAATCAAAACGAGAGAAAAACAACGACCAACGAGCCTGTCTGGGATTCAGCCGCTTGGCCGACTCGAGATAAATTAAATTCTTGTGATCAGTCAAGACCACCACACGATGTTTAGCTCCCTCGAGCCAATGTCGCCACTCCTCAAATGTCCACTTCATAGCCAACAGCTCCCGATTACCGACATCATAATTCCGCTCGGCAGGCGAAAACTTTCTTGAAAAGAAAGCACATGGCTTTATCACAGAGCCATCGGGGCTTCTCTGCGACAAAACAGCCCCCGCTCCAATCTCGGAAGCATCAACCTCCACCTGGAAGGGAAGTGAGACATCTGGCTGACACAAGACCGGAACCGAAGAAAACCGATGCTTCAGCTCCCGAAAGGCCTCCACAGCCGCAGAAGACCAATTAGTCACATCAGAACCCTTCTTGGTCAAATCCGTCAAAGGCTTAACAACGCCAGAAAAATTAGTTATGAAGCGACGGTAAAAATTAGCAAATCCCAAGAACTTCTGAAGACTCTTAACAGATGTAGGCTGCGTCCAGTCATGAATAGCCTGAACCTTGACTGGGTCCATCTCAATAGTAGAAGGAGAAAAAATGAAACCCAAAAAAGAAATCTTCTGGACTCCAAAAAGACATTTTGAGCCCTTCACAAATAAAGCATTGGCACGCAGGACCTGAAAGACCATCCTGACCTGCTTAACATGAGACTCCCAATCATCCGAAAAAAACAGAATATCATCCAGATACACAATCATAAACTTATCCAGATATTCACGGAAGATGTCATGCATAAAGGACTGAAAGACTGAAGGAGCATTAGAAAGCCCAAAAGGCATCACCAAGTACTCAAAATGGCCTTCAGGCGTATTAAATGCAGTTTTCCATTCATCACCCTGTTTTATACGCACAAGGTTATACGCACCACGAAGATCTATCTTGGTGAACCAACTAGACCCCCTAATGCGAGCAAACAAATCAGTTAACAATGGCAAAGGATACTGAAATTTGACCGTGATTTTATTCAAAAGGCGATAATCAATACAGGGTCTCAGGGAACCATCCTTTTTAGCCACAAAAAAGAATCCTGCACCAAGAGGGGATGAGGACGGGCGAATAAGTCCCTTCTCTAAAGAGTCCTTTATATAACTCCGCATGGCAGCATGCTCCGGCACAGATAAATTGAAAAGTCGTCCCTTAGGAAACTTACTACCAGGAATCAAATTTATAGCACAATCACAGTCCCTATGAGGAGGTAGAGAATTGAGTTTGGGCTCCTCAAATACATCCTGGTAGTCTGACAAAAACGTAGGGACTTCAGAAGGAGTGGACGAAGCAATTGACACGACAGGAGCGTCACCATGAATTCCCTGACAACCCCAACTTGACACCGACATAGCTTTCCAATCCAGGACTGGATTATGAGTCTGCAACCATGGTAGACCCAACACGACGACATCATGCAAATTATGCAGTACAAGAAAGCGAATCACCACCTGATGAACAGGAGTCATGCACATGGTCACTTGTGTCCAGTACTGAGGTCTATTCGTAGCCAATGGTGTAGAATCAATTCCCCTTAGTGGAATAGGGAATTTTAAAGGCTCCAAATCAAAACCACAGCGCCTGGCAAATGACCAATCCATCAGACTCAGGGCGGCACCTGAATCTACAAAAGCATTAACCGGGTAAGATGACAGGGAACAAATCAGGGTAACAGACAAAATGAACTTAGGCTGTAAAGTACCAATGGTGACAGATTTATCAACCTTTTTTTTGCGCTTAGAGCATGCTGAGATAACATGAGCTGAGTCACCACAGTAAAAGCACAACCCATTTTGCCGTCTATAATTTTGCCGTTCACTTCTGGTCAGAATTCTGTCACATTGCATAGATTCAGGTGTCTGTTCAGAAGACACCGCCAAATGGTGCACAGATAAACCTATAGAGCGCCCCCCGAGGAAGCAATACTTGCGAAACGCGCGTCGGGGCTCCTCTCTTCCGCATACCGCTGCAGGGCGACTCTACGTGTGCATATATCCCTTCATTTGTAAGTACATCATAGCTTGATTCATGCATGTGCTTGGGATTTTCCTTATTATACTTATACACTGATACTAGGATTTACTTTCATAATATGCATGAGGCACTTTATTGTCCTGTGTGACTTATGTGCACACCTATTGTCCCCCTGTACCTGCTCCCTATGTGTGAACTATCACGCTATTGTTGCCAGGATAGTTGTACACAAATGTGATAATTGGGTCTCACATATAGGGCTGCCCTGCTATACTTTACCGACATTAGGCACCTTTTATTGTTTCAAGTTTTCTTGACCACATGCCTTGTTTCTTTATACCTGCTTCTTATATGTGAACTATTATCTTACTAAATGACAGGTTATTGGCTGTGAGTCACGGTCTACACGTTTCAAGCAGGATACATGTGTATGCGGCACTAGTGTCGCTTCTCCACTATTTACTACAAACTTTGTCTTTATTAATATACTTTATTTGTATGTATTGTTTTTATGGTTCTTTAATAAAATTGTAATTTTTAGCTCTTGGAGTCCATCTTCTTTTTGGTTTATCAAATGGTGCACAGGTTTGCGCTCCCGCAAACGCCGATCAATCTGAATGGCCAGAGTCATTGACTCATTCAGACCTGCAGGTGTAGGGAACCCCACCATGACATTCTTAATGGCTTCAGAAAGACCTTCTCTGAAATTTGCAGCCAGGGCACACTCATTCCACTGAGTAAGCACCGACCATTTCCGAAATTTCTGGCAGTACACCTCTGCTTCATCTTGCCCCTGCGAGAGGACCAATAACGTTTTTTCAGCCTGGTTCTCAAGATTAGGTTCTTCATAGAGCAATCCAAGGGCTAGAAAAAACGCATCTACACTAAGCAATGCAGGATCCCCTGGCGCCAATGCGAAGGCCCAATCTTGAGGGTCACCGCGCAAAAAGGAAATGATAATCTTAACTTGCTGAACGGCATCACCAGAGGAACGAGGTTTCAAAGAAAGAAACAACTTACAATTGTTCCTAAAATTCAGGAACCTAGATCTATCTCCAGAAAACAACTCCGGAATAGGTATTCTAGGCTCTGACATAGGACTGTGAACAACAAAATCCTGAATACTTTGAACCCTAGCAGCAAGATGATCCAGACTGGAAGCCAAGCTCTGGACATCCATGTCAGCAGCTGAACTCAGAGCCACACCAAGATTAAGAGGAGGAGAGAAGCTAGCCACAGCAGCTAGACACACGGCAACAAAAAAAAAAAAAAAGTTCTCAAGGCTTCTTTTCTCCTGCTTCTGCCATGCAATTAACACTTTCTGGCCGGCTGTACTGTTATGATCCTTAGTGGCTGAGGATCACGAATAGACCAGCAAGTGAATAAACTAAGGACAAGCTCTAGGGAGATGGTAACTGGACTGATCGCAAATCTGAACCTATCCAACACAAATAGAGGTAGCCGGTGAACGTGCCTAAAAAATTCCTAGACGTCTCGAGCCAGCCTGAGGAACTAGCTACCCCTAAAGAGAAAGAAAGACCTCGCTTGCCTCCAGAGAAATAATCCCCAAAGATATAGAAGCCCCCAACAAATATTAACGGTGAAGTAAGAAGAAGGCACATACATAGGGATGAAATCAGATTCAGCAAAAGAGGCCCACTAGTACTAGAAAGCAGAAAATAGAGCAGGGGTCTATGCGATCAATAAAAAACCCTTACAAAATATCCATCCTGAGATTTCAAGAACCCACGCACCAACTAATGGTGTGTGGGGAGAAACTCAGTCCACTAGAGCATACAGCAAGCGAGGGAATCACATTTTAGCAAGCTGGACAAGAAAACATGATAAACACTGCTGATCAAAAAATGAGCAAACAAAACTTAGCTTGTCCTGGATGGACTGGGAGCAAGGTAGTCAGAAGGAATCTGAGTAGCACTGATTACATCGACAGCCGGCAACAAGTGAAAGCAAAACAGAGCTATATAGGAACCTCCCAGAGGATAACGAACCAGCTGATAGCCAGAGACCAGCAGGATAACAAACAAAGCCACCAGGGGGAGCCCAAAGCAAAAGTCACACCATACCACCAGTGACCACAAGAGGGAGCCTGAAAACAGAGTTCACAACAGACCATATACCAGGATAGGGGATATTACAGTACAGAATTGACCATTTTTTTGCTTCAATTTTTTTCCTAATTTCCTCCTCTAAACCTAGGTGCGCCTTATGGTCCGGTGCGTCTTATAGTCCGAAAAATACGGTAGTATAATACACTCCTCAGTCTTCCATATAGTATAATACACTCCTCATAGTCCTCTATATATTAAAGTACACTGCTCAGTCCTCCATATAGTATAATACACTTCTCATAGTGCTCCCTATAGTATAATGCACTGCCATAGTCATCCATGAAATACAATTCACTTCCCATAGTATAACGAACTCCATATTTCTTCATATAGCATAATGTATTCCCCATAGTCCTTGATACAGTATAATGCAGCCCACATATAGTATAATTCAGACACCCCACAGAGTATAATGCAGCCACCCCACAGAAGTATAATGCAGCCCCCTCAGAGTATAATGTAACCCCCATAGAATATAATGCTGCCCCCTCATAGTATAATGCAGCCCCTCCATAGAATATATGGTAGCCCCCACAGAATATAATGCAGCCCCTTCATAGAATATAATGCAGCACCCTTATATAGTATAATTTAGCCCCTCCATAGAATACAATGTAGCCCCCACAGAATATAATGCAGCCCCTCCATGGAATACATTGTAGCCCCCCTAGAATATAATGTAGCCCCCCATAGAATATATTACAGCCCACCTCCCCAAAGAATATAATGTACCCCCATAGAATATAATATAGCCCACCTCGCCATAGAATATAACGTACCACCCATAGAATATAATACCCCTTTTCCAAGAGAGAATGTTTTTACACTTTTTTCCACAAAAAAGATACCGTAGGTTTCCTATACCAACAAAGTGATTGGGATTTCTTAAATCTGATGCAAGATCGTAGATGGGGACACACGGTGAGAAAGGGGACAAGAGAGACAGTGGGAACAAGGGGATGCAGGAGAAACTTGACAGCAGGGTAGACGGGTCACATGGGGACAAGGGGCAGGGAATGCATGGGGGTGCAGGAGGAATCAGGGCATGGGAGATGGGGAGCATTGGGGGACCAGGGGAGGAGGGACAAGGCGCGTATGGGGCCCGGAGGAGCACAATGACCTGAACCTGGGCACCTATGAGGACATAGAGCTCGGGAGAACAAGGAGCAAGGGCAGGGCATGGAGGAAACGTGGCTGGTGTCACAGGAGGCTGGGGACGCTGGGGGCCGAGGACAGTGACACACGGGCAGCAGAAACACCTCACTGCCGCCGGTCCCGTACACCTCCATGTTCATCCCCGGATCCTCCAGATGGCTGAGCCACTGCGACATCGGTCCATGCGCCCCCCGCTGGCTCCTAACGGGGGAGTGGAGAGGTGAGAATACCACCCTCTGGAGCAGCCTGTTCCCGGTCCCTGCTGCTGCCACAGGCTCCGCCAATATGGCGGCCAACGTCACCTGTGCAGATGCTGCACTGCCCGGGCCCGGGACACAGCGGGTGCACAATGAAGTGATGTCATCGCGCACCCGCAGTGTCAGAGGAAGAGGGGAATGATGGGAGAGGGATCGTCATCTGATGCTCTCTCCTCCATCGTTACTTTGAACTGTACCGGCGTCATAATGATGCCGGTATAGTTCAATGCGGCAACGGCGGGGGGAGTCGGCGCTGGCAGCAGGTGGGCCCCCCTGACCCATGGGCCCCATAGCGGCTGCATGATGTGCTGCTATTAGCAGCACGCCACTGGCTGGGGCCCCTGGGGGAGCGGGGGCCTTAGGCAGCTGCCTGGTCTGCCTGCCGCTAATGCCGGCCCTGACTAAACAACAAAATGATCTAGCGATATGATTTGTTTCCACTTATAATCATCAATGGGAAACTATGGGGAATATCTTAAGAAAACACAGGTTTATGTTGAAAACAACCCATCTTACCTGGGGCTCTCTCAGATTCTGCACTTTTGACTGCTGGACGAAGCAAAAATGTAAAAGATATACTTGTCAGTCACTATGTGGCCAAACTTTTTGGCTAATTATATGCCAGTAGATGTAGATGGGGATTTTACCCATGTGGTGACTGCCTGGCAGGAAAAAATATATAATGTGCCTTTTCTCATTGGTGGCACTAGTATGTGAGACTAAAAAGTCTAAAAAAAAAAATTCAATATTCTCTTCTTATTATTGTTTTATATTCACTAATTTTTCTTTTTGATGTCATCTCACTCTGGATGTCTGGTTAGGACACCATGACCTTGATAATTTCATTTTTCTAATTATATATGGCATGGCACTAATCATGGCACTAGTATATTTTTTATTTATGCTGTCGATCTATAGGAATATCCACATTCTATATGATCAGTTTCAGCAATATAATGGAGTTGCACATATTTCACATACTGACCTAGTACTTTACTTCTTTTTTCATGCACATAGCACTTTACATATTGATACTGCAGCCATAAGAATCCTTTCCAACATTTATACAATTTTTGCCCTTCCTCAATATGGCACCTGCATGTGTGTGTGTGCCTACTGTTGCTCAATTGAACCTGTGCATTATCTATTTAATCTTTCAGTGATGCATGCGGGTTGATGATGTCACGGGGGATTTCCCTCTGACCCGCTGCATCACATATTGCAGGGGTAAGGCACTCCGAGCCCAAGCACTGACGATCATGCGTCGCTTTGCGCGGCCAATGCTCAACACCTATGGAGACCCTGTTATACTATTATATATCCAACTGGCACACAGTCTCACCACAACTCCCTGAGGAAGCCCACGCTAAACGCTTGTCGGGGTTGCTGATTTGTGGCCTGATACAGGGAACTATGGGTGAGCTTTTAGGGATTTGGTTTCTGACAGCTTTTCATACTCTGTTGTTACTATTTACTTTGTAAATCGGCGATTTACTGTCCATCATCCATGTATGATACATTTACCCTTTAGTGTACTACCCTCCCCTTTACTATTTGTGTCTTGGCCACATATAATTTCTTGTCTGAGTCTTTATCTCTGATTTTATTGATGTTATACTCCAATTCTTTTGATAGGATTCATACCGTTCACAGAGGGCAGTTAGGGTGCGCACAGCGTAACACATTGACCTGTGTTGCCCTGTGTTTTGAAGATGTTTTTCACAAGTAATTCGCCTCCGTCCATCACCACTATGAATATGCAGAAGAGAAAGCCAAGCATTGTTCCTGACACACCTTGTATATGTTCCAATCTCACAATCTCTGTAAACAAGACTTTATTTTTGAAAAATCAGTGTTTTCTTCATTATGAAGTTAAAGGGGTCCACACAAATTGTGCCAGAACTAAACGTGAAGAGGTCAGTAGCAGAATCGAAACCACACCCACACACAAAGGGACCCCTATGTAAGGTGTTTAGGGGCGCGGAGTTAGAAGTCTACGTACAGCAGGCTTAAAGCAACATGTAGTCTACAGAACAAAGAGCAGTACTGCAGGAAGGTCATGTCTCCCTGCTCTACCATGGTGCTTAACAATATAGGTGTGCTGCACACGTCGTTATAGTTAACAGTGGTAGTAGCTCCGGGTAGGCCCCTCTGAGTGTGGAGCCCGGGGCGACCACCCTCTCTGCCATCAAGTGATTAAAAACTGACTAGGTGTATTCTTCTAAGCTCTATGTAGAAATAAGAGATCAATTTTCCCTGCATGAGTCATGAATCTGCAAAAGTCACTGTCAGGGGAGGAGAGAGCAGTTGGGTCAGGAGTTGAAGAGGGGAATGATAAATGCAGGGACAAGAGACTTCCTGTTTCTACATAGAGCAGAGAAAAGAAAAGAATTAGCTGGGTCAAAAGGCAAAATGAGCAATTGTAAGTACACAGTGCTATATAATATGATAAAACCTAAAACAGAAACAAAGAAACAAAATAAAAGTATATCCTGCTGTAAGTAAATAAGTAAAAGCAATAGTGCACACAAATAACATCGGGTACATAGTAAACACCGTTTTTGATTAAAAAAAGTGTAAAAGCCATCCCACCAGCGTCAAGGTGTACCCAAACTCGGGATTCTACTAATCTCTGGTATTAAAACTTTACCATAATGTAAGAGTGTGCCAGAGTCGGGTAGCACTTTTTCCTTCCCCTTTATGACAAATGTATTTTTAAGTAGCTGAAATGTATGAATTTATGATTATTAACTTGTCTGTATGTTTACAATTCTGTACTGTGTTGAAAGGGACAGCATAAGGCCAGAAATAATAGTTATATAGCATAGTTAAGAATGGGGCGTATAGTTCAGTGGGGGGGCACTAAAGTGCAGTATTATTAAGCGAAGTTGTGCTCACATCCCAGGAGACTTTCCAGGTTGGGAGGAGCTAGAGAGGGGTGTAATGTAGTTGAGGGAAGAGACTTTCTGACTAAGATCAGAGTAAGGTGATGGTATGGGGAGATGAGACTGATAAGCCAAGGGGATGGAGAGGATTAAAGACATACGGGACCCTAAGAAGAAGCAGCGTGCGAGCGGTCACTTTATAGTTTGGTGGTCATTCTGGGTTTATCTGGGGCCTATGGCCGGGACTAAGCAGAATTATGGATGCCTCTTAGTTCTTCCAGAAGATCAACTAATCTAGCGGACCTAAGGGCACGGGAGCTTCAAGGGTGAAAGGAATGTCTTCGGAACTAGGATTATCAGAAAGTACAGGGAAAGGTGAGGAATTGCAAAAGAAAAACAGACTGTACTGTATTTGTACCGGAACTCCTGTGTGTGAGTCAGTAGCATAGCTACCGGGGGGGCAGAGGGGGCCATCACCCTGGGCCCGGCGCTCAGAGGGCCCACCCAGAGCTACGCTACTGTAACTGTATCGGTGCATGCAGCGCGCCAATACAGTTACATTCTGCAGCAGAGCCTTGAGAATCGATCTCCCTGCTCTGCCCCCCGCCCGTCACTGCAGTGATGAGGGAAGGAGCTGATGCTGACAGTGGGTGCAATGACGTCACCACCCGGGGCCCACTGTCAGAAGATGACCGGGAGGTCGGAGCACCGCTGGAAGAGAAGGGAGGTGAGTATTTATTTATTGCTTTTTTATGGGGGCTGCCTTATACTTCAGGATCTGCCTATAAGGGTGCTGCCTTAAACTTCAGGATCTGCCTATAGGGGGGCTGCCTTATACTTCAGGATCTGCCTATAGGGGGGCTGCCTTATACTTCAGGATCTGCCTATAGGGGGCTGCCTTATACTTCAGGATCTGCCTATAGGGGGGCTGCCTTATACTTCAGGATCTGCCTATAGGGGGCTGCCTTATACTTCAGGATCTGCCTATAGGGGGCTGCCTTATACTTCAGGATCTGCCTATAGGGGTGCTGCCTTATACTTCAGGATCTGCCTATAGGGGGGCTGCCTTACACTTCAGGATCTGCCTATAGGGGGCTGCCTTATACTTCAGGATCTGCCTATAGGGGGCTGCCTTATACTTCAGGATCTGCCTATAGAGCAGCTGCCTTATACTTCAGGATCTGCCTATAGGGGGGCTGCCTTATACTTCAGGATCTGCCTATAGGGGGGCTGCCTTATACTTCAGGATCTGCCTATAGGGCCGCTGCCTTATAGTTCAGGATCTGGCTATAGGGGGGCTGCCTTATACTTCAGGGTCTGCCTATAGGGATGCTGCCTTATACTTCAGGATCTGCCTATAGGGGTGCTGCCTTATACTTCAGGATCTGCCTATAGGGGTGCTGCCTTATACTTCAGGAACTGCCTATAGGGGGTCTGCCTTATACTTCAGAATCTGCCTATGGGGTACTGCCTTTTACTACAGAGTCTGCCTATGGGGTGCTGTCTTATACTACAGGGTCTGCCTATGGGGTGCTGCCTTTTACTAGAGTCTGCCTATGGGATGCTGCCTTATACTACAGGGTCTGCCTATGGGGTGCTGCCTTATACTACAGGGTCTGCCTATGGGGTGCTGCCTTTTGCTAGAGTCTGCCTATTGGGTGCTGCCTTATGCTACAGAGTCTGCCTATATGGGTGCTGCCTTATACTTCAGAATCTGCCTATGGCGTGCTGCCTTATACTACAGGGTCTGCCTATGGGGTGCTGCCTTTTACTAGAGTCTGCCTATGTGGGGCTGCCTTATACTACAGGGTCTGCCTATGGGGTGCTGCCTTATACTACATCGTCTGCCTATGGGGTGCTGCCTTTTACTAGAGTCTGCCTATGGGGCGCTTCCTTATACTACAGGGTCTGCCTATATGGGTCCCGCCTTATACTTCAGAATCTGCCTATGGCGTGCTGCCTTATACTACAGGATCTGCCTATCGGGTGCTGCCTTATACTACAGGATCTGCCTATGGGATGCTGTCTTATACTACAGGGTCTACCTATGGGGTGCTGTCTTATACTACAGGGTCTGCCTATGGGGGTGCTGTCTTGTGCTATAGAGTCTGCCTATGGGTACTACATTGTGCTATAGAGTAGGCCTATGAGGAGTGCATTATACTATATGGAGTCCTATGGGGAGTGCATTATACTATATGGAGTCCTATGGGGAGTGAATTATACTATATGGAGGCTTATGGGGAGTGCATTATCCTATATGGAGACCTATGGGGAGTGCATTATACTATATTTAGGATGAACTAAACTAAAACTCACAAGAAAAATATGGGTCCTATATGACAAATATTGTCGTGGTGACTGTATTTATCTACCCATCAAGTATCTGGACTGTAAGTGTATACTCCCGATATACATTTCCAAAACCAACAAAACGGAGTTCCATACACAAATTATATATAAAAAAAGTTATAAATTTTATTACAATTACCATTACAAGAATCGTCACACTAAAGCATAATCAAAAAGACAAACAAGACCAAGTAAGCCCGGGCACAAAAAAACTAAAGTGTATATTACCTTGGTATTAGTAACGTATACCTGTCAATGATATAGATCATAGATGCATCCAATATCAAATTTGAACATACTACATATGAATAAAGTGTTAATCCCAAAGTTGAATGTCCAAAATATGGTAAGAAACCCTTCAGGCTCTTATCTAGACTAGTGCTATCACTGAGGGACAAAAAAAGGGGAGAAAAAGATGCATCAATAGCAGCGAGGCTTACCCATGGTGAATGTAGGAGAGTGCCCGGGGACTGGATCCACCCCTCATATACACTTTTGTTTTTTTGTGCCCGGGCTTACTTGGTTGCTATTAGGGTCTCTTGTTTGTCTTTTTGATTATGCTTTAGTGTGACGATTCTTGTAATGGTAATTGTAATAAAATTTATAACTTTTTTTATATATAATTTGTGTATGGAACTCCGTTTTGTTGGTTTTGGAAATATATTTAGGATGAACTGGTGCATTATACTATATGGAGGCCATCTAGTGGGCCATCATACAGTGTGGAGATTACAGTGAAGGGGCCATCATACATTGTTGGAGCCATCAAACAGTTTGGGGGCTACTAAGGGGTCAGTATACTGTGTGGATGGTACTATACAGTGAGGGGGTATTATACTGTATAGGGGAGCGGTACAGGGGGCAGACTGGGGACATTATTAAATGTAAAGTGGGCACTTCTTGTTATAGGGGATCTCAGGTTACTGTGACTATCAAAGGGGCACACATGGCAATATTACTTTCTAGGGAGCAAAATGTGGGCACTGTTTTCTAGGGCACTTGCACCCGGCATTACTATATTATAGTGGGTGCTTTAGAATGTAGAGGGCACAGAGAACCGCACAGCAGGTGCAATAATAGGGACACATATGGCAGCAGTGGCTCAGTATTGGGGTATCAGCAGGATGAGGAGTATGTGCAGGTTGGGAATAGATGTGATGGGGCTGGAATATGTGAAGTGAAAAGTGTCTTTATTGTATTCTCTACAGACGAGTCCTGGCTGGAAGAAGTTGTCATGTCGGTCTGTGCCAGATGGAAAAGATGGGAAAGTGAACGATTCCATCAGAGAACATCAGCGGTAAGACATTATCTGTAACTGTGCTGTGTGTTGTGAATTCTGTTGTGGGTTCTGCTCTTAGGCTCCCTCCGGTGGTTATAAGTGGTAGTGCTGCTGTTTGTCCTTCACAACAGTCATCAGCTGCTTCCACTTTGGACGGGGCTATTTAGTCTGGCTCCTTCCTTTATTGAGTGCCAGTTGTCCATTGTTTTCTAGGGATCCACATCTCTGCTTGGTTACTCCTTCTGGATTGTCCAAATCATCAAAGATAAGTCCTGGCTCTGTTTTTGCAGTCCACATGCGGTGGACTTAATAGTTCTGTGAATTGCTATGTTTTTTCTTGTCCAGCTTTGTCTGTGTTAAGATTTACTCAGCCAAGTTGGAAGCTCTGGAGTCACAGAGTTACCCTCCATGCCTTTAGTTAGGTGTGGAGATTTTTGTATTCTCTGTGGTGGATTTTGTAGTATTTTTTATACTGACCGCACAGTACTCTTTACTGTCTTTTCTTTCTAGGTAGCGTGGCCTCCTTTGCTAAATTCTGTTTTCAGTCTGCGTTTGTAATTTCCCTCTCCTCTCACAGTCAATATTTGTGGGGGGCTGCCTTTCCTTTGGGAATTTTCTCTGAGGCAAGATAGTATTCCTGTTTCTTCCTTTAGGTGTAATTAGTCCTCCGGCCATGACGAGGTGTCTAGGGAGTGACAGGAACATCCCACGGCTACTTCTAGTTGATGTGTTAAGTTCAGGGTCTGCGGTCAGTATAGAGGCCACCTACTCCAGAGCTCGTCCATGCTGCTCCTAGGCCACCAGTTCATAACAGCTGTGATCTCTTACATGTGCTGTAGGGCTGGTTTCTACTACTGAACATATGGCGGAAATATCCTTGTTGGTCGTTATATAGAGATTATCTTCAGTAATAGCGAGGTCGTCTGCTGAGGTTCTCCTCCACTATTAGGGCGCGTCACCGAATTGTAATGAAGGTTACCTGGTTAGGGGCCCACTAGAAGCTTCGCCCCCCTGAACCAAAACCCTAGCTACGCTTCTGGTGTGAGTAAAGTTGATTTGTTGGAAATGAATCCTAAGTCTGGAATCATTTTTGTGGACTCTGGACTGGGAACCAGCGTAACAAGACCAGAGGAGATCCCAGAGATTAAAGTGAGTGTTCTGTTCCTCATGCAACATGCACCACAGACAGAACATTACAATTTCTTAGTGGGGTGCCAGGGTGTGGGAACACAACAGCCCCTCGCCATGACTACCACTCTGGCCACCTCACAATGCGTCATAGTGACTTCTGTGTGAGTAAGGGCTGAGCAAGACCTGGTCCCGAATTTGGACACACAGCAAATCGGAAGCTGTTTATAATGCCCAGCTCAAAGAAAGGGAGGCTACAGCCTTACATGCACTAAATGCAGAAGCCTAAAACTAAACTGAAAAAAATAAGCTGGGCTAGAGGTTAGTATTCATGCAAAATAGGAGCATGTAATATATAGTATGATGACTGCAATATATTAAGGGAATACAAACTTTGATGGGAGGAGGAGTGCTTCTTTAATTGTTTTTTATTTTTAATGGGGTATAAGGGGGGTGATATGAACTTTTCTGTTTGTTAGTTTTTTGTTAATATTTTTAAAACTTTTTTTCAGTTTTTGCTGGATTTAATAGTCCCCTTAGGGGATGGCTTGTGCTATACATAGAAGTGCACAGCACTGCCATGTATAGCTATAATCACAATCTCCTATGAATGCCAACCACAGGCTTCAGCAGAAGACCCATCGGCGCAACTCAATCACGTGACAGGAGAGTGGAACAACGTGCCCCACTGTTGGCGCATGGTAACAGCCGTGGGCAGAGCTTACTCCACCTGCAGCTGTTAGAGGCACATGATGACTGATTAAATCAACCATCATGTAAGAAGACAGCTGCGTTCTCAGCTTGCGAGTCCGCATCATAGGCAGAGACACGACATGTGACATAAGTTTAACTCCTTCACAACATGAGCCATACATGTACTGCGCATGTCGTATCCCTCCCTTTGACATGGGCTCCGGCGCTGAGCCCACATCTTTCCCGACACATGTGCCCCTAACAGCCTTGAGTGGAATCGCGACCCACCCGTGGCTGTTAACCCATTAAATGCTGCTGTCAACATCTGACAGCGGTATTCAATGCGATGGAGACACTTCGGGTCTCGGAACATGATGCAATTTTTTTTAACTAACTTTGGATTTTTTTTTCACCACTTAAATAAAAAACAATCTATACATGTTTGGTGTCTGTGAACTCGTAATGACCTGGAGAATCATATTGGCAGGTCAGTTTTAGCATTTAGTGAACATGGTAAAAAAAATCCAAAAAACAGTTGTGGAATTGCACTTTTATTGCAATTTCATTGCAATTGGAATTTTTTTCACATTTTCGAGTAAATGACATGGTAAAACTAATGATGTTGTTCAAAAGTACAACTCGTCCTGCAAAAAACAAGCCCTCATATGGCCATATTGATGGAAAAATAAATAAGTTATGGCTCTGGGAAGAAGAGGAGCGAAAAACAGAAACGCAAAAACGAAAAAGGGCTGCAGCGTGAAGGGGTTAAGCATATGTCATGTCAGCTCATCTGCCAAGTCAACATTGATAAATACTTGAATTCCCCATGAAATAACAATTCTGATTTTGACTCGATATTACCATTCCCCTTGTCAAAGGAGTGTGTTCATAAAGCAATGCTGTGATTGGACAATGTCAGCGTATGTGAGGACACACTACCAATTCTTAACACACAGTTGTCAATTTAGTTATAAATTTATAGGAAGAATAACAGAGGAATGACACAAGTTCCAAGAAAAAATGCTGCGGAATTATAATATTACAGATAATATAACTATTTCCTAAAACAGACATGTCAGGAAATCTAACCAGTCCTCTTTAAAGAAGCTCTCCCATTGTTCTTTATTCATTAAATGTGTGTATATGTGCATGTAATATAGTGTCTGTGTTAATATACTCACCTGCTGCTGTTCTCTTCAGGACCCAGCGTCATTCTGCTCCTCTTCTCAGTGATGTCACCACTCTGCAGACTCTCCGGTCACGCTGCGTTCTGCGAGACCGAAAAGTGTCTTTTACAATGTAAGCCTATAAAGCATCAGAATGAGTCTCCATAGACTTACATTGTAACAGAGACCTCTGGGTCTCGCATAGAGAGTAGAGTGAGCAGGAGAGTCTCAATTGCAGTGACGTCACTGAGAAGAGGAGTAGAACGGCGCTGGATCCCAAAGAGAGTGGTGGTAGGTAAGTATATTAATACATTCACACTGCAGCACATACACATTTACACACATTTAACCTCTTCACCACCTTTCGATTTTCCATTTATGTGCTTTCGTTTTTTGCTCCCCTTCTTCCCTGAGCCATAACTTTTTAAATTTTTCCATCAAAATGGCCGTATGAGAGCTTGTTTTTTTTTTGTGGGACAACTTGTTCTTTTGAATGACACCATTTATTCAATCACATAGTTTACTGGAAAATATTAGAAAAAAAAATCCAAGTGGAGTGAAATTCCCAAAAAAGTTTAATTCCACAAAAGTGTTTTAAGTTCTTTATTTACCATGTTCTCTAAATGCTAAAACTGATCTACCAATATGATTCCCCAGGTCAGTACAAGTACACAGATCTCAAACATGTTCTTTTTTATTTAAGTGGTGAAAACAAAATATCATTTAATCACATATTTCTGAACGCAGCAATACCAAATATGTGGGGTTTTTATTGTTTAATTTTCAATGAGGAAAAAGGGGGGTGATTTGAACTTTTGTGTTTTTTATTTATTTAATTTTTTTTTTTCAACTTTTTTTACTATTTACTTGCTTCAGTAGGAACCTTGAAGCTCGATAGTCTGATTGTCTATGTCATACATAGCAGGGCTATGTGCAGCATAAATTATGATCTCCTATGAGATGTCCAGCGTTCATAGAAGATTTACAGTGCCAAGCATTGGGATCTTCTGCAGAGGGGTCATGACAACCCATCTGCGCCCAGCGATCACAAGACAGTGGTGCTGATGGGCATGCCATGTGATGCGCTTCTGCTGGGCTCGTGTTAAATGCCGCTGTCAGAGATTGACAGCAACATTTACTTTGTTAACAGCCATGGGCGGATCTTGGATTCACCTGCGGCTGTGAGAGACACATGACAGTTGATCAGATCAACTCTCATGTGCAAAGAAAGATGCGGGCTCAGCACCAGAGCCCGCATCAAAGGCAGGGAGACGATCTTGGATGTACCTATGTGTCCAAGGTCGTTAAGGGCTTCATTAAAAAAATCTATGAGAGTGCTACTTTAAAACAGAATTCACATAAAGATCTTTCAAATTATTATTATTAGTAGTAGCAGTAGTTATAATAGTAGTAGTAGTAGACGTAGTAGTAGTAGAAGTGGTAGTAATAGTATTTCAGAAATGTACATCTTGTCATTATTGTTTTGGAGCACTGGGCACCAGATGGATATTCTCACAGATTGTGTTGTTGTTGTTGTGAAGAACTAAGAATGAGGCTCTTGAATTGATCTTCAATGTTTTCTTCTACACCATTTAGCCATTGCTGGAAGGAATCCAAATGTATAGAGAATGGAACATGAAGCCATCATTTTAATATTCCTTGGCAGCTTATATGTCTGTAATTCAGAAACAGATACAATCCGTTCTAAAGGTTTTCTACACAGAATGCCCATGATAAAAGAAAAAATAATAATAATCCACAAAAAAATCACTCCTTTTTTATGGCATAATCAATGACACTACAACTGTGCTTTGGCACGCGGTATTTGGTAAGAATCTGGGGGTTAATTCCCTACGTGTCAAGTGTATGTAAGTGTGGGTTACGTGTCACTTCTCTCTTCTTTTGTTCCGTAATCCGATTACTGCCAGGACATAAAAAGGATGAAGAAAAAACAAAATCTACAATGTTGCTGAGGGTGGGGCAGTAGAAAATTCTTTATCACTGTAGGTTAATGGGAACTTAACCGTCCAATGAAACTCACCCCCTGGATTCAGAATGGCTGGACAGAAAAGGAAGCCCAAGTATTAGTCAGATATGACATCCACTGAAATAGTAAACATCCTAGACAATAAAGATTAGAAAATTCCCAACGTGTCTCTGGAAGTTTATTTTCCCCTCATAAGGAGATAACGTAAAAACTAAACTTCTTATATATACTGGGGCAGTGCCAAATGCTGGGTTGAATATATCTCAGTATTCCAGCATGGAACACACTCCATCAAGCGAATATCCAAAAGTGCAGGTCCAGAAATGCCATAAAACATGTATGAGAACAGCGTTCAATGTGGGAATGCCAGCCTTCATGGAAATAGACGTCTTCCTGTGTATCTGAGAAATACCGTGATAGTGTCAGAAGGACGTTCTTGAGTGGAATGCAGTGCTTGTGACACATTCACTGTGGGATTTGTGAGCCAGTCATGTGGACCCACTTAGTTGTGTGCCCACCATCATAATGCACTATGTGAAGAGAGTTACATTATCCTAATGCTTTCTGGGGTGGAACATAACAGACTGCCAAGTGGAGGGCACCTCCATGTCTGACACATTCCAAAGTAGTAGCCAAGAATCTGATAAACCATAACTATTGTTGATTGAGCAGTGAAATACTCAAATGCTCGGTACTCGAATCCAGCAAGTTGTACGCTTGGATGTGCTCGACTCGAGTAGCGAGCATAATGGAAGAGAATGGCAAACTCAAGCATTTTCCAGTGGCTGTAAAAAATCTCTCCCTCTCTGCTCAGATGGTTCACTTATGGAGATTTGAGCACCACGCGATACTCAGTAGTGCTCGCTATTGGATCGAGCACCCTGATGCTGCATCAACTATTGAGCAGTGCTGTTGTGAATTAGACTTTTTGGCTCCCTCTTGTGGTTACTAGTGATATGACTCTGGGATTGTCTTTCCTCAGTTTGGCACCCACCTGGGTCGTTAGTCCAGGGGTGTTGCTATATAAACTTCCTGGATCCTTAGTCCAGTGCCTGGCATCGTTGTAATCAGATCCTTTCTGTTTGCTCCTGTCTGCTGGTCCTGGTTCGTGCAAAATTAAGCTAAGTCTTGCTTCTTTGTTTTTTGGTTACTTGCTTTGCTCTTATTTTTGTCCAGCTTGTACTAAATGTGATTCCTGACTTTGCTGGAAACTCTAGGGGGCTGGTGTTCTCCCGCCGGGCCGTTAGACGGTTCGGGGGTTCTTGAATATCCAGCGTGGATATTTTGATAGGGTTTTTGCTGACCATATAAGTCATCTTACTATATTCTGCTATTAGCTAGTGGGCCTCTCTTTGCTAAATACCTAGCTCATTCTTACGTTTGTCTTTTCCTCTTACCTCACCGTTATTATTTGTTGGGGGCTTGTATCCAACTTTTGGGGTCTTTTCTCTGGAGGCAAGAAAGGTCTTTCTTTTCCCTTCTAGGGTTAGTTAGTTCTCCGGCTGGCGCGAGACGTCTAGAACCAACGTAGGCACGTTCCCCGGCTGCTGCTATTTGTGGTGCTAGGATTAGATATATGGTCAGCTCAGTTACCACTGCCCTATGAGCTGGTTGTGTTTGCAGACTTAATAATTATTTCTGAGACCCTCTGCCATTGGGGTCATAACAGTATGCCAGGCCAACATTGAATGTTTAATGCATTGCAGAAGTGGGATAATAAGAAAGGAAATTCTGAGTTTTTTTTTTTTTTTTTCCTCTCTTCCTCCCCTTTACCTCTGAGTGGCTTGTGCTTGCTGCAGACATGAATGTCCAGACCTTGATTACAAGTGTAGACCAGCTTGCTGCTCGTGTGCAGGGCATACAAGATTTTGTTACCAGTAGTCCAATGTCTGAACCTAAAATACCTATTCCTGAACTGTTTTCTGGAGACCGATTTAAGTTTAGGAATTTCAGGAATAATTGTAAATTGTTTCTATCTCTGAGACCCCGTTCATCTGGAGATTCAGCTCAGCAAGTTAAAATTGTTATCTCTTTTTTTACGGGGCGACCCTCAGGATTGGGCTTTCTCGCTAGTGCCAGGAGATCCGGCATTGGCAAATATTGATGCGTTTTTTCTGGCGCTCGGATTGCTTTACGAGGAACCCAATCTTGAAGTTCAGGCAGAAAAAGCCTTGCTGGCTATTTTTCAGGGCCAGGATGAAGCTGAAGTGTATTGCCAAAAATTTCGGAAATGGTCTGTGCTTACTCAGTGGAATGAGTGTGCTCTGGCCGCAAATTTCAGAAATTGCCTTTCTGAAGCCATTAAGAATGTGATGGTGGGTTTCCCCATTCCTACAAGTCTGAATGATTCCATGGCGCTGGCTATTCAAATTGACCGGCGTTTGCGGGAGCGCAAAACCGCTAATCCTCTGGTGGTGTTGTCTGAACAAACACCTGATTTAATGCAATGTGATAGAATTCAGACTAGAAATGAGCAGAAAAATCATAGACGTCAGAATGGGTTGTGTTTTTACTGTGGTGATTCTACACATGTTATATCAGCATGCTCTAAGCGCCTAACAAGGGTTGTTAGTCCTGTCGCCATTGGTAATTTGCAACCTAAATTTATTTTGTCTGTGACTTTAATTTGCTCATTGTCTTCTTACCCTGTTATGGCGTTTGTGGATTCAGGTGCTGCCCTGAGTCTTATGGATCTGTCATTTGCCAAGCGCTGTGGTTTTGTTCTTGAACCGTTGGTAAATCCTATTCCTCTTAAGAGGTATTGATGCTACGCCATTGGCGGAAAATAAACCGCAGTTTTGGACGCAGGTAACCATGTGCATGACTCCTGAACATCGGGAGGTGATTCGTTTTCTTGTTCTGCATAAAATGCATGATTTGGTCGTTTTGGGTCTGCCATGGTTACAGACCCACAATCCAGTCTTGGATTGGAAGGCAATGTCTGTGTCAAGTTGGGGCTGTCAGGGAATTCATGCTGATTCCCCGCCGGTGTCTATTGCTTCCTCTACTCCTTCGGAAGTTCCTGAGTATTTGTCTGATTATCAGGATGTATTCAGCGAGTCCAGGTCCAGTGCTCTGCCTCCTCATAGGGACTGTGACTGCGCCATAGATTTGATTCCAGGTAGTAAATTTCCTAAGGGAAGACTATTTAATCTGTCTGTACCTGAGCATGCCGCAATGCGTTCGTATATCAAGGAGTCTCTGGAGAAGGGGCATATCCGTCCATCCTCTTCCCCTCTTGGTGCGGGATTCTTTTTTGTGGCCAAGAAGGTCGGATCTTTGAGACCTTGTATTGACTATCGGCTTCTGAATAAAATCACTGTAAAATTTCAGTATCCTTTGCCTCTGTTGTCGGACTTGTTTGCCCGGATTAAAGGTGCCAAGTGGTTCACCAAGATAGATCTTCGTGGTGCGTACAACCTTGTGCGCATTAAGCAAGGAGATGAATGGAAGACAGCATTTAATACGCCCGAAGGTCATTTTGAGTACTTGGTGATGCCTTTTGGGCTCTCTAATGCTCCCTCAGTGTTTCAGTCCTTTATGCATGATATTTTCCGGAAGTATCTGGATAAATTTATGATTGTTTATCTGGATGATATTCTGGTTTTCTCTGAAGATTGGGACTCACATGTGGAGCAGGTCAGGATGGTGTTTCAGGTTTTGCGTGAGAATGCTTTGTTTGTTAAGGGCTCAAAGTGTCTCTTTGGAGTACAGAAGGTTCCCTTTTTGGGGTTTATTTTTTCCCCTTCTGCTGTGGAGATGGACCCAGTCAAGGTCCGAGCTATTCATGATTGGACTCAACCCACGTCAGTTAAGAGTCTTCAGAAGTTCTTGGGTTTTGCTAACTTCTACCGTCGTTTTATCGCTAATTTTTCTAGCGTTGTTAAACCTTTGACGGATATGACCAAGAAAGGTTCTGATGTTGCTAACTGGGCTCCTGCAGCCGTGGAGGCGTTCCAAGAGTTGAAGCGCCGGTTTACTTCGGCGCCTGTATTGTGCCAGCCTGATGTCTCACTTCCCTTTCAGGTCGAAGTGGATGCTTCTGAGATTGGGGCAGGGGCCGTTTTGTCGCAGAGAGGCCCTGGTTGCTCGGTAATGAGACCATGTGCTTTCTTCTCTAGGAAGTTTTCGCCTCCTGAGCGGAATTATGGAGTTGCTGGCCATGAAGTGGGCATTTGAGGAGTGGCGTCATTGGCTCGAGGGTGCTAAGCATCGTGTGGTGGTCTTGACTGATCACAAAAATGTGATGTATCTCGAGTCTGCTAAACGCCTGAATCCTAGACAGGCCCGCTGGTCATTGTTTTTCTCCCGTTTTGACTTTGTGGTCTCGTATTTACCAGGTTCAAAGAATGTGAAAGCTGATGCTCTTTCAAGGAGCTTTGTGCCTGACTCTCCTGGAGTCGCAGAACCAGTTGGTATTCTTAAAGAGGGAGTTATCTTGTCGGCCATTTCTCCTGATTTGCGACGTGTGTTGCAGAGATTTCAGGCTGGTAGACCTGACTCTTGTCCACCTGACAGACTGTTTGTTCCTGATAAGTGGACCAGCAGAGTCATTTCCGAGGTTCATTCCTCGGTGTTGGCAGGGCATCCGGGAATTTTTGGCACCAGAGATCTGGTGGCTAGGTCCTTTTGGTGGCCTTCCTTGTCACGGGATGTGCGGTCATTTGTGCAGTCCTGTGGGACTTGTGCTCGAGCTAAGCCTTGCTGTTCTCGTGCCAGCGGGTTGCTCTTGCCCTTGCCTGTCCCGAAGAGGCCTTGGACACACATTTCCATGGATTTCATTTCAGATCTCCCGGTGTCTCAGGGCATGTCTGTCATCTGGGTGGTATGTGATCGTTTTTCTAAAATGGTCCATTTGGTGCCTTTGCCTAAGCTGCCTTCCTCTTCCGATCTGGTTCCTGTGTTCTTTCAGAATGTGGTTCGTTTACACGGCATTCCTGAGAATATTGTGTCTGACAGAGGATCCCAGTTTGTTTCCAGGTTCTGGCGATCCTTTTGTGCTAGGATGGGCATTGATTTGTCGTTTTCGTCTGCCTTTCATCCTCAGACTAATGGACAAACGGAGCGAACTAATCAGACTCTGGAGGCTTATTTGAGGTGTTTTGTTTCGGCAGATCAGGATGATTGGGTGACCTTCTTGCCGTTGGCTGAGTTTGCCCTTAATAATCGGGCTAGTTCCGCTACTTTGGTTTCGCCATTTTTCTGCAACTCTGGTTTCCATCCTCGTTTTTCCTCGGGACATGTGGAGCCTTCTGACTGTCCTGGGGTAGATTCTGTGGTGGATAGGTTGCAGCAGATCTGGAATCATGTGGTGGACAACTTAAAGTTGTCACAGGAGAAGGCTCAGCGTTTTGCCAACCGCCGCCGCGGTGTGGGTCCCCGACTTCGTGTTGGGGATTTGGTATGGCTGTCTTCTCGATTTGTTCCTATGAAGGTCTCCTCTCCTAAATTTAAGCCTCGTTTCATCGGTCCTTACAAGATATTGGAAATCCTTAATCCTGTGTCCTTTCGCTTGGATCTTCCGGTGTCGTTTGCCATTCACAACGTGTTCCATAGGTCTTTGTTGCGGCGGTACGTTGTACCTGTGGTTCCTTCTGTTGAGCCTCCTGCTCCGGTGTTGGTTGAGGGCGAGTTGGAGTACGTGGTGGAGAAGATCTTGGATTCTCGTCTCTCCAGACAGAGGCTTCAGTATCTGGTCACGTGGAAGGGCTATGGTCAGGAGGATAATTCCTGGGTGGTTGCTTCTGATGTGCATGCGGCCGATTTAGTTCGTGCCTTTCACGCTGCTCATCCTGATCGCCCTGGTGGTCTTGGTGAGGGTTCGGTGACCCCTCCTTAAGGGGGGGTACTGTTGTGAATTAGACTTTTTGGCTCCCTCTTGTGGTTACTAGTGATATGACTCTGGGATTGTCTTTCCTCAGTTTGGCACCCACCTGGGTCGTTAGTCCAGGGGTGTTGCTATATAAACTTCCTGGATCCTTAGTCCAGTGCCTGGCATCGTTGTAATCAGATCCTTTCTGTTTGCTCCTGTCTGCTGGTCCTGGTTCGTGCAAAATTAAGCTAAGTCTTGCTTCTTTGTTTTTTGGTTACTTGCTTTGCTCTTATTTTTGTCCAGCTTGTACTAAATGTGATTCCTGACTTTGCTGGAAGCTCTAGGGGGCTGGTGTTCTCCCCCCGGGCCGTTAGACGGTTCGGGGGTTCTTGAATATCCAGCGTGGATATTTTGATAGGGTTTTTGCTGACCATATAAGTCATCTTACTATATTCTGCTATTAGCTAGTGGGCCTCTCTTTGCTAAATACCTAGCTCATTCTTACGTTTGTCTTTTCCTCTTACCTCACCGTTATTATTTGTTGGGGGCTTGTATCCAACTTTTGGGGTCTTTTCTCTGGAGGCAAGAAAGGTCTTTCTTTTCCCTTCTAGGGTTAGTTAGTTCTCCGGCTGGCGCGAGACGTCTAGAACCAACGTAGGCACGTTCCCCGGCTGCTGCTATTTGTGGTGCTAGGATTAGATATATGGTCAGCTCAGTTACCACTGCCCTATGAGCTGGTTTTTTGTGTTTGCAGACTTAGTAATTATTTCTGAGACCCTCTGCCATTGGGGTCATAACACAGTGCCGAGCACACTCGACCATCATTAATCTTAATCTTTTTTTTTTTCTTCCTTTTATTATCTCCTGGAGTTTATACATACAGGTGCTTCTCACAAAATTAGAATATCATCAAAAAGTTAATTTATTTCAGTTCTTCAATACAAAAAGTAAAACGTATATATCATATAGAGTCATTACAAACAGAGTGATCTATTTCAAGTGTTTATTTCTGTTAATGTTGATGATTGTGGCTTACAGCCAATGAAAACCCAAAAGTAATTATCTCAGTAAATTAGAATACTTTATAACACCAGATTGAAAAATGATTTTAAAATCCGAAATGTTGGCCTACTGAAATGTATGTTCAGTAAATGCCATCAATACTTGGTCGGGGCTCCTTTTGCATCAATTCCTGCATCAATGCAGCCTGGCATGGAGGCTATCAGCCTGTGGCACTGCTGAGCTGTTAAGAAAGCCCAGGTTGCTTTGATAAAAGCCTTCAGCTCGTCTGCATTGTTGGATCTGGTGTCTCTCATCTTCCTCTTGAATACCCCATAGATTCTCTATGGGGTTAAGGTCAGGCGAGTTTGCTGGCCAATCAAGCACAGTGATACTGTTATTTTTAAACCAGGTATTGGTACTTTTGGCAGTGTGGACAGGTGCCAAGTCCTGCTGGAGAATGAAATTTCCATCTCCAGAAAGCTTGTCGGTAGAGGGAAGTATGAAGTGCTCTAAAATTTCCTGGTAGACGGCTGCGCTGACTTTGGTCTTGATAAAACACAGAGGACCTATACCAGCAGATGACGTGGCTCCCTAGCCATCACTGATTGTGGAAACTTCACAATAGACCTCAAGTAGCTTGGATTGTGGCCTCTCCACTCTTCCTCCAGACTCTGGGACCTTGATTTCCAAATTAAATGCAAAATTTGCTTTCATCTGAAAACAACACCTTGGACCACTGAGCAACAGTCTAGTTCTTTTTCTCCTTGGCCCAGGTAAGACGCTTCTGGCATTGTCTATTGGTCATATGTGACTTGACACTAGGAATGCGACACTGTGTGTGGTGGCTCTTGAAGCAGTGACTCCAGCAGCCGTCCACTCCTTGTGAATCTCCCCCAAATTTTTGAATGGCGTTTTTGAAACAATCCTTTCAAGGCTGTGGTTATCCCGGTTGCTTGTGCACCTTTTTCTACAATGACCTTTTGTGGCTTCCCCTCCTTATGGAGTGTGTCAATGTTTGCCTTCTGGACATTTGTCAAGTCAGCAGTCTTCCCCATGATTATGGAGCCTTCTGAAACAGACTAAGGGACCTTTTTAAACGCTTAGGAAGCCTTTGCATGTGTTTTTGGTTAATTATTCTAATTTACTGAGACAATGACTTTTGAGTTTTCATTGGCTGTAAGCCAAAATCATCAACACTAACAGAAATAAACACTTGAAATAGATCATTCTGTTTGTAATTACTCTATATAATATATGAGTTTCACTTTTTGCATTGAAGAACTGAAATAAATTAACTTTTTGATGATATTCTAATTTTGGAGAAGTACCTGAATATAGATGTTTTCAACTTCAGAGCAGGTGGTAGCTGATGACGTGTATCAATGTTCCTGTCATACTGACAGCTAAGCTTCAGTCTCAGGGTGCAGTGAGATTGGGTGGAACCTCCACAGACACCTGTCAGGTCTTTTGAAGTGACATATTTAGAAAAAGTAAACTCTCTGAGTCAACATAGGATAGAGATGATGTTCTCAGGGGTGTGGGTAAACCTCAGGAGCACCTGCCTTGCACAAAACCAAAACAGGTAGAGGCAGGATGTGGTTTGTAACATATTACAATGTAATCCTTTGGTATTACTAAGGTTAGCTGGCGCGTGATTTTTGTTACTTGTCATATATCCTAAGCCAAAGAACATATGGATTTTTTCAATCTTATTCTCATAAAATCCAAAGTATTGTTGTGAAGTTTGACTAGACTTTGTATAACTACAGTTTTTATAAATATAGCCTAGCTGGAGTTAGGCTGTGTGCACACGTTCCGGATTTTTGGCGTTTTTTGTTTGCGTTTTTTCGCTATAAAAACGCGATAAAAACGCATACATATGCATCCCATCATTTAAAATGCATTCCGCAATTTTTGTGCATATGTTGCGTTTTTCTGTGAAAAAAACACATTGCGGTAAAAAACGCAGCATGTTCATTAATTTTGCGGATTTTTTTGCGGATTTCCCACTATATTATTGCATTGGGAACCTCCGGAAAAATCTGCAAAATAAAACGCACATGAAACGCACAAAAAACGTGATAAAAACGCGCAAAAGAAATGCATGCTTATTTCTTGCAGAAAATGTCCGTTTTTGTTCAGGAAATTTCTGCAAGAAATCCTGACGTATGCACATAGCCTTAAAGTGTATTCCCTAATACTTTGATTGCCTATCCTTTGAATATTCCATCTATATGAGATCAGTGCAGGTTAATAAGAATCTTCATCAATCAGTTTTTATCTTGTACATACAGTAGCATGCAAAAGTTTGGGCACCCCTGGTCAAAATTACTGTTATTGTGAACAGTTAAGCAAGTTGAAGATGAAATGTTCTCTAAAAGGGCTAAAGTGAAAAGGTGACACATTTCCTTTGTATATTAGGAAAAAAAAAAAAAATATATATATATATATATATATATATATATATATATATATATATATATATATATATATAACCATAAAAAGAGTGAAATACTGGCACTGATTAAGGCGTGTAAAATTTGTACGTAATGCCGGCATAGGAATCGTTCCTTAGCTGAGGGTTTCTTTTATGAAGCAGTATATTGAAGGATAAGGGTGGTGCTTTGCAAAAATAGTACCGCATTTGATAAGAATTGCATATAAGAAAGAAAAAAGTTGCAGCACTCACCCCGTGTATTTCTTCTGTTCTTTATTCAAACATACATATCCTCAGTGGGATGTGGCACATAGGACGGCTTGGGCTTGTGAGGGGAGCAGGGATGTGCAGAGACGAGACGGACGACGGCCGTTTCGCGCTTATGCGCTTCTACGGGACCCGTAGAAGCGCATAAGCGCGAAACGGCCGTCGTCCGTCTCGTCTCTGCACATCCCTGCTCCCCTCACAAGCCCAAGCCGTCCTATGTGCCACATCCCACTGAGGATATGTATGTTTGAATAAAGAACAGAAGAAATACACGGGGTGAGTGCTGCAACTTTTTTCTTTCTTATATGCAATTCATATATATATATATATACTGTATTTTCACCTTTTACATTTTAAAAATTACAAAAAGGAAAATGAGCAGATGCCAAAGTTTGGGTGCCCTGCATGGTTAGTACCTAGTAGCACCCCCTTTTGAAAGTAAACGCTTTTTGAAGACAGACAAGAATCTTTCAACTCTCATTTGAGGGATTTTCATCCATCCTTCCTTAGAAAATTCTTCCAGTTCTGTGAGATTCTTGATTCGTCTTTAGTGATGAGCGAGTATACTCGTTACTCGGGATTCCCCGACCATGCTCAGGTGTTCTCCTAATATTTTGGTGTGCTCGGAGATTTAGTTTTTGTCGCCACAGCTGCATGATTTGCGACTGCTAGACAGGCTGAATACATGTGGGAATTCCCTAACAAACAGGCAAAGCCCACATGCATTCAGGCTGTCTAGCAGTCGCAAATCATGCGGCTGTGGCGATGAAAACTAAATCTCCCAGCATGCCAAAATACTCGAAGACCACACGAGCATGCTCGGGGAAACCCGAGTAATGAGTATACTCGCTCATCACTTTTAGTCTTGCATACACTGCTATTTTGATGTCTAGCCACAGATTTTTAATGATGTTCAGATCATGAGGGCCATTGTAAAATCTTAAGCTTGCACCTTTTGAGGTCGTCTATTGTGAATTTTAACATGTGCTTAGGATCATCATCCATTTTAAGATTCCATCCTCTTTTCAACTTCAGCTTTTTTAGAGATGCTGTTATGTTTGCATCAAGAATTTGTTGAAATTTCATTGAATTAATTCTTCTTTCTACCCCTGAAATGTTCCCCGTGCCATTGGCTGCAACACAACCCCAAATCATTATTGATTCACACCCATGCTTAATGGTTGGTGAGATGTTCTTTTCCTGAAATTCTGTGCCCTTGTTTCCAAAATGCATCAGGTTTAGATGTTCTTTTTCATACCTCTGATGATTAATTTTATGGTGAGGACGCAGCAGAGGTTTTCTTTTGATGGCTCTTCCACGAAGGTCATATTTGTGCAGGTGTCTCAGTAGAACAGTAGAACAATGTACCACAACTCCTGAGGTAAATCTTTCTGAAGGTCCTTTGCAGTAGTTCTGATTTGCCTCTCTAGCCATCCTACAAGTAGCTCTCACTGAAATTTTCCTTGGTCTTCCAGATCTTACCTTGACTTCCACTTTTCCTGCTAACTGCCATTTCTTAATTACATTCCAATATGAGGAAAGGGCAACATGAAAATGTTTTGCTATCTTCTTACATCCTTCTGCTTTGTGGGCCTCCACCATTTTCATTTTCAGTGTGCTAAGCAGCAGCTTAGAAGAACTTATGGCTGCTGTTTTTTGGCATATGATTAGAGGAGGCTGGATTTTTATAAAGCTGGGAAATTTCTGTCACCTGGCCTTTCCTAACAATGATAGTGAACAAGCCATAACCCTTTGGGTATGTGTCCACATTCAGGAAACGCTGCGTTTTTGACGCTGCGTTTTTCCGCAGCGTCAAAAACGCAGCGTCCAGATGTTACAGCATAGTGGAGGGGATTTCATGAAATCCCGACTCCACTATGCGTTAAAAAACGCATGCGTTTTTGCCGCAAAAACGCACATGCGGTGCGTTTTTTCAAAACGCAGCATGTTGCTACAATGAGCAAAACACGCAGGCACACCGCAGGTGACCTGCCAGTGACCTCAGGTGCAGTTTTGGTCAGGATTTTACGTGCATAAAATCCTGACCAAAGCCTGAAGCAAGCCTGAACGTGGACACATACCCTAACAGGCTAATTAAGGTCTGAAACCTTGGTCAAAGTTATCTGAGCACACGAATTTCTAAGGGTGCCCAAACTTTGCATTGGCCCATTTTCCTTTTTGCAATTTTTAAAATGAAAAACATAATTACAATATATATTTCTTTACCCAAAATACAAAGTAAAAGTGTCATCTTTAACTTTAGGCCTTTTGGAGGTAATTTCATCTTCAACTAGCTTAACAGCTGGATTTACTGACCTTCGCTATAGAGTGTCCCTGGTGATGAACACGGGGAAAGTATCCACTGCTCAGTTCCCAAAATTAGTTTTCACCTTTTGGTTAAACATTGACTGAATATTCTTAGAATCTTGCAAATTTCATAATTTTCTTAAGCCTGTGTAAATTAGGAAGTTAAGAGTCCATCAAAAAAATGAAAGTGAATGTGTAGAGCAGTATGTAAAATAATTAGAATGGGTAACATCTCAGATGTCTCATTTATGAGTTTACCCCCGAGTCTGCATTTATCTTATGTGTCACAACAAGCATATCTCTTTGGATGTACAGGATAGCGCGCAGCACAAAAATGAAAGAATCTGCATTTATATTTCTTCTTAAGTATTCAGTTATTTGGACTTAGAAAAAAAAAAAATTCTATTGCAACACTTAGTAAGCGATTATATTATACAATCAAATAATATCACTGAGTCAAGGCCAGTACCAATATAAAAAAGAAAGAGTATAATATAGAAAACAACACATAGCAAAAATGCCAGCTCACCTTTAATTAGCTCAAATATTGGACACGGACAAGATGGAAGCAGTAATTACATATGCAAAATGCAATCAATCACACCTTAATATCATAGACAATTATTAAAACCCAGTAACAATTATGAGGGTAAAAACAGATCTGATGCGTATCGAGCATAGTGTTCTTATTGGTAGCATAGAATGTTAATGACGATAAGTTAATATAAGTAGACCAATTGGTAAACATTGGAACATCCAAAGTTTTTAATATAATTAGCAAGCAAAGAAATTATATAACATATTTAGAAAAAGCATAAACTGAAAATGATCCCATAGAATAAATCCAATAAATACAATACTGGGAAAAAACTGAATAAATAAATATATATTCAGTAATAAATAGGCAAATCTTCCTATCTATATTTTTTTTATTGCTACCAATGTCCGACAAATATTCTACCGCTGACATATTGAACTCTGCATTCAATATACAATATTAGGGCTCATCTCTCCTCCTGTACTTGTGTGTACCTTGTTTTACTCATGGTTATTGTACTTGTCTATATTTGCCCCGTTCACATGTAAAGCGCCATGGAATAAATGACGCTATACAAATGTATAATAATAATAATAATAATAATAAATTCAGATGTCCTTTTTTTCACATGCGAGAAAAACTAGCCAAGTTTCATCAGTGACTTTTGGTCATAGTTTCATCCAAGTTTGGTCTGAGTGTCGTCAGTTTTTCTTGTACATGAAAAGGAAACAAAATCTGTATTCTTTTCATATGTGACAATACATGAAATTCGGACCACGCTCCGATGTCAGCTGAATGTTGTCCGACTTTGTCCTGGACTCCTTAACTTAAATTGCCGATTCTGATTCGACACTCCAATCAAAATGGTCATGTCTCTGCGATTTTGCATGGACCACTTGGTCCTCGGGAAATCACAGACATGCGAATATCCTAATTCACTATTGTAGGTATGAGTGATATCTGTGACTAACACAGATTATTATTATTATTTATTTATATAGCACCATTGATTCCATGGTGCTGTACATGAGAAGGGGTTAGGCCATGTGCACACGTTCAGGATTTTTCGCGTTTTTTTCGCGTTTTTTCGCTATAAAAACGTGATAAAAACGTGAAAAAAACGCTAACATATGCCTCCTATTATTTACAGGGTATTCCGCATTTTTTGTGCAAATGTTGCATTTTTTTCCGCGAAAAAATCGCATTGCGGAAAAAAAAGCAACATGTTCATTAAAATTGCGGAATTGCGGGGATTTCGCACACCTAGGAGTGCATTGAACTGCTTACTTTCCGCATGGGGCTGTGCACACCATGCGGAAAGTAAGCAGATTATGTCTCCTCCACGGACTGGGCACCATATAATTGGTAAAAAAAAAAAGAATTAAAATAAAAAATTGTGATATACTCACCCTCTGATGGCCCCCGGAGTGTTCCCGCCTCTTCGGTGCATGCTCTCTCTTCCGTTCCTATAGATGCTCTGTGTGAAGGACCTGCGATGACGTCGCCGTCTTGTGTTTGGTCGCGTGACCGCTCATGTGACCGCTCACGCGACCAATCACAAGCCGCGACGTCATCGAAGGTCCTTCACACACACACCATCTATAGGAACGGACGCCGCCGAGGAGATCGGCTGTCTGCAGGTGAGTATAACCTTTTTTTTAATTTTTTAATTATTTTTAAACATTCTATCTTTTACTATTGATGCTGCATAGGCTGCATCTATAGTAAAAAGTTGGTCACACTTGTCTAACACTATGTTTGACAAGTGTGACCAACCTGTCAATCAGTTTTCCAAGCGATGCTACAGATCGCTTGGAAAACTTTAGCATTCTGCAAGCTAATTACGCTTGCAAAATGCTAAAAAAAAACGTGAAAAAAACGAAAAAAAAATGCGGATTTCTTGCAGGAAATTTCCGGTTTTCTTCAGGAAATTTCTGCAAGAAATCCGGACGTGTGCACATACGCTCACATACAAATTACAGATATCACTTACAGTAAGCAAATTAACAATTACAGACTGATACAGAGGGGTGACGACCCTGTCCTTGTGGGCTTACATTCTACAGGATGGTGGGGATGGAGACAATAGGTTGAGGGTTGTAGGAGCTCCGCTGTTGGTGAGGCGGTAGCTTCAGTAGTGGTGAGGAGGCAGCAGGGTCAGTGCAGGCTGTAGGCTTTCTTGAAGAGGTGGGTTTTCCGGTTCCTTCTGAAGGATCCGAATGTGGTTGATAGTCGGATGTGTTGGGGCAAAGAATTCCAGAGGATGGGGGATATTCGGGAGAAGTCTTAGGTGAGGAGCGAATAAGTGTGGAGGAGAGAAGGAGGTCTTGGGAGGACCGGAGATTACGTGAGGGAAGATATCGGGAGATTAGTTCAGCGATATATGGAGGGGACCGGTTATGGATGGCTTTGTAGGTCAGTATTAGTAATTTGAACTGGATACGCTGAGGGAATGGGTGCCAGTGAAGAGATTTGCAGAGGGGGGAAGCGGAGGAGTAGCGAGGAGAGAGATGAATTAGTCGAGCAGCAGAGTTAAGGATGGACTGGAGAGGTGCAAGATAGCACTTGTATGCAGAAAACAAACGACTGAATGAGGCCATAGATAAATAACAAATGCCGTGTTACAGTTAAACTTAATTATAACAATGCATATGTTGTTTCACTAATATTGTGTTCTACATGCTGACTTCTATGATGGCTATGCTACAGATCCCCTTAATATATGTCCTAGGCTACATTTGACTGACATAATAATAATATAATAATCTTTATTTATATAGCGCCAACATATTCCGCAGCACTTTACAATTAAGCGGGGACATATACAGACAAATTCAATACAAGTTAAGACAATTTAAACAGTGACATTAGGAGTGAGGTCCCTGCTCGCAAGCTTACAATCTACAAGGATATGGGGGGGACACAATAGGTGAAAAGTGCTTGTTTTTTCAGGTCTGGCAATTATAATAAATAGGGATTTTCATATAAAGCTGCATGATCCGGTCATCAGTCCGTGTGTTTAAGTGCAATAGTCAAGTATCAAGTGCAGTTATCATGTGCATGGAGGGTGTGGGGACAGATGAATAGTAGGGTGCAGATTTAGAATAATATTTGGAAGGAGGGAACAGGGCAAAGTTAGTTTACTGAGTAGTTGATGTGGTAGGCTTGTTTGAAGAGATGGGTTTTTAGAGAGCGCTTGAATAGGTCGGGGCTAGGTATCAGTCTGATCGTCTGGGGAAGTGCATTCCAGAGAGACATTGATTATATCCAACGATGTCCCAAAGCGGAGTAAGGGTACCGTCACACAGTACCATTTTAATCGCTACGACGGCACGATCCGTGACGTCGCAGCGATCGTATGATTATCGCTCCAGCATCGTAGACTGCGGTCACACGTTGCAATCACGGCGCTGGAGCGATGCCGAAGTCCCCGGTAACCAGGGTAAACATCGGGTAACTAAGCGCAGGGCCGCACTTAGTAACCCGATGTTTACCCTGGTTACCAGCGTAAACGTAAAAAAAACAAACAGTACATACTTACATTCCGGTGTCTGTCCCCGGCGTTCTGCTTCTCTCCACTGTGTAAGCGCCATAGCCGGAAAGCAGAGCGGTGACGTCAGACGTCACCGCTGTGCTCGCTTTCCGGCCGGCAGGCGCTCACACAGTGCAGAGAAGCTGAGACGCAGGAGGACAGACACCGGAATGTGAGTATGTACTGTTTGTTTTTTTTACGTTTACGCTGGTAACCACGGTAAACATCGGGTTACTAAGCGCGGCCCTGCGCTTAGTTACCCGATGTTTACCCTGGTTACAAGCGAACACATCGCTGGATCGCTGTCACACACAACAATCCAGCGATGTCAGCGGGTGATCAAGCGACGAAAGAAAGTTCCATACGATCTGCTACGACGTACGATTCTCAGCAGGATCCCTGATCGCTGCTGCGTGTCAGACACTGCGATATCGTAACGATATCGCTAGAACGTCACGAATCGTACCGTCGTAGCGATCAAAATGGTACTGTGTGACGGTACCCTAAGCTATGGCACTTCACATAATATACCAACAAATTCAGACTTACATAAAATAGCCGAAAGAAGAGAACCATATATAATGCTGATAATAAAACATAGATTTTTATCATAAAGCTGATTAAATTACAAATAGAAAAAAAGCACTAAAACATAGATAGCAAAGTGTACAGTAGGGGGGAGACTAATTCCGTCCAGAAAGGTAATCGCACCAAGAAAATAAATTTATCTATAGATATCAGTATTGATGTGAGCAGGTAGGAAGATGCAGTAACAGGTCGGAGGCAGAGCAAGTGTTAACATGGGGTTTAATTTAACAGGTATACTCCTGACAGGGAGAAAACAGATAAAACAGTATAAAGGAACACAGGGGACATAACTCAGGGGAAGCGGGTGTGAAGCATAGGGTAGGAAGTTCAAGGATAGTAAACTAATCAGTCTGACGACTTCAGAATGCGGTTAGTTCAGGATGTGGACGTTGGCGCCAAAGCAGTGGCTCATAAGGGGTCCACTGTGGTCCTGGAAAAGATGGCGTCCTGGATCCTGGCAGCGGCAGTGATTCCTCGTGGTCCGGTCGGTGATCGATGTGTCAGGAAACGATGAGCCGGACAGAGCACAGTCTTTCCCCCTGTCAGTGTGCAGGGACAATGAGCAACTCGATTCAGGTACAAAGGGAAACCACTCACAGCGGGTGTCCCAATTCTCCCATCGGTGATTGCGCACTGCGCAGGCTTATGTCCTGACTGGGCGTCCTGTCACTCACGGTCAGCGATGTCAGCGGGGACTAGGTACGTCGTTGTCGGCAGTCTCTCTTAACAGCTTTTAGACTCTGCTGGTTTTTGCCCACTCTGGCACTTGGCCCCCACGCAGAAGCCCTGACCCTGCTCTCCTGCGCGATGCACGTTCCCACAGCAACTAACTGATTTCCCGCGCACTGTGGCCCTTTTATCTTAGCCATGCCTCCTACTCCTAGGTGCAGAGGTTGGTCCGGGGCTTTAAGCTTTCCCACATGAAACCTGGGTGACAGCCCCGACAGTTCTGGATCCGTCACGGAGTAGGTAGGCCTGGTCCAGGTCTTCTCCTTACATTGACAGCACGGGTTAAGTATAGAAAATATGCAGGGTTGATTAACCATATATCCCCTGTGCTGTGTAGTATATCACAATAAAACAACCAGGGTATCATGCAGGTAAGCAGAAACTGTGCACAGAATAGACAGGTCATTGATTCAATATACCAGTTATTAATAAATATAGTGCACTTTACCTAGGCCCGATGAACCACTGGAAGAGATGATCTGGACTGATTAGTCCCCTTAATGACTTATGACAGCAAATGATGATGAATTCAGACTGGGGGTGGGGAGAGTAAATGTTGATTAATTTAAACGGGGATAGGGTACAGCAAATGGTGATGAAATGAGGTGGGGGTGTGGGATAGTAAATGATGACCTGAGACTGGGGAATGGGGTACAGAAAATAATGACTGAGGCTTAGGGGGACAGAATATGGTGATGAATTGAGACTGGGGGATGGGGTACAGCAAATGGTGATGACTTGAGTGTGGGGGAGAGAAAATGATGATTAATTGAGGGGGGTCCTGTTACTGTGCAGGGCGGCACTATGTCGCTTTTTTCTTCATCTGGCGTAGTGCAGACGTTGGGGAAAACTGGGGAATGAGTTCTGAAAGCAGTGCTCTAGATAACTGTATTATTTTCTGCAGAGACGAGTCCTGGCTGGAAGAAGTGATGACGGTCTGCATTGGATGAAGATGAAAATATTTTCAACTAGAGATGACACTGGTGAGTCGGTGTGTTACCTGTACACTGAAACTATACACTGTATACTATGTATAGGGCTCCTGTGTATAATGTCACTGATCACTGTAATACCTGTACACTAACACTATATACAGAGCTCCTGTGCATAATGTCGCTTCTGATCACTGTGTTACCTGTACCCTAAACCCTATATACAGAGCTACTGTGGTAATATGTGTTTTGGTCATGGTGTGGTTTTTGATCCTTGTATTTGGTATTATTTTGTCACTATGTGGTGGTAATATGTGATCTGATCATGGTGTGGCGGTATTTGATTTTTGTATGTGGTATTATTCAGTTGCTACGTGGTGGTAATATGTGATGTGGTCATGGTGTGGCACTATTTGTCTCCTGTATGTGGTATTATTCGGTCACTATGTGATAGTAATATATGGTCTGGTCATGGTGTGGGGTATTTGTCTCTTGTATGTGGTATTAATCATTGTAAAAAATGTATATGACACATTCCCTTAAACAAATTAATTAAAATATACCTAAAAAGATGTTTCAATATTTGAAGCAATTTTTAATAGATTACAGTAGACTATGGCGCGGCCAAGAGAGTTTACCTTGTCGTGGTGGCAGCTAAAAAAACTTTGGCCAAAAGAAAAGCTGATGGCTATGTGTGATATGGTGTTCAATGAGAGCTGTTTCTGTGTGATTTGTGACAACGTGGTGCAGAACTGTTTTTCCAAGAGTGGGCAGTGGGACTGTGTAAGTTTCAAGGGGTAGAAACAGAGCTGAGGTGGAGCCTGGGTGGAGTCTCATGAGGTCCCAAAAATGTTGCCAGTATGGGGCCCTGAAATTCCTGGTGGCAGCCCTGCACTGATGTGTTAACCATTCATATAATTGACTAGTGAACTGTTTAAGCAGTAAGTTTCACACTTGCTGCTTAATTAGTTCACTAGTCAAATAAACAAATTACTGGATCTGCATGTTATTTAAAGGGAATCTGTCACCTCATTTTGGCCCTATAAACTGCGGCCAACGCCATCAGGGGCTTATCCACAGTGTAGATAAGCCCCCGATGTAACCTGAAAGATAAGAAAAACAAGTTTGATTATAGTCACCCAGGGGCGGTCCCAGTTCGGTTCGGGTCTGATGGACGTCGCAGCTCCGGGTCCAGCACCTCCCATCTTCATACGATGTCGTCATCCTTCTTGCCTCTGTCGAGGCTCCTGCGCAGGCGTACTTTGTCTGTCCTGTTGAGGGCAGCGTAAAGTACTGCAGTGCGCAGGCGCTGGGCCTCTCTGACCTTTCCCAGCGCCTGCGCACTGCAGTACTTTGCTCTGCCCTCAACAGGGCAGATAAAGTATTCCTGTGCAGGAGCCATGACAGGAAGCAAAGAAGAGGATGACATCGTATGAAGATGGGAGGTGCCGGACCCAGACCTGCGATGCCCATCGGACCGGACCGCAACGGTTACTGACCCGTGGAAGCGCAAGCACAGCGCGAAACGGCCGTCGTCCTCCCCTGCTCACAAGCATTCCTACTCCCCCGGCCATGAATCATGTTTTGAAGATGGAATAAAGTGGTTATACATGAGATCGGTGAGTGCCTTCTCTCTTTTTTCTTTTGCGCGTGGATTGAAAATATGGCTATTTTCTTAGAAGAGCACCAGCGATGAGACACAGTGGCTGCCTTACACACGTTGTGTATATATCACCCCGATTGTTATATCAAAAGAACTTGTTCAGCTACCAGACAGTGCCATCCTGGCTTTTTTCCTTTTCCCTTTTGAATATATATACGGTATATATATATATATATATATATATATATATATATATATATATATACTTCAGAAGACAACCAATTTTGGTTTCTTATTTGTCTTCAAACCTTTAATTCCAGAACTTAGAGACTTTTTTCCGCTTTAATTATGGAAGGATTTAGAAATGATGCTCTAAAACACGAAATGTGCACTTGGTCTAACTGTAATTTTATATGAGAGCATGTACATTTCAGCTGGCAGGAGGGAAAAACTTCATAATAACAGGAATTAGTTGTGAATGTGCATCGGAAGAAGTGACTTTCATTAAGAGGTTAAGCATGTGGGAAAGTAAAGAAGTCCAGAGAAAGAGTGCATCATTGTAATCCTCTCCAGGATGAGTTTTACATTAACAGACATGTGATACAACCACACAATGTAGACACACATCTACCAGTCGGCCCGGGACCATGGACATGATGCAACAGAGACTCCAGAAGGAAAGATTGAGTTACAAGGTTTTTTTTATAGAGCAACATGTCAGTTCAATCCCACAGCACTTGTGAAAGCAGATCTTCTATAGTGCTTCTATGGCTGCGAGATTGTGGTGACAGCAGACAAACAATGAATGTTAACACCTCTAAACAATTCCAAGATGGTAATTCAGAACATTTGCTGTCAGGCTTGGAAAACTAGATTAGACTTTTGGGTTGTAATATGTGAACAGGATGTGTTAGAAGACTTGGAAGCAAAGCATCCTAATCTGTACCCTAGTGAAATCCAAAATATGTGCAATGGAAAGAGGGAGTGTACATATTAGTCCAGCCTAGGTAATGTTGGCTCCATGAGATTGTAAAGAGCAGATGTTGGATGGCACTGAATAGTGGTAGGCAGACATAGAGATTTCTAATACTGCAAAACTTTGCTTATTATGAAACATGGCAGCTCCAATCACTGCTCAAGTAATAGCAATTTGGGAAATTAAAAATGAGCTTTAATGATTTTTTTTAAAAAATTAGACATACATCACACAACTAAACAAATAAAGTGCACTTGTGCCAACGATTCACGTAACACAATCAGTAGTTAGGTAGCATGTTAGCAGTGTAATTCACTATATTCATCCATATTACAATCTATTCAAGACTGGCTCTCATGACTAAGGTGCTGACCCTACGGCATACATCCTGCCCAATCCGTTATCCGTTAGGCCCGTTCTTGGACATGGGAGCACATCCACACTCTTAACATTGTGCCTACTAAATCAGGGCCCACTGTGTACTCCAGTCACACAATTATCTCTGATGAACTGAGTCCACATATATTGTTTGAGGAGTCTTGGTCTGTCTGCATTTACTAAGTTTGATTATTTAGTCCACCAGGTGAATATCTGTTGTATTTTTCGCCAATGTCCAAAGCACGGACCTAAGGGATAGCGGATTGGGCTGGATGTAAGGTCAGCACCCTATTGATGAGGGACAGTCTTGAACAGATTGTGACATGGATCAATATAGTGAATGACACTGCTAATACGATACCTAACTACTAATGGTGTTACACGAATCGTTGACACGTGCACTTTATTTGGTTAGTTATGTGATATGTGTCCAATTAAAAAAAAATCATTTAAAGCTAATTTTTATTTTCCCAAGTTGCTATTACTTGCTCTTTTTTTCTTGGGGTTCTCTAACTGTCCCTATTCCTTTATCCAATCACTGGTGCATGACACTTTCACTATCTATTATGGCCACAAAATTCCTTACTCTCTGGTGCTAAGTCTAAAACTGCATTTACACTGAAATATAATCATGAATGAGTGTTCTAAAAAATGCTCAAATCAGGATAATTTCTCAATGTAACCAGGCTGTCGATCACCCAATGAACAAGGAAACCACGGGTCCACTGCATGAAATTATCTTTTGCACAGTGAAAAAAATCATCTCTCTCTGTGGCACATCGCTAGGTGTAAACAGGACTCCCATTGTCGAGAACAATGGCAGCCAATGTGCACTGAGAGATCTAGTACACCTCAGTGACCATCGCTTGTTTTGGTTTGCGTGTTTAAACGACCTCAGATCCATCAAGGTTTGCAGATTGACAGTCTTATTGTGCCACTGGTCAGTCCATATTAACATAGTAACATAGTAACATAGTTAGCAAGGCCAAAAAAAGACATTTGTCCATCCAGTTCAGCCTATATTCCATCAGAATAAATACCCAGATCTACTTCCTTCTAAAGAACCTAATAACTGTAAGATACAATATTGTTACACTCCAAGAAGACATCCAGGTCTCTCTTGAACCCCTCGATTGAGTTCGCCATTACGATCTCCTCAGGCGGACCCTAAGATACTAACCGAAGATGTACAGGACAAGGCGTATGCTCCAATTTGTCCGTTTACCGATTTACCCTCTTAGGTGTCTGGGAACGACACTCGAAAAAACCTGTCAATATCAGATTCTTGGCATCCTAGCAGTCCCTCTCAGTGGCTTTCTACAAGGCTGCTCTCTATGGTCACTGCAGCTGTAGTGACCTTCGCACCCCATCACAGAAGCTCTCTTCACTTAATGGCATTTTTGCTGCTCACTCCACCTTACACGTCCAGGAAGCAGCCTCCATGCAACTCTTTCCATGGCCATAGACCACATGCATATCTGTTACTTTATTCAGCACTGTTCACAGTTCCCCTGCTTCTTCCAGATTCATTCAATCACGTAACTGAAGACACCATCATCACTAATGGATCCTATTAGCTTAGGCATACAAAGATGGCACAAAACATTTATTAAACCCCAGATTGTAAAGATGACCCATTGGCAACCGGCATTTGCCTTGCATATGGTCAAGTGGGTGACAGAGGGGGGACTTCCCAGCTGTCTAACAGCTATGAACCACATCATCAAAGGGGTTAAACTGTTCATATTGGCGTAATTCCTGATCCAAGCAATTGCAGTCAGGTCTCAGCTATATAACACTGCTTGCATCTGCCTCATAGGGAGCAGGCTCAGCTCCTGAGCCCACTACATATATTCCCTTTGCACATGTGACATACATGTACATGTAGACGTGTGTGGCTGAATCTGGCTGTGCATTGATGTAATCAAACATGAAAGGTAATCTGAATGACAACAGTTACTGTCAGAAAAGCTAAAAGGAACGAGACATAATGATTCAGTAAGATTTTTATTTTGGGTTTTCCATCACATTGAACTTTGAGCTCAATGGGTTAAATGGGTATAATTAAAGAAAAATTACCCAGACACCTGCTCATGCATGTGGGTCCCCCACCAAACTGTTATCATCAAAATATGGTGCTTTTTTATTACACCTCCTGGCTCATGCTGGAGCTTCATTGCTAATGTAGTGGAAAACCTTTTTGAATGCCATGTAACTTCTGTAATCTTAAATACAGCTTTATGTTCTTATTGCAGAAAAAAGGATTTGGCGTTTACTTTTATTTATAGGATGATCTCTGTAATCCACCATTTTCATATCATCATTTATATTTACTTTCTCCAGACAAAACATTTTGACTACTGAATTCCCCATGTAAAGGGACTTTTCCTGTCCATGACTTTTCCCAAACACATGGATGAGCAGCTGTATGATATGCTCCTCACGCCATAGATATCCCTGTTTTGAGATGGTAAATATAAGGGGCTTTTTCCAATTTACCAGAATATCCAGGGAATTTATCATCATAACTGGAGAGTGTATGAACATGAAGGCAAAGATTTCTGACGAAGAAGTCTAGGAGTTCCAGAGATGGAGGAGATCAAATGTCCGGGGTCCGAGCAGCAGATGTACAAGCTTGTTAAATGTCTCCCCACATACAATGTCTTGAGTATTTTTTATACACATAATCATTTACATACTAATTATATAATTTCTCTATGCAGGGGCATTACCAATAGAGCTGCACTTCAGCCCTGTAGCCTGAGAGGTCCATCAATGGAAGTTGAGGTTTTCAATACAGATTTTGCATTGTTGCCGAAGTACTTCGAGTAGTCCTGTTGCCTATATATTTGTTTTACAGCGATGGTATGCCACAGCATATTTACTATTTGCTTGTCCATAGCCTCCAGACACAATGCTGCCATTTTGGTAATCACTTAGGACAGGCATTACAAAATCCCTGGCAACATGAGCCTGTCCAAATGGCTCATATTGCCATTTGGACTGCAAGTCCATATGTAGCTTAACAGTGATTGCCACTCTTCTTTCTCTGATGCCCGAATGTCAAATCTGTTCAGTTTCGTAGCTATACAAGAGTGTGTGTTGCAGAACTGCATAGCCAGGCATGACAGCGTATGGCAAATACGGGTTTCTTCCCTTGACACACACCCCATTCCGCAACCAACCCTTTAAAATATTATACCCCTTGAAATAAAAACATTATTCATCAATTCTTTGGATAATATTGGCCACAGCGGCCAGTTTATTAACAAACAATAACATATAACAAATACTAATCAATAATTGATATAATCTCTAACATGAGGGGAGGGTTCTTGGAGCTAAAAATCTGACTTATATTTGGCAATAACCAACGAACTTCAACCACAATGTTACCCTCAGCCGTAAACCACTAGCTCGAGGGCACCAAACAACCCATTCAGGGAAGACTAACCACCAAAAGCTCCCAGGATAATACCCCGTCCAGAGCCTATAGCCGAATGCCAGATCAACCCCACCTCATTTAAACTGTCTGGAATTTTCTCCCAATTCCTTCCCCGACGAATCAGTGTCAACTCCAAGAACCCTGCCCCCCGCCAACTTAGCCACTGTGATGAGGTACAGCTCTACTCCGTCCTCTAAAGACCCCCTCATTATGCAAATGTCTGTTACTAAAAAAACACCCAAACATTCCTCCAACCTGCTAACACCCAAAAATTAGGGAGGGTGGGTGGGTGCTTCCTCTCAGATTTCTTCAATGCAAGTGAGAATATTCCCGCACTTTTCCACCAACTACCCCTAAACCCGCCCCTATAAACGCCCCTTCCTCATCTCCACCAATCCCTCTCAATCATTTCAAAAACCTTTCTAGAAACCCTCGCCTAGCCAACAGCAGTCATGGGGGACTTACATTTAGCTGTGCCTATTACAGCCCCCATCTTGACCGCGTATGGCAAATACAGATTTCTTCCCTTGACACACCCCATTCCGCAACCAACCCTTTAAAATATTATACCCCTTGAAATAAAAATATTATTCATCGATTCTTTGGATAATATTGGCCACAGCGGCCAGTTTATTAACAAACAATAACATATAACAAATACATATCAATAATTGATATAATCTCTAACATGAGGGGAGGGTTCTTGGAGCTAAAAATCTGGCTTATATTTGGCAATAACCAACGAACTTCAATAAAACTCGACACGGTCCTATTCAACTTAACCCTTGCTCTATTTATCCCATTAAATGATCTGGCCGCCCTCCACTTCTTCCTAGGAACAATATCCGACCAAACTGTCAATACTCCCGGAAAAGATGTCCACAATCTTAAAAAATCAAAACGAATTTTTCCTGATCAATTCTCTGACTGGCTTAGTTCCCAAGTCATTACCGCCCATATATACGCCCTAAATGTCAGGAGCTCTATCAAAACGACAAGCTCTCGAAAATTCACCTAAAATCCTGCCCCAAACCATGCCTCTAAAACCTAACCAATGAATGACCACCTGATCTCTACCAAAGCCTAATTGCCTACCGTCCGGCCTCACGTTGGCCCGTATGGCCCCCCAATGCATGAACGAATGTCCAAAAATCCAGGCTAAGGCACGCGACCTGAAAAAGACACAAGTCACATGAAAAAACAACCCTCACTGCCCCATCTCCCCACCATATTAATAACGCACATAAGTCAAATAACGGTCAGAGCGCCATCTACCGATCCACCGAATTGCCTCGGCCCCCAAACCCCTACTATGAGCCTCTGACACAGCCCCAATCCTAAAAGAATGAGAACCATACATCTCCGGGGGCACTCTCAACTCTTGCAACCCTTTATTTAAAATGGCAATAAATTGAAATCGGGACAGGAATGCCTCCCCTGCATGACACAGCAGTGGGCCCGCCCTACTCAATCACAAGTTAGTTCTAGAAACCCTCCCCTAGCCAACAGCAGTCATGGGGGACTAACATTTAGCTGTGCCTATTCCAGCCCCCATTTTTCTTTTTATTTAGGTGCCTGGAATAGCAGGCTGACAAAAGATGTATTTTCAGGTGATTTTTAAGCGGAAGCACAAAATAATAGCATAAAAGGTAAGGGTTAAGCCAAGTAAGAAAGTGATGAGATTTATTCTTACAGCATATTTACTTTGTGTGCATAGGATGTCAGCAGCAACAATGAATGCGTTTTGCGCACAAAGGAAAAAATAGACAAACTAAGCTTTACTACCTTTATTTTATTAAAGTCAGGAAGAAAACTTTGATGTCCTCTGCAGCCACAATACATCAATCCCTCTGTCAGACAATACGAACCCTTGTTTTGTGCTGGTTGGCAGGACCTGTGACATGGGAATAACATGGTTTTGGTGGCCAAAGTGAGCCACTTTCCATTGTTCATAGTCTTAGATAGGAGGTTGCAAAGAGTCAGAGCATGCTTAGGAACAAGAGGTTTAGTATAAATATTCTATATGTATTAGTTAATATATATAAAGCATGATAATGTACAGTGTACTCGATCAAAATACAGTATATTGAATAGCATTTGCACTTTTTTATGTAGACAGCCAATGCTCAAAATATTCTCTGTAGTGACTCTGCTTTTAATTTATAATTTGCACAAGCTAAATGTTTTAACTTCAGAACTGGTGAAACTATCCACTCTCAATGGGGCATTTCTACAAAGGTTTTCAGAGATAATTTTCTGAGGAACATGATTTACCAGTACATGTTAGGGTAACTTTTCAGAAAAACCTGGCATGTGTACATGAGAAGCAATATCTCTTGTCATTATATAACTTGTATTCATTTCAAATATTAAATTGCCCCCAAGCTAGTGGATGGAAACTACCTGCTATGATGTATCCCATATATAGTACACAGAAACATAAGGGTGCATGTCCACTGTCCAAAGCGACAATCCGGAACGTGGAACCTTACCCTAAGAGTTTCCTGCTCCCCATCTCTAAGTTGCACATGTTCAGAAACGGCAGCAGCAGGGAGTACATTGAAGCTGTGAATCCAGGGGTGCTGGTAAGTAGTGATGAGCGCAAGTGCTCATTACTCGAGTTTGCCTAGGGTGCTCGGGTATGCATTGAGCATCGTGGATGCCCCAGTGAAATGTTCAAGTTCCTGCACCGCAAAGGCTGTTAGGCCCCTTTTACACATCAGTCTTTTGCCGTCAGTCTCAATCCAGCGAATGTTGCCGCCGGATCCGTTTTTTTCTCATAGACCTGTAATAGCAACGGATTGCGACGGATGGCCTCACGTTTCATCCGTCATTTGCCGGAACTGTCGAAAATTGTTTATCCGGCCGCCGGAGAAAACGGTCATAGTAACTTTTTTGTGTCCATCGCCGTCCGTCATTTGCTAGAATGGAAGCCTAAGGCACCGGATCCATCAAATGACGGAATCCGGAGACGGATTACTTTTTTTTAACTGAGCATGCTCTGATTTTTTAGGATCCAATTAGCTGGATCAGCTAGTCAGACCCGGCAAAAAAACAGATCTGTCGCATCAGTTTTTCACAATCTGCGACGGATCGGTTTTTTTCAACATTTGACGGATTGTGACGATGGCAAAAAACTGATGTGTGAAAGCAGTCTTAGACAGCCACAAAACATGAGGGGATTGCTTGACATACACGGGCAATCCAACAAAATCAAACAAGAGCGCCTCAAAGAAACAAAGCGACCTTGGCCTATCCAAGGCATGGTCCATTTAATGAACAGGAAGCTTAGGCAGACATGGGCTATGCAGTCCTCTCTTTTTTTTTCTTTAGAGTTCTGGATTATTGGACCATAGGCCAGTTGGTTTCCACTACTCTGCAACCTTTAACTACTCCAGGCATGGGGGTGCAACGAACACAACAAGGTAGATTCTCCAGCTTCGAACTCATTTGTAGTTTCACTCAGGGATCTCTTTTCAGTCCTTCCTCCTCCTCCACTGAGGGCATAGTTTGACTCAGCGATCTCTTTTCAGTCCTTCTTCCTCCTCCTCCACTGAGGGTATAGAGTATGATCTCTGCCCCCTTTCTGGGCCCTATTCTCCCAAGGTCTGTCCCGTAAGGCATCCAGGCACAGGTACGGAGGAAACCCCTGGCATGTAGATATAATCCACAGCTCCATGCGTTACTTGAACTGGGACAGACCCCTGAAAAGTTGTAGCCAACTCTCGACTTCCCCATTGCATCATAGATGTTTCACTAACCATATCGATCCCGTGCTAAGGGTCCCATAACCTCATGGCTGGCTGTCGGTCCCAGCCACCTCTTGGCCTTCTTTCTGTGGCCCTCCTTCTGCGGGTGTTAGTTATTTCCAGTTCTTTCTCAGCTTTCCACCTTTCCAGTTCAGTTGCCGTACACTACCGAGTTACCCTAACAGAGCACCACCTGCGGAATTTGAACAGCTTAAAGAACCTCACCCGCTAACCCGGGAAGAACTCATATAGCTAACGGGGTAAGTACTCCTTCTTAACCACATGCCTGTTGACATACTCCTCATCATCGGTCCCATGCTCTTGGATGAAACCGTACCCCCTCCTTCGATCATAAAGGATTACTTCTCCATAAGAACACTGCTCCTTAAAGAATTCCGCCAGATGACAGGTCAACCATTCCTGGGCTCTAGTTTCAGCTCTATGCCTTTCCGCAAGCATCAGGTCCATTTCATAAAGTTGGTCAAGGATCTGGTAAAATCTCTTCCATCACCTCTCAGTCATCAGGGAATATCAAGGTCCGAGGCACCCTGCAGCCACCGCTTTTAACACGCTGGCGTGGTCTGTCAAGAATTTTCCAGGCGGTCCTACGTTGCCTTAACAGGGTTGTCAACTCCAAGTCTCCCTCTTTACTCTCGCTCTCCTGAAGCAGGGGCCTTGCCTCCGCTATACTTGATGGAGGCCTCTTCACTGTCCTCAGACAACGCTGTTCTTTCACCAGCTTGGACACTGCTTCACTCATACTCACTGGATGCCTTCTCATTCCACTCTGATAACACTGTTATTTCTTCATCTCTCATTGGGTTAATGGTGCCGAACTTCTCGCCATGGCATTCTTCTTTCCATCTCACCATCTTTAGGCAGGCACTTTCCATAAAGGGCTGGCTACTTTTTGCAAGGCACTACTGGAGCACCCCCAGACGCAGGGCCGCGGGGTACTCGGTACCGGGTCTCTCTGTCTCAGTTCTGGGGTTATCACGGTGGCTAGACCCGATCCGTGACCCTGCTAAGGGGCGTCCAATGAAAGGTGAAAGTGGTGGTGCGTGGTGCAAGTTGCGGTGAATAACGAGGACACAGGGTTGCAGTCTCTTTACCTCTTTACTGAAGGCTTCAAAATCCTCAATCCGGAGTATGCTTAACAGGGCTGTCTGAGACCGGCCGGTCCAATGGCACCTCCAGAGTTCCCTTTGCAGGTGGAAATCTGTGCCTTCCTTCTAGTGCCTGTGTGTTGTAGTACTTCCCTGCTGAGCACCACGGGATAGTCCTCACAACTGTTGTGTCTGTTTCTGATGTTCTTCCCCACAACTTATGTCTGTTCTGATGTTCTTCTCCGTCCCCCAGATGATATCGCTAGGACGCACCCGTATGACGGGTAGGCCTGGAGTTCCTTCGGGACCCTAGTGACGCCCCTCCTCCCACAGTTGCTCCCAATGTCTGCTTAGTAGTGTTGAGCATTCCGATACCGCAAGTATCGGGTATCGGCCGATACTTGCGGGTATCGGAATTCCGATACCGAGATCCGATACTTTTGTGGTATCGGGTATCGGTATCGAAACAACATTAATGTAATAATGTGTAAAAGAAAGAATTAAAATAAAAAATATTGCTATACTCACCTCTCCGACGCAGCCTGGACCTCATGGAGGGAACCGGCAGCGTTCTTTGCTTAAAATTTGCGCGTTTACTTCCTTCCGTGAAGTCCCGGCTTGTGATTGGTCGCGTACCGCCCATGTGGCCGCGACGCGACCAATCACAGCAAGCCATGACGTAATTTCAGGTCCTTCAGGATTTTTAAAATTACGTTCTGGCTTGTGATTGGTCGCATCGCGGTCACATGGGCGACGCGACCAATCACAAGCCGTGACGTCACGTGAGGCTGGACACCCGCGCATTTTAAAATGCTGCCGGTTCCCTCGGTGAGGTGAGTATAGCAATATTTTTTATTTTAATTCTTTCTTTTACACATTAATATGGATCCCAGGGCCTGAAGGAGAGTTTCCTCTCCTTCAGACCCTGGGAACCATCAGGGATACCGTCCGATACTTGAGTCCCATTGACTTGTATTGGTATCGGGTATCGGTATCGGATTGGATCTGATACTTTGCCGGTATCGGCCGATACTTTCCGATACCGATACTTTCAAGTATCGGACGGTATCGCTCAACACTACTGCTTAGGTGATTTAGGTGAGACAGCCAACCTATAATTAACTGTCCTGCCGTTGGTTTGAAGTAATGCTTGGAGCCCAATACTTCCTCGGCGTTCCGGCCACCGGCTACGCGCCTCAGTAGGATGTTGCCTCGATCTTACAGCACGACTCCTACTGGTGTTATCTCCTTTTTGCTTTGATCTCGTTTCTCACTCTCCACAGTAAACCTCGCTTCTTGTCCTTCCTTGAGATACCACCGCGATGTAGTGCAGGCGCGGTTCCTTAACGTTCTGTCCTTTTCGCTAGGCCTCTGTCAGGATCCCACCCCTGACAGGGACCCCCCTGAATCATCCCCTGCAACACCCTCTGCCACAGGATGTTGCCTGGTTCCAACCCAGTCAGCTTCTGTCTAACTTTCTATCCAACCCCCAGTTTTACCAGATTGTGAGGAGTGGCCTAATACATAGCACCCTTAGCTCCCCCTGGAGGCCAGACTATGAAGTGTGTTGGTGTCTGTGATACCTGGTCAGGTGAACTCTTTCAGTGCCATCAGACATACCATCACTCCCCTTAGCGGCGGAGCGACAGTACTGCAACGACCAGGACTCTGGGGCGATGGAATCCCCCCCGGTTAAATCCAGTACTCCTGGACTGGGAAGAAAACAACAATACATGTCAGCAAAAAGACATACAAATTTTGAAATGCATGAAACAAGTAAATTTGAACAGAGCTTCCCTTTATGGGAGGTGAGGACACTTGAACGTTACAACTGAAACATGGTTAAATATTTTAAATAACAGTCTATAAATAACTTTGCTTACCCAGCCGGGTATTCTACTTAAGTGCAAATTCTCAACAATAATTTAACTTCTCCTTTAAGGACGTATAAGCTGGATCCACTAAAGGCTTACTAATAAACTCCTAAAATATAAATTAACTTTTCTTCATTTTTCTCTTCTAAGTGCAATATTTTCTTCTTACTCTCTGATTGGTCTTATGCAGGACCGCCTGTCTATCTGCCCAGGCCTACTGCCTCTTTTCGTAGTAACAGATCACTGAGCCATCTCTCTATGGCTCCTAGGAGGACTCACCCACTAACCCCTACGGGTTCACTTCCTGTCCTCAATCTTCTAGCAACATTATCAAACATTTTCTATAACTAACTGGCTACATATAACTTACTATGTAAAACATTATTACTGTTCACTCTCTTTTAAAGCAACATTGTACATTAAGTGCAAATGGTGAATATTCCCTTTAAGAGGGAACCAAGTCTCTTTGAGGTAATGCAACTGCTCAAGTTGCAAGTCCGTGTAGGGCAGGAACTCCGGTACTGTTTCCAGGAACAGTTTCTTCGCAAAGAGTTCTTTTTCTTGTAAAACCAGTAGAGGGCACCCTTAATAGGGTGCGAACTATTTACATCACAGTTTGTGAACCATTCACCGTCCATGATTCAGCAGTCTTTTCAAAATAGGGGGTATAAAGGAGTAAAAAGAGAAAACAAAAGCAAAAATAAAAAGCAATAGGGATCCTGGGTAAACAAAGGGATCCCTTTAAGAACAACCCTGGTCGGGTACTAGCAGCAGAAGACACAAAAGACGAACAGTTAACTATTTACAGTTTGTAGAGCTTTAGGGCTTCATTCTGTCTGATTAGGAGACGGTCTCCTTGTCCCAGACAGGGGTCTGGGTGGTCACCGTTTTAGTTTCGACGCCAGCTTGAGCACCGGTTACCACCGCAGCCAGGCTTCCGGCCACCACTGTGGTAGTGGTAGCAACAGTGCAGGTTGTAGTCTTTACCACGGTGCAAGTTGGGGTAGCCACCGTGGTCTTTGTAGTAATGGTGGATCGGTCACAGGAGGGCGTCTCCACCACAAGGGGCAGCTTTACTGGCACCTTGGCTGGGGGCGTCGTGGGGTCTCGCCTCTTGTGGACGTTCAGAGCGAACCACCCCTTCTCTCCAAAGTGCCGGGTGTAGGTGACTTCGTCCCCCGGGTAGAGGTCCCGGTCCGGATGACCCTCCCTCAAATGGGACTCGACATCCCTCCGGTTGACAAACACTTCGGCGTACAGGCCCGGCTCCTTAATAAAGCCCCAGCCCCCACGGAGTCTAAAAGCGATGACAATGCCCTGCCTGCGCGGGGCCTGGTGAGCGGTGGGGTCCTTGCGGGCCCAGTCCTTCACCGCTAGGTCTTTCTGGTGATGGGCCTCTAGCCCGGCCTGGTACGCCTTCATTTTCTCCTCCCACTGTCGGTCTAGCTGGGCCTGGTACTCCTCCCAGCTGAGGGCCTGCACCATCTCTCCTTCACGTGTCTTCACCCCGGGGAACCCCATGAAGTTGGATCCCGGGTTCACCTAGCGGTACACCGTGCGCTCCGCGTACACCTCACCCGGCATGGTGGTTGGCGACGTCAGGGCCGGCAAGATCGGGGCCTTCAGTAAGTGCTCCACCCCCGTAGCCTGATCCCAGGGTGCAAGGCGCTGTCAGGTATAGGTCCCAGGGAGAGGGGGCACCGCCACAGGGCCTACCAACAGGACCTCTACCAGTGGAATAGGGTCGGCGGACTCACCGGCCACGGCGTCTTTCTCCATCGCGGCTGGGTCCGCTGCCGGTGGCATCTGTGGGGACGTTGGCGGGATCTCCAGTAGTAGCGCGGAGGCCGAGGTCGGGGCCTCCCCCGCCGGTGCCTCCTGGCATGAGGATTTAGCCTCCACCCGCAGTTGGAGGAGCTGCTTGATCAAGTCCTCCACCTCGAACTGTAGGATGCCCGTATTGGCGGTGGAGGTGAGGCTGCTACGCTCTTCCGGGGAGCTGGGGGAGTTCTCCATCTCGACCCCATACTCTGGATCCAAGCGATCAGCCATGGCGTCCTCTATGTGGGTCGTCTTCCTGCCTTTTTCCCGCTCTCTCCGTCGTGGGCGGTTTCGTTTCCGTTGTCTCCGCCCTCCATTAAGGATTAGGAGGCGGATCTCAGCTGCTGACGGACACGTCCTCAAGGTACAGAAATATTTAGACTGGGCGGCCATTGTCTTTCGCACTCTCCAACTTGTCTACGCCCACTTCCACGCCCTTCTTCTCCTGCGCTCCCCTTAGTGCTGTAATGGCGGCGGTTTTGGCGGGAACTTCTGGCGGCAAGTGGCAATCCACAGTCTTTGCAATAAGTCACAGTCCAAGCACAATAAATCACAGTTCCAAGGCACACATGACCTGATTCTCCAGGCTTAAGTAGAACCTGTTCGTGACGCCAAGTTTGGAGCACCCCCAGACACAGGGCCCCGGGGTACTCGGTACCGGGTCTCTCTGTCTCAGTTCTGGGGTTGTCACGGTGGCTAGACCCGATCCGTGACCCTGCTAAGGGGCGTCCAATGAAAGGTGAAAGTGGTGGTGGTGCGTGTTGCAAGTCGCGGTGAATAACGAGGACACAGGGTTGCAGTCTCTTTACCTCTACTGAAGGCTTCAAAATCCTCAATCCGGAGTATGGTTAACAGGGCTGTTTGAGACCGGCTGGTCCAATGGCACCTCCAGAGTTCCCTTTGCAGGTGGAAATCTGTGCCTTCCTTCTAGCGCCTGTGTGTTGTAGTACTTCCCTGCTGAGCACCACGGGATAGTCCTCACAACTGTTGTGTCTGTTTCTGATGTTCTTCCCCACAACTTATGTCTGTTCTGATGTTCTCCGTCCCCCAGATGATATCGCTAGGACGCACCCGTATGACGGGTAGGCCTGGAGTTCTTCCGGGACCCTAGTGACGCCCCTCTCCCACAGTTGCCCCCTATGTCTGCTTAGGTGATTTAGGTGAGACAGCCAACCTATAATTAACTGTCCTGCCGTTGGTTTGAAGTAATGCTTGGAGCCCAATACTTCCTCGTCGTTCCGGCCACTGGCTACGCGCCTCAGTAGGATGTTGCCTCGATCTTACAGCACGACTCCTACTGGTGTTATCTCCTTTTTGCTTTGATCTCGTTTCTCACTCTCCACAATAAACCTCGCTTCTTGTCCTTCCTTGAGATACTGCCGCGATGTAGTGCAGGCGCGGTTCCTTAACGTTCTGTCCTTTTCGCTAGGCCTCTGTCAGGATCCCACCCCTGACAGGGACCCGCCTGTATCTTCCCCTGCAACACCCTCTGCCACAGGATGTTGCCTGGTTCCAACCCAGTCAGCTTTTAAGTGTGAACACTTACCTATGGCTAATAACATGGTAAAGCCTGCTTTTATAGGAAGCTCAGAACCAACTGTGTCTGGATGTAATTAAAATCACAGCATGGTGAAGGGCGGGGCGTTCAAGTCAGAAAAAATAGTACATAGTACTAGCCTTAGGTAAGTGTTCACACTAGGCAGTCAGCTCAGGTACCCATCCGTTTTGAGATTACCTTGACGTTTGGTGGATGGGCTCACAACTTTTGGCCAAATCTTGTGCTAAAAATCTCATGTGTTTTTTCATAAATTTCCCAAGCCATTATGCTATTCACATTTCATGTATTGCACATTTCCTTGCCTTAGCACAGTAAATTTTGAGTGCAGCCATTGATCTATTTGCTATATGACTTTTCTGGTTATGCACCAGTTCAGACTATATTGCTGTTCAGTCAGTTTTCTTATATTTACTATGTACTATTTTTTCTGACTTGAACGCCCCGCCCTTCACCATGCTGTGATTTTAATTACATCCAGACACAGTTGGTTCTGAGCTTCCTATAAAAGCAGGCTTTACCATGTTATTAGCCATAGGTAAGTGTTCACACTAGGCAGTCAGCTCAGGTACCCATCCGTTTTGAGATTACCTTGACGTTTGGTGGATGGGCTCACAACTTTTGGCCAAATCTTGTGCTAAGAATCTCATGTGTTTTTCATAAATTTCCCAAGCCATTATGCTATTCACATTTCATGTATTGCACATTTCCTTGCCTTAGCACAGTAAATTTTGAGTGCAGCCATTGATCTATTTGCTAAATGATTATGGTAGACTTTGTCTTCCCCTGAGAGGACCACACGGGTCGAGGTGTAATGCTACGGCTACTCCCAGCTACTCTTAGATGACTTAGTGACTAATGAGGACCCTTTTGCTTGAAGTGCGTCGGTACGACTCATCACAAGAACCTTGAAAGTCCACTGTTCTACGTAGGTGAATTTAGCCCCAATATGGTGACCATTGCTTTCTTTCACAACACATAATTGAGATTCCTTTCACTGTAGACAACTGTTCACTAAAGTCCTGCTGATACAATTCCTATCCATTCAATCCACTTTAAGTGGGCCTTCTATGACCCTTGGGATAAGTTCCATACCGTTTAAGTGGCCTCTTTGGCCTGGATTCCAATATGTCAAGTCTCTCTGTCAAATCTCTCCATAAAATATCTTTTCACGTTTCCTTGGTACTTAGGACATATTATCTGATGTCCTGTGGTCTTCCCTCTTCACACACAACATACTATAACATGTCAGTCTGCCATCTGTCAGACCTCAAGTCTGTCTTGGCTGAAAGCTGAGCCCTAACTGGTTCACAATCAGGAAGTCGTCTTCTGCCTTATCACATAGCCCCTCCCATTCTGGGCTAGTCCCAGCTACTACCTCTATCTATTCCCCAACTAAGTGCATGCAAATTACTAAACAGATAAAATCACATTTATAACAGTGCAAATGCCTTATACAGTGGTTATGGAAAGTATTCAGACCCCTTTACATTTTTCACTCTTTGTTTCATTGCAGCCATTTGGTAAATTCAAATAAGTTATTTTTTTTCTCATTAATGTACACTCTGCACCCCATTTTGACTGAAAAAAAACAGAAATGTAGACATTTTTGCACATTTATTAAAAAAGAAAAACTCAAATATCACATGGTCATAAGTATTCAGACCCTTTGCTCAGACACTCATATTAATGCCACATGCTGTCCATTTCCTTGTGATCCTCTTTGAGATGGTTCTACTCCTTCATTGGAGTCTAGCTGTGGTTAACTAAACTGATAGGACTTGATTTGGAAAGGCACACACCTGTCTATATAAGACCTTACAGCTCACAGTGCATGTCAGACCAAATGAGAATCATGAGGTCAAAGGAACTGGCCAAGGAGCTCAAAGACAGAATTGTGGCAAGGCACAGATCTGGCCAAGGTTACAAAAGAATTTCTGCAGTATTCAAGGTTCCTAAGAGCACAGTGGCCTCCATAATCCTTAAATGGAAGACGTTTGGTACCACCAGAAGTCTTCCTAGACCTGGCCATCTAGCCAAACTGAGCAATCATGGGAGAACAGCCTTGGTGAGAGAGGTAAATAAGAACCCCAAGATCACTGTGGCTGAGCTCTAGAGATGACATAGGGAGATGGGAGAAAGTTCCACAAAGTCAACTATCACTGTAGCCCTCCACCAGTTGGGACAATATGGCAGAGTGGCCTCTCCTCAGTGCAAGACATATGAAAGCCCGCATAGAGTTTGCTAAAAAAAAAACACATGAAGGACTCCCAGACTATGAGAAATAAGATTCTCTGGTCTGATGAGACGAAGATAGACCTTTTTGATGATAATTCTAAGCAGAATGTGTGGAGAAAACCAGGCACTGCTCATCACCTGCCCAATACAATCCCAGCAGTGAAACATGGTGGTGGCAGCATCATGCTATGGGGGTGCTTTTCAGCTGCAGGGACAGGACAACTGGTTGCCATTGAAAGAAACATGAATGCAGCCAAGTACAGAGATATCCTGGATGAAAACCTCTTCAAGAGTGCTCTGGACCTCAGACTTGTCCGAAGGTTTACCTTCCAACAAGACAATGACCCTAAGCACACAGCTAAAATAACAAAGGAGTGGCTTCAGAACAACTCTGTGACCATTCTTGACTGGCCCAGCCAGAGCCCTGACCTAAACCCAATTGAGCATCTCTGGAGAGATCTGAAAATAGCTGTCCACCAACTTTCACCATCCAACCTGACGAAACTGGAGAGGATCTGCAAGGAAGAATAGCAGAGGATTCCCAAATTCAAGTGTGAAAAACTTGTTGCATTATTCCGAAGAAGACTCATGGCTGTACTAGCTCAAAGGGCGCTTCTACTCAATACTGAGCAAAGGGTCTGAATACTTATGACCATGTGATACTTCAGTTTTTCTTTTTTAATAAATTTTCAAAAAATTCTACATTTTTTTCAGATGGGGTGCAGAGTGAACATTAATGAGAAAAAAAAAGAACTTTTTTTAATTTACCAAATGGCTGCAATGAAACAAAGAGTGAAAAATTTAAAGAGGTCTGAATACTTTTCGTACCCACTGTATAACCACACAGATCTCTTCAAGGGAGTGTGGTCAGCACATCCACTTCCTTACATGGCACTTATTCATTTCTATCTATTTTTAGGAGGCGACAATAAACATTCAAAAAACAAATCTGCCATATGCAGGATATATAAAGTATGGGTTGATACAGACATAGTGATATGAATTTTTTATGTCATTTTTAAAACATGTTTTTAATTATAGTTGGGTTTTGTCTACACATTTTACACTTCTATTTGAATTGACTTATGAAGCCTTCTATAGACTCTCTACTGCCTTGACAACTGATTGGCATCTCATGATTCCATCATGGGAGCACACGTGGGGTAAGAGAGGGATCCTACTAACTCTGTACAACCAATTAGATTTTATAGTAGCTATTGAC